>NC_069090.1:7170974-8370974 GCF_947172395.1 Bicyclus anynana
ATAATGTATATTTTAGTTATGCACTGTTATAGGTACCAGTTGTTATTTTACAAAACGAAAAAATATTCGACAGCTTGGTTTATTATGAGATTTGCAAATTTTTTTTTATCATACTTATGACATTTTGCGCCTCACGTAGTTTAGTGAAAGGTGCTGCATTTGGTCTTCAACATTTTAGTTCACACGTTACCATTTGTATGGAATAATAAGTACATAATCTAAGTAAATAAATAACAAAAGAGCAAAAGACATATTTATCATATTCAAATAAGTTTATGCGTATCCTGATTTTGATTGCTGCACTTTGCATATATACTTTTACTGATAGGTATAATATGATTAAATCACGCACATTTTAAAATATATCTGATATATTGAAACTAAGTACGTTTAAAATTTCATGTCCGTTAGCACTAACACTTCTTAGTGTCTGTCGACCATTTTACCATTTCCCTACTTTTGTCTCTCTCTCTCTCTCTCGTATCTATTTTGTCACTTCACGTATGTATGTTTTGGCTCATTAAAGCGAAATGAATAATAATAATTATTATTATTATTATAAAATTATATTAAGTAACTAATAATTTCACGTTTTAGCGGAAAAAGAAATTATTTACTAGTAATATCCAAGATATATATTTTATACAATAGTAACTTGATGATAAAGTTATAAAAATATCAGTCTTGGTGTAATAGTGCCTTTTTATATCTGTTCATTCTATAGCCTAACCAGAGAAATAAAAACCTCGTTATGTTACAGTTTAAGTAGACTATGTCTTCTATTAACGTACAAGCCCAAACTGCTTAAAAAAGCCAGTTTAGGTTGTATAAATATATCTCAGCTCAGGTTATAATTAACCCAAGGAACCCTAAACGTTTTGTATTATAAGCTTTGTGGTACTTAAACGCCTATGTATGTGTATTATAATTTAAGTTATTAAAGATCTTGTGTCATAATAACGTGTTATCATTGGACCCATATACTTTATTCGTTATAAAAGTAAATGAAAAACAGAAAATACCATAGATAAGAATGTTTATTTTTGCCAATTAATCATACCATTAGGATACTACAATATTCGTTACAATTATCTGTTAAATCTAAAACCCCATTTACATTATTATTACTACTCAAAAACGACAGTTAGATTTATTTATTTCAAGTAGGTTAGTTTATAAGCACTTTTGAAACATGAAGTTTAACTATTTTTAGAGTCTACCGCTTAAATTTAATTTTTTTATACTAGGCCACAATATTGTATAAACCTATTAGTTGTTCCTTTATTACTGAATTATGAAATTATTAGTCTTGGATTTTTATCTGGCTAGCTTTACAAATCAAAATATAAGTATTTATTATTGAATAGTGTAATGTAAATAATGAAAATCGGAGTGTAATGTAAATAATGTAAATCGGGTCATAAAGATACAGAGATAACGGTTTATTTTTTTAAAGAATAAGAGATTTTCGATCATATACATGATTTAAAAAATAGGAACAAAGTGACTAATCTTAAATAAATTTTGAACTACATATATTTAACAACAACTAACAAAACCTGGATAAGTATAATTTATTTTAACGATGATTGAAGTTTGCAAACAAATTGGTTGAACATAACACATTTAAACATTGGTAAATAATATTTTGCTAAAACATTAGATAATTATATAATTAAACTATATAGCCCACTGTTAGGTACATTGGGATATATAGTTTTATTCATTTATCTATGAGTAGTGTTACGCAACTATTTTCATGAACAGAAAAAAAAATACTAATTATAAAAATTAAATACATATTAAATATGTTACAAAAAATACTATTTATGAAATTTACAATAATTTATAAGGTATATTTCTTACAGCAAATTAAAATTTTCGTTAAATTAAAATTGACAATTAAAACCAGCCTAATAATATATATCATTATTGCTTTATTTATTTACATTATTTATTATGTTTTTTATTGGGCAAGTTTTTGAAAGGAGCGGCTACAACATACTTGTTCTTAAAATTCATTCATTCATCATTCAATCATAAAGAACTGATTAAATGCATAGGTACTATTGTAAATTTTTGCTCGCCGCAAAAACACACCCTATCTGCATATCTAACCTAATACCTAGCTACTCAATTAGTAAATTTTTAAATTTAGTACATAGCAATATTAGCAATTAGGTAAGTACCTAACTCATTAATTGATAGACCTAAATGTAAATTGTAAAGATTCATACATTATGACAAGTAGAAAAAAAAACTTAAATACACAAGAGAAGCGGACTGGATTATACAAATTAAAGTTAAATTGTTGAGGAAAATTAATAGTGAAAAGGATTACAACATTTTAACCACACCAGTGTAATGAGCACGGTTTAATACATTACTGCAGCGGCCGGCAAGAGGCATTGATGGACGAACGTGCGACTGTGGGCCGAGGCGAAGCCGAGGCACACATACGTAAGTCCATCAATGACTACTTGCGGCCAAGGCTTGTATAGTACTTTTCTCAAATAATGCGCGTTAAACTAAGTAGTACATTTCAGAACTTTCATTTGAAAATACAATTATTGAATTGAATGTATAATTCTTACAATTTAATGTGGATTTTTCGGGAATTATGTTGGTTTAAGATTATTCTAACGAGGTTGAAATTGGTGGTATACTAGTGTCTTCGGCGTGATTCTGAATTTCAAAGTTTTAATGGGAAGATACTCGGGAGAAGATGCTTTCGTTAATTTTACGTGTAATAAATACTATTTTAAAACCAATGACAAAGTTGACGAACAACTAAACAATAGTTTTCACGCGTCAAAGTATCTTTTTGGCAGTCTTTATCCTATGCATTTTATTCCTAAATCCCTGGGTTTTGGACTATATTTTATACATTTATACATAAGAACGTAACCGTCAACATAAAAATACACCTTTATTTACCTTAGTTTTTTAGTGCATTGAGCCAGCCAGTGGTACAGGTAAGACACAGGATGAAAATCGATACCCTGAATCACATTGTCTCCGTTCTGTCTTAGGTAAAAAAAACAGTTTTATCTGATACTGTAAGTTATAAACGATCCGTTCAGATTTAGCATAATTGATTTGTTCATTTCACGTAGGTTAAGATAACAAGCACTTTGGAAACTTCAAGATTGATTATTTGTAAACTACCGCCGGTTCAGCCAGTTCTGCTGAGAAGAGCTAGCAAGAAATAGAATCTTCTACCATGAACGGTAAATTCAGCATACAAGTACAGTTAGACAAGTACTGTACCATTGATAAGTTCCTTAATGATAAGTGCTTGGAGGCCTTTGGATCAGCTTCCACCGTCACATAGGAAGTAAAACTATAAGAAATTGTAATGTTTTTATCATTTGCAAATTATAATACCGTATGATTTTTTTAAAAGAGCAACTGTTGAGTTTCTTGCCGGTTCTTCTCAGTAGAACCTTCCGAACAGGTGGTAGAATCTTTACAAAAAGTCAACTGACGTTTTAAAAGTTCTTGTAAGCTGAGCTTACTTGAAATAAATGAATTTAGAATTTTAAGAAAGGTGAGAAAGTTCCTCTGTTCCAGAAATCATTATTTTTTTTAAAAAATCTAAAAACCAAATTATTTCTTGTTTAATGGTTTATTTGGAATAAAGTATAATGAATTTGTAGTATATTATATTAACCCTACAGCTTAATAAAATGACATTATAAGCTTATGCATTTCTTTTTATATCAAATACCCAAAAAAATTACAATAGAGATCTTTAGATGTAACAAAACAATAATTTTAACAAATCAATAAATATAAAACTAAAGCAATAACTTGGTTAATTTTTTATAGAAATACGAGTATGAAATACTTACTAAATGTTAGCATTGAAATTCACAAATATTAAATTCATACATTGTCGAGACAGTAGATTGAGGGCCGGTTAAAAGGTAAGTTATGACATTCTTACTATAAAATATGTCATATTACAAAGACAAAACTTATCAGTGGCGCTAACATGTGACCAATGTTAAATATAATCTCTGAAAGAGAAACAGACAAAAGTCAACCAATTACGACGCTACCGGAAATATCGCTATCTTTTTTATTACGTTGGGACGAAAGAGATAGGACCAGAACTACTACGCCACCATTGGTAGAAATTTTGTCCATTTCTCTTTACAAGATATGTCTTTGGTCGCATGTTAGCACCACTGAAGATAGTTAAATCGGCCCCTATCGTAGTTGGCTAACATTAATAAATTATAATGCGTTCTCAGTCCAGGATTAAGGAAATATGATGCGCTAAGTAATATTTCTCGATCGTCTCTGGTAGACGGGATACCCAAGCAATTGCTTAAATAGCATATAGGCGTTCAACTATAAAGCTAGTTTCGAATCTGATGAGTAGCTAATGCCTTTCTGTTTATATCAAATAGGGTATTTGACTCAAAATAGTTGAGAAAATAAACAGATGGCTTTGATATATTTTTTCTGATTAGTGTAACTGTCGTAGATTTATTAATAGGACCTCAGCAATAGTGAGTGTGAGGGGTGAGTGCAGATGCATAGCCTGGTGGGGCTCGAAGGCAGAAGCGTAAGAAGAGATGTGCGAACTCTTCAAGGGCGTTTTCTGCGAGACTCACATCACCTTAGAGGGCCATTCGAGAAGGGTGTTTTGGCCTGAGTGTATCAGTCGCCTCCGTTACCGTGAATAAAACTCACGTCTGGATGACGTTGATTGTGATTGAATAGCCAAAACCAGTAATGTCGTCGTTACAATAATAAAGGACGTTTTTCGGGCATGTAATTTCTACAGTTGGTCTCAAGGTTTAGGTTAAGCCTTAACCATTAGTTGGTTGTGATGAGTGGAGGCTCTCAAAATAGTTTTTCGAGAGCTGCTTCATCTATTGTTGGGAGATAGGTCTCATAGAGATAGAGAGCATAAATTAATTTTGGAGGGTGTGGACCAGTCTAACGATACCCACCTGATGATAAGAACACAATCGCAACCCTTTGCTGGGCTTACTGAGAACAAGTCTTGACTATGTATACCTAATTTCATCAGCTAGATACCCTATAGACCAGAACATAGCAATGCATGTACTTGTTAAAGTTCAAGTGAATACTTTAAGAAAATAGAAATTACATAACTTAAATAATTCCATACACATTTTCACCTTTTTATAAAACTTTTTTAAGCATCTCATTGTTGATAAATAATAATTAATTGTTTTCGCATCATGAGGTTGAATCCAGTTTAAGTCAACATCCCTATGTACGTACTTCAAGATGGCCGGTTTTTCACGCCTTGTTCATCTTTTGTACCGCATCGTCATCTTGCTAACCAATTTTTGTTAACTTATTAATGTAGTGTTATTAAACAGAACTTATTATATGTAGGCACGTGTGATTGGAAAATTAGACTAATGTAAGTATTACAGGACATATTTTGACTTTGTATAGGTATGCACATTGTTGAGTTAAGTAAAACACAGCTATACTTCAAAATAAATCGCGTAACTCCTTGGTATTATGCAAAGATCCGATATTTGTAATTCAAGGCAGATTTCTCAATCGACCTATTTTTAGCAGTGAAGTTGAATTTCTGAGTATGACACAAACAATACCCTTAACCTAATTCAACGATAGACAATAGACATGTATTGGCAGCAAAGTCCGGTTTTCGGGAAAAAACCAGAAAACGTAGGTTCCAATCATCCAATCTATTACTTTATTCTATCCTAAGACGTAGTTTTCGACGAGAAAGTCGACGACGGCCAACTTGAAATGAACGTTTAGTATTTTACCAAAGTATGTCATAAAATTCCATGTATAATAATGCATCACTTATTAGTCTATTTTTCATATTATTTTCCTATAATCTCCTCTTCCTCTTCTTCACTTTTAAAATCCTTCAATAGTTCTTCATTCTTAGTAACATGTGTGATATCAACTTTAACTTCCATATTCTTCCGTAGCACAACATTTTCCCAGACGTCTTTGGCCACACTCGCGTCGGTGTCTTTACAGTTGTACGTATCATTGGGATGTTTCCTACTATAATGTCTTATTATGTTTTGCCTGTGCGAAAACGTTTTGCCGCATACCCCACACTTAAAAGGCTTAGCTTTAGTATGCGTCCGCATGTGATATATCAGTCGACTCTCTTTGGGAAAGACTTTCTTGCACACTTCGCAAACTAAATTCTTTATTTTCGCGTGCCTCAATGTATGCCTTTGCATGTTGTGTTTGTGAGCGAATTGTTTGTTACATATAGGGCAGGAGTATGGCTTTTCCCCGGTATGTTTCCTCATATGAGGCTTTATTAAACCCGAATGGGTGAACTTCTTCTTGCATATAGTACAAGAGTACGGTTTGATGTTGTTGTGGAGCTGCACGTGACGTATTAGAGTGGATTTGTATTTGAAACTCATTTTGCATTTGTCGCAAACGTAAGGGCGTTCGGTCGTGTGTTTACGCAAATGACTTTTAAGCAGGAACTCCTTTTGGAACACCTTGTTGCAGATGTTGCAAACTATTGGGTCGTGGTTTGGTATTTTACACCTGCCCGAGCCCTGGTGTTTCGCGAGGTTAGCTTTGACGGCAAACTGTCTCGTACACACTTGACAGTGGAAAGGTTTCACTAGCAGATGTATGCGTTTATGTTGTTCCAAATTGGAAGAAGTGCGAAACCGCTTGTCACATTCCTCACATTTAAACCTTTTTTCAGTGGAATGCGTGAGGAGGTGCTTCTGGTAATGGCCCTGTTTGATGAATTCTCGAAAGCACACGTTGCACTCCAGCTTTTCCCGTGTGTGTGTTATCATCAAGTGTCGGCTCAGGTTCCCTTTGTTTACGAAAGATTTCTGACATATTGGGCACATAAACTTACCATCGACCGCTGAGCGCAAATCTAGAATTTTGTCAGAACCTGAAACAATATATTGTTATGTAAGTAACAGACAATAAATCGTATTTGTTAATTCATATAGTATTCTGTTTTATTTTGACCACTTTACTGTAATAGAAATGAAACATGAACTCACCATCACTTATAAACACATTGCATGGTTTTGGTATTTGTGGAACATCATCTGGTATAATATAGTCAGGACCTTGTTGCTGAAATAGAAATTATAAATAATCAATGTAACACTAGAGTGTCTGTGAAAACAACTAATTTCTTTTCATGTTTAGGAATTCCTAAGGCCACCTTTTGTCAATCTTAAGAGCTCATGACAGTTAAAATCTTAACATATCTGATTCACTGTGCAGGTGTCAGATGACAGAAAAAATCTCAGAGCAAATCCGAGGATTAACGTCCTGAGTGTTTCTTTTTCTTCTATGCATCTGCAATCAGTCGAAAGATTATAAGAAGATTTGGTGAAATAAATTTGGCTTTACCAGACAGGAAGACCATTGTCTTTAAGTCTGCACAGAGTCAAGCATGTTGGCTTGCTTTAACAGCTTAATTCTTTCCACAGTTAATAGCTTGCAGGATGAGGAGGAGGATCTTTCTTTGTGTTTCAGCTTAAATTTGTTTATCTAAGACATTTTAAAATACTAGTTAAGGTATTAATTGATTATGAAATTCTAAAAAAAACTAGTTAAGGTGTTTATAAATATTGGTTTTATGTACCATCTGGTGGGCAATCTGCTTATTCATTGATTATTACTATAAATACATGTATTACAATGCTTACAATTTGCACTTCTGCTTCAGTTGGTTCCTCTTTAATACACACTTCCACATTTATACTATGGCATTCTTCTTTGATTGGTACATTATGCCAGTTTTCATCATCAGAGTTTGTATTTGCAGACGTGGGCTCAGTGCTAACACTGAAAATACAATTTTAACATTTTCATTCCACAACTTACTCCTATCATTATCAATACTTCTACACTAAAATAAAGACATAAAGTTTGAGAATTTATATAATCTTTGTATCTACTGAACAAATTTTGATAATTATTTTACCAATAGAAAGGCAAAGAGTAAAGTAGTAAAAGGTAATTACTGAATTTTTACTTTCATATTTACACAATTTTCTTGTGTAATTTCAATGAAATGGAAGATAAATTAACTATATACTTAAATTAACAATATAAATTAACACTAAACTGATTGAAAATTACATCTTGCTCTCATTCAAAGACAAACAAACAATATGTCAATGTAACACATTGGTGTTACAATCTCCAAGCGCCCAAGTAACTAAAAACTAATATAGGACATCATAAGACTAATGAAATTTCAAGAAATTCAATAATACTACTAGATTAGACAAATTTCTTTAATTTAAACTATTGTTACTTTTTCAGAACTCTATTATTCATATTTTAAGAAATTAAGTAGCATGTGCCTCAAATGGTGAAGGAAAAAACACTCTCGAGGAAACTTGCATACTTTAGAGAATTTACTTAATTCTCTGTATGTGTGAAGTCTGCCAATCCGCATTGGGCCAGTGTGGTGGACTATTGGCATAACCCCTTTCACTCAGAGAGGAGCTCAGTAGTAAGTCAAATAGGGGTTGTAATTATGATTATTCATATACAATTCTTGTATTTGACTGTTCTAGTGCAGCTAAATTATTTTTATCTCTCATTTATTTATTAGTTCTTTTTTTTAATTTTTATCAATGTCAATATGAATATAAAATACAAAACACTATTAAAAATTTATAAAAAAACATATTTTCATTATTATAAAATGTTAATAAGTAAAAACAAATTCTTTAAAATCAAGGAATCATGCTTTGTTTGGGCATGTAGATAGGATAAATATGACTATGATGAGATTAATGAAAGGGATTTATAAAGCAAGGTTGACTGGAACTGTTTGAACGGGAAGGCCATGGCAAACATTCCCCTACCAAATCCAGCACATTTTCTGTAAAAGCCAGGTCAAGAGTACCCATATTTAAACATAAAATAATGTAGATATTTGTTACAATCCTCGCAAGTGGAAGGATGTGGTCCAGGAATGAGGATGATGATATTATGTCAGCATTGACAACCCATAATCGGCTTACTGCTGAGCAAGAGTCTCCTCTCAGAATGAGAGGGATTAGGTCTTAGACCACCACACTGGCCCTATCATAGGCAGATGTTATATCCACTGGGTTAGCAAGTCTCACATTATTACTACTGCACAGAAGATACTTTAAAATAATTCTTAAGTTTAGTATTTATGTACCATTATTTTTACTTAAAGATAAATAATATACCTTTACTACAATAATAAATACTTGGACCTTGCTCACGAGATTACCGCCATGCAAATGTTGAGTCAACTATTATTGTTTTGATAGTTGTTTTAGTCAATGGTCATAAAACGAAAAGCTTCGACCAACAGATAAGAAGCTTTCACTTAACCGTTGGATCAAGAGTTGGATACAGACTGAAGGCAGACTGAAGTGATTCTTGAGACGGTGCATATTGTGAGGTTCCTCAGTCTGGAACCCTGACCGCCCGTTGCTTGGGCACTCAAATGTCCCGCAGCGGGAAGGTTTATCTTTTTTATAAATTTTTAATAGTTTTTGTATTATATTTTTATATTAACATTGTAAAAATTTTAGAGAAAGGACAATTAAATAAATGAGAGTAAAAAATAAATATTAATTTATTTATTGATTATAAAGCATGGTAATTTTATACCCAAATTAATTATGTAAATAATACTATTTAGAAATATTTATACCATAGCTCTAATACACGAAATCGTAACCCAATACTTACGCGTCAACAGTTAATCCCGGTTCCTTTTTAATACTGACAAACTCTGGCTCCAACACTGGTTTTTGGTCTTCATTTTGCAAACTAATAATATTTTTTTTCTTAATATCATCGAAGTCTTCAATGCAATGATCAGATGAGGCAGAGAAACTGTCCAGTTCACTGCTGTCTTGGGGTTCGATCTTAATTGTTATGCTTCCTAACTCTTCTTCCATTTTGCGAAGAATTAGATTTAGATTTAGGCTTTGTACATAATTAAAGTTGTTATCACTTCACAATCAAAAATACTTCTCCATATTTCTATAGAAATTTTGAGAACCAAATATATTTTAACAATTTTTTTAGGACTCCGATTCCGAAATCCGAATTCAGATTCCTCCAATCCGAGTACGACCTCCACAGATTACTGTAAAATAAAATATATATATGTATCTATTAATCTGTGTTATTACTTATTATGTATGTATTATCTATGACTATAACTGTAAATTAGACCACAGGCTAAAATAAAATTTCTATTCTTTTCTTTTCTTTGCTTTGCGGTATTATCAATTTACTCTAATCACTAGTCACTACGCTTCAGAAAGAGTAAGTAACTTACTATTAGTTCTTTGCTACGCTTGCGGACTACCGGTTTGCTAACAAAGGTTCGCCCACAGATTAATAATTTAGTTGCCATATTTTATGTACTCTATGGATTTACCACACTAAAGATTCGTTGGTCAAGTAGCGTATTAATTATGTTCCTTGAAAAGTGCCCAACGTTGGCGCCAACGTGTAATGGCAAAAAAATATTCTTACTTCTTTGGTTTTATTGTCAGCTGTCAATGAAGTGTCACTGTCACTTTCGTGTCACTGTCATGGCGGTATATGCAAGTTTATATTCGCGCAGCTCATTTTAATCGATCCTATTCCTCAATTTTAACTATTTTTTATGTAGACAATCATGATGTCAGAAACAATATTGGAAAGTGTGTTTTCGGGAAAGTTGGAATGTGATTTACTTTATAGATGGTTAAGAAATGATCCAATTGAGGTACATACATAACCTTATATTCAAATATTCTATATTGTTGTGTTGTATTTACCTATGTTTATGTATTTTGTTTCTAATATATTTATTTTGTAGGCTGCACCAGAAGACTGTGTTTTACTATGTTCAAATAGAGATGAATTTGTGGTATATTTTCTGTCCTTTTTGAGGAACCAAACTGACAGGTAGGTCAAAATATTATTATAATCAAAGATTTCATACTCATAGATATGTTACGTTTTTACAAAATCATCACAAAAGTGATTCGAATTTAGCTGCTCCACTGAACGCCCACATGCACAATTTTGAGTTTATTTACATTATAATTTAAAATACTTTTTACACTTCCTGAGTGCACAACTCCACATTTAAAAAGCTTAAATTAATTCCTTAGGTGATGCTTATATTATAAGCAGTTCTGTAAGGGCTTACATATAAAATTAATTTAATGAATTAGTTAATAACTATGACTAAATTATTTATTTTTTTAACTTAAAGTCATGAAACTTTAGTTATTTTTACTATTTTCAGCATTTTACAAACAAACAGCAATGCCTTACCCATATTGCAGCATCAAGGCACTCCAGACAAATCCCTCAGTCAACGAAAGCACCATAGATCTATCAGTGACCCTACCTGTGACAACGACAAATCAAACGACAGTCTCACTGTCAAATCTGACAGAAAGGCTCAGGAGTCACCCAACAGAGATAAGAAAAAACAGGGAAGGCGTGTTAAAACAAAGTTGTTCCCCGACGAAAGAAACAAAGAGCAAAATCAATCATTGTCCTCTGATGAATCAAGACTTAGTGTAGGAGTAGAAAGACTCATGTTGTCAAGCACTCCTCTGAAAAATGGGTTCAAAGAATACCCCCCTCCCATGTCGAGCCCTGTAACACCTCATTCCCGCTCATTTAATTTTGAACGATGTGATACTCCAAGATTAGTGAGGCATTCGAGATCTCAAGACAAAAGTGTTTGTTTAGCAGACTATTTGGTTAATGTACAACCTAAAAGTTCAAAAAAAAGACGTTCCAAAAATACCTCAAATGATGACAGCGAAACCAAGGTAGATTTAGACTTGAGTAACTCTGAGATTTTTCCAGAAATTGGTGCAAGAAAATCTAGTTCCCTCAAATCTGAAAGACGAAGAATCAAACCAACTAATATAGATAAAAGCAAGAAAAGTTATTCCTTAAACAGTTTTACCCCAGAAGTGTTTCAACAACCTTCATTAGGTCTAGAAGAAAATTTGGCTTTCAAACCAAAAGTTCAACAGAAGGAATCGACAAACACTTTCGAAGCAGAGAGAAATATCTTAAAACTGGAAAGGCATAAATTAATGGAAAAGTTTAATGTTCTGGGCACTTCTACTTCACCAAAAGTAACTACTCCACAAATTAAAATTACCCAAAAAGATTCCATAGACAGAATACATAATTATATAGATGCAGATTCTAATAAGGTTTTCTTTAAAGATAAAATTGATATGTTAGTTGAAATATATGACATTTTATTGAAAAATAATCTAATATTGAGTGTCAATACAGAAATATATTTTCTCATAACTATTGTTTTGTCAAAACAGTTGGAAGAAGATTATCTACTCTGTGAATCTCAAATGCAAGTCAACATGTGTGGTAATATACTTAAATTGATACACAACAGTACATACTTTGCTGTTAAATCCTTGTGGAATATACGAGGAATTTTAGAAATAATTTTGGATAAAAATTCCTTGAAGATATTGGGGGAGAATAAAAAAGTTCGAAGTTTTTACCCGGATTTGGCAAAATTTTTGCTAAATTCTTATGGATTAAAATGTGAATCTGAATTGGTTTCGGACAGATCTAAAAATGGATCTGGTAGCAGGTGTTCCAATGGTATGGTGTGCTTTAACTTTGAGACTGACAATGCAGAGAATTTTCCGTCCATCCTTAGCTTCCAGAATTTCAAAAAGCAGAGGGACATGTTTTATGAGATTTTGAGGTACAATATTTTTGTTTCCCACTTTTAAATCTCAATCAAAGAAAACTTAAAAGAGAAGTTCTTTTATATTTGCTATAGCTGACACCGCGCGGTTTCACCCGCTTGGTTCCCGTTCCCGTGGAAATACGGGGATAATATATAGCCTATAGCCTTCCTCGATAAATAGGCTATCTAACACTGAAAGAATTTTTCAAATCGGACCAGTAGTTCCTGAGATTAGCGCGTTCAATCAAACAAACTAACAAACAAACTCTTCAGCTTTATAATATTTGTATAGATACATACTAGTGTAATAAGTAAAAAAATAATTTCCTTTGCAGGCCATGCATGAAATTATCCTTATTAACCATATTTTTCACAGTAGAACACAGCAATGTTGCTTAGCTGCATAAATATTTGGACTATAGGTTTCCTTCTATTACTACAATATGTGATTTTATGTTAATTTTAATAAATAAAATTTTAGATGGTATCAAGAAAGCCAGAGTTCTGGTCTTTCGCGCAGCATACTGCGAGCGCGCATCAAATCGCTGCTTTGCTCGGGCACCAGCGCCGCCAACTACGCGCACCTGGCTGCTCTGTTCACGCAGATGCTGCTCGACTCGCTGCCCCCCAACGAACAGGTGACTGCTACTCATGTGACGACCTCGGACGTCCTGACGGAGGTCCTGGGTTCGATCCCCGGCTGGGCCGATTGAGGTTTTCTTAATTGGTCCAGGTCTGGCTGGCCGTGGCTAGTACCACCCTACCGACAAAGACGTACTGCCAAACGATTAGCGTTCCGGTACGATGTCGTGTAGAAACCGTAAGGAGTGTGGATTTCATCCTACTCTTAACGAGTTAGTCCGCTTCCATCTTTGATTGCATCATCACTTACCATCAGGTGGGATTGTAGTCAAGGGCTAACTTGTAGAGAATAAAAAAAAAAATGTGAGCGCGCATCAAGTAGCTGCTGTGTTAAGCACCTTTGTATCCTGGTTTACCTGTGTATTGTCACAGTATCAAACTGCCACTAGGCAAACTGATATTTCTCAAAAGTGATGTTTTTTAGATACAGTATTTTGTCATGGAATGACAGTGCTGCTCAAAGAAAGCTTATACTGGAATATTTAAGCTCAAAGCTTTAAACTTCTATTAAACTCCCCACTAAATAGGAAATCCATATTATCCTTTTATTCCACTTATTTGTTCTCAGGAGTCGAAGTTGAGTAAGCTCCAGAGAAGACTGACATGCCCATCTGCATCGGAATCTAATCGTCTCCCAAGTTTCAGTGACAAAGAAATGTTTTATAAGTAAGTATGTGTTGTACATTAATCTACTACTCGTAAATCCATAGTAATAATATTTTTAAATACAAAAGTAAGTCGGCCTGCTGAACTGATTCCAATGAATTTTGGTATAGAGATACAGGGGACCTTAACCTTTGGTCCAGAAAAAAAAAAGTCCATGTTTCTATCATTTTTTTATGAAACTATACACTGATAAGGAGGAAATTATGATTTTCTTTTAATATTGTTTTGTTTTTCAGGGAATTCGTAATGTTTTCAGAGAACGAGAGTTTTAGAGTGCATTTGCGAGACGCTTTGGCTTCTGAAATTATAGCCCTAGACAGTACACCACTTGGTAACGAATCTTGTAAGTATAGTAAAAAACTTAATCAGTAATATTAATAACAATTACTATCATTGTTAAAAAATCTCTATAACTAAAATGATTTTATATTTGTCCTTGTGTGCCTAAATTATTCATCTGATTGTGGTAAACTCTTGTTTCTGGTACAAAAAATATTTTTTTGTCATCCCTGAACTTAAAAACAATATTTGATTTTAACCAAAGGTGAAACAAGTCTCATTAAAAACGGAGACTCAATCGTATAGAAAATGTCTCTCAAAAACTATCCACTATTTTGTATTTTGGCAGTTTTAGTATGGTTAAAGAAAATTTTATCTAAATACCTTGGTTTTAAGTTTAAAATTCAAGCAGCTTCCAATAAAACCCTATAATCAGAGCAAACTCAACCTTAGGCGGATCATAATGAATCGTTTAATGTTGAATTTGCAAATGCATCTACTTAAAAAGTTCACCCAAAAATTGTTTTTGGCACTCATTTAGTGGAGACGTTTTTGAATATTATATTTCAACTAAACATTTCTATGCAAACACAATAAAATTATTTGAGAATTTAAACTATTGTGAGTGATAATTGATTATCACTCACACATATTAATACAATAAAATTAGTTTATCATCTCCACCAAGTACCAAACATTTGTTAAAAAATATTTAATAGTTTAAAATATAAATTATGATTTCAGCGAATGGGGCTGACATATCAAAAGAATTCCTGCAGATATCCAAAAAGCTAGGTCTGCTGTCCAAGTTCTTAGGCTACCTCACTTCTCTACCGTACGCTCAAATACCAGTGGACATCTTACTAAAGACTGGTGCATTGACCTTGGGTAACCAAAAGGAGATATTTACTGCGCCCAAGGAGAAAGTATTAGAAAACAATATCGCACTGAGGAATTATGTACGTATTAATAGATACTATAGTTCCTAATTAATCAACACATTGATACATATAATTAAACACAAACAAACTTGAAAAAAAAACGAGTGTGCTGATTTAAGTAAAAATTCTTTAAAAAAAAAATAATAATAATTAGCTCATATAATATTGTCTTTTATTTTGGCAACTGGCTCATGTAGTGTACAAAAAGGGATTGTTTCAAAGTTCTCTAAAATCGCCATCTAGTGGTCGTTAAAATAACAAACACTGTTTTACTATGCCTGTAGATGGCAGCACGTATCTTAAAAGCCAAATCAAGCGTCCATAAAGAAATTTACTTGTCTATCAGTTTATCAGGACTAATCTTTGGAATGCACAGAACGCAAGGACTAAAAATTCTGACGGCCTTACCAGTGTCCACCCATTATGGTAGCAAATTGCACAATTAAAATGAAGTTTTTAAGCGCAATTTATTTGTTACAGAGCCAACCTGCTATAAACCTGTTGGGCATTCTCACCACAGCCTACGGAAATGGCCGACTGACTATAACCTTACCGTGGATAGTCCACTACATATCCATGCTAGACTACACTACACTACGGCTGAAATACTACCAAAACCTACTGAAAATACTATTCCACATATACACATTAAAATTCGAACATTTAAAGAAAAATACTTTGATATTTCTCAAATCTGCTTTAGGGTGGCTTTTTGACTTACCCCATTTTCCTAGAGAGACGTTTTACGAAAAGTCCGATAGTGCTGTGATAAATGTTAACATGGACAATATCGATAATAAGATTATTGATTCGTACGATTTGATCGATGAATCGATTTTGTTTGAACTGTGTCCATATTTGAAGGATATCAATGTATTGGTATCGACTACTCGAGTGATTCATGACAAAGATGCGGGTAGTTTTAGACATATTACACCCGTTTGTTTGAGTTCTAATACAGAAGATCGCATACGCAATAAGGAAAAGGAATTGCAGGTAAAAAAAAATACATGTACATTTTTAAGGCATATCTATTTAAAACTGCCTCGACTTCAATATATTACCATTATCTAATAACAATACCTGACATTTCAAAAGTGATTGTAAATTAAGCCTAATGGAAATGAATTAATTATAACGTTCACTTTTGATTGCTTATGTTGCCTGGTCGTTATAATTAAGATCTAAAAGTGATTGTTTTTGTCAAATATAACCCTAAACCTGATAACACGCATTTTATCATAATGATTTGATTTGAAGAAGTCACATAGGCTAACTAGTTGACCATTCATTCATTTCACTTGCTATTAAATAAATATAATAATTTTAATCTTCTAGATCCGTCTAGAAGAAGAGTTAATCAAAAGCCAGCCGTCCTCCACGCGCAGAGTACTAGAGCTGGTCACCGAGCGCGTGTCTTCTGGAGCTGTGAAGGAACTGACGGCGCACGCGCTGCCTGACGCTGCGAGAAAAGCTAGAAAGAATGCTATAGATATAGTGCACAATTGTAAGGATAAGGTAAGACATGTACGTCTTTCCCTTTGTTTTATTTTTGACTTGATAACGTCTTATAAATCGATGAACGCCCGGCTGCACGCAAGGCGTTGCTGCTGAAAAGATGTAATGAATAAATACCAAGAGACCTAATTATATAAATGTAATGAAATTATTTTTCTTGTCTAGGTTAATAATAAATTGTATTTATGGCAGCGGGATTATTGCGCAATGAATATCATAACATGTAACATTTTTATATAAAGCCATATAAAGGGATTAGATGAGAATAATGGACCTGTATTTAAAATGCACCTGACCATGGTTTTGTTAGTTTTTCAAAACGCTATGTCGTCGTTATCAACCCATATTCGGCTCACTGCTGAGCTCGAGTCTCCTCTAAGAATGAGAGGGGTTAGGCCTTAGTCCACCACGCTGGCCCAATGCGGATTGGCAGACTTCACACACGCAGAGAATTAAGATAATTCTCTGGTATGCAGGTTTCCTCACGATGTTTTCCTTCACCGATTGTGACACGTGATATTTAATTTCTTAAAAATGCACACAACTGAAAAGTTGGAGGTGCATGCCCCGGACCGGATTCGAACCCACTCCCTCCGGACTCGCAGGCAGAGGTCATATCCACTGGGCTATCACTGTATTTATCCACTGGGCTATCACTGTATTAAACGCTATGTAGAGGTATTAAATAAGCCACACTGATGTAATACGGATAATATCTGTACATTACCAGAGTCTGCCAATAAAAGGTTTGTTTTATTATGACGTTATTACGTAAAGTTATCGTACGTACCGACTTTACAGACAACCCATTTATCTCATTCAAATAGTCAGTAATGACAATATTTTAAATTGTAAACAGACATCACTCTTGCAATCCTTGCAAGCGATGTACGCGGAGAGCCTCTCGCGTCTTCGTGCGGAGGCGCTGGAGTCGTGTCGGTCCAACGTCAGGCAGCGCGTGTCCACGGCGCTGGCCGCGCTGCTGCCCAACGCGCCGCCGCCGCTGCAGGTCGTGGCCGCGCGCGCCTGCTACAACCGGCTTGCTAAGTGGACCAACGACCACTGGTCTACTACCGGTGAGTGAGGGTGTTATGGCAAAACAATTTCCTTGGTTCCTTCCGCACTTCCGACTGAGTGCTTTTCTCAAAGTTCAATATTTTATATCTTGTGATCCAAAGGCTCACAGACTAACCAGTGGTCCAACACGGTGGTTTACTATTTGTAAAAGTGCCGACGCAAAACTATCGTTGTCAGAGGAGTCAAAGGAGTTGTCAGAGTTGTCAGAGAAGTCAAAAGTGAGGTATCATGGGGGGCTACTGGGAGAACGGCACGCCCGTTTCCATCCGGTAGCGGTGACTGTCTCTAGTCTCTTTCCGCCCCCTGCACTGATACAACGTCCTGCACTATTTCAGTATACTGCGTGCGTGCGCGTCCAGTGCGTGCGTGTATTGCGTGTGCGCATGTCAAGTACGTGCGTGTATTGCGTTTGCGCGTGTCAAGTGCTTTTGATTATTGCGTGTCCAGTGCGTGCGTGTATTGCGTGTGCGCGTGTCAAGTGCGTGCGTGTAATGCGTGTGTGATGTTACCGATGCGAAGTCCCCTGTGTTCCGTTCAGCGCTTGACTTTCACGCCGTTAGCTGCAATGTCCAAAAACCGTTGTTCCAGACGTGCTGTGCAAGAACATTGAGGACGAAATGAACTCGCTCATAGCGCTCGGCGACTGCGCGTCCGTCAGCCCGAACACCGAGCACGCGTCCGTGCTCTCCGCGGAGTTTGACAGCTTGCACAGCCCGGCGCACACCATCATAACTCTCAAGGTGAGTCATGGGATCCTTATAATAGTAATCATCATCATGGACATAGTCACTATACTACAGCCTTTCTTGATGAGTACTGTTTACCAACAAACAAATTAAAAATGAGGGTATAAATCACTAGTCATTTCACACCTAATAATAATTATAATTAATTTGTTCTTTAATTAATAAATTTGATTAATAATCTTAGAACAATTAGATGTGGTTATAATGTTTATTATAACATTTTATAAACAAACATTACACGATTTAAAATAAATAAGTTATGAAATAACATGCGTTTTCTACCTTCATTTCTAATTTATTTCATCAAGATTGGCTGTAGTATAGGTCCCGTCATCTCAGTGGCGGATTTACAAATATGCCGCCAGTAGGCTATTAAATTTTTGCCGCCCGGAATAGAGGACAGTATCCTCTGAAATTCGACACTATTGTTAGCAAAGTTTCATATTACATTTTATTTGTCGGTAACATTGCGACTTTTAATATTTTTAGTATGTACAGTACGAGTAAAATATTGAAATTTTCATTGAAGTTTTCAAGAGTAGTTTTCTTTATTTCTGTAATAAAAACTATTTGGGCCAAATATGCCGCCCTCTGATATCTGCCGCCCTAAGCTGCAGCCTACTTAGCTTACTGGTAAATCCGCCACTGCGTCCTCTACTGTCTAAGGCTCATCACGACATAATATCTCGAGACTAATAGCAATATAACTCGTGAAGAGAAAAGACATATTGTCTGCCAATACCAACGGAGTCGTCCCAGTTTCGTTGCGTTGCTACTTACTAGTGGTCGAATTGTATTTACGGGATAATGTCGTGGGGCGCATGTTAGGCCTATTGGATACAGGAACTTAATGTTATTATGAATCTACTTGGATGTTTTGCTGCCAACACATGGGCATGTCTTTGTCTATGATCTGGTATGTTTTTATATCAATACTAATATTATAGACTTGCTGACACCGCGTGGTTCCCGTTCCTGTAGGAATATGGGAATAATATATAGCCTATAGCCTTCCTTGATGAATGGGCTATTTAACACTGAAATAATTTTTCAAATCGGACCAGTAGTTCCTGAGATTAGCGCGTTCAATCAATCAAACAAACAAACAAACAAACTCTTCAGCTTCATAATATAAGTATAGATACATAAGTGATTCTGTTTGCTACCTTGTCAACCTAAACCACTAAACCGATTTAGAATAATTTTGGTACAGTGATAAATGGAGCAAATTTTTTTTTTTTAATTGTGAATTTATGTATGTGAGTGATATACAACTGAATGTGAAGTGTGTTGTGTCCAGGAACAAATCTGCCTTCTGCTGGACTACGAAGAAATCCCGGACCCGTCTGCGGTGCTGGAGTGCTGCGTGAACTGTTGCCAGCCCAGCAACGTGCTGAGTCGGCCGCCCGCGCAGAGGGCGCTGTTGCAGCTCTCTATTGACTTCTGTCTCGTCTATTGTGAGTGTTGTATATGTTACTGTTAAATTGTAAAATACGTTAATTTATAATCAATATCACAAGATTATAAAGTAAATCTGGTAGATACACATATTTTTTTTTAAAACTAATATGAATTGTTTTGAAAAATTCCTAGGTTGACCAAGTTGTATTTTCTTTTCGAATTTTTCAAATATATATTTCTATCTTGCCCTTCATATTCAGATTTCTCTTATGCACATCACACCTTTGCATTTGGGTCACAAGAATACATATGTGTTCCAAATTTTAACTTAATCTGTTTAGTAGAATTAGAGAAAACTGACTGTTACTGATGAACACAAGTGATCCTATAAGACATCCGTTTTAGTACACTGACATTTGGAACTCTAAAAATTAAAATATAAAGATGATGTCCTTCGCTTTATAGACTTCAACGATTGTTTTCTTTCAGTGAGCCGCCATACTTCAAAAATCAATGAAATCCTGCCAAAACTTCACACTATATGGGACACCTGTTGCCCTGACCGGAAACGCCTGACCCCTGATGATTTGGACCCCCCTGACAGGAGGCTGGAACTGTCCCCTACGTTCGCGAACTTTGACGACGAACGAGCCCCCACTCCTCAGTCTGATGAAGAAGCCAATGTTGAAGTCAAAGAGTTAAAGATTGTTATTGTCAAAGAAGTCAAGGACGTTGAAGTTAAGGAGATTAAAGGTACATAAACATGAGAAAAATTCAAGTAACTTTAATTTTGTCAAAGATCTTTTGTCAACTTTTTTTTTATAAAAAAAATATTAGTCATTGTTTATATAGGGTCATCATATCATGGCCAGGCCTATGCAGACCTTACCCACCACGCAGCTGCTATGCTAGTTGACGGGCACAAGATGATAATGTTTAATTTTATAAGGACTATCAGATATTAGTGATAATTACAGGGAAAGGCGGTTTAACATTCTTTCCGGTAGTTCACACACTATAATTAATAGAGAGCAGTGATAGCCCAGTGGATATGACCTCTGCTTCCGATTCTGGAGGGTATGGGTTCGAAATCCGGTCCGTGACATGCACCTCCAACTTTTCAGTTGTGTGCATTTTAAGAAATTAAATAACACTTGTCTCAAACGGTGAAGGAAAAACATCGTGAGGAAACCTGCATACCAGAATTTTCTGCGCGTGTGAAGTCTGCCAATCCGCATTGGGCCAGCGTGGTGGACTATTGGCCTAACCCCTCTCATTCTGAAAGGATACTCGAGCTCAGCAGTGAGCCGAATATGGGTTGATGATGATGAATTAATATTGTGTGTGGGCAAAATTAAGGCCTTGCTTATATTTTGTACTTTATTGAACTTATATTGGGCCACCTGCGAATCTGGCTCAATATCATGAAGTTTGGAAGTCTCTGATCGGCGGACATGATGATGACGATGATGATTGATGATGATCATGATGATGATGATTGAACTGATGTAGTTATTTACGCCACTGTCAAGAAATGAGTTATTCATGTTGTGATGCTCATAGTCATTACCAATCAAAGACTAATTACTTAAGGACCTGCTTCGCCAGACGTTACTTTTCTGTCAATGTATATGATCAACGATCTAATGAGATTATAAAAACTGTCTTGGAATCTTATGTTTCAAAGTTGTAATCGTGTTTGTCAGTTAAAGAGCTCCGTAAAAATACCTTTTTGTGTAGTTGAATTATATAAAAAACGGTCAACCACATCTAGTTTAGTATAAGATATATACCTAATTTTGTTCGTTAATTTGGGTGCGATACTATGCGAAAGCTATGCGATAGACCTTATGTAATTAGTCTAGAGTTACCAACGACCTGTAGGAATAAATAGCTTTATGTTATGCTTTAAGGTTTTTTATCGAGTAAATTACGAAGTAGTAAAAATATATTATTCTTTTATAGTATCATCAGTAATGGAAACTCCATCAAAACCGGCACAGGAATCCGAATCCAACGGTCTATTGGAGTTCTTCGACCGCATGCTGTGCCCACGTAACATAGTGTTACTGAGCGACACCAAGTGCAAGGCGAGTGAAGTTTGGGAAGCTTTGGCTGACGTGTTGGTGTTTCTACTGAAGAACGACTACTTGAGTGAGGACTCTTTGACTGAGCAGTGCTTGGCAGTGTACAGGCAGGATTGGCCTCAGGTATTTATTTATTTATTTATTAAGGAAAATCAACCGCTAATACATTAAATTCATGCTTACATTTAATTACATTGATAAATTAGGTTAATGCTTAGCTATTAAAAGATTTTCACAACTTTCACAATTTTTAGATATCATGTACACTTCTTAGTTATAGATATCCATTAATTTATAGGTATTTTTAGGTACATCAGGTATGATGTGTTTTAACTTTTTTAGGGTTCCATATCCTAAGGGTAAAGACCCTATTACTAAAACATATTTTGCGTTTTGAAGGTTATATCTTGGAAACAGTGCGCAGTTGTTTTTATAGATTAAGAACTTTATACCGTGTACGGAATTATATGAGTGTAGATGTGCGTGTTGGGATATGTGAGTCTTTAATACTCTCAAAATTAAACTACGCTGATGCTTTGTATGGGCCACGACTGCTCGTTCGCACTCAACGGCTAATACAACGCATCCAAAATGCATGTGCCCGGTTCTGCTTTCATATTCCCCCCAGAACGCATGTTACGCCGTTTATTAACGAAGCTAAACTGCTCAATATGAAAGCGAGACGGAATCTTCACCTTGCTACACTTCTATTTGGAGTATTGAAGTCTCAGCAGCCTGCTTACTTATTTGATAAGCTAGAGTGGAACAAAACATCCTTGACAAGATCAAATCGAGTCTGGACCCTTAAAGTGCCGCAACATTTCAGAGCTGCCTTTCGAGGAAGCTTTAAATTCGCGGCAACAAAGTGCTGGAATGATTTGCCTCCTCCTCTTCGTAATTTAAAAATATCCAAGACCACTTTTAAAACCAAAATTCGAAAACATTATCTTTTAATTCAAAACATATAAGTAATGGGTCCTTTGTTTTGTTTAATTTATTATAATATTTATTTACCAAATTATTATGTTATCATTTATTTATTGTATTATTATTTATAATTGGCTTATTTTTACCACTTGTTTCTACTAGTAATATTTTTGTATTTAATTTACGTATCTGTCTTCTTTTAATATTTGTCGATGTTTGTTAGAGGCGCTCCGCACGTCTCGATACCGTCCAAACGTCACCTTAATGGCTCCACGGAAGATCAGCGCGGTGTCCCCACGGACACTGCAATATGCTGAGTGGTGACCCTTTTAGGATCACATCATGCAAGTTGCAATGTATTTTAATTTATTGTTTTTTTTTTTTTTTTTTCTCTCTTTTCTTTGTATGATGTGTATTCTAAATAAACTTTTCTTTCTTTCTTTCTATATTCTGTACTAAAAAACGGATAAGATAAATATTGAAAGGGTCTCCCATAAACAAACGTGATTTTTATAGATAATGGTACAGAACCTTTCATGCGCGAGTCCCACTCGCACTTGGCTGGTTATTTTTAACTGCCATGTAAGTATCCTGTTGTTGGTTCAGTGTCTTAGGGTTGCCCTGTGCCTAATGACCCCAAGCATATGTGGCTTGGGGTCACTAGGCACTGGGTTTGAATCCTCGGTCGGGTTATGCGATGAGCTTTCTTTATTTTGAGAAATTTTCGGTTTTCAGCCCGGAGTAGGTAAGTTAGTTCTGTTACACCCCTAGGTCCCGGAAATCATGTTAAAAAAACGTCAAATACTCCATACTTCAATATGCAAATTGATTAAATCAGTCAGGACATAGTCAACCCTATATTCATAAACATGAATTGGGATAAAAGTAAATTTCCTTCAAGGTAAAGTGGACCTAATTAGTACTGTTTTTAAAGTTCATTTTACTTAGAAAAAAGTTGAGGTTTAAATTCTAATCCATGTAATAATAAATAAGGCCGTAAAGAGTTTGCCAATTATAGTTTTTCATAAACATATTAATGACTCGTCATCAACCCATATTCGGCTCACTGCTGAGCTCGAGTCTCCTCTCAGAATGAGAGGGGTTAGGCCATTAGTTCACCACGCTGGCCCAATGAGAATTGGCAGACTTCACAGACGCAGAGAATTAAGATAATTCTCTGGTATGTAGGTTTCCACACGATGTTTTCCTTTACCGATTGAGACACGTGATATTTAATTTCTTAAAATGCACACAACTGAAAAGTTGGAGGTGTATGCCCCGGACCGGATTCAAACCCACACCCTTCGGAATCGGAGGCAGAGGTCATATCCACTGGGCTATCACGGCTCTATTAATGACTCACAAATTATTATTTCCAGAACATTCTTGAAAACCTGTCAACTTGTATGAAATCAGTATCGTCCAGATGGTCGCGGTCATCTACGGGGAAATTCACTTTATTCTTGGACTTTCTAGCGGACTATTGCAACGATATGGACTATGATTTAGTTGAGTAGAAATGTATTTAAATAATATTAAAAATTATGCTAAATGGAAGTAGATTGGAAAAATCTTTGTTAAATGAAAATATTTTAGAAGAAATGGATTTACATTTTGTAAGAAGAAATATGAAGGTTTTCCTGATATTTCTAATCGTAACTAGAGTGAAACTGTACGTAATTTAATTTTTAACACATTATGAAAGACAGGCAAAGATGCAAATTCGTTTTCAGAAAGTGTGTTTGCAAATGTGTTATAAAACGTCGTATGACATACATTTGATAATTACAGCCTCTGCTCACTTGTAAACCTCGCTTACGGCTCGGGCCAGCAATATCGCCTTGGCTGTAATTTTCAACTTATCGCACTTATATCTAAATATACTCTCAGACCAATTATAGAAGGATCTGCATCGCACTCATAGTCACAAACAAAATTGTCTGTCTCTTTCTGAGGAAAACGAGCTTAGATTTTATGTATATCTCATACTAATTAGAATTTTTTGCCCGTTTTTTACACAATTCAATTACACAAAAAGGTATTTTTACGGAGCTCTATAACCGACGAACACGATCACACCTATTTAACATCGATACTATAGAGACAGTTTTTATAATCGCATTAGATCGTTGATCATATACTTTGACAGAAAAGTAACGTCTAGCGAGGCAGGTCCTGTACAATAATTGGTCTGAGAAATATACTATAATAATCCACTGTCAAAAGCATGTTTCACGCTTGATTGCGATTTCTAATGTCATTACAAATAACGGGACTAGTGTAGACAAAGAAGGAATTACACTAATACTCGGGTCAATTACAGAAGGACCAGCTACCAAATTCACGAACGAAATTGTCTGTCATTTTCTAAGGAAAACGAGCTTAGATTTAGTATATGTCTTATACTAAATTAGAAGTTTTTGTCCGTTTTTTACACCATACCACTACACAAAAGGTATTTTTACGGAACACCTTAACCCACCAACACGATTACAACTATGAAACATCAATAATATAGAGACAGTTTTTATAATCGCATTAGATCGTTGATCATATACTTTGACAGAAAAGTAACGTCTAGTGAGGCAGGTCCTTATGTAATTAGTCTGAGCACTGTCAGAAAGCTTCTATCTCATTCACACTGAAATGAACAATGTATACATTCTGTACAGGAACAAGACAGAGATATATGATTTTTTTTTTGTTTAATTTCAGCTAAATTTTTCGAGATCAGGGAAACAAAATTAAATCTCACCTAACATTCTGTTTTACAATTTCAGTATTTACTTCTTTGTCTATGGAGTTTGCCCATTTTAAATAAACATTTTTATCAATTTTTCATGTGCATGAAAATAGACATAAGATTCTTTGATCAACGGCTCTGAGTTCCAAATTTTTTGAGCCTTTAGTCATTATATATTAGATATTCGAATAAAAATTAAAATACGTGACAAATAATAATAAAACATAGTAACACCAAATTGAAAGTCTAATATTCTAAGGTACATACATATTTAGAAAAATCTAGTTTAGATAAAAAGAGACTAGAAGATTTTAAAAATATTAATATGGATGTTAGCTGGTTAACGAATATTTTGTCGTAACTCTGGTAACCGAGTCTCATTTTATCTATTTAAAAAAAATTAAAATAAAAAAATGTGTGACGTCATAGGAATAGGACAGACTATCCTATTCCTATGACGTCACACAATGACTAGTAGACGTTTAGTGTTGTAAAAAGAGGATTCGCGTGGAATAAAATCAACTAAACCCGAGTAAAATATAATAATAATAATAATTTATCTTTTTACATTTAACATAATAAAATATTATTATGTAAAAGCTAGTAGTAATAATGCGGCTTTGCTATAATATGCGGTTAACATTGCCCGACAGATTTGGTCTGTGAATGTGTTTGTATTTGGATGAATAAAATTAATGCCTTGCCAATTGCCATGCCATACATAGAGATGGTTATGGCGCAAAAGAATAAAAAACAAAATAATTCGCATTTATAATATTGGGAAGGATAACTTAGCAAGAGGAAGGATGTGGTCAGTGGCTGATTTACAAGTTTGCCGCCAGTAGGCTGTTTAATTTTTGCCGCTCCTGTTGGTCGTCTAAAATTCGATAACCTAGTTCGCAATCATATTGATTTAATTTTATTTTGTTAATAAAATTAACTTTAAAATTTGTCTTAATTACTTCCTTTTCAAGTTAATTTTCTGTTAACAAAAATTTTTGGGCCAAATTTGCCGCCCCCTAAAATTTTGCCGCCCTAGGCTGCAGCCTACTCAGCCTGCTGGTACGAATAAATCCGTCACTGGATGTGGTATATGCTTATACCTACGGGAATAAGGCATGAAATAATTAACGAATGAAATATACACCAAAAATAAAAATAACAAGCAAGAAATAAAGTTAAAAACTAATGTACAATTAGTTGCATGACATATATGGTATGGATGTGTATGTATAATACTCGTATGTAGGATAACATTTGACTTTGTTGATTTAGATTAGAACGACTAGTTAGTGTTATATTGTTAAACTTTCAAATTGTTATTTGAGTAAGTTATAATGAAATTAATAGAGAGAAAAAATTAATAGAATTTGTTTGTATATAAACTGGTGAAGTTTTTGTAAATATTTTCTAATCATTTTATTACTATCTATTTCATTGTTTTAAATGGACTTTATTGTAAATTTAAAAATCTTAATTTTTTTTATACTTGCTAAATACGGATATGTATATGTTACCGGCAATCTGCATAATCCGGTATTCTATATAATGCTTAGGCAATGTATAGAAAATTGCCCTACTGTTTTTGTAAAGCACGATGTCAGAAAAGTCTTCTGGCGTAGCCCAATTAAAAACCTGAGTGTTGGAAAAATGATTTTTAGGTTAATTTCAAGTTATTGTTACTGTTGTGAACCTACAACCCAGAACCGCAAAGCCAGTTATTTAAAAAAAAACATAATATTTGACTCTTTGCCAGAACACCCCCGGTATTCTATTCAATACCTAGACATTGTATGGGATACCTGAATTATACATTTTGCTAGTAACAATTAGACATATGCAAATATTTTTAATTTCATTTATAAAAAATGCCCCAGTGATGTATTTCTCAGTTATTTAAAATTTTATAACAGACTGCATAAAAATGGGTTGAACCATTTATAACGAATACATAACCTTATTTTAAAATTAAATTAAACTTAACATTACTGCCATTTTTGTTAGAGCATAGAATTAATTGGAAAAAAAATAGTCCTGGTTTTAAAAAATTAAGTATTTTTAGATATGGTGAACTAGAAGTTAAGTCATTACAAGATGACTTGGCATCATCACTAGCAACCCATATTCGGCTCACTGTTGAGCACGAGTCTCCTATCATAATGAGAGGGGTTAGGCTAATAGTCCACCAAGCTGGCCCAATGCGGATTGGCAGACTTCACACACGTAGAGCATTAAGAAAATTCTCAGGTTTCCTCACGATGGCATCTTTACTAAAACCATTGATAAATGTAATATGTTTATCAACAAACAAATTAAAAATGATATAAATCGCTAGTCATTTTACACCCAATGAAAATTTTAATTAACCTTTTCCTATATTAATGACTAAGAATTTGATTAATAAGTTTTTGAATAAAATTTTATAAAAAAATAAAAAAGTTTTGAATAAATTAGGTATGAAACGACATTCACCATCTATGATTTACTTGTTGATAAACATTCCACATCGACTTTGGCTTTAGTATTTACTTGTATGGCATGCTAAAAGTAGATTTCATTTAATTTAGATTACCTACATGTTGTAAAATATAAATATGAGCATTTTAAGCTTTCATTTTTCAATTATAATATAATTTTATATAATTATATTAAATCATTGTGGTACATTTTTATTGGAAATCAGCTTGTTATACATTCTTTGTTTATCACTATTTGGGATTCGTGTGTTTTTACTACGTGTATAGATTATATTGGTCATTGAATCAAGGTAATATTGTAATTATTGTTTTGTGATCTGCAAGAAGTACTAGTATGTACCTACCTTAAGCACGTCCATTTTAAAAGGTCATTTTCGACATTGTTGTATCCAATATTGTGTAGAAGCAACTCCAAAATGAGAACAGCACGTCCATTGTCACTAGAAATACATGATGCTCTGATGGTTAGCCTTTACTCTTTACTCTTGAAATATTTGGTTATCTACTTTTTCCTATATACAGGGTTATATAATGATTTATTTATTTTGCTATCATCCGCGAAAAGCCGACGAACCCATGCGACAACGTCACCCAGGTCCGACAAAATACTCTCTACGTACGTTTCACACCGAAACCGGAGCATCCTCAGGAGATGTTGACTCTACAACGTGCAATTGCCAAAGTATCTTTGCAATTGCACGTTGTATTTTGTCGGACCTGGGTGACATTGTCGCATGGGTTCGTCGACTTTTCGCAGATGATAGCAAAATAAATAAATCATTATATAATCATGATGAACTTCCGCAAAGTAACGTCTGCTTCTATCCAATATTTATATACAGGGTGTCCTATAAATGTTACTTTACAAGATGTTAGCTGTCATCAAGGTCTACTAAAACAACTCAATATATGTTAGCCGAAATTTTACGGTTAAAACTAACATATATTGCGTTATTTTAGTAGGCCTTGATGTCAGCTATCATCCTGTAGAACATTTCTTATTTTTACAGGACACCTGTATATATCTACTCAATAGCAACCTTGCAAGGTAATAATGTGTCTCGGTGAACGATTCAAAGCATGAGCCAGTTCATCGTCTCGATAACGTCATTTCGTTGATATAACCACGTTAGACGATCGCAAAAGCAAATGAAAATACTGCCACTTGATGTACTTAGTGGCTTATGTTTCAAATCGTACAGAATTACCCTGTGGTGTTGGGAAATTGGCGGTGGTTTATTTATATTTTTGGTTTACAAAATCCGGTCCGGGGGGTGCGATTCCGCTATTTTACACTCGTCGATGTATGTGTGTCATATTCGAATTTGAACTTTGTTTGTATAGGATGCCAAAATTAAAATGTCACTAACACAATAGATAATGATCCAGAATGACTACTGACTACTATCTAAACTTTTTAAGGTTTTATCAAGTTCAGTTTAATCGCGATTTTCTGGTAAGAATTCAAAGGTCCCGAGGCATTGCCTAGCCTCTGTCTAGCTATTATCAGGTGATCGGGTATTATTTGACTTGTTTGCAGTGTCAAGCTATACCCTATGCCCGCCTCGTATAACGGCAATATGATTCTCTCCTACAAGGAAAGAGATCTGGCATTACAATGGGCTGACTATGATACGTCTTATAATACTCATAACGCAAGTAAGCAGAAGTTAGTTGAATCTTTAATGTACCTATTTATTAAAAGTCAGTATCGAAATGACCATTTAAAATGGACATTGGGAAACGAAATGTTTTATTAGTGATCTAGGTAGAAAATATATCGATTCATGTACGTTTTTTGTACTGTTTATTTTGTGCAATTAAATCTGTATATAAGATAATAAAAGTTGGTTTGTTTTTACTATTCACATGCAACATGGTAGTTCGACTAATATTTGTGTTTCATGTTAGAGACACGAGTTTCTATAAAAAATAAATAAATCACTATAGATAAGAGCCGTGATAGCCCAGTGGATATGACAGTCCGGGGCTTTTCAGTTGTGTGCATTTTAAGAATTTAAGTGTCACGTGTCTCAAACGGTGAAGGAAAACATCGTGAGGAAATCTGTATACCAGAGAATTTTCTAAATTCTATGCGTATGTGATGTCTGCCAAATTGCATTGGGCCAGCGTGGTGGACTATTGGCCTACCCCCTCTCATTCTGAGAGGAGACTCAAGCTCACCAGTGAGCCGAATATGGGTTGATAATGATAGATACTACAAACTTTCAACCCCTATTTCACCCACTTCTCTTTTTATTTTAGGGATAAAAAGTAGCCTATGTTCTGCTCCAAGGTCCCATTTATCATAAAACCAAAATTCATATTGATCGGTTCAGCCGTGAAACGGTAACAGACAGACAGACTCACTTTCGCATTTATAATATTAGTATATATTTGTCGTTGGTGGATAAAAAGTAAAAACAATAAAATGAACTATTTCTTTGTATTGATTTTTTATTTTAATCTTTTTGCGTAGTAGTGGCATTAAGTCTTGCTAACCATTGCGTTATTCTATCTATGATAGGTCCCTCATGAGTCGGATGTACGGTTATCTTACCAGCACACCGCCCCAAGCTCACAGGGATCCACCAGGCTGAAATAAAAACAATAACTATCTTCTATACATCCATTATTATTGTTTACTAGAGGACGCCCGCGACTTTGTCCGCATGAAAGTCGATGTAAACTTTCAACTACCTCTTCCCTACTCTATCCCTACCCCTACCCTATACTACCTTACCCTCTACCCTACCCAATAGGGCTGCACCTCGTCGAACGCGGCGACTGTTACGCAAAAATAATCCTTAAAGCATGATTTAGTATTCACGCGCATTGGCTTAGCGTATTTCATGTATAACTGAGGTGTTTCCAGGGCCGGATCGTCCATACGGCGAAAGGAGCGGTCGCTCCAGGCGCCAAATCCTAGGGGGCGCCGAAATGGTAAAGACAAGATCGAAAAGAAATTTATGTGATGAATTTACGTGCGCAAAAGGCGCCATAGTTGGATCTCGCTCCATTCTAAAATTTACCTCGGTCCGGCGCTGGGTGTTTCTTTACCAATTTATATGATTCTTTTTTTTTTAATAGGTAATGGGTAATGTTAACTTTTTTTAATTATATGTTGATTTTTTTAATTCGGTGCAGTAATTTTGGGTCCTATACAATGCAATCAAACAAAAAGACGATCAAATCTTTCCTTTTTGTAATATTAACTTATAAGGTACCTACATCCTAACCCAGGATTCGAACCAAGGAACTCATGATCCTAAACTACATAGGCTAACCACTGGACCAAGGAGGCCTTTTACTTACCAGATTAACAGTAGTGGGCAGGTAAATGAAGATTTCGATGTTCGCTCTAGGTCTACTAGGTTTTAGTTACTACCAACACCACCACCAAACCACAGAAGTAATATTAAAAGTTGATGTTTACCTCCTGCAAAATAAATAAATAAATTATATTAGTTAGGCAAGTAGACTAACATAAAAAAATATTATATATTTTTAGGGATGGAAATAAAAATAACCAAAACACAAATAAATAACTCAATCAACGGTTAAAAGTATCTAGTCTTAGATTGTCATGTTTAGACTAAATATAACAAATACATAAATACATATTGATATATATAAAAAATATAGTACTTAATAGGGGAGACCTGGGATGAACGTAATTATTTTCAATGTTCTTTACCGCACAACTTTTTGAACATAAAAACTCCAAGCAATAGGTACACGTGATAGATTGGTCTTTTGGCTTCTTATTAACGCTAAGATTTTGAGGAAAAACTATCAAAAAAAAAAATTTACAACCTCTAGAGTAGATATTTTTTACTACCTCTAGAGTAACAGCGTAAGGAAATGATCGTAATACTTAATTAATAAGGCTTGAATAACTTAATTTCTTCATGATATTCATTATTTATTCTTGAGGCTTTTATTACTAACCTACTATTTAATGTAACACGGCACAATTAAGAATTACCAACATGTTCCAGACTATTACCTCTTGTGCAGCCTAATCCCTAATTTCCGCCTTAACTAAACCTCTAGTTGTTTTACGTTTATGAATATTAGGCATCCTGTGAAAGCACAAAAAATGTAATAAGAAGCAAGGAAGGATATAATTATGATAATCGGGATAAAAGTAACAAATTGTAAGTTGTAATCTGAGAAACAGTATTATTAAAGGTGCAATTTGGAACGTCAAAATAAAAAGATGAATAAAATTACATTACTATAATAAAAATAAACATAGTTTAAAACAAAACTTAGGTACTTGTAGTCGTAGCGACTCGGTGCATATGTGAGGGGTCCAAAACGGCGCATAGATATCAGTAAAATAGTTATTAATGCAGAATGCACGATTCGCCCTAAAACTTATTTGTTACCGTCATCCCGCGTTACTTTCATCCCTGATCTCCCCTAGGTTATTTGGTTTCCCCTAATTTGACTATCATTTTAGGAAAAGCATACAACTTGAAAATTACTTACTAATTTTATCATGGTAACAGTTCTCAAGTTCCAAGTAGCACATGTTTTTAAACAACTTATAATAATATGTATATATTATGTTATTGGGGCCGGTGAGTCTTGCCCGCATGCCGCATACACGACCGTACCTAGGAAATGCAAACCAAAATGTATTATCAAATGGAAAAACATACATACAGCCGAACGTAGAACTTCCTCCTTTTTGGAAGTCGGTTAAAAAAAGCAATGAAAGGAAAGTATCATCATTATCAACCTATTTAATTAGTCCAGAGCCTTTTATCCTAATAGGAGAGTGGATATAGAGCTTAGGCCCACCATGCTGCTCCGATGTGGGTTGGCGGGCTTAGGATGATTATGTCAAACTCAGAAACGACCACTTTCAGATGTTAATGATAATGACTTGAACGACGCCAACATCACCAATTTCCCAACTGCAGACTAAGAATGAAACTAAAAGTTTCCAAGAAGAAAGAATAACTTAGTATAACATATTGCACGTCCCAGTATTCGAACTTGTAATCCTAAACCACATATGCTAATCACTGGACCAACGCGGCAGTTAACTGAAGTAATAGTATGCGCAAAACTTCTAGTCCGTTCTGACGTTGCTACACGTCGGCTGTGCAGTAGCGAATAATAAGTTTTGTACACCGAGCAACCGTACGCCTCATGTTCAGAGCGGACTCAAAGTTTGACTTTTCTTTCTATGTTTGTTATTTTTGACACTGTACCTGCCGGTTTGGAAGAAGACCGGTTTAAAGTGTTCTTTCTTTTTCCGGGAATATATTTATGTAACTCGACCCGTAGTCAAGTAATCCACAATGAAACAGGCTATCCATTAAACTATTGGAACTTTAAACACAAGTCATAAATCTATTAATTAATATAATTATTAACTATTAGTGGTCTAATGACATTTTATTTATCAGTATTAACATTGTCATGGTCAATAAAATATTGTCTGCTACTTCATTCCACCGATCTCCTATCTTCATTCACGCGAGTAGGGATAGGCACTTACTCCTCATATAGCTGTAGGCATATTTGATTGCATTCCCTGTGTAGAGTAGTTCCGTTATTAGCTAGGATATGGCCCAATGGGAGTCTTGTCGATGCTAACTCTCTGTAAAAAAATAATTTTTATTTATTTAGTTTATTTGAAATTGGAATACAAGGTTTTTATTTCGACAACATTAGAATTTGACCCTTTGTCTCTCGTGATAGAAAAAAATTCGAAGCTCACGCTGGTTTGAGTTAGGTATAAAAACGTTAGGTACATGATATTGCTACAGTTCAGAAGACAGTGCTACCACTCAAGATTGGCTGTGGCGTGCACACTGCACTAGGGTTAACTAGGGTAGGCTAGGTAGCCAGACACTATAGGTTCAAATTGTACAAAATAAACAATTCGTATTCTAAAGCTAAACTCGATGTAGGTAAATGTTAATCAACAAACAAATTAAAAATTAAGGAAGAAAATCATAAAATTTATCCAAAATATATTATAAGTATCTAATTGTTCTAAGCTTTATTAATAAAATTTATTGTTATTAATATATAAGTTAACAAAAAATATTATTAAATGTGAATTGACTAGCGACATCCTAATTTTTTATTTGTTTGTTGATAAACATTCCACATCGATTTTGACTTTCGTATAAGTAAGTATCTATTTATTTATCGTTTAAGTACATACAAAAGAACAGAGAACTTTCACAAAGTCACGATTGTTTCTGACAACAATTTAACAAACCATTGTTCTGGTTTAAAGTTAAAACTTACTCACCTATGAAAGACCCAGTCACCTTCTTCCCAGTACGGTTCATAATAATTATCAAGTCTCACTACATCTTCGACTTTAGGAGTTACGGGAAATTGCTTTCGGAATTTGAAATAATAATATGCCTATTATTTTAAACTAACTACGAGTATGTTTGAACTACGCGCTTTGCGAGAACCGGGGGTAGGTATATAAAAATCTCGCAACTCAGGAGAACTTCTAGGAAGAAATAAAACATACAGAAGCTCATTTACACGTGTAAGTAGTTGTATATACAGATTGGTTTCTGCAAGCATAGTATTAAAGTATCTACATGTACGGTCTTGATCAAACAGTTAAATAGTATACGACTTTTAAAAATAAAATAGGACATATGTTAAAAAAAATTAAAATATAAAAGTAGGTAAATACTTATCTTCGATTGTGTTTGAAGTTTGTTTTATTACGTGTAGTTCGAATTATTGTTGTATTTTTATCACCGAGCGTTGTGTTAAATTCATCTGCATTCAAATAAGTTAAGACAGCTAAAAAGTTCCGTAATAATATTATAATTTTGTAAATAATACTCGTATATATCTACGTTTATGTACACAAAGCTTTTAAGCTTATAAAGCGCTTTAGCTTTTTTAGCTTTTAAGCTTGCAAAAATGCAAGCTCTTATCGACATCTTGACTTGAAGTGGATAACTTGGTATTTATGTATAACATCGCATTGATAGGTATATACCGATGCTCCATTAGTGCGTTGCGTTCTATCGTTTTCCATATATTTTAAATGACGTAAAATAAAGCGCTGCTTCGTCATCATTTCAACGGACGATAGACGGAGCTCATTAATTGTTTTCTATGCATTGTTGAACATTAATTTACTCTTTGGTTGAGACTGCGAGGTGCGTGCGTCGTTCTCTTGCACTGGAACGGCGTGCGTAAACGCAAATTAAGTGTGGCATACAATGCGTTGATCCGTTGCGAGAACGAACGCAACGCACTAATATGGCATCACCGTCACGAGTATTTAGTTTAATACCTATAAGATAAATAGACGTTGCACTAAAGTAACTTACAAGAAACAAAAATAAACACACTTTTCAGAGAGAACTTACTCATTCTCTTAGTGTAGTTTGCTATGTAACAAATAAATTACACGGTCAATAAAAAATATTAATAATAGTTCAATATGTTTTATTTCATTTACTGAGTATTTATAGCCCAAGAGCGAATAAACGTGCAAGTTAAAAGTATGAAAATAATTTAATTTTCAGATTCAAGTTATAGGATTCATGTTAGACTTTTTGTTGTTTTTTTTATTTTATAAGTACACTAGAATTAAATATGTAATAAAATAAATGCACTTTCCATTGCGATTCCAAAATATTAAATACGAATATAAGTTTATAAGTCTTGGCTCAAACACAGTATAAAAGTCGATCCTTTACCTTGGATAATTCAATTTCATTGAAGATATGGCTGTACGGGTAATATCTTTGACTTTTTCCTACGAGCAATAACAAGTTAAAAAAAAAATGGAAAAAAATCACTGTCACTCATAACTGTCAATGTCATTGTCATCAAAATCAAATTGTTAAAATCAAAAGTTGTGTTGTGTTGTGATTTGGAATAATTTGCTTTTCAATATTTAGAAATACATGAAAAATGACTGAATTGTTCATTAATAGCGGCATTTGTCGTTGCTGCCATGCACAAGGTAGCTTCAAAAGTTTAAATCAGGCGCATACCTTCGAAGGACGCCAAGAAATATACTCAAATATGTTACAACATACATTCAACATAGAAGTAAGTATTTGAATTGTAAAACAATAGCAGAATACTAAACTACTAATAAGTACATCGTATTACATTGTTGCCTTTTGGTTTTTCACCTCTTAGAGTGTCACAAAAGTATATCTACAAAAATTAAGTAAGTAAGGCATTAAAGTTACATCTATTTCTGAATTAGTCGGTACTTTTTCAGAATTAAGGGTTTTCTTATGTCCTTTTCAATCAAACTCACATTCACATTTAAGTAATTAGTTAAGATTGTATATAATATTAATAAAAAAATAATTTGTAGACAATTAAACAAACATAAATGTCCAAAAATTTGGTAAAAAATATCAAAATTGTTGTAGATAAAACCTGCACCTACTGCACTGGATGTTTATTCTATATGTGACACGTGTATCCCAAGGTTGTGTGATGCTCAACAATTTAGACAACAAATTCTTTCGTGTGAGAGGCTCTTCCATCAGTTTTATAACACACATTTACTCAAAGGTAAGGTTTTATATCATCATCCATACATAATATGTCACACTAATATCAATCAGTAAGAGTCTTATTAATTTATTATAAAAGACGGCTAAAACTAATGTGATACAACGTCGGAGTATGTCCCACTAGTTTCAAACCCATACAGGCCATAAGCTGGTTATTGCAATGCAGCACAATCCAAACTGCGACGCGCGGCGCGCGCGGCTGCTCACAGCGTGCATTAGGAGTGGGGCTGAGGGGTGGGGAATGATGGTTCCGTTCCGTCTTTAAACGGCCCACTACAGGGAGTCCTCCCTTCATCAGGAGATATTAAGCTTAAAGCTGATCTTCACTGCTCCAATGCAGGTTCATAAAGTTGACACTAACAAGAATTGGTATCAAATATTAATGACAATAACTGGCACCAAAGGTGGCACTCTGAAAATTTCAACTGAACCATTCATAAGAACATTAAATGCTGAGTACTTCATGGCTCGACCCATGCAGCATGATCTGAAGCTCATCAGATCATCATTGCACTTTGAAATGCAAATTAAGTGAAATGTAATTTTTTGAACAATCTTTTTTTTCCAGGTTTTGATTCATATAACAAAGATGTTAAACAAGAAGCTGCAGAAACATGTGGTATGTTAGTTTTGGTTAAAAAACAACAATTCATGCAACAAGATAAAATTACTCATAAAATTGCTTTAATCAATACAAATATTAAGTAACATTTAAGTGTGTGTTTGAATTGTTTATATGCTTATAGTTATTTACACAATACTAACAAAAAAAATATATACTAACATAATATTTATACAATTAAAATTTTCTCTCATTTATTTATTACTTCTTTTTTTTAAATTTTTAACAAAATAAGTATAAATTACGAAACATTATTAAAAAAAAAATTCACCCTCCCACTGCGGGACATTTGAGTGTCCAAGCAACCGGTGGTCAGGGCTCCAGAGTGAGGAACCTCCTCACAATATGCGCCGTCTCAAGAATCACGTCTTTTGTATCCGACTCTTGATCCAACAGTTAAGCGAAAGCTTCTTAAGGTGTTAGTCGAAGCTTTTCGCTATAAGACCATTGACTGAAACAACTATCGGAACAATAATAGTTGACTCAACATTCATACTATTATTATGTTTGACTATAATTATTGTAATAAAGCTAGTTTCATTTGTTTACAGAAGAGAAGAAAACAACTATTGTTAGCCCAGACAGAGAGTATAACAACACAAAATGTGAAGATGGTTTGTTGATTTTCACATTTGTTGATATTGTTATTGTTACGAACTAGAGTTCAAGGATTTGGAATTAAACACCTGGTGACTATATTAAGACTTTATTCCACTACTTAATCCAAGTATCAATACACATTTCCAAACGGAGGCAATTCATAGTCCTAAATCGTAACTGAATTTACTATAGTTCACTTGTATCGCTCGTAACACTTCACTTCGTTTTGAAGTTAACTGCCCTATCGTCGGCTCCGTCGCGTATTTATACCAACTCAGAACGGCTCCAGATTCCACGGAGTTCGCCAAATCAGAACAATAACAATAGGTAGCAATCAAAATATCTCGACTTGTAAACAACTCGAAAGGGTGAGCGATTATGAACCCTATGTCTGTAGTAATAGGGTTCTCCGTAATATTATTTTAGTGAATTGTTTTATTATTATTTTTTTATTTCTTACTAGCGGACGCCCGCGACTTCGTCCGCGTGAAAGCCGTTGTAAACTTTCAACTACCCCTATCCTACCCTACCCTACCTCTACCCTACCCTATCCCAACCCTACCCCTACCCTACCACTACCCTACCCCTACCCTAACCTACCCTACCCCTACCCTACACTACTCTAACTACCCCTACCCTACACTACTACATTAAGGCTGCACTTCTTTATTTATTCCCCCCCCCCCCCCCTCCCCGCGAGTCGCATCGAGCGCGGCAACCGTTACACAAAAATAATCCTTAAAGCATGAATTAGTATTCACGCGCGACGGCTTAGCGTATTTCTTGTATAACTTTGGTGTTTCTTTACCGATTTTTATGATTCTTTTTTTATTGAATAGGTAATAATGTTAACTTTTTTAGTTAGGGATGAGTGATGAGTGTTATAAACATAAGAGTAGACAAATGTAATTAGAAAGCTCCGAACTGCTAAGCTATCGGGAGTTACACGTGTTATTGTGAGTCAACCATAAAAGATAGACATATATATGCTGTTGTGTTTTTATAGATAATTTTAAGGAGAACATTTCCGTGATACATGATTTCCATGTAGCTTTAACCATTACGGCTGTATACGCGACGGAAGCTTAAAAAATTGAGTAACTTCTCCCGTTTTCTCAACATTTCGCTTCACTGCTCTGCTCCTATTGATCGTAGCGTAATGAAAAGTATACTATAACCTGCCCAGGAGTATGTAGAATATTTGTACCAAGTTTCATTAAAATCCGTCCAGTAGTTTTTGTTTCTATAAAGAACATACAGACAGACAGACAGACAGACAGACAGACAAAAATTTTACTGATTGCATTTTTGGCATCAGTATCGAACACTAATCACCCCCTGATAGTTAATTTGAAAATATATTTCATGTACAGAATTGACCTCTCTACAGATTTATTATAAGTATAGATATAGATTTAGACATTGTGTGTGACATCTAATAAATGGTTCACAAATCACTAAGTATGCGACTTTAACATTTTACATACATTTGTTGTGCATATGCCTTTCTTAACCCTTGGCGCAAAAAGAGGTGTTATAAGTTTGACATGTCTGTCTCTTTGTGGCACCATAGCTTCTGAACAGATGAAGCAATTTCAATTTAGTTTTTTTTTTGGATTAAAGGTGACTTATGTGCTCTTCAATTTTTATTTAATTTAATTCGATTTATTTAAATATATTTTTTTATTTAGAATTTCTTGTTTTAGAAAGCTCATCTCATTCTGATGCATTTGAAGCAGAGGACGACGATCAACCTCTATCTGTCCTCCAAAATCAAAGCAAAATTAATGAAAGTTGGGAGCCCTTTGCAGGTATGTGTTAAAATAACAAAATTGAATGAATTTAATTCATTACTTACGATTTGTCTTGCGTATAACAATGGATATCAACAAGGGGCTAAAATGACCTAATAGTGATGAAATTAATTCCGTTTTGTTACATTAGAGAACACTCGTCTATGCCCGCATGAAGTTCAGTTTTTCACAAATAAAGTGGGAACCATAAAAAGAGTAGTTTATATGTTGCTCAATATTCAAATCTTCTTTACAAATTAATGAAATTGCTCTAACATAAATCTTTCAGTGAAAGTCTCATTAAAATATGTTAAGCTGTTTAAAAGATTAGCATGGACTAACAGCATAGCAGACAAAATTAAAAAAAAAAAGCTTGTTTGTGTTTTAATATCTTTTAAATAACTATAACATAGTTATTTTGAAATCACGGACATTTCATTTTTATTTAATGTTTATTATAATGTACATATATTCATGATAAATTAGTAAAAATATTTATAACAAGACTATTTAATTTTCAAATATTCATTCCAGATGATAATTCCAAAGCGAAGTCTGTAGAAATAAAAACCATCAAGAAATTCAGCTGCAAAATATGTGGAAAGAAGTTCTCCTACCACGGCTCACTGGAAGTACATATGAGAACGCACAGTGCAGAGAAAACCTATATATGTCACATATGCAATACTAGATACACACTTAACAAGGAGCTTATTAAACATATCAACGCCTCACATTCTGTTAACGGCGAATTTCGATGCACATACTGTTCAAAGGCTTTCGAAAAGGCGCGTCTATTGAAAAATCACCTCGCAACACACTTCGGGCAAGATAAATTCAAATGCAGCCATTGTGACAAGGAGTTTCAGAGGAAGAAAGGCCTTAAAGAGCACATGAAAATACATACGGGAGAGAAAAATTTCACATGCACCATATGCAGTAAATCATTTGGTCACAATCAAACGTTAAAGTCCCATATACTGACACATACTGGAGAGCGGCCATACGTGTGTGATGTATGTGGTAGAAGATTTCCGCAACGCACACATTTAAAACGTCACATATTCATAATTCACACCGGCGTCAAACCACACAGCTGTAAGGTCTGCAACAAACGGTTTTCAAGCAAAAGTTATTTATCCATACATCAAAGACAACACACAGGGGAGAGACCATACGCTTGCGAAGTGTGCAAGAAAGACTTCACAGCGTACACCACCCTCAAAGTGCATATGCGTGTACATACGGGTATAAAACCGTATATATGCTCCTTCTGCAACCGACAATTCGCGCAGATGGCCAGCTTCAAACTCCACGAAAGAACACACACTGGGGAAAGACCGTTCGCGTGTAAAGTGTGTAAAAAAGCGTTCTCAGACAACGGTTATTTAAAAATACACATGCGTGTACACACCGGTGAGAAACCCTTCAACTGTGACGTGTGTAAACGTTCGTTCCGTGAAACTGGTCAGTTGAAACGTCACATGCGTGTACACACGGGCGTAAAACCGTATACATGCAAGATATGCAACAAACAAATCGGCAACTTGTCTAAGCATATGCGCGTCCATTCAGACGAGAGGCCGTTCAACTGCAACGTGTGCAACAAACAGTTTTCTATCAATGGCAACTTGAAGTTGCATATGCGTATCCACACTGGCGAGAGGCCGTTCAGTTGCGACATGTGTAACAGTCACTTTACACAGAGCAGTGGCTTGAAACGTCACAGATGTTCGCATATTGGAAAAAGCGATTGAAGAACTGCATTATTTTGTATATACTATACTTGCAGTTAGGGTTGTGGTGCAGTTGCGTTGGGGTCCCAAAGTGGAATGGCGACCCGCAGTGTAAACGCAGTGTTAGCCGACCCCCCACCAGGTGGACTGACGACATCAAGCGAATCACAGGGATTCGCTGGATGCAGGTGGCTCAGTATCGTGATGTTGGGAAGTCCCTACAAAAGGCCTATGTCTAAAAAATCAAAAAAATATCGTCCTGCAGTGGACGTCCATTGGCTGATGTGATGATGATGATGATGATACTTGCAGTTACCCGCGGTAGCTTAGCAGTGAGCGGAAAGGTAAAAATTATACATTCACTACCACTACCACTCCAGGGCTAGGCCTTCATCTTTATAGGAGAGAGGATATGGAGCTTAAACCTACCATGCTGCTCCAATGCGTAATGGCGGGCTATACATAAATAGTATACACTAAGATTAAAGTATACATATTTTAGCAGACTCAAAAGTGATTACAAAAATAAGAAAACGAATGTCGAACAAAGGTTATGATTCACAACATTTGTCAGGATAACTTAATTAACAAATCAAACTGTAAACAAAATAAGACCCTAGAATGGCAGAGAATGACCTTGAGTGAAGTCACGCACTTGTGAATGTTGTGTGTAGGGTTAAAGGTACCTTTGACTGTTAACAAACACTCCCCTTTTCCACTCAAGTCACTCTCCCCGCCTATTCCAAGTAACTCATAAAGAATTACACAACAAGAGATGTGGACGGCTCGAACGTTACGAACATACTGAAGCCGTCCGTACCGCAAGTCGTTGCAACGCGGCGATAACACATTTTATGTATAACTAGCGGACGCCCGCGACTTCGTCCGCGTAAATTTCGATGTCAACTTTACTACTACCCCTACCCTACCCTACCCCTACATCTACCCTACCCTACCCCTACCCTACCCTACTCCAAACCTACCCCTACCTTACCTACACCCTACCTCCTTCCTACTCCTACCCTCCCCGAACCCTATCCCTTTCCTACCCCTATCCCACCCGTACCCCTATCTCACGCCTATCCTACCCCTACCCTACCACTTCCCTATCCTACCCGTACCTCTACCCTACCACTACCCTATCTCTGACCCTACCCTACCACTACCCTAAACCCGGCCCTAAACCTACCCTACCCCTACACTACCCCTACGCTTCCCTACCCGTACCCTACCCTATCCTGTAACTTCTCTATCTTACTCCTACCCTTAGCAAAATCGGTCCAGTCCTTCGAGAGTGGTGGTATGACCAAGAGAAATAGAGACTTCTATGCTAATAATATAAAGAGGTAAAGTTCGTGTGGTTGTAGGAGGTAATCTCTGGATCTACTGGACCGATTTGGAAAATTGTTTTACCAATAGAAAGCTACGTTATTTGCGAGAGTCATAGGCTATGTTTGATCCCATATTCACACGGGAACGGGAACTACGTAAATGAAAGCGCCGGGCGTCATATAGCGGAATTTCTGCGTCTTTTAGAAATTTTGTATTATCTCCGAATCTATTTAAGTAATTAACATACTGTAAAGGGCAAATCTTATCTCCATAATATCCTTGTGATTATTAAATAATTTATTTTAATAAGGATTAAAGTTTAGTTGTATAAATAATTAAGTAAACCTGAGTATATAAAATTAATAATTTTTAAAACACAAAAGGTACTACAGGGTGATTCGGACTTTAGTACCGATATTTTTTTTCATGGTTCAGTATCATTAATAGAACATAAATCTACAAACAGTTCGATACATTTTATGTAATTTATTTTTTTCAATTTATGTCTTAGAAATAACAAAATAATGGACACATTACCAAAAAAACTGCGCAACTGCTGGCGGCACTTTGTAAGACGCCGACAAAGAAATACCGGCCGTAGGCATATCGCTTCGGCTTCGACTGACGGGGGTGGCAGAGGTGAGGGGATCGAAAAATCCCTGAGGACGCCTACCGAATTGCCGATGGGCGACCAGTGACAGACAATCTGCCGTCGCGTGCGCATTTAAGTTACCTAATTAATAAATCGCATGTGCATGTCACTATGTCGGGATTTTCAAATCGCGACTATTACGAAATGGGGCGAGTGTATTTGCTCAGCAATGAACGCCTTCGTGCAGCTTGCACAATGTACGAACGAGTGAGTGTTCCTAGGCTACGAGCCCAAGGAATCCTGAACCCCGCAGTGCCTAATGTGTTGTGTGTGAACAAGTGTTTTAAATAAACTAAATGACAATTTTATTAAAACGTGCTCGGTTGAGCCTTTAAAGGAATGGACTTCATTTCCAACAATTGTTAAAATAGTGATTAAAATTTTCAAATTAACAAAAACAAACTTAGTAAGTAGATATCACTGATTAATGTAAATAAGCTGATAATGCAAAAGGTTGCGTAATAATAATCATCATTTGTATTTCATTATTTCAATCGAAAGTTCATAGTTTTTATTATTATTATTACGCACTGCACTACAGGCATTATTGATGGTCCTAAGCCCAATAAAGTATGAAGGGAATATCGGTACTCAGCTCAAAAGTGACGACCTTTAATTATTATAAAAAATAATAGGTATCGAACAAAATAAAATAAACAAAGGTCAACGGCCCTCGGCGCGGGCGCTCGCTAACCTACCTACCAGCTGATTTTGTAGTTGCCTATTACCTAGTACAGCGATAGGGTGACCCTCAAATTCTGTTTAAACGTAAATAACTTTAGCTAACGATAACTTTGTTATTTTTGAGTTAAAAAAAAAAAGAAAAAATACGTGTTTATTCAATTTTGTTTATGTACAAAATATAAAAATATCTGTACTAAAAAAAATTTCTTCCTGTATATCTGCTAATTTATAGAAGATAGATATATGGTGTCGCGGATTTTTTTGTAGAACTTTTAAAGATACATAAAATCTCCATAAATTAATTTCAATTTTACACAATAGTTAAGGCAGCGCATGCGAATAAGTCTGTTTAAGAGGATTTTCAGTCCGACCTGTATGACAAAAACTGTGATAACTCGGCTAATATATATGATACCAATATAAAATATAACCTATAGCACTCCCCGATAATGTAGCATTCTACTGGTGAAAGAATTTTTAAAATCGGACCAGTAGTTCCGAAGATTACCCCATTTAAAAAATGTGACAAACTTACAAACTTTACCTCTTTATAATATTAGTATAGATTTAATCATGGGGATCTAAAGTCCTATGTACATATTGTAAAAATTAAACTTTAGGGATTCGCTGACACATGAAAATCTCTAGATCCATCTGAAATATATTAAAAAATCATGATTTTCATGCACACTTGGAAAAACTTACCTTAATTAAAAAATAATAAAATAGCTTTTTTTGAAGCATTTAACGAATTTGATTTACTATAAGTATGTCACAAGTATTAATATATTTAAAGTATTGATTATATTTTGATTTTATTTTACATTTTAATTTTTTTATATTAATATGATATTGTCATAAGAGTAAATAAATATTTTACATATTTCCTATTCTGTTTTATTACATTAATGTAGGTTTTCAGAAATAGTTCAACAAGCAAATGACATATTTTTTGCCCTCTTATCGACTATGTTTCTTGGGTTAGATTAGATTAAAAAACATTGGGGTTTTCTATCATCCAAGAAATTCTTAGTAGGAATCCGAGATCGATATAGGATTGGTTTCGCCCTCGCGCTTCCTAGAGAACTATTTTATATCGACGTATCCGTGTTGAGAAGTTGATACACCATTCAATCGATGATAACTGCATTTTTTGTATCATGTCTATTTTAAAAATACATGTACCGTCTCTTAAACTGAGATGTACAAAATGGTTTTAAAAAAGCATTTAAATACAAAATGCAAAATACTTTTGAGATTTACTATTTCAAATGCAAAATACAAAATAGGTTTGCGTTTTGTATTTTAAATGCTAAATGCAAAATAGGTATTTTCAAAATACTTTTTCAAAATAAAATACCTTTTGACCAAATACAGCGACCGTGCAGTGTAGAGTTCCGTAGATTAAATGAGCAGTTTAATTTCTTATGTAATGCACAAAAATACCGATAACGGTGCCCCACACCATGTGATAGAAGATAAAAAATTCATCCTCACTTTGCATGTAGGGAAAGAACCCCAAAAACAACGTTTTTTTAAATTTTTTTTTTACTACTTTATAGACGTAATTAATATGCATGCATATCCACAACAAATTTCAGCTTTCTAGTTTTAACAGACTCTAAGATTTTATTTTATTTACAGCTTTACCTTTTTAATTAACTCATAATTTATTTTTAATTAATAATTTTAACCTAAAAAAATATTTTTCAAGATTTTATTATATGACTTTGTTTAAATTTTAATATATACACTCATGCTAATTTACAGATTTGTAGTAATAATAGTCACTGCGCTAAGCCGCGGACGGGCGGACGGACGGACAGACAGACGGACATAGCGAAACTATGAGGGTTCCTTGTGAACTACGGAACCCTAAAAAGGCTAGCAGGCGCCTCTATTGGTCAATATCAGCAATACAAGCGTCATTCAATCATTTCATTTTGTTTGACTGTTAATGTTGGCTAAACTTAATCACAAAGTATTTTGTATTTTGAAATGAATATTTAAAATGCAAAATACATCTCAAAAGGTATTTCAAATAAAATACAAAATGCTTTTTACTAAAAGGCATTTAAATACAAAATACAAAATAGGTATTTTGCATTTTGTATTTGCATTTTAAATAGAAGTATTTCAAATAAATCACATCTCTGCTCTTAAATCTATGATTATATATGAAAATCAAGTCATCACTTCAGACCTTCAATTTATGAAAGGTAAAAAAAGTCTTTATACATAATGACATAAGCCAAGAAAAGTATTGTTTCCTAACTAAGGAAATAATACGTACTATAATATGGGTATGACTAGGCACCCTACTGGCAATAATATTGCGTGTGAGGGCAATTTAACATTTTCCCCTTCAAAACAGGAAATGGTTTATTTTCCAATATTATTTTACTTTTTTGTGTTTAGTGTTCAAGTATAGATGTTCCTTGTTAATTAGTGATTACAGAATCCTAAAGTAAGTACTAAAATAACTGTGATAATGATATTAGAAAAAGGCGCCATTAGGTACTTACATTCTAGTAGCACTTTGTATTATTTCGGACCTACAAACTTTGCCTAGAACATAAATGGGATGCCTCGAAGACTAAAATGAAACACAATTTTTAAAATAAAATGCCATGATTATCTCAATAACATTTGGAATTCAAATAATTTATTGATAACAATTAATTGAAAATTCGTAAATTAAAACAAAAATAAAAACAAGTCCCACTTCATCATTGTACATTAAAAAAATAATAAAACATTATATAGTTTAAAACAGTAGACATTGGGCTTACTACTACACAACACTGTCAGACTAGCGGTTTCATCTGTTTGTCAGACTAGCGGTTTCAACTGTAGTTTCCATTCCCATGGAAATACGGGAATAAAATATAGACTGCGTAATACACTGATAATAAAGCTTTCCATTGATGAAAGAATTTTTAAAACCGATCCGGTAGTTTCGGAGTCTATTGGTAACAAACAAACGAAAAATCAAATCATACTTCTAAACTTGTAGTTAGTTGTGATTTGATTGCTTTTGATTTAGTAAACTCCCCATTTGGTATGAAACCAGATAAATTTTCGTGGACCCCCTCGTCCACTTTGGGAATCGATGGTTTAGATAATTATTAATAGGTACAATTACCTACATTAACAAGGGGGTATTTTTACAAAGCTTTTTCATAAATTGCACCTATACTACTCGATGTGGAATGTTTATCAACAAAAAACATTCGACATTCAATCTCACTATTATTTTATAGTGGCTCTAAATTAAGATTATTTTCCGACTGCCTGTCATCTTGGAACTCTTGTTTGAATTGGATATTGTGTACTTTCAATTTGTGTTTACGCAGACTTCTCTCTTTTACATATTTTTTAGGGCACAAATCACATTTGTGGGATATACCGCTGTGCCTTTCTTTAATGTGCCGGTTCAAAGCACTCACTTCGGCATACGTTTTTGGGCAATAGCCACACAGAAGCGATCTATCCATGTGACTCTTCATATGTTTCTCCATATCGAATACAACCATTTTGCACAGATCACACTTTATCTTCTGCTTAAAAGGCTTATTCGGGTCGTGCTTGTTCTTCATATGTCGGATAAGTAGGGATTTTTGTGACAAAACCTTGTTACATATTTCGCACGTAATCGTTCCTACACCTTCATGAGCATCGATGTGTCGTTTAAGACTGTATTTGCAAGTGAAATCCTTATCACACAAATGGCACTGGAAGGGTTTTACTCCGACATGAGTTCTGGTGTGAGAAGCAAAACTGCCCCTGGTATAAAACTTTTCTTCACATACTTTACATTTGTAACTCCTAACTCCTGTGTTCGAAGTAGGAGTACTGTTGTGGTAATCTCTTTTATGTCTGAATAATGCAGAGGTGCTTATAAAATCTTTATCACAATCCGGGCATTTAAAACGTTCTCCAGTGTGAATTCTCAAATGCACTTTCAAGGTTTTATTTGCTGCATACGTTTTGGGACACTGGTCACATTTAAACATTTTCAACTTGTAGTGGACATTTTGGATGTGGATGTTCAAATTGGTTCGATCGTTGAACGATTTCCCACATTTATCACAGACGAACTTCTTATTTGTACCGTTGTGGAATGCAAAATGCTTTATTATTGTAGATCGATGCGTAAAGTCTTTGTTACACAGATCGCACGTGAAGATTTTTTTCAGTTCTTTTGAGTGCATCATCTTGTGTGTCTTGAAATCGGACCGGCGTTTGATTCTTTTCCCGCAAACGTTGCACTCGTATCTTAAGGTGTGTGTGAGTGTGTGAGCTCTCAGTTGCTCCTCTTTTCTGAATTTCTTTTCGCATATGTTGCAACTGAATATAGCGTGTGTTTCGTCCATATGTAATTTCAAAGTTTGACGGCATTTAAAACTGATCATACAGGTCAAGCATTTGTAAACAGGGCCATCCACCGTTTGAACTACCTTGCTATACCGTTTTGTTTGTGTAGTTTTAGCACCTGTAAAATAAATATCTTACAGTCTACAATTAAATCTTATCTCCTGTTGCTTGTTCAACTTGTTGTTGGTGGTGTGAGTTTTCTTACAAAATGTACGACGGCCAATTCTGTTATTGATGAAGGCGAAAGGGTAGCCCATACTGCCGCAGTTAGGAAGAGACAATGGCAGACTCATTAATTTATGTAAAAAAAAAAACAAGTACCTATTGAAATAAATTATATGGAACATAGAAAAAATTATATTCAGTAAATTATGTAAACTTTGTTATGGTCAAGTTTTGATTTGATTATTTCTTTAATGAGTAGGTATAGATTTCTGTCTATTATTAGTAAATTAAACTTCAAAACTTGCGATATTTATAACAAAATTCAAAGTATTACCTTTTGAAACTGATTTTTCGTTTTTAACAATCGTGCGTAGTACTTTGGCTTTGGATGGAAGTGATTTTTCTTTTTTTAAACATTTCTTGAGTCGAGTCAATGTTATTGTTAATTCTGACTTTTGATCAGATTTCTTTTCTTCCGTTTTGTAGGCTCTTTTATCATTAGTGTTTTCTTCAGTTTCTATGTCTGATGCCACGTTTTCTTGGTTACAAAAATCATCGTTATCTTGGTTATTAAAATCTGGAGAAAATAATGTGACCCAGTGACTCTAGTGTTACTCATAAACAAAATTGGTAAAGTTTAATAACTCACCTTCAATCTTTATGTCGGGTTTGACCTCTATTTCGTCACCTGTAATTAATTAAATGAAATTTAAATGTCTGTCTGTGATTTCAGTAACTGTGTTTTCTCAAGTTCTTATTACTATAGTACCGAACCCAAACAAGCTTTTTTTAAATTTTTGTCTTCTTGTCTGTTTGTCAGGGCTGCTAATCTTTGGAACGTCTGAACCAATTTTATTAGGACTTTCACTGGAAACCAGAGGATGACATTGAGCAACATATTGGCTACTTTTTATACCGGAAAATTCTTGGTTCCTGAGGCATTTGTGAAAACTGTAATTCACGCGTACGAAGTAGTTCTCCGCTAGTTAGTATATTAGCAAAATGCAAAGAGCAATTATTAATTTTCACTATATTATTTAAGGGTTACAATAACCAATTTTTAGTCTATAATTGACATTTTGGCTAAACATTGTATCTTCAAATAACGTTATCTGTATCTGTAGCAAAGAATATAGTCAAATGGACTGGGCAGATTTCATTCCCCAGTCTGGCTGAGCAGGGAGAAAAACACGAGCACAGAAGAGGAGTGTTAATAGATTATAGTCACAAGTCCCAGGCTCTGCTCGCAGTTTTTCTCTCTGTCACTGTGTCTCCATCTCAATGCTGAAATATGTGTCTCTATCTGTAGCATAAGCAACACCGCACCCAGCGTAAGTAGGTAGGAAAGTAGTAAGTAGGCCTAATACTATGGATGCTCGCCACAAAATATCCTGAAGAAAAAATGTAAAAGTATCGCCGTGGAGGTTTTATAGGTTAGTATTCTCGAATGTAAAGGCGATGTGGTAAACTGGTATAAGTAGGTTATCTTTTGCTCCAAGATACAAGTTATCTATCTATATCAAAAATCACAATCGAAAAGGTAGCAGACAGACACACAGACTTACTTTCGTATCCTCTCCTACTAATATTATAAACGCGAAAGTTTGTATGGATGTTTGTTACTCTTTAACGCCGCTTCTACTTAACCAATTTGGCTGAAATTTGTAATGTAAATAGATTTTACTTTAGATTTAGGCTAGGTACTTTTCATCCCGAAAAAATCCATGGTTCCCGCGGGATTTGTGAAAAACTGAATTCTTTTTAATTGAATTCTGAATTGTTTATAATATTAGTATGGAAATTACTTAGTAAAAAAAACCATTTGCATTTTAAATAAGTAATCATAAATACCTGAAAATTGTTTTTCTATTTTGATTTCTGTATGCTGCAATAACTCATCTGCAAGAGATAATATTTAGTAATCAATAAGTTATTATGAAAAAAATTCAATTCAGTTAACTGTGATTTTATTTACTTCTGCAATAATTTTGAAACTTCTCTTCACACTGCTGTATTTGCTTCTTAAATTGCAATGCGCTTCTTAATTTTACTATACATTCATCACATATTGAATGGCTTGCTTCGATGGATGGTTGGCTTAACTGAAATTAGTACATAAATAAATATAAGTAGCTGTGATAGTCCAGTGGATACAATCTCTGCCTCAGATTCCGGAGGGTGTGGGTTCGAGTCCGGTCTGGGCATGCACCTCCAACTTTTCAGTTGTGTGCATTTTAAGAAATTAAATATCACGTGTCCCTAACGGTGAAGGAAAAACATCGAGAGGAGACCTGCATACCAAAGAATTTTCGTAATTCTCTGCGTATGTGAAGTGCCAATCCGCATTGGGACATCATGGAGGACTATTGGCCTAACCCCTCTCATTCTGAGAGAAGACTCGAGCTCAGCAGTGAGCCGATTATGGGTTGACCAAATCAAATATACCTAAGTACATATTTGTTAATGAAACTGAAATTATGGTGTTTGACTATGCATTAATTTATTGAAATAGGCATACTGTTCTACCATATACAATGTACATAATAACTTCTGTTACAGTTTCTTAAACAAATAGTAATACTTACATACAATCTAAATGTTTCGTACAACATTTCCACATATATTTCTGCGTCTCCTGTAACACTCCTGTCACTGTAAGATTGATTTAGACTTCTGAAACATCCATCTGTGTGACAACACCTACATAGTGAACTTAAATTCAATATTTCTGACATAATTGCTATTCTATAAAATATTTTCTTTGGATCCCGTTATATTGAATCTCAGCTTTTCTCTTAAATGGTCTTAATTACCACATTTTTGTGATAAACATTTTCTATATTACATGAAACCTGAAAGATGTTTGATGTTATTTAAAATAAATACACATACACATATACAATAGAATATTTTTATGTACCAATTTTTAGTCTATAATTAATATATATACATAGGCAAACACCTCCATAACTCGAAAAATGCTTGTTTAAGTTCTAAAAACATAAAAATAAATATAGCCAGAATATACATAGAATTAGGATTACCAATTGAAATTGTAAAAATAATTAGGGCTTACATTTGCTTGCTTATAATATATAATCATGTTAAGTGAATGCACTTCCAACTTTTCAGTAATGTGCATTATAAGAAATTCAATATCATCATTCATCATCATGGATGGATATTCACTGCTAGACATAGGCCTCTTGCAAGGAATTCCAAGCACAATGGTTTCGAGCCACCAGCATCCAGTGGATCCCTGCAACCCAGTGGGTTGGTCAGCACAGTGTTAGTAAAGTAGCCTATGCCAACACTGCACTATCCGGTGCGGGGTCACCATTCCAGGGACCCCAACATCCATCGGCTCTTCAAATTATGTGACCTGCTCATTGCCACTTCGGCTTTGTGACATTGGTTTGTCTGCAGATCTTCTCATCTCATATACAATCATGCAGAGAAACTCCAAGCATACGCCCGCTGAGTGACTTTGAGTCTTCTAATAAGGCTCCTAGTTATTGACCAAGTCTCTGATCCGTAGGCCACCACTGGCAACATGCATTGTTCGAAGACTTAAATTAAATAAAATGTGTCTCAAACAGTGAAGGAAACCCATTGTGAGGAAACATGCGTGCCTGAGAATTTTCTTAATTCTCTATGTGTGTGAAGTCGGCCAATTTGCACAACATTCTGAACGGAACACCCTAACATTCTGAAAGGAGTGCTCCACTGTGTGCTAAATAAGGGTTGGTAATTAATAAATGGACAGTAGCAGATTTTATCAACTTGTATAGTATATATTCTCAGAAAAAAATAAGGCATTTTTACCAGTTGGTATATTATGAGATTTTACTCTGCTCCAAAAGTTGTCATGAATCTTAATAGGTAGCAGAAATTGTCAGGTTGATCACACATAGGCAATTAGGATCCTTATATTCATCATTATGATGTTACACTCATAACAATTTGTCTTTTACCTTGTGCAAATCTTGCTGGGCTTATATTGTAAACTTTGGCCTTCTTTCTTGAGCTTGTAATTGTTGAAGCAGCAAAAATCATTAATTATTATCATAATATATAAATAAAAAATATTCTTACAAACGATAACTATTTAAAACTTATTAATTATAAATAAAATCTTTACGAGTTTGTAATTTTGTAAAATTTTTTCCATCCATTCCAAAACTTGTCATGTCACTGTAAGTTGTCAACTGTCACTGTCAATGTTAATTGTTAGCATAGACTAATAATAATAGAACTCGTGTTTCGTACGGGAACGGAAGGACTCGTCGTCGTCGTCGTCATCAACTCATATTCGCCTCACTGCTGAGCTCGAGTCTCCTCTCAGAATGAGAGGGGTTAGGCCAATAGTCCACCACGCTGGCCCAATGCGGATTGGCAGACTTCACACACGCAGAAAATTAAGATAATTTTCTGGTATGCAGGTTTCCTCACGATGTTTTCCTTCACCGATTGAGACACGTGATATTTAATTTCTTAAAATGCACACAACTGAAAAGTTGAAGGTGCATGCCCCGGACCGGATTCGAACCCACACCCTCCGGAATCGGAGGCAGAGGTCATATCCACTGGGCTATCACGATCTTGGAAGGACTATGGAGTTGCAATTTACCTGAATTCATGAATCTATACCTACAAGGCTTTCAAGGAGGAAAACCGAAAAATACAAATAATATGTTCAGAGGGCGCTATATTGCTTAGTCTTGATGAGCTACTTCTATGATTAATTGTGATTGTGCTCCTTTATTATATACCTTGATAGAAATATATTATACTTGAATAAACATAAAAATATGTTTATTCAACTCATTACGTTATTAATATTGCAGGTAAATTCTTATTGGCAGGTACTTTGTTGTAATGATAATCTCCTCCTCCGTGAGTCGCATTCATCATGTGTGAGGGTCGTGACCACCTCCATCTCTAATCCTTGTCTTTAGGATAGTATGCCATTCTTTCCTATCTCCGGCTACGCGAAGAGCATCGTAAACTGTGGACTTGAGTGTAGTGCGGACCTGGTCGGACCAACGCATCTGGCTGCGCCCCCGCGGTCTTTTTCCTTCCACCTTGCCACCATAGAGAAAGATGGAAAAGACGAGTGTGCGAACGAGTTTTATTTTTGTTCTCAGCGAGATGTTACGGTCTTTCCAAGTTTTAGCTGAGACATGGCACTCTTGGCCATCCCAATCCTTCATCGTACGTCCAGTTCACAGGAGCCATTATTCGGTAATGATAATCTAATCTAATTATAATTTGCTATCTAATTTTCTATGTAACAAATCACACAAGACCCAAAATAATAAAATGTTTTTACAAAAAAAAATTAAAACCGTCTCCCTCGTTTCTATTTAGAAGGAATATTTACGAATAGGGTAAATATATTTACCCTATTCGTAAAATATTCATTATACAGGGTGTTAAGGAGTATGTATTTCCCATAATTTCAAGGTCTTGTCAAGTCCACTTAGAGCCGAACTGCATAACTATTTACTTTTAAATTTTTAATAAAAATAAATATTAAATTTTTTAACTGACTGAGCTGGAAATCGAACCCAAGATCTCTCTGTTGAGATCCACAGCACTAACAATTGCTAGAGAGGTCTACATAACTCCGATACCGATTTTGCGCTGGTGCGGAGAAGAAAATATAATGTTGCTTTGCCGTATTGAAAATAATATACACATAAATTATAAAGAAAATATATATTTATAAAATTAAATAATTATATAAAAAAATTAAATTATAATACCGACTAACCTAGTATATTTTATCAATTAGTTTTGTCTGCCTTACACCCAAACACCTGTCGATGATTTTTATATGCATAAATTAATAACATTTTTTAGTTCCAAAAGTGTTAATGTATGTTTGTTAATGACGGACTCAGTAGGTAGGTACCACTACCTATATCCTTATTAACAACCTTTTTACCAGCATGTACGACTGAGTATGTAATTTTTAAGTTGGTTTATATTGTTTGCCGCTCCAAAGCAAGATCGCAAGCAATACTAGGCCTTATTTTTAACGTACTAAATTATTGACACGCTTTCCGAAGCTAATTGTATGTTGTTTTAATACGGCGCAAGATTCGAAAGTGGTCAAGCAGTTGCAGTTAGTCAGTGGAGCGACGTAAAACGCGTCGCGCGTCGATCGCGACATAAAAAAGACCCAAATAGAAAAAAAACGATTTGGCCGATTTAAAAAGTTTGAACCGTGCGGCGGGAACGTTTGACACAAGTCAAAATTCTTCGTGATTTCTTTTTGATGTGTTATAAATTGTGCTGTGTTTTAATGTTTTAAAATACGTGACACTATTACATAAATATTTTCGAAATAATTGCGGTCATTTACAAGAGGTAAGTGAGACGGCATCTCATTTTGTTTTAGCGTGTCGAAGATACGTTATCCTACCTTCTTTTTAAAAATTTCCAATCGGTTTCGGCAACTGATATTACGCCGGAATGCTGATTTATTGATTAGAAAAACATTGTTAATAACTAAGTTATAAGAAGGATGCATATTATATATATACTAATATTATACAGCTGAAGAGTTTGTTTGTTTGTTTGGTTGAACGCGAGAATTTCAGGAACTACTGGTACAATTTGAAAAATTATTTCGGTGTTAGATAGTTCATTTATCGAGGAAGGTTGTATATTATCCCCGTATTCCTACGGGAACGGGAACCTTGCGGGTAAAACCGCGCAGCGTCAGCTAGTAAATCAATATAATCAAATAAGCCTAATTACAATTCATTAATATTACTTCAATATATATGATAACATTAGACATATAAAATGGAGGTTATAATGATATGATTATATGATTATAATAATTATATGATTTTTCCTTATTAATATGGCTATTAACCACTGATATTAATATAGATTGTCAATTTGTTGGCTAATAATAATAACTGGGAGACCCAGCCGCATTCGGTGATTTTCTTTGTAGGACAGAAGAATACATATTAGTAAAAGATTTATCAACAATTACAAGAGTTATCAACCCAGCCATATCGGCTCACTGCTGAACACGAGTCTCCTCTCATAATGAGAGGGGTTAGGCTAATAGTCCACCACGCAGGTCCAATGCGGATTGGCAGACTTGACACACGCAGAGAGTTTAGAAAATTCTCTGGTATGCCCTCAGGTTTCCTTCACCGTTTGAGAGACGTGATATTTAATTTCATAAATGCACACCACTGAAAAATTGGAGGTGCATGCCCCGGACCGGATTCGAACCTACCGCCATCCGAATCGAAAGCAGAGGTCATATCCACTAGGCTATATCGGCTCTTGCTTCCTTGCTAGCTATACTATTGTTGATTCAAGCCCGGAGACTTAGTGGTATTTTGTTTGGTATAATTTGTATGTGGATGGGATGACAGACTTTTGTTTGATATTTTGTTTCAAATGGAACCGTTGTATCGCCCCCGAAAACTCCTCTTCTCTTAATAAATTTCTCCTTCCTTCCTCTTTTAAATTTCATGAAAATTATTGGACCTGTTTCCGAGATTTATATTAAACTAGCGGACGCCCGCGACTTTTTCCGCGTGAAACTCTAAGCCCCCCCCCCAAATTCACCCCATTCTATCATTAATATTTCGCATATTTTATAGTAATAAATAGTCCACAAATCATTTTACAAAACTGAAGGACAACCCCTGTTTCATCCCCTTCTGATTTAATTTTCGCAACAAAAAGAATTCTATAACCTTCTACGTATTATGTTCACAAATTATGCTAAGTTTCATTTAAATTCATTCAGTAGCTTCAGCATGATACCCGGTCAACAATAACACGGACAAACAGACAGACAGACAAAAAATCGAAAAAAAAATATTTTTGGCTTCAGTATCGATTGTAATGCCTTCCAAAAAATTCACAAAAAAATCTTTTCACTACTCTTGCTCAAAAACACTATCATATTACCACTCCACAGCGGGGCTAAACAAGCATTTTAGCATCTAGGGGCTAAAGTAATTTTGTTTTTTTAATTTTCGTATGTTATGAGTACTAGCCTAGTACTAGCCTACTTTATAACGAAGGAGGTTTTATTCGTAAATAGAATCATCTTATTAAATAAAGCCCTGATTGTTTAATAAAAATTAAAACTTGCAATTAGAATGAAATGCAGCGTTCTTGTCTGTGGATTGCGTTAATTTTTTTATTTAATTTTTATTGAGTTGCGAATAGAGCGAGATTTGAAGACATGGGACATCCTGTACGGTGTAATACTTTTGCCTTATTCTCATGTGAAAGAAAAATAAAATAAAAAAGCGAGAATTTAAAAAACAATTGGCGTGAATAATACACACTTGATCTTTTCAAGAAATTTATTGTAAATTTGTGACCGTAACTTACATATTGTTCAACGTTAATTGTTATTGTTGTCTTCATCTAGTGAGAATGGTGATCCTAATTTGGAGATGGATGAAATTTTCAATCTGTTACCATCAAAGTCGAGACGCATTTACTTAAATACCTACCTAGGTAAAGTGGAGAAAACAACAACGAATTGATTCACTTACGAAGGAGTTTTTTAAACTATTATCTCCCACGTTTATCCCACGAGGAGTCGAAAATTATGTTGCCGGGTAAAAGCATCTCCCTTAATATCCAATATTGTAGACTTTGTACATTTAATTTTCAATTAATATAAATCATTGAATATTGTACTAAACTATTTTATTTTCTCGCAATCGTAGTGAAAAGCAGAGTGTAACACGTGGGACTAAACCCATTATAAACTCGGTTTCTATTTAGGTGGCCCTCGCCTTCGTCTCGGGCCCTAAAAATACTTCGTATATAATGGGTCTTTTTAGCCCCTTGTATAACAATCTACTATTATACAAGGAACGGCAGTCCAATAGTAACCGACCATTTTAAATTTGTCTTTTTATGTTGTCTATGATTTTCCAAGAGAAATAATTTACATAGATATGAAAATCAAAACCACTTTTCGTTGTAATTTTAGAACTCAAGACCGAGTTCACCTATCCAAACCAAATGTTTAGGCTTTGTTCGGAATATTTAGTAGATTGCACAAAATCGGTTGTCATTTATCACATTTTTTGTAATAAATGAATTCATAAGCAGGAGTATGTTAGGGGTAGGGTGGGTAGGGAGGGGGTAGGGTAGGTTAGGGTAGGGTAGGGTAGGGGTAGGGAAGAAGTCCACATAAGTCAAAGCGAAGCTTGACCGGGTCCGCTAGTTATTTAATAAATGACACTATTTTGGACATTCTAACGGTACATTCATCAAATCTGGGCCCAGTAATGTATGGAAAATGGTTGTACATTTTAATTCGAATAAACACGATTGGTGTAACAGTCGCAATAGTATGAATATTAAATTTATATTTAAAAATATATAATATGTTATTTCTTCAAGCGAAGGTTAAACATTCATTTGGTAGTGTTACTCAAATATAAACAGTTTCATCATATTCAATATTATGTTATGAGGTTCGCTCAATACTGGTTTATATTTCGGAAATGTAAACTTTGGACTTTGAATGTGAATTGTTTAAGCAGTTACTTATCAATATCACGTCTTTTAAACTTATATTATATATTGCTTATCAAATGCGTTGGTTCGTTTCCTACTGTTTATAAATTATAAAGAAATTATATACGCCTAAACTCAACTATAGGGGTTTTTATTATTTATGTGCTTTTGCAAAAAACTCATGGTTTGCTGAGAGATAATGTTGAAAAGCTTAGCATGTTTAGTACGGACAGCTTTGCGCGCGTTGAAATCTATTTTAGAGCTAAATCTGTAGAAAGTACAATAAAATAGAAACAACGATTTACAGTTTTAAACTTAAAGCTGAAACAGATATACAGAAATTTTAAGTTATTGATACTGTTTTTTTTATTAAGTATATTATACAGAGTTTAACTCATATCAAGTTTTATAGCATATCAAACAAGTTAAACAAGTCTTGTACTTTCAGCTCGATCTAAACTTAGGTTTACTCCTAGGTTTTTTACTAGTAATCTGTTTGGTAATTTTAAAGATTAAATGTCGAGTATTTAATTTTTCTTTTTTTCTTTTTTCATTTTCCCTTTTCTATTTTGCTAAATATGTTTAAGGTACATAAATTGGCTCGATTAAGGAGTCTACTATGAAAAAAAGCTCAAAAAAATGAAATAAAGAAAAAAATTTCTGAAATAATAAATAAAATTATTCCTCATCGAAGATTATTTGATACTAGTAAAGTATGTTTACCTTGAAAAGTTCCTTCTCGGCAAATATCTCGTCATCATTGATATATAGTTAAGATAATAATAATGTATCCTAATATTAAAAGATTTATATTAAAATTGTGGAATCATTTAATTATTCCTGTAAATCTGAATTTACCTGCAATGGTGAAGGTACCATACCATCTTTTTTCATTAAAACTGTCTAAAGCAAGTTAGCAAAAGTAGGTAAAAGCAAGTCACGCCAACTTAAACGTTTAAGTTTAAATAACATGTGGATATAAAGAAAGAACGAGTTTGTTACGTGGACGTTACGTATACGTTACGTGCGCATGTCACAATATGTAGGTGGGTAATTGTGATAGTCATTTTTTATGTGCTCTATGTGGGTCTATGTGGTTTACCCGAGCTCGGTGAAGGGTGTTTTGGGACGGTTTGGTTCCAATCGATGGACTTTAGTTGCTAATTAATTACCTTCTCGGACCAGCCTTATAACCACGTTGCTAGATGAACTTCAAATTCATTCCACCCATGTTCGGCTCACTGTTAAGCTCGAGTCTCCTCTCAGAGGGGTTAGGCTAAATAGTCCACCACGCTAGATTGACAGATTTCACACACCTAGAGAATTGAGAAAATTCTCAGATATGCAGGTTTCCTCACGACGTTTTTCCTTCACTGTTTGAGACACATGAAATCCATCGCTACACGGAACAAGCTCCTATAGCCAAGTGTCACTTCGATTCTCTTTCCACGATCGCGAACGCTTCGAAAACTAGAAAAATGTATGGGAATGACAGATATAAATCACGTAATATTAGTCTAACCTATCTCATTCTGAGAGGAGACTCGTGCTCAATAGTGAGCTGAACATGGATCGTCAATGTATTTGTAGTTCATCTGACACCGTGGATATAAGGATGGTCCGAATGATATGTCCTGGTTTCAATTGGGCTACCTGCATATTGGGCTGTGGTCTTACGATCAGGTAAGTACTAGCCTAGCCCGAGCCACTAGCAGATCACTATAATACAAACTAAACAAACAAACTATATGTATTAGGTATAAATAAATATTTATTATAACATTAAAATAATAAAGACCAGGGAAATTATTTACAATATTTTAACTAATTACTTATTTTAAAATATTAAGAAGAACAACACAATATTTGTTCCTCAAGATTTGTTTAAAATATTTAGGTCTCACGAAAAATATTACCATTAAAAGACTATTATTAATGTATTAACTTAGTAAAGATAGTCTTAATGTATGGTAGTTGATTGATTCTAGCGGAAGATAATTCCAAAGAGAAAACCTTTACGTGAATCGCAAATTGACTCTTCACTACCGTGAATAATACCAATTTGCATGCCACTTGTTGAGCAGCGATTTTCTTTGCTTAACGTTAACTTTATTCTAGCCGCCCGTTTACCTTTTATTTTTACATTAAATACAAATTATATACACGTGTTATTATGTATATAACTAGCAGACGCTCTGCGGTTTCAGTTAGTTCTCGTTCCTGTGGGAATACGGGGATAAACTATAGATTATGTTACACGGTGAAGATGCTTTGTAAAACATGTTCTTACTTGCATAATATGAACAATACATTAATATCTGTAAATGAATTCGTCAAATGCTAATCTCTAATAATAATTCAACATTAGACAGAAAACTTATTGCTTGTTCCTTGACTAGACCTAGAGGGTGCGTACAACTCTCCAAATGATACACCCTCTGAGTTATGTTTCACATTCACACGCTTCCTGTTAAATATCGTTAATATACAAAGCTGTAAATAGCTGTAGATTTTTTAACTTAATCAATCTCCATCAGGTGAGACCGCTGTCAAATGTAACATACTCGTAAATATTCGTACTGTCACTGTCAGATGGCATTCTGTGTTCCCATAGTCAGTACCACATTCATCTACAGCCTATTCAATACAATTATAAACAAAGTGGTAAGTAGTTGAATGGGAGTAATTTTTATTTTAATCACTTTCCATCAGGTGAGATCGCTGTCAAATGTAACATAATTGCTCGTCCAACACAGAAATCGGATTGTTGAACGTGGAAACGCTCTGATTGCTTGATTATAAATCTTATTCTTTTATGAAACTAATCTTGCGTTCGCGTTTCCGAGACCGATTGTTCATGGTGATTTCTAATTTATAATTTTAAATTATTACTATTGATGTCGGTAGATTTTGAAGGCACAGCGGATTTAGTTGTCATCCAAATCAGCCTGTTTGAATGGCCTTCTACACTGACACCCTTGACTTGGAGCTTCGACACACCATGCTGCTAGATGGCTAGATGGCGTGTCTCGTTATATGCATCGTATGCAGGTTGGCGACTATAGGGTCATAATATTTCATCCTACCTCTAACAAATCAGTCCGTTTCCATTTTAGATTGCATCATCACTTACCATCAGGTGAGATCGTAGTCAAAGGCTAACATGTAAAAAAAAGATTAGTAGTGATAGAGCTATTTCTAACAGGGCTCATCGGTGAGCTTGTAATAAAAAAGTCAAGTAGGTGACTGTCTACACCAATAACAATAACACCTACTTGTTCCAAAACTTCGTTCTCACAGAGTACCATGTGGTTTTGGTTTGCGATATGAGATATCCAATATGAAATCTATTGTTACGCGGTTACTTTACACCTTACAATCGCAATGAGCTATTTGTGTAATAACACTTATTAGCTTCTGTTACAATCAAGGCTAATATTGCTAATAACTTATAAGACCTCGTATAAAATATTTAAATTTACAACTTTTCTATACATTGACCTTATGCCGCCAATTTTCAATTAGGAGTTCTTTATAATAATATTAAAAATACAAATTTTGACTTTTTAAAAAGACCAATATCCCCTTTCTCCTTAAAATAACCAAGGCATGTGACATCAAAGCCGTTAACAAAAAAAAAAACCATTGTTTAGCAATAATTAACAGACACGAATATGTCAATTTACGAGTATAACCATCCTTTAGTTTCACCCACAAACATGCTGTCTGTAATTTATACTCACTCACACTTTCATCAGCGATAGACGTCCACTGTTAGACATAGGCCTTCCAAACTCTACTCGTACGATGATGAGCCGCCTGCATCCACGACTCGCGACTCGCTTGTTGTTGATCGGGGTGTAAGGGAAAGGCAAGCGCAGTATTCGTCAACCTCCCCACTTTGAGGGATGGCATTATGCGAGTCTCAGGAATAACTTGGATGCAAGCGGCTCAGCAACTGTAGACAAGTGGCACGTCGATTCTCTATTTACGATCGCAAAAGCTTCGACATCTAGAAAAATGTACTCGTATAGGAATGACATTTGCTATTGACAGGTGACGTGATCAAGATCTGTCATTCCCATACATTTTTCTAGTTTCCGAAGCGTTTGCGATCGTAGAAAGGTAATCGACGTGTCACTTGGCTACAGGGACAGGACTGTCGTCTTTTGGAGCTCTTAAAAAAGGCCTATAAGTATTTTTTTTTTTTAATATGAATATACTTAAACAATACACATCACTATCTAGCCCTAAAGTAAGCATACAGAGTAACTTGTATTATGGGTGCTAAGATAGTTGATATTATAATATTAATATACAATTATATACTACATATAAATACTTATATAATGTATAAATACACACAGACACTGGAAAACACCCATGCTCATCACACAAATATTTTCCAGTTGTGGGAATCGAACCCACGGCCGTGGATGCAGAAAGCAGGGTCACTACCCACTGCGCCACGCGGCCGTCGAAGTAATGCAGTCGTTCATCGACTGATATGATGATGATGATGATTAAGAAGCAAATACTATAGTATAATTTTAACTACATACTACTAGTATAAAAACGACGCAATGATGCCAATAACAAGTAAGAAATACCCAATATTCCCCATTTCCCTCTGACTAAGTGAAAATCTGGTACTCGAATTGGGTAGTCATCGTGTCGGCTTCAGTTTTCACCGAGCACGGCGTATGCAACTCACGTAAGGTCGTATTGCGACATTACGTTAGGCGTGTGACACAATAAGTGCGGATGTGCTGTAAAGTAAAGCGTACAGTGAGACAGCGGTGCGATATTGGACTAAATCTAAACTAAACTAAACTAAATCTAAACTAAACTAGTCCTTATTTGATAGACGCCTAAAATAGGATCAGGATCCGAGGAGCATTTTTACAATTGATTACTATCAAGTTTTTTTACCCTGACAAGAATTTACGTAGACAAAAAAGTTGAGCGTCTCATCAAGATGAAGCTCTTTACGAATAATTAACTTGATTAATAAATTGTAAAGATGTTCCCCGGATCCTGGACCATAAATATTTATACTCAAACTTCTTTTATCATGTCCCAATATCAACGAAACAAAACATTAAAAGTTTATTGTTATGCCAGGATACCTAGGACTATAATAGAATAGCATTTTTGGATCAAAATTACCGAATGCCCGTTTTTCATCGTCACTGGAAAAATATATGCTAAAGATGAAGTCTAGAAATGGTTTGGTATAGTAGTTTGATAATTCTGTTAGACCAATTAGAATATCGTGGGCACGTGACTCATATTATTTGGTCCGCTATAAATAGTTTTATCGCTATCGTTTCGCAATATCGCTTCAGTATGTACATTACCTTAGGCGGATAATTTTCTTTTATTTTATCTCAACGGAACTTACGTGACTGTGTTTAAGGTCTCGGTTGAGAAACTACAGTTCAGAGTCACAACATTAGTAGAATTATTGCGTTCAAAATTATGGTAGGTACCTACATAACAATCAAATGTGTTAAAAAAATACACAATCAAGCATTATCGTCAAGACGTTACAAGGAAAAAATATAGCAGATATATACTTTGGAAAAGAGTTTTCAAAGGAGGCGATTTCAGTATTCACACCTTACATAGTATCTACTTAGGTAATTTGTTTCTATGCCAACATGTCATAAATTAAACTAAAATTACTGCTTTATGGCTTAACGTCTTGGTCGCTTACTGTGACCTTCATAAAAAGTTTCAAAGTCAATCAGCGGGCTATGGCGCGAGCTATGCTTGGAGTTTCTCTGCGTAATCGAATCAGAAATGAGGAGACCCGCAAAAGAACCAAAGTTACTGACATAGCTCGGCGAGTCGCAAAGCTGAAGTGGCAATAGGTAGGGCACATAGCTCGAAGAGCCGATGGACGTTGGTGTCCCAAGGTGCTGGATTGGCGACCCCGCACCGAAAAGCGTAGTGTTGGTCGACCCCCCACAAGGTAAAACATCAGGACATCAAGTTTCCTCAGATTCCTTCACTTCCGATAGATTATAATATATCGAAAAATAACACGTTAAATTGTAATCAGTATTTTCAGTTCACAATATAACGGCAGATTATAATATCACGAGTGAGATTGTAAACTAACGTATTTTACAATCTAACGGTGACTTACATACCTACCCCATACAAATTGTATAAGTTAAAATACCTACCTTACAGTTTCAGATTTATGGGTCTGCCTAGCACCTGTAAATCTGAAGTTAATCCTCATGGCCGAAATGGGAAAAACAATTTGACACACATAATTATATCAATAGTGTGAATATATGTGTATTATAGATAGCCAACAGTTAACCTTGATCTTCTTTATAAAGGAGCGATTAAGCAAGATCTGAACCAAAACATTATTGCGAATCGTGTAGCAACTCCTCACCTTTTAAAATAAGTTTATTTTGTTAATATGAATGTTTACGAAATAATCCACTTATATGGATATGAGAAATATGTGCTTGATAGAAACCATTCATAGTATATTTTTAAAAGTCAGAAATGGTTTTTTCTTTTATTCAAAACACTACAACAAATTATTTTGAATAACCTTTATAGAATAATATTAAGAAATATTTATTAGAACCAATTATTTTAGTTCAGAGAAATTCACAATACGCACCAAAACAACGCCATGAGCAGAGTGCATATTTCTCTAACTCTCTTAGTGAGTGAGAGTGATCCAGTGCCCAGCAGTGTACTATAAGTTATAGAGTCTGTCTCTGTAGAGTTGGATACTCTTACTCCACTCTCCTCACTCTCACTCGCCACAGAGTGGTTTCATGGTGGGCAGGGTTCGCTAGCATAAATTTTTTTTTAATTTATTCCATTAATAATATACGAGTACACAATAGCTTAATCCAATAAATCTGTTTACAATCGTCAGAAGGTACCTATATAGGATAACTTTAGTTAGAACCTACACATCAGTTCTCTTTTTTCAGCTGTTAATGCTTCGAAAATTAAAATAATGTATGGGAATTACATAATATGACATATCTGATTGATAAATCGATGACCTGTCCTACCGACAACGATTCTCATCCCCATACATTTTTTTTAAAGGTTTAAGGCCCGTAATTCCGAGGCCAAGACTAATTTCGGGTCGTTGAGCCACTGGTGTCATGACTTTCAGTTTTCGTTGTTAGGCAATCGAGGCGATTTAAAGATAAGCCAGCGGAAGTCATTATAATAATTATTTTTATGTAATTGTAATGTGCGCATCGTGTCGTGACAGCGTGGCCTCTCTGTCGTACTGTGTCACAGCCTTAACCCAATAATTGGGCAATTACAACTTATATAGGAGTTAAGGTCGAGTCGCGATGGATGGGCTAATGGTCTGAGAGCCTGCGATAGTCAGACATGCCTTTTCTTATTCTATACAAGTTAGCATTTGAACACGATCTCACGGTAAGTGATGATGAATAAGATGAAAGCAGGCTAACTTGTTAGGTGTAGGATGAATATCCCTTTCTGTTTCTACACGACATTATACTGGGACGCGAAATCGCTTGGCGGTACGTCTTTGCCGGTAGGGTGGTAATTAGCCACGGCCTAAGCCTCCCACCAGCTAGATCTGGACCAATTAGGAAAACCTCAAGCTGCCCAGCTGGGGGTCAAATCCAGGGCCTCCGTCATTAAATCCACCGCGCATATCCCTGCGCCACGGAGGCCGTCAAAAACCTCGCCTAATTTTGTGAACGCAGAAAGTTCGTCAGTCTATACAAGAAAGAAAGAAGAAAGAAAATAATTTTATTCACTTTTTAGTGAATAAACTTATACCGCTACAATAGGTAAGTACGATGGACAGAGTTTAGGCTTTTGAAATGTTTTTATGGCCCAGACTCTCAACCGTACAAATTACATTCGACAAACGCCATTAAATATTAAAAAAAGAGAACTTTAACCCGTCTTAGACCCGACTGGTTATGCGAGTCGCGAAGCTCATGCGGGGGTCAAGTCTGGAGACTGATGACTTAATTTTTCATGATATCCCGAACCGTTCCAGGTTGATAAATTATCAGCTTTTCATAAAATGAGGTTCGTCTAGCTATGGCAAGCACTCGATCTGTAATGTCTTCGCCTTGCTTGCCTATTATGTGATTTTCGTAGGATTCACAAACTCTTAAAGTCTTTATTTAAATTAACCTAAATAGGCTTTTGATGCTTACAAAAATAGATGTAAGGCTCACCGTCGCCTTATATATTTTTTGCAAGCATCAAAAGCGGATAACGGTAATCACGGACTTACCTACTCGTATATTTATTTACAATGAATAGTTAATTTATTCATTGTCAAAGACTGACGAATACAAGATGTCCATAGCCACTAAAAATCCTCTACGTACCTTTCACTCCGAAACCGGAGCGTATTGCGTATTTTGATTTGTTTTCGCAATTGGACATTGTAGTATCATCTCCGGACTCCTGTAGGATATTCGGTATTCGAAGAGCAACGTGGGATACGGAGAGGATTGTTATATTTTCCATATTTAGTACACTTATTTTCACAAAGAGCCACAAAATCAAATGATATATGAACATTAGAGAGCCGTGATAGCCCAGTGGATATGACCTCTGCCTCCGATTCCGGAAGATGTGGGTTCAAATCCGGTCCGGGGCCACCTCCAACTTTTCAGTTGTGTGCATTTTAAGAAATTAAATATCACGTGTCCCAGACGGTGAAGGAAAACATCGTGAGGAAACCTGCATACCTGAGAATTATCTTAATTCTCTGAGTGTGTGAAGTCTGCCAATCCGTATGGGGCCTATTATTAGGGGACTATTGCCTAACCCCTCTCATTCTGAGCGGAGACTAGAGCTCAACAGTGAGCCGAATATGGGTTGATAGCGATATGAAAACATGTTCGTGAAAAACCACCGACAATAAGTCGTACACAGCATTCATCAGCCAGAAAAAGTACTAAAACATACACAAATGAAATAATATCGACGTAGTTATAACAATTTTCATGCTGCGCAATAGGTAGGTACATTAACACGTTTCTTGTCGAAACTTCGTTAGTATAATTAGCGACTTTGGTTCGGTATAAAGAGGATGAGCATTGCCTTAAGGCATAATGTTCAAGGTCTGTAACAATAGGATATGGACGGTATGAGTACTTTACAAATTACAAATGAAGTGTAACCGAGTTTGCTTTTAATATTTACTAATATAATTCTACGTAATTTATCTTGTTTGCCGCTTAAACATGTTAGATGAAGGAAGTGAACTTAAGTTATCTATGTGCATATTATTCTCAATGTTTTGTAGGATTCGTACGCGTGAATTTCTGTTTTTCACAAATCGGGATAAAAGTAGCCTTTAAGATGTTCCACAATTTCTGCTACCTTCCAGTGAAAGTCCCATTACGATCGGTTGAGCCGTTCCAGAGATTAGCCTAGAGTCTAGACAGACAGGAACACAGATAAACAGATAAAAATTCAAAACAAAAAAGCTTGATTATGTTTTAGTATCATAAAAATAAAAAAGCCGTGATAGCCCAGTGGATATGACCTCTGCCTCCGATTCCGGAGGGTGTGGATTCGAATCCGGTCCGGGGCATGCACCTCCAACTTTTCAGTTGTGTGCATTTTAAGAAATTAAATATCACGTGTCTCAATCGGTGAAGGAAAACATCGTGAGGAAACCTGCATACCAGAGAATTATCTTAATTCTCTGCGTGTGTAAATTCTGCCAATCCGCATTGGGCCAGCGTGGTGGACTACTGGCCTAACCCCTCTCATTCTGAGAGGAGACTCGAGCTCAGCAGTGAGCCGAATATGGTTGGATGACGTATCATAAAAATAGCTATGTTACTGCTTAATAGCTATTTTACAGTTATTTTGAAATCACAGACAGACAATTTATTTTTTGTGTGTCCGCCTGTGTGTGTCTGTATGTCTGTGATTTACAAACTGTTGCGATTTGGATGTGGTTTACTTATTTGAAGGCATATTTTTTCTGGTTAGGTTTTTAGTACGTATAGAATATGAACGTGGTTCGTTCTACTAGTAATAACATAAGCTAGCGCTTTACCCACTCTTGGGTCGCGATCCATACTTTAGGAACTCCTGGTCTAGAAGGTCTCCATAAATCCTCCCCTCTTTTCTATAGGAAAGGAAGCCTAGCCCTGTAATAGTATTTTAAATAATGTTATAATGATGATTGATGGATAACAAGGCATGTTCATTTATAAAACTTATATATTAACTTATATGGCTGGTGGGAGGCTTTGGCCGTGGCTAGTTACCACCCTACCGACAAAGACGTACCGCCAAGCGATTTAGCGTTCCGGTACTATGTCGTGTAGAAACCGATATAGGGATGTGGATTTTCATCCTCCTCCTAACAAGTTTAGCCCGCTTCCATCTTAGATTGCATCATGACTTACCATCAGGTGAGATTGTAATCAAGGGCTAACTTGGAAAGAATAAAAAAAAAAAAAGAAACTTGTGAAGTTATGTGAAATTTAGATGGCAATTTTGTAACATTACGAGTATAAGTCTGAGAGAAATGTCATAGACTTTGGCGCAAGGCAGTAAATGATTTAAGTATCCGCATACGAGTGCGACATAATTACTAAACTGCGTGTAACCGACTCTCTACAGATGAAACCTTGTAGATATACGAGTAAATGGTTACAGAACGAGAAAATAATATTTTGTTGTTTTCATAAATATTTAGCTCCATTATTAGATACATAAAGAACAATTATTTTTAACTTCAACGTACGAGTAATTTCCGTTCCTTACGTTATTTGCTGAAGATGTAGGTTCCTAATGGTGAACGAATTTTCAAATAGTTCAGTAGATTCAAACATTACCCCCTCATCATCATCATCATTATCAGCTGATGGACAACCACTGCATGGACTCTTGCATGGACTTCCAAAAACAACGGTCTAGAGCCGTTAGCATCTAGTGGCTCCCTGCAATTCAGTTGATGTCCTCGGTCCACCCAGTGGGGGTTCGACCAACAACAACAACAACAGAGAACAACATTTACATTTATGTATATTCCGTGCCGCAGTTATGTGTGATTTGAACTTAGCTATTGAGCCTTACTCCGGCAAAGTCTACCCTGATCTCTACTAGATATAAGTTGCAGGGTGATATCAGTCCTGGATTAGCCTATAAGCTATTTAAGCAACTACTTAGGACATCCCGTATAGGGATGACCAGCGATGACTGGGAAAAAACCAACTTAAGAAATTTCAACATTCGAGAGTTGATTACCATATTCTACCTACGGTACATATTTTAAAATGAATTCTTTGATAGCCTACAGGTGAAGATTGCTTCACCTGTGGGCTATCATGTAACCCTAATCCGGCTTTGGGTGAAATACTTGTTAATTAATGCTGAATGATGTAGAATTTATGGTCACCTAAATATATTTTTAATTTCTTAATTTATGAAGTCTCTTACCGACGTATTTTCTTAGAACACTATACCAGGATATGATTAATATTCCCATAAAATATCTGAATATATAGAACTCAAAGGTGGCTAACTGACATTATGATCTGTCATCGCACAGCCCAAACCACTGGATGGAGCGGGTGGTGATTTGGTATGAAAATAGATTTTACTGTGGTGTAACACACTTTTCATCCCGGAAAAATTCCCATTCCCGCTTGATTTGTGAAAAACTTATCCCTCCCGGACGAAGTCGCGGGCGTCCGCTAGTCTAATAATAAAAATAAAATAGAAGTGTATGTCTCTGATTTTATAAAATAGTGTTTTCTCAATTCATCATCACCATATTCGGCTTGATGTTGAGCAAGAATTTGCTTTAAATTAAATCTAATGCCTCTCAGAACGAGATGTTAATAGGCTAATAGTCCACCACGCTGGCCCAATGTGCATTGGCAGACTTCACAAATATTATAGAGAATCAAGAAAATTCTCAAGTGTGCAGGTTTCCTCACGATATTTTTTTGCAAATCTCGGGAAACTATGTATTTTTTCGAGACAAAGAGTCTATGTGTTATTCCAGCCAAAAAGCCAAAAAGCCAGTTGAATTGGTTTTCTTATTTTTGATACAAAAACAGCTGTATCGTACATAAACTCTGTGATAGTGTGAATGGAGACCTAAGAGTTATAAGTTTTAAGTTTCTTATTTTAATTTGTATTAAGAGCCATTACACGTTATGCCCTTAACTCTTGAAGTGAAATGTTGTTTTTTGTCCCAAGTTATGTAAACATTACGTACCTACCTACTTAGTTTCTTATCGCAAGTTGTAAAGAACAAAAGATGTTTTTAATTCTGAAAGCGTAAAATAATTGTTCCCACCATATCGTATAGTGTAGTGGAGGGCCAAAAACTGATGCTTGTTAAAATTACGATTGGAGAAAGTCAACCAAGAATAATACCTACCTTTCATACAGAAAAAAACAATCATGATTATCGGCCAATTTTATTTTACATTGCATACAATAAAATAAATAAATAACAATAGATTTGAGAACCTCTTCCTTTTTGAAATCGGTTATAAATAGGACATTTTAGGCTTTGACCCAACAACCCAAACCAAGTTGGATCTTGGGCTTAGTATGTTTTGACTATGTAACCATGTAAGTATGTATGTGTGTTTGGCTGGCGGGAGTCTTCAGCCAGCAAAGACGTACTGGCAAGCGATTTAGCGTTCCGGTACTATGACGTGTAGAAACCGAAAGGGTGTTGATTTTCATCCTCCTTACCATCAGGTGAGATTGTAGTCAAAGGCTAACTTGTAAAGAATAAAAAGAACCATTATCAGCCTGTTATCGCCGCGTTGCAACGATTGCGTTACGGACGGCTTCAGTGTGCTCGTGTCTTGGCGTTCGAGCCGTCCACATCCCTTGTTGTGTAATTCTTTATGGGTTACTTGGGATAGGCGGGGAGGATGACTTGAGTGGAAAAGGGGAGTGTTTGTTAACAGTCAAAGGTACCTTTAACCCTACACACAACGTTCACAACGTTGTGTGTAGGGTTAAAGTCAGAAATGGCAGAGAATGAAGTCACGTTGCGTGACTTCATTCTCTGCCATTCTAGGGTCTTATTTTTTTTACAGTTTGATTTGTTAATTAAGTTATCCTGACAAATTATGTGAATCATAACCTTTGTTCGACATTAGTTTTCTTATTTTTGTAATCACCTTTGAGTCTGCCCCATTATGTTAATGATAATGACCGAAACCTACGTCTTTTGGCTTTTATACCCCCTGTATAACAACACCGACTTCCAAACTCCGGGCTGCTTGGTGCTTGAGAGTTTATTACATCCAAGAAAAGCTAAAAAGTATTTCATAGCCCCACCCATGACGTAGTAATTCTAAGCCTATTTTAAGTTATCAACGAGACAATGAGTACATATTAGTATGGATTTCGCTTACGAATTGCATCATATCAATCTCCGCGATGTTATTTGTATCATAACCACCTGTTATTCGCGTAACGCGGTTTGGCAACTCACTCACGGTATTTCCTGTATGAAAATAGTTAATTGCCTTCAATTTAACAACCTGATTTATTGATTTAAAACTTCGATAGCTCATAGATTAAAGCATAAAGAGTGTTTGAAATCCTAGGTTATAGATTCAATGCCATTATTAAATGTATTTCTAAGTACGATACTATTATAGTCTAACGGCCATATTTATAAACTCGGATTAAAAATTTAAATCAATTCTTTAAAGTAAAGTGGATTAAGAGATAGCTCTGGAACAATAATGCGAATATTCGTGATGTTATTGCGTATGTGAAGCAAAATATCGCAGGCTATAGTCTTGATATTTTGTATAGACTAATGGTTCCTGAGATTAACGCGTTCAAGCAAACAGACAAACAAACTAATCAGCTTTATAATATTAAGTATAGATTTTATGCAGCTATCACAATCATGGCAGTAAGGAGAGAGGGCGCGACCGTCGCGACGCATACGCGGGCTCCCGTTATTTAATTTGTGAAAAATAGTTTTTTGTTCAAATTTACACATAAATCTGATCAAATTATATACATAAAGTGGTGATAGCTCAGTGATAACGTTTGCGATCAAAAAGGTTGTGAAAAACAATAATAAACTGGCATAACAATGACAACAGTGAAAACGTTAACAAAACTATGAAATAGTTGCGCATAAACTTTAATAAAACGTAGCATCTGTGAATTATAATCTAATATCAACTCAATCTAGTACTCTAATGTTGTAAAAACTTTAAAAGGACTATATTGCAGCTAAATAAAATTCAAAAGTGTCGTGTAACTATCATATGTTTGTCTGTACTCAAGGTCATGTTCAGTAGGTCAATTCCATATTTACCATATAAATCTTAAAAGTGATTCGAAAATCTATTTAAGTGTTCAACAAAAACTGTAAGTACATAAATTTAAGTGACTGTGACGATAATTATTGACATATATATGAATTAAAGTGAAAATGATGAAATACCGTTTTTATTGACATACCTACATGGACATTATTTAATGAGTACGTAAAGGACAATAATCGAAATAAAAGTGACTTGAACAATAATGCTATACAAAATTAACGTCTGCCATACTGAATTAGTGACATTTCTAACTAAATTGTATTGAAATAATAATATTAAAATCCCAAAAATACAAGACTTATATGACTACTGCCATCTATTGACGAGTAGAAAAATAAATTACCTATTCTAAAATACTTCGCAAACTTCTCACTAGGTGGAAGCACTGGAATTTTAACTACTCAACAATAGAGGGCGCTGTTATAAATATGGACGAAATTATGACAATTTTGATGCAAATTAGGGAAGATATGCAATGCCAAAAGCAAGACATGGCCAAAGTACAGGAAGATTTAAAAACCATAAATGAAAATATAAACCAAAAATTTGAAAATATAGAAGTAAAAACGAAAGAACTAGAACAAAAATTAGAACAGCAGCAGATGCATTTAGATAGACTAGATCAACAATTGAAGAAAAGGAATATTATAATTTTCGGACTAGAAGAACAAGAAAATTACTACAGTCAGTTGGAAGAAATAGTATTGGACTTATTAAATAAAGTTATGAAGATACCATGTGATCAAAGAGACATAGAGTCGGTGAAGAGACTGGGGAAAAAGAAGGGGTATGTTAGACCTGTCGTGGTAACTTTAACAACAATGGGTTTAAAATTGAAGGTCTTACGGAGCAAGAATTTGTTAAAAAATACAAGAGTCTACCTAAAAGAGGATTTCACACCTAAAATTTTACAAAAAAGGAAAGAGTTACAAGAAGAATTTTTATCTAGAAGAGAAAAAGGGGAAAATGTTGTGATAAAGTATGACAAAATCATAACATTAAACAGAAAGAGCCCCTTATTAAATAAAACAAGAGCTCTACAAGAAAGCCCAAAACATAAACATAGAAATAATAAAAGAAAACCACCTGCCTCCCCAGATGCTCTACCAGAAACCAACCAACCTCTGTTAAACAATAATACTCGTAAAAAGAACAAAACCAGTATTGAATCATATATGACACCGAAACCAACTCTACCAATCACAACATCTTCATCTTCTCAAAATAATATTACAAATTCTATAGAACAGACACAAAGACCATAGCAACGAAAAGCCTCTCTCCAATCCGTAGAAAATTCTGTAATAAATACAAACAATATCTCTCCCAAGCCGGCTGGTCCCCGAGGGAGTAGTAGACCTCCACCCTCCATTCAGCATCTATATTACATTGGTACATTTAATGTAAGATCTCTTGTAGGAATTGGCCGTCTAGAAGAATTAGAACATGCTCTACAAAATATCAAATGGGACATATTAGGACTATCAGAAGTTAAAAAAGAAGGTACACATATTATAGAGCATGACAACTACATATTGTTTTACACAGGAAAGAAAAGTGGGAAAAACGGCGTAGGATTTATGGTTAAAAAGAAGTTTAAAAATAATGTAATAGATTTTATGGCCATTTCTGATAGAGTCGCTAGATTGGATATAAACATAGATACTATCCCAACCAGTATAATTCAAGTCTATTCACCAACCGAAAAAGCGTCTGACGAAGAACTAGAGTGTCTCTACAATAACATTTCATTGGTCCTAGAAAACACTCTATCAAAAACGTATGTAATGGGAGACTTCAATGCAAAAATTGGTTATCCCGAACCAGACGACAATACAGTAATGGGTCCATGGGGATATGGAACCCGAAATAATAGAGGATTAAGACTTATTAATTTTTGTTTCGAAAATCAACTATACATAATGAATAGCCACTTTAAAAAGAAACCAACTCGAAAATGGACGTGGCAATCGCCTGATGGACGTGTATTGAATGAAATCGATTTCTTTATCACCAAAAAAGATGACACATCCTGCATCCAAAATATGGAAGTAATCAACACCTCGCACCCAACTGACCACAGATTGGTCAGAGCTACTCTTGCCATTTCCAAAAAGACACCCAAACAGAGAAGAACTTTTGGAAGAAATCGGTCAGGATATCTGCCAATTGAATGCGAACACGTAAAAAATGCTTTTACAGAGTTATCAAAATCAACAGAAGCTACCAATGACATTCAAAAATCGTATACAAATCTTATATATACAATTCGTGAAAGCGTCAACACATTACCAGCTAGGAAAAAAGAAGATCGAATCCATTTTTTTGTTACAGACAAAGTAAGGAAATTGATTTCCGAAAGAACTGAACTTAAAAGCAAAGTATTAAAAACAGACTCGGATAAGAAACGTTTAAAATATCTTCATAAAAAAATTAGGGAAGCTCTAAAAAAGAACAAAGAGAACTACAAGTTAAAGGTATTTGAAGAGGAATTGAATAAAAAGAGATCTGTAAAACGTGGAAATAGACGCTTAAACAATACTAAAGAGTGGATACCAACTCTAAAAAGCTCATCAGGCACGACCACTACGAATAGAAACACCATTATTAGGGAAGCTACTAAGTTTTACCAAAATTTGTACAACACGCCAAATGAAATGGAAATCAACATGAAAGAAAATAATGTAGCAGAGATCCCTGTTTTTCTAGAGAGTGAAATCCGACGCGGTATCAACTCCTTGAAATGTATGAAAAGCCCAGGTGAAGACAACATAACGAATGATACTCTCAAAGCAATAGCCGGGCCATTAACTCCTATATTAACCGAATTATTCAACGATATTATGAAACAAGAAAAAATACCGGAACAATGGGAAACTTCTGTGATAACATTACTATATAAAAAGGGCAACCCCCAGGATATTAATAACTATCGTCCTATTAGTTTATTACAGGGGCTTTATAAACTATTTACAAACATAATACTCTATAGGCTGAAAGGAGAGTTCGAGATTCACCAACCCCGAGAACAGGCAGGCTTTCGAAGTAAGTACTCTACCTTGGATCATATTTTTACTCTACGCCAGATTATGGAAAAATATGTAGAGTATGGAAAACCAATTTACATAGCATTTATTGATTACTCCAAAGCATTTGATTCAATTTTTTACGAATCCTTATGGTGCGCTTTGAGAAGTCAAAATATTGCCGAAAAATATATAAATGTCCTCAAAGAAATATACACGAAGAGCAAAGCGATAGTGAAACTCGAAAAGAGAGGAAAAGCCTTCGAAGAAAAAAGGGGAGTAAGACAAGGTGACCCAATCTCACCTAACCTTTTTACTGCTCTCCTGGAGTATATCTTTAGAAAGTTAAATTGGACGGGATTAGGAATTAATATAAATGGGGAATATTTAAGCAATCTTCGCTTCGCCGACGACATTGTCTTATTAGCAAAAAATCACGAACAGCTTTTATATATGATTAACACTCTAGATTCCCGTAGCAAAGAGTGTGGCTTGGAAATGAACTTGGAAAAAACTTGCGTAATGTCAAATAGTAATCAATTAAAAGTCTCAATACAAGACAAAGATATTAAATATGTAGACGAGTATGTGTACTTGGGTCAAAACGTATCCTTCAAAGGACACTATGCTGATGAAGTCGAAAGACGGATTAAAAAAGCTTGGGCCACATACTGGTCCTTAAAACATATATTTAAGTCACGTATGGACATAAAATTCAAGAAACAGGCAATGGACTCTATAGTAACGCCAACTCTTTTATACGGTTGTCAAACGTGGCCAATTACTAGAGACATAATTTATAAAATACAAGTTTCCCAAAGAGCCATGGAAAGAAGCATGCTAGGCCTAAAAATTAAGTATAAAATTCAAAACAAATTAATAAGAAAAAGGACAAAAATCATAGACGCGGCAAAACTGGCATGTCTCCTAAAATGGCGTTGGGCTGGACACATATCAAGAACATCAGACGGGCGATGGACAGAAAAGGTACTGCACTGGTACCCACGCGAAGAGCGCCGGTCGAGAGGCCGGCCGCGACGACGCTGGCGCGACGACATCGCCGACGCAGCGGGGACTACCTGGACAAGGTTGGCGAGAGACAGGGACACATGGAAAAAAATGGAGGAGGCCTATGCTCAAAAATGGGCGTTCCAAGAATAAATGACATTATAAATAAAATTAAAATTGACGAAATGAACATTAACAATGACTGAGAAATCTCCTTTCTGACACAAACACTTATGAAATTAATATCAATTAAATTATAAATTGACATGTTTAATATTTAATGAAATGTTAATGTTTATTTGTAACAAAAAAAAAAAAAAAAAAACTTTAAAAATGTAAAATGTAAACTGTAAAATTTTTGTAATTTATGTACTTGGAAATAAAGGCTATATTATTATATTATTATTATTATTATTATCACAATCATTGTGAGTCATGTTTTAAACATATTAAAGTTATCATCTATAGCAATTAATAAGTCTTATTAATACTACAAATATAATTAGCTTTTTGAGTGCACCACCAATTATATGACGCTCGCATTGAAACAGTTTTCGAATAAACGCGTAAAAAAAAACTTAGACTCGAATTGAGAACCTCCTCCTTTTTTTGAAGTCGGCTATAATAGTTGTAGTCTTAAATGCAAGCAATGTATGACCTAATTTATGTAAGTAAACCTTGAATTACCGTGAAAGTGCTAGGTTAAAACACTTACTTAAATATCAAGATAATTTTAAATGAAGTAAACAAGCCCTACATTTCCTGCGTGATTTCTTTTAAGAAAATATTTGCTATAAAAGGAGCGAAATCTGGAGGAAAAACTGGAGGATCGTCCTCCAGTTTATTTGATTTCGGTCCTCCTTCTAGGACTTTTGTAGGTACTTCGTTCGTAACACTCCCAATGTACCGCGCGGGCTGGGGGGCGTGTAGCGATGAATGAGTAACCCACGACTGATGCACCTCACTTCCCCGCACGCACGATTTGACACCCGCGCAGGCTTTCCCCCCGTCGCCCGCATATCATGGGAGTGTCATCAACGAACTTGCCAGACTATAATTCCCCAATTATAGTCTAATTGAAATATTGGTCATATTTATAATGATATGAGCCGTGATAGCCCAATGGATATGACCTCTGACTCCGATTCCGGAGGGTGTGGGTTCGAATCCGGTCCGGGGCATGCACCTCCAACTTTTCAGTTGTGTGCATTTTAAGAAATTAAATATCACGTGTCTCAAACGGTGAAGGAAAACATCGTGAGGAAACCTGCATACCAGAGAATTTCTTAATTCTCTGCGTGTGTGAAGTCTGCCAATCCGCATTGGGCCGGCGTGGTGGACTATTGGCCTAACCCCTCTCATTCTGAGAGGAGACTCGAGCTCAGCAGTGAGCTTTATATGGGTTGATAATGATAATGATATGACAAACATTCTGTTAAATATAAAACAAAGTTTAACTGCTAGACTATCTCGTTGGTCCAATGGTTAACCTGTGATACAGGAAAAAATCTTCTGTAACAATTTTGTATGAAAAAAACTATGCAAAAACATTTGTTTACATTTATGTCTCATGTATTAGCATACAATGGTTAACCTTTGCATTGATAGCTGTGGATAATAATTAATTAATTATCCTCGGCATTCTTTGTTCATCTTCCGCTTCTTCGTTTTTTATGCAATTTAGCGGGATTTTAGAGTTTCATTAAGCGATAGTTGGTTTTTTCTTTTTTTTTATTCTTTACAAGTTAGTCCGTGACTGACCCGATGGTAAGTGATGATGCTATCTAAGATGGAAGCACCTAACTTGTTAGGCGTAGAATGAAAATACACACCAATTTCGGTTTCTACACGACATCGTACCGAAACGCTAAATCGCTCGACGGTACGTCTCTGCCGGTAGGGTGGTGACTAGCCACGGCCGAAGCTTCCCACCAGCCAGATCTGGGACAATTAAGAAAATCTCTAGCGGCCTCCGTCTTGTAAATCCACCGCGCATACCACTGCGCCACAGAGGCCGCCAAAAGTTGGTAGAATCATCAGACAACCTACCTGATAGTAAGTAGAAAAACACCCGCCTTCATTGTACCCTAAGAAAAAGCAAGCCTCAAAGGCTCGGCCAACCAAAGGCAGTGTGGTTTTCGTAACTTTGTTTTTTTATTGTACCGGAAGTATTCAGAAGCATGTTATTTATTGCGCAAAACTGCGGAAGCACCGAGGTTCAATGTAGCATTGAAATACGAAATCAAAAACTTAAAAATATACCTTGTAATTACTAGATACGAGCTTAAAGCTCGACCTCCACTCGGCGGATACAGCATTCGTTTAAAAACAACTTGTTAACAGTTAAATATTATCTTTTTAGTAACTAGCCTATTTAAAAAATAATTATGTAAAATTATTTAAATAATATACAGCCGGCATTAAAACAGGGCCAAACGGTGTATCCTTTCAGGTCAAGGTTCTGAAATGTAGGTAATATTATAATTAACGCTATCTAAATTACGGCAAAGCTATAAAAGTAAACCTTTACTGCATTCCGCTTGTTGGTGATGCAATTTTAAAGCCCGTAAAAGACCACTGTTAGAAATTTATCGTGAGTATCTTTGGCGTCGTAGTCGCCAGGGGCCTATCCAGTAATTTTGCCACTCTGGGCAAAGATAAATTTTGCCGCCCTGTACGTACACCAAAAATACTTTTTTTTTATTATTATATTAGTATATTGTTAGAAAAGGTTTTTGAGCCTAGTTTGTTATTTTTATATACATAGAAGAAAACATGTTGGAACTTTGAAAAACGCGAGTCTCCGATCCTTATTATTATTTAGGCAGCCAAATGCATAACAATATTTTTTTTCCATTAATTTATTTGGTTGATGATATTACAAACGACGAACGATATCGAACGGGCGAGGCACGTCGCGGAGCGTGTGCAAAAGCGTCCGATCCGATCGGCGACACTCGCCTCCCAGGGAACCGCGACCACGTACCCGCTTGCCCCTGGATCAGGCCCTGGTAGTTGCGAAATAGATTGATCGAATTGAATGCGATTGTTTTATAGAAGACTGATTTTAAGGAGAAGGTTCTCAGATAAATACAATGATAAGTCGATGAGTTTTTCAATTACCAAAATGTAAGTATGTTTGTTGAATGAATTTTGAAACATTTCATCCCTTATATCGACTAATTAAATTAAATAAATCAAAATCCATATATTCGCACTCGTATACAAAAATTAGAGTTTGTGTCAGTCTGTTTGTCCGGGTTAACCTTTAGAACAGCTGGATATATTTTAATGAGACTTTCAGAGTAACGTAGAGTAGGACATTGAACAATATATAATTATATAGGATTATTTTTATCCCGGGAAAATCCATGGTAATCGCGGGATTAAAAATAACTAAATTTCACGCGAATGAAGTTGCAGGCGTCTAGCAGTTTAAAATAGCTCACTAAATGAATTTATAGTGGCGATATTTACTCGTAGCTATAAAATTATTCATTACGAACTTGTAGCAAGAACAGCTTATTTCTCTAACCTTCATATCCAACTACGCTCAGTATGAATATTAAAAAAATAATCCGCACAAAGTCAAGGCCTCCCTTTTTTGGCACTTTTCGCAATCGTCTTAAAACGTTAAAATTTAACACAAAAACGGAGCCGGGGAATATTTAACTCACTTTCGTTTCACGAAGGCCTTTTCTGTATACAGTATGATTCGAATTTCATGGACTACTATTTGACTTACCTACCTACTTTTTTATACTGTAAAAATATAAATCGTTTCACAGTAAACTTATCAAAGCTGAGGTTTAGGTAACAATCAAATTAATTAAAAAAAACTATTTATTGGCTATTTTGATGATATTATACATTATTTATGAATAGATGATACAAACATATTTCGGAGAGTGTATTTTGATTTTGAAAACCTCGACTAGTTGGAAAGCTGTTGGTATACCACCCCCAGTCTTGGAGAGCACTGAAAAAACAAAACTTCTGCAATTGCGGTCGGGCCATGGATTAAATAAATATGCTTAAACAATACACATCACTATCTAGCCCCAAAGTAAGCATACAGAGTAGCTTGTGTTATGGGTGCTAAGATGGTTGATATTATAATATTAATATACAATTATATACGCACAATCGACGGCCGCGTGGCGCAGTGGGTAGTGACCCTGCTTTCTGCATCCACGACCGTGGGTTCGATTCCAGTTGTGAAATATTTTCCAGTTGTGAAATATTTGTGTGATGAGCATGAGTGTTTTCCAGTGTCTGTGTGTATTTATACATTATATAAGTATTTATATGTAGTATATAATAAATACATATACAATATACATACACAGAGAAATATACCTTACCTAAAACTTTTGTATACCTACATTTCTTGATTAGTCATCAAGACTGGTGTCTGGATTATTTACTTGATTAAATTGTCTTCTGAATATTTATCAAACGGGTTTCGGCGAGGTATTAACACAGTAAAACTGTGGTATTAGTGATCGATACGGAGTCAAAGCCCACAAACTCCTATTAGAGAAGCACAGCGGGTCTAAGCTCGAAATTTTATAATAATAAATGTAAAATAAACAAAAAATTAAAAAGATGATCCATGACAATATAGACTGACGATAATTTTAATAAAAAATATTAGGAAGATTTTCCTAAGCGAAGATTTTCCAAAATAATACACATTGTAGATGTACATTGTACATCATTATGTGCACAAATGTGAGGAAAACGAACACAATGCGTTGGGCAACTGTTCACACACGCGCTCCCACGGCTTACTGTTAATTATTACAATAAAGCGTTTTTTAATATTAAAAAATGAATATTAAACCGTAATTAGTAAATTATTATTAGAATTTTATTTATGGCTTAAGGTTGTTGACTTTAGTTTTTTACGGACTTTGATTTATGTGATCAAAAATATATATTATAATGAAGAATTTTCGTAAATATTTGTTGAGCGTCTCATCAAGATGAAGCTACTTACGGAAAATTAACTTGATAGTAGTCAATTTCTTTGAATCATACAAAGGCAGCCTTAGTGCTCTGTGTATGTATCGTATATGTATTTATTATACGCAAAATCCCATGGCCCGTCCGCTATTGCATACATACGATGTAGGTATGAGCTGGGTATTGCTCAACTTGCGCATGGCAACGCGTGTCTAACAGTAAGTTACGAAAACGACCATGTTTCGTTAATTAGCTAAACGCAAATCACTAGTTTCCACAGTTCACAGTGACACAGTTACTATTAGCATGAATTATTATCCCAGTCAAATTGGACTTTTAAGGGTGCAAGGGCAATTGCATAAATCTATGTTAATAGTCATTCATGTGTCTGAAACGGTGAAGGAAAAAAAAAATATACGGTCGAATTGAGAAACCTCCTTTTTTTGAAGTCGGTTAAAACATAGTGAGCAAACCTGCATACCTGACAATTTTCTTAATTATCTACGTGTGTGCAGTCTGCCAATCCGCATTTGGCCAGCGTGGTGGACTAAGGCCTTCCCATATACTTACTCTACTCTTTGGCCTTACCCCTCTCATGCTGATAGGAGACTCGTGGTCGACAATGTTTAATGAGACCAATATGAGTTGCTAATGATGATGACTATGTTAGTATTAAGAGATGAAGTTTGTGGTATTGCAGGTGTAATCTCTGGATCTACTGAAACGATTTTGATTTTACCGACCGAATATTTTTTTTTAGAAAGCGTTGATTTCCATGAGTGCAATTTAAGTAATATGAAATTACTGAAGACTTTTTACGTGGTTTCTTACTGACGTATCATGTTTTTAATGGTGTCCATAAAATTCAAGTAAATTTTCAGCTTATTGGAAACTATAGCAGACGCTGCGCGGTTTCACCCACGTAGTTCTTGTTCCCAAGGGGAATACGAGGATAAAATATTGCGACACTTACAAGGGTCTATTGGTATAAGAATTTTCAGCATCAGTTTAGTATATCCAGAGATTAGGTCCCCTTCATCCTCACAAACTTTACCTATTTATAATATTAGTATAGATAGACATAAGACTTTTTTAGAAAAATAACGTTAACATTACGTTTTTTTCGTGTCTTTTTACCGTAATTCGCAAATAATGCATTTGAATTAATTCAACTTGGTAACAATATAAAGATGCGCGCGCGCCGTTTTGCTTGAGTACGTTCGTTCCAAATTCAAGTCCGCCCGCGCCATTGGTCCACTTGTTTTAGAGTTCTGCTGGACAGTTGAATAAACGGTCAAACATATCACAGTTGAAAAAATAGACAAATTGCCATGAATTTTGAGATCTTAAATGAAAAATTTGTAATATCCCTCTATAGCATCAGGAAATCTCTGATTATAATAAAAAATCACACACAATTTGGTCCATACCTACATTACAAACAGATACAGACTCACGTTAAACTTACAGCACGTCCCACTTCCCACTTTTTGTTCACACTGCTCTTTTACGACGATGCCTTTCAAATCATCATTCATGCAAATTGTTTATGAAGTTCTTTTTTAACCGACTTAAAAAAAAGGAGGAGGTTCTCAATTCGAGTGTATTTTTTTTGTATGTATATTACCTGATTACTCGAAGACACCTGGACCGATTTGAATAATTCTTTTTTTGTTCGAAAGGGTATACTCCTGAAGTGGTCCCATTTTCATCATGTCAGGATCTGATATTGGGATCCTCGAAAAATCGAGGGGAACTTTCAAAAATCGTAAGAGCCCTCGACATGCAATGAACTTTTTGTATGATAGACAGTAGCTATCTTGTGATTGGGCTTGATTAATTTGTATTGATGAGGACTTTTCACTTAGAAATAGGTTGTGACTGAGCTACCTACATGAAAGAACACTGTCTGAAAACATTTATCATTATGATATTCTGACATGGCATGAATTATTACATCACCGGGTAACAAGCGCCTTCTAACTGATCAGTAGATACTACGATGTTATTTTTCGCTTTTTAGTTTAGTCAGTACGTTTTATGTTTTTGAAGTCAGTTGAATTTTTTTTATTAATTTTTTTTACTTCTACAAATATATTTCAATTGCGATTGACAAATAAGTCACCTTAATCTACCAATCATGTAATCCAATGAAACCAATCATGTAATGTAATCATGGAAAATAATGATACAGAACCCACGAGTTGCTATATACTTTATTATATTTTAACCTACTTTAGCCACATGGTTATTGTTATTCAAGCGGCAAGGCGGCGTGTTGCGATAGATATTAGTCGTCTTTGTAGCCGTCTTGCGAACAACGAGGTTAGCTGTTTGACCGTGTTTGCGGGGAAATCTAAGGATTTCGATAAATTATACAGAATTTTAATCACCCACATTAGTACCTTAGACTTTACCTTAATGCAGAATTCGATAAGTCTTTTTATTTAATAGTTAACCAAGATACACCAACGAATGTTAACCAATGTGAAAAAGCCGTTAACTATGTACCTAGAAGTAAATGAAATTATAATAAAAACGGAAGAGAAGTATGAAAGAAGTGGACTAGATTGAGATTGAGAGAGGCTTTATAGCACTAAAAGACACAAACAAGTGCTTTTTTGAATTTGGAGTTAACCGTTCGGATTCCAGTAGGTTATGTAATGCACTTAATACGATTTTCCAAATCTGTAGGACAGCCCCCCTGGTCAAGTGGCACGTCGATTCTCTTTCTACGATCGCTAACGCTTCGAAAACTAGAAAGATGTATGGGAATGACATTTGCTATACATTTTTCTAGTTTTCGAAGCGTTAGCGATCGTAGAAAGAGAATCGATGTGGTTTTCAATCGATAGGATATCAGTTGATTTTGTGGTGGATAGATATGGAATTTCCCCTTTCTAAAAGAATCAAAGATGGCGGGAATGATAATTCTTTCTGCAGTGTGATTTAGGTACGAGCCGAAAAAACGGTTAGTGGGGGATTCATAGAATAGGTATACCCCACTACAAACCATTAAATCTCCGACTAGAGTCAAACGAGTTCACCGCCGTCTAATTTATACGCACATGACGTCACCGTTCTAAACAACACGCAATCCTCAGTAAGAAATTCACGACCTTAAATGAATAATGTAGGCCATGCCGGAACAAAAATCGATGCAGTGTCGAAAGAAACGCATCGAGGAGGTTTTGTAAGCCTTTCGGCCTTTATTGCTAATAATAATTAAAGTGTATCCGTAGGATCTCAGCTGGCACGCCGTTACAACACTTTGTGGAAACGTTAATCATGTTAATACCATGTACTTATTGGCTGTGTCTTTATCAATATAGCTTCCTCCTCTGATTATGCGTAAACCCATAGGAATGTATAGGCATCACTCAGACCAATTATAGAATGACCTGTATCGCACTCATAGTCACGAACAAAATTGTCTGTCATTTTCTGAAGAAAACGAGCTTAGATTAGGTATATATCTTATACTAAACTAGAAGTTTTTGCCCGTTTTTTAAACAATTCAATTACACAAAAAGATATTTTTACGGAGCTCTTTAACCGACAAACACGATTACAACTATTTAACATCGATTCTATAGAGACCGTTTTTATAATCGCATTAGATCGTTGATCATATACTTTGACAGAAAAGTAACGTCTAGCGAGGCAGGTCCTATACAATAATTGGTCTGAGAGTCATCATTATAATCAGGGTCTGTATTCATGTGACGTGTCGATTCTCTTTCTACAAACGGTAACGCTTCGAAAACTAAAAAAAATATGTGGGATCCGATTGATGCCTTGATCACGTGACATGTCGATAGCAAATGTCATTTTAATAAATTTTTCAATTTTCAAAGCGTTTGCGATTGTAGAAATCGATGTGCCACATGTTTACAGGCCCAGGCCTCCCTCCTTATAGGAAAGAGAATACGGGCTGGCGGGCTTAGGATGATAATGTTAAACTCTTACAAACACTAATAGATGTTAATGATAATGATCGGGATCCACACCGACTGTAACACCATCGACTTTCCCGCTCCAAACTGAGATTTTTTACTGAAAATTTCTTAGATGAAAGAAAAGCAATAATAAGCTGAAAATGAACCTGAAACATTACTGGCTGCGTGTACTCGTACCTACTAATTTAGAATATTTTCTAAATTAGTAGGTACGAGTACATATAAATATTATTATATTTATATTTATTGAATAACTTGTATGTACTTGACAGTGGCGGATTTGCTAATTTGCCGCCAGTAGGCTATTGAATTTTTGCAGCTCCTACTGAACTCTGAAATTCGATAGATATCTTAGTTCGCAATTAATAATAATTGCCATAGATTGTGTCAATAAAATTGCAAGTTTTAATATTTTAGTCCTGTACTTCCTGTAACAGTCCTAGTTACAGGACGTACAGGACTATAATATTAAAATTATCGTTACATTTGATTATTTATTTCTGTAGAAGAGAAAGTTTTTTGGGTCAAATTTGCCGCCCCCTAAAATCTGCCGGCTCCAGCATACTTAGCCTACTGGTAAATCCACCACTGGTACTTGTACTAAGGTAGGTACGGACTTTTATCTGCAAATTTGAAAGTAAAGACTTATGAAAATGAGATGGATAAAGTATCAAAAATTATATATGTTTGTCACGTGTTTTGACTATAAACGGTATCCACGGAACTACGTTTACAATCCTACATGATTCACTGCGAACAATAAACGGCGAGTTGTCACAAAGCCCTGCGAGGAATGTAGAGTTCAAGGTTCAAAGGTGTTTAGTCATAAAATTAACTTTTATTGCATTATTATTTACAAAGTTTATTGTGTGGCACATAATAAGGAAATAAAACAGAAAAGCTACGTTATTATTATTATTTTTGACGTGACAACGTCTTATAATTTGATGGAGCCGACCGATCCTACAAAAGATGACGTCATGCGTCGTTCCCTCGCTCTAGAGTTGCCAATTTTTTTACAAGAAATCAAGTATATATAGTCTATGAAGATGATTTAACAGTATTTTAGAAAAACGTACATTTTCTTTTGTAAAATGCAAACATTCCATCAATATTTTCTTATGACGTTGTCACGTTCAACTATCGTTAGTAAACCGACTTTCGATTTTTTTTAGTTTATTTGAATTGAAGTGGCAATGGGCAGGGCACTCAGCTCGAGGAGCCGAGACGTTGGGGTCCCTAGGCATTGGAATGACGACCTCGCACCGGAAAGTGCAATGTTGTTCGATCCCCCACTCGATGGTCTGAGGACATCAAGCGGTTTGCAAGGAGCCGCTGGATTCTGGCAGCAAAACTCTTATACAAAAGGCGGGTCATATACCTAATGATAATGATGATGAAAAACTTTAGGTGTTTCCCAAGCGCTTTATTTTCGAAGGATAATAAAAAATATATAATTAGCATCCAATGTCCTTGTTACATAACAACAAACTAAACAATGAAGGACCAATAACTTGTATGTACTTACTTAGATATTTAAAAATATGTAGGTACGTTTTAAACGGAACAATTAGCTGTTTAAAATCAAAGTAATTCGTTTATCATTAATTTTCACCGACAATTTTGTTCATCTATACTAATATTTTAAAGCTGGAGAGTTTGTTTGTTTGTTTTTGATTGAACGCGCTAATCTCAAGAACTACTGGTCCGATTTGAAAAATTCTTTCAGTGTTAGATAGCCCATTTATCGAGGAAGGCTATAAGCTATATATTACCTCCGCATTCCAACAGGGACGGGAACCACGCGAGTGAAACCGCGCGGCGTCAGCTAGTTTGAGATATATTTACGATGTTGCTTTAGTCGCAAGTTAACATATTTTTATTATAGCCATTAGATTCCTTAGATTAATTTAAATTTAAATCATATTAATATACTCCTATGCTAATTATTTAAGGAAGATATTTAGTGATCGACTCAGAAACTGATGTAAACGATTGATGTATTGATATATTTGTAAACAAATGGTTTGTTGATTATTGATTAATAATGAAAAATAAAAACATTATCAAATCACAATAAACACATTATTCATATCTTGATTATGAACTTTTTATTTTTCTATTTATACTCCAGCGCCTCCTAGTGAGCTATAACCACAAACCCATCACTGAAAACCACATCAAAATCGGACTAGTAGTTTTGGAGATAAGTAGGGACATTGTCAAACATCCTATGACCCCAAACGTATATATAAACCAACCCTCTTTGTACTACTCTCCGTTTATCTAAAATCCCGAATGCACGAACCAAAACCACGTGGTGGGAGTAAAGTCTCAGACCTCTTCTGGTAATACATACCTACGTACAGATTCCTATACTATTATTAAATGACTTTGATAATTTCGCATGGCTGACCATGCGGTTTAATCATTGATGCGGTCCATTCCTTCGAAGCTGTAGTCATTCCAAGTCAGTGTATTCAGTTGAAGTATGGTTTCTTTTTAATCTGTTACAATATACACTAAGTACATTATTTTCCACAGATTATAATCTTAAATCCATGTCATTTTCATTCTAGTCGTTAGCATTTTATATAGATATGCAATTATGCACCAGAAATTGTCACATTCATTCAAAATTAGCACAGACATTAACTGCCTTGTTGATCCAGTAGATAGGTCACCAGGCCATTTGCTAGCCTATTCACTAATTTGGACTTTTTATTAACCTATTAAAATAAACACTAAATCAACTGAGAAATTCATCTACCTGCTGTATGATATTGCCCATTTGATATTGTGATGTTGTACGTGTAGTTAACATCAAATCAATTAGCAGCTAATGATATATATTAATGATAGCTACTATCATACGTCAAAGTTAGTGAATTGGTCCGCTGGCCCTATAGTGAGCTATTAAACTAGGCTGATAATAATAAAGATTTAAGCCACTATGGGAAATCCTCCAGTGGCCATGATGGATTTATGGTGATGTGTGTCTATAACCCCGCCGTGGAATAACAAAGTTTCCCATATTATTTAATATTAACGATGTAAAGACCATTCTCGCTTAGCATGTCATTTTATATTAGTAATGAAACCGTACCACTTTCACATTTGTGATTTGCGTAATAATTATGCGAAACTCGTTGACGGCTATCCGGTTGTCTTAATATGCCGATTAATACTTGGTTATTTTTTTTTCATTAATGTATGCTTTTAATATCAATTATTCGGTTACCACTGACCTAGACTTTCTGTGATAAACCATTTACTGTGCATTTACAAGTGCAAAAATTAAAAAAAAAGGCCTTGACCGTTTTTAAGGGTTCCGTACTCCATAAGGAACCCTTATAGTTATAAATAAATATTCATATACATACATTATTGGACGTAAGAGTTCATTTTTAACCGACTTCAAAAATGGAGGAGGTGCTCAATTTGACGCGTATGCGTACGAAGTTATGAGGTAAAACAACTCATAACTTCGTACTTTATTAACCAGATTGATCCCATTTCATTTTCTAACAATCGGTAGTAATTTATTTTCAAAATAAAATAACAGAAATACGTCTTTGAAGTCGATTTCATTTTTATGATCACAAGATTATCGTCCAATAAGTTTATTAATGGAAGTCAAAGTGTATGATATCTCTTAGAATTTATATACACCGCAGTCAGTGAACAATTTTCATTTACCTTAATCTTTAGTAAACTGAGTACAGAATAACCATACAAACTTGTTAGTTATTTTTAGCGTAACTTGTTATCCATTTTATGACTAGCTTTATCTAAGTCATGCCTCTGGCAGGCGTTATTTTTCAACCGTACATAAGATCCGTATGTGAGGATTATTCCACTACATTAAAAACTTGTATGAACGAGGAAAAAGTCCTGTTCGGAATCTAATAGCCTTATGTTGTTCACAAGAAACACTAGCGTGTAAATATTCGCTTTTTAAATGCCTGGAAAACCGCAAAAGGATTTTAAAATTTAAATATTGCATCACGCTAAACTTGCGAAACTCGAGTCTCTAGCGCGGGTAATTTTGCATTTTAGTTTTAGAGGAAACATATTTTCTGTAGATTTCCGCAGTAATCAAACAAATCAAACAATCTGCTGTTTTAATATACTCGTAAGGTAAGGTCACAGTCAAACGACAAGTTGTCGTGAGATTACATGTATATACTCGTACAAGTCGAAATGTGAATCTCCTCAATTCGTAAATTAACACGTTTGTAGTCTTGGATGAAATATATATTAGAACGATTTTAACATAATTGAGATGGCAGTCCTACGACAAATAATGAAATAAAAAAAGTTCCACATACAACCCGAAATTTGAATCTCCTCAATTCGTAGGGTTGGTTAAAAAAAGGGTATGCACCAAATCTCGCAATACGATAACAAATCAACACTAAAGCGATGTGCCTATGTGATGATATTTCATTTTCAAAACCTGCAACTAAAGATCATATTTAAAAGGCAAGTTACGGTTAAATAAAATCTAAAAGTCGAAATGTGATTCTGACGGACGCGTTGTTTTTAACTTCAAACAAAATAAATCTACTACCTATAACATAAATAAAGAGCCGTGATAGCCCAGTGGATATAACCTCTGCCTCCGTTTCCGGAGGGTGTGGGTTCGAATCCGGTCCCGGGCATGCACCTCCATCTTTTCAGTTGTGTGCATTTTAAGAAATTAAATATCACGTGTCTCAATCGGTGAAGGAAAACATCGTAAAGAAACCTGCATACCAGAGAATTATCTTAATTCTCTGCGTGTGTGAAGTCTGCCAATCCGCATTGGGCCAGTGTGGTGGACTATTGGCCTTATCCCTCTCATTCTGAGAGGAGACTCGAGCTCAGCAGTGAGCCGAATATGGGTTGATGACGACGATAACATAAATCCGATCACAGTCTATTTTCAACTTGTCGAAAAAATAAAGTACTATCGAATCCACATACGAGTCCAAATCTGAATCTCCTCAATTCGTATGGTTGGTTAAAAAATGGGTTGTTTGCACCACATCTCGCAATACGCTAACAAATCAACACTAAAGCGATGTGCCGATGTGATAATATTTTATTTTCGAAACCGCTAAAAGATTACTTAACTCGCGAGCGGCATTGTTTAAACTGCCCAAATAGATATTAAACGGTTCAGTTTACTATTTGTGTAACCTTAACATAAAATCTCAAGGTGCAACTGGTTTTTCTTGTCAATACAACAATTTTATTAACCTTCGGCTCAGTGGTAAACCTTCTCATGTTTTTACATATTAAATATTATATTAAGGGACACTCGTAATATATGTTGCAAAATTTAAAAAATTCAAAATTCAAAATTCTTTATTTCAATTAGGCTTAGTTTAGATTTAGCTAGCGAGCGAGCTATGCAAGGTATACTATACACATAGCAATGTTAAAGATATTATGAAATTGATTTTGATAAGTTATATTTTTTCAGCCGCACTTGTTTTTGTATTTATTTGTAGAATAAATATTTTATTATTTTTGTTTTCTTTAGATTTAACCGGATATACTCGTATCAGATAGTTTGCAAATAACAGCATAATATTTATCGCAGTTCAGAAAACCAGAACTAGACACAAGCCGTTGTTAATTATTATTTTAATTAAATATTACCCACGAGTCATAATTAACTGATAATTTACTAAATCAAACAATTAATATCAAGAAATCAGGATCTATAATTCTCTGAATCAACAGATAATTATAGAATACTGTATCCTGTTTTATGATAAGTTTGTATTAATTTAATACAAAGTATGAGATAATCCGGAAAATTGTGTATATTTTCCCTTTATACACAAACTTAAACCACTTTTCCGGAATAAAATACAACATCCAGTTTCGACCTCCGAAACTTTGAACCCGGAAAACAAAAACTCTGATAAGACTTTGAACGTGGCCGCAATTTTAATGGTTGAAAGTTCAAACGAATTAAAAGTCTTTCATTGGCAGATTTTCCCTAATGTTAAGGCCCTTTCCGGGGTGAAATATCAAAATTAATAGCCCAAAATCCTTCGGAAAAGGTCTTTTGCCATGATCTTTCGTGCTCGCTGTATGTTTAACGTATTTTTCCTTGTGTTGCAGGTTTGCGCGAACGCACGTCGAACTTCGAAGTTTAAACGAGGCTCGAGTAGTCGAGTAGTTTGCGATCGACCGCCAGCGTGAGAGGAAGTCGCTAGCGGAGTGGAAAACAAATGACAGTAAAACACTCAATGGGGAGGAACTAGTGTTGTGTTGTGTGTGTTATTTTTTGTGTTTGTACGATTGTGTTTTGGCAGTTAACAAGGATGCAGGGCCGTGACAAGTTATGCGCGAAGCTCACGAGCGCATTCCTTAGGAAGTGGTGTAAGTATGCGATATTAATTTACTCTTACTATTTCTACTGCATTATTGGTATACTCGAAGGTATGTGCTTTTATATTTCAACACAGATGGAGATATTAATCTGTTTTAAATTGTTAGCTGGCTGTTACAAAGGCTAAAATTATAATAGTATATTTTAATACGTTAATATCTAATTAGCAGATTAATAGTTTAACTTAAAGCAAATACTTTCATAAAATTTTCAAATCCCCATATGAGACAAAAATAGGTAGGTAGGTAGGTACAGCTTTATTTTAATTGGTTAATTAATGATGATAAATAATTAGGTATACCAAACCACAGCAAACTCTGTAATTCTTACTAATATTTTTACTTAATGAGGCATTTTTGCACTAGCTAGAAAACATTGGGAGAAAACTGTTTTTTTCAGTTTTCAGACAGGTAGGTATATCTATTTAGAAAATAAATTGCAATAATGCATGCGGACACCGTATAGCAAATAAATAATTTAACAAAATTATTGTAAATGAATAATTCGAATAGAAAAATTTAAAGAGATAGAAACAAGTGATCGTTTTGTATCGTTCACTTATACTACGGTCTGTGTATCGTTTGTTTTTGCCAATAACTTAGTAAGTACCTACGAGTACATACATAAGCGAAGATTTTATGAATTATCTTTGAATCTCCCTAATTTTACTTATTATATTACCTAATACGTTTATAAATCTTCATCTTATCATTTTACTACATAACCTACTGAGACGGCTATTCTTTCAGAATATTTATCTATGTAGCTCCTCTAGCTATTAGGTATACTCGTATTAAACAGGTATCTACAGAATTGACAAATATTTTGTCATGAAATAGAAAAATTTATAATGACAAATGTTCCTAATTAATAATTAACTATTGACATTTTAAATTTCTAGAAAATTTTTAATTCACAGTGATCTAAAAAGATAAAATTTCAATATCAAACTTGTAACAAGTTTTTATGATATGGCTTAAGAAGATTTATATTTAATGGCCCTTAATTGGTATCAATAAACTGATTGTCGTCCGTCCAAGATTTGTGGGACTGTACAAATTCAAATTCCTCAAACGTATATGTTAATTAAACACGAACCTCATTCAAATGACTGGTTTCGAAGGATAATAATTTATTTATTGTATGGTAAAAAATGTTGTCACTTGTTACTATGACACGCCTTTGAATAAATTTCGGAGCCTCTGACGTTGATAAGTAGCCCTTTTATTATAATTATTATTATTATTATATTATTTTTATGTAGTTCTTTGTCTTTCTCTGGCGTGAATAGTCCACGTCTCTACACCATAAAGGAATATCGGAAAAATAAGTGCCTGGACCGAGGCGTGTTTTGGTTCTGTTTGTGAGGCTTCGGTTCTTCCAGATGTTTGTTAAGATCGTCATCGCATCCGTAGCTATTGCTATTCTTCGCTTAATTTCAGACAGATCCACATCGTACGCATCGCATCAAATGGATTTTTAATTATACGGTAAATACAATCCGTTCAATGCGATCGATGCGATGCAATGTTGATCAGTGGACGCACTTATATGAATTTCCATACAAAGAATATTAAAATCCATTTGATGCGCTGCGTTCGATGCGGATCTGTGGACGTCTGCCTCTAATCACCATTACGATTGTGGAGTGATTTTTAATAATATTAATAATCTTTATTTATAAAGGAAAAAAAAACACGTAAAAATAAAACAATAGACTTATTACTTATACTTATTGCTAAGTTTACGTGCATAATAAATATGTGTATTTCAAGAAAAAATATTATTATGATGGAAGTTGCACTAGTATGAACGGTGTCGCAGCTTCCACTGGTCTTCTCTGATAAAAATTTTAGTACCAATGTAAATAAATTAATATTTATGACCTACTAGTTTTGTAAGGAATTTAACATAGATACGTATACGTAATCACTAAATAATTGATTAGTAACAATAAATAATAATTAATTACCTAACTATCTTTCAATCAAACTATCATGGCATTTTCTTGGCTTTTAAATGAAATCAACTAAATACTAAGTGTCATCAGTGTAAAAATCGAGTTCATAAAATACAAAGACGACCTACAAAATTAAGAGATACAATAAAAAAGATCGTCCTTATGTGTTATTTACTGATCGGTTTAAAGGTGGTGTCAAAATGCAAAATAGAACTTAGGGAAATCAAATAGTCTATACGTTGCTTAAATTGATTACACTATTTGACTTAGAATAACAACCACTAATATTATAATCTATACTTGTAAATATACTACTAATATAAAGAGGTCAAGGTATCGTAGGGTTAATCTCTGGTTCTTACTGAACCGATTTTAAGAATTCTTTTACCACTAGTAAGCCACGTTAGTTGTGAGTGTCGTAGGCTACATTTTATTCCCATATTCTCAATGGAACAGGAACTACGCGGGTGAAACCGCGGGACGTCGGCTAGTTTTTTAATTAACTCAATTACCTACCTAAAATAATATTAATAAAAATCATTAGAATTAAATCCTCTTAGTTTTTTTTTAATCCTGCTAATACGTACTTAACCAGTAAAACTGGTCTGACTTTTAAGCTAAATTAACCTTGTCTTTAATACCTGATAGTTATCATATAGTTTTTATAAGCAATTAAATTAATAATTAACTTTAAATACAAAGTTTTTACTACTAGGTACTGCTAATTATTGACATTTTAAAATTAATATTCATAATTAACATTTTTGATAATAATAAGGCTTAACAAATATTTAGATATTGAATTTAAAATGTATAATTACATAGTCACTTAGTTTTTTATTAATTTTAGGTTTTTTGTGTTATTGAATTAATAGCTAGTAGCTAGTTAATAATATTACGTTAACATTCACGATAAAAAAAAATGTTTATAGTCAACAGTGCGGTTAAGTAATATATGGATTGCACGGCATTGATCGGTATATTACTCGTTAGAGGGTGGGTAGATAGATATTCTAGAATTTTTTCAAGAGATATTTCCGGCTGTAGGAAGTGATTGAACATGATTTTCATTTTCACTTTTAAAAATAAACAGGCCTTACGGTTTATTTTTTAAATGTGTTTTATTTTTTTAAATAAAATTAACAAAATAAATATTAAAGTACGTACCTATAGTTATCTTCTATCTTCCAAAAGCAAAGCAAAAGGTCACATAAAAACCATTTGACGTACAAAGATGAGGCAGGGAGGTAGATTTTAGTTAGTAGACATCCGTTACGAACGGATTTTACGACAGGGCCGGATTAAAGAGGTCTAAGGACGGACGAAGTCGCGGTCCGCTAGTGTTATATATTCCAGTTTTCTATCGAAGTTCGTACAACGACATACGCTGGCATTGCCTCGAACGGTATCTGCAACGTGATCAAAAAATACTCGCCGAACCTGTTTAGAAGTCACTCGCGAAAGGAATGATATAAACAGCCTATTTATATCCAAGTGTGGAGTAAACAACTCTTCTTATGGGCACTGAAAATAAGTGCAAAACGAGTAAATGATACAGCCTCGCTGCCATTTACGTTAATGGTAGTTTTACGATCACAAGAATAGTCTGTTTAGAAATAAATTTTTACTTTATTCATTAATAGCAGACGCCCCGCGGGTTTATTCTCGTAGTTTCCGTTCCTGTGGGATAAAATATAGCCTACTAACGGACGCTTTGCGGTTTCACCCGCGTAGTTCTTTTTTCCGTGAGAATATGGTTATAAAATATAGCCCATAATACTGGCAAGTAAGGTGGCTTTCTAATGGTAAAAGAATTTTGAAAATCGGTTCAGTAGATCCAGAGATTATCCCCTACAATTGTACAAACTTTATCTCTTTAATAAATTTAATATTACTGTAGCTGACACTCACATACCCCCTTAAATCTTAAAACCAATTTATGGCATTAGTATACCTACATGAATATTTCCAATAAAAAGTAAAAATTTTATAATTTAAAAAACAGACACCAGAAAAGTAATGGAACTTCATCTTTACTCTGACATCACAATCCTCCTTCGATAGTCGGTCAAAGACTTAAAAAAACAAAATGAATCCGTAATCCGAACGCAATTTCATTGCACTTTTTAATTAACCAATTAAAATGCATCGCTGATAATAATAAATTTCAACTTTATTTCTTGCGTCTCTCTAATCCGTTAATCCGGAACCGTGAATCCTATTGCGGCGCGTGAATGAATGAAAAAACGCATCTCAAATTTTCTCCACTTTTCCTCAAGATACCACTCTCCACTGAGCATGATAAAATGAAATCTCGAGTTAACACTAATTAGTGTAGGTATATTTAACTAGCGTTTGTCCACGACGTCGTCCACGCGAAGTTCAGTTTTTGACGTGACGTCTCCGGCCTCCGTGGCGCAGTGGTATGCGCGGTGGATTTACAAAACGGAGGTCCTGGGTTCGATCCCCGGCTGGACCGATTGAGATTTTCTTAATTGGTCCAGGTCTGGCTGGTGGGAGGCTTCGGCCGTGGCTAGTTACCACCCTACCGACGTACCGCCACGCGATTTAGCGTTCCGGTACGATGTCGTGTAGAAACCGAAAAGGGGTGTGGATTTTCATCCACCTCCTACCAAGTTAGCCCGCTTCCATCTTAGACTGCATCATCACTTACCATCAGGTGAGATTGTAGTCAAGGGCTAACCTGTAAAAAAAAAAAGATGACGTCATGCGTCGTTCCCTCGCTCTAGGGTTGCCAACTTTTTTTACAAGAAATAAAATATATTCTGGTCTATGAAGATTATTAAACAGCATTTATAGAAAAACGAACAGTTTTTTATTTATTTATTGTTTTAAATACGTTAATTAAATTTTCTTTTGAAAAATGCAACCATTCACGTCACGTTCAACTATCGTCAGTAATTTGTCTTTACAGACAACCGATTTTTATACAAATACCCGAGGGAGGCATGGATTTTTCCGGGATTGAATAAGGTTCAAGTATTTTAACAATTACTGTTTGTTTTTTTTTTTATGAAATAAAATTACGATTGTTGATTAAGATGAAAATTGCGAAACCAGGGGCGGGTCCAGAACCTTTACTTTTCCGAGCTTTTCATTTAACGGCCGCGTGGGGCAGTCACCCTGTTTTTTACATCCACGGCCGTGGGTTCGATTACCACAGGTTTTATGCCAATACTCTCAGAGAATTAAGAAATTCTCTTGTATGCAGGTTTCCTTACGATGTTTTTCCTTCACCGTTTGAGACACGTGATATTTAATTTCTTAAAATGCACACAACTGAAAAGTTGGAGGCGCATGCCCCGGACCGGATTCGAACCCACACTCTCCGGAATCGGAGGCAGAGGTCATATCCACTGGGCTTTCACGGCTCTTACCCTAAGCTTTAGAGTATAGCAATCAACAAGATCATGTCGTATGGCGTAAGGTATGATGTAAACGTAGTGTGATAACATGACGTTTACTTCACACTAGGGCAGAAAGTGAGCCTTATAGTCGGCAGCTGGCTTTAATTCAGATAAGCACGCTCCCTAATACCCTAGTAGCATAAATAAGAAACAATTAGCTAATCTATGCTAATAGTCTTACATATTAACGTTATATTAAGGAAAATTGACGATGACTTTTAATACTTAAAGGCAGATAAACACGTTTTTCAAATTAGCACTTTTTAACTTGTGAACTCAATAAAGTTATATTGTACGTAGGTATATGATCATACGAACAAGCATCAATAAAATTAAACTATATTACATTGGATAAGCGTAGTGGTTTAATGCGGGTTTGTGGGCTAAGCTCTATATTCCTCCCTTCCATAAGGCCTCCCTGTAGTAGGCCGTTAAAACAATAACCGATGCTTATAAATATAATGATGAAGATGTTGAATACTTTCGGGAACGAAAGTTCAGTTAGTTATTGTCACATGGTTCCCCCCTAGATACCACGCGGGCATGACTTGTATATAGCTACTAACAGACGCCCGCCGTGTCACCCAAGTAGTTCTCGTTCCCGTGAAAATATGGGTATAGATCATAGCCTATGACACTCGCAAATAACGGGGCTTTCTATGATTTTTTATTCGGTTTGTAGATCCGGATATTACCTCGTACAACATCACAAACTTTACCTCTATAAAATAAGTTTCTCATTGTATATCCCCCCTTATAAATCGCGGAAGAATATCTCAGTATGTTTATACTACGTAAGGTTTTTACATATGTGTGTGATGGATGTATGTTGTACACCAGTTAATCTCAACGTGCGTGTGAAACATTCTTGCGTAAAACGAAACGACAATCGGTTACATTATGTTGATCACAATAATTAACAGAGGAAGCGTTTTCTTCTCAAGTTTTTCAGTAGATATCTATTGCTAATGAGCATTGAACAGTTTACAGCCGAGTATTATCTAAGTCTCTTTAAAATGCCTCGTTTATACTGTGGTTGGCTCATATGACTTCGGATCACGAGATAGTGGGGTTAGATCCTAGAAGATTTATAATGGGTAGATATGGTATGATCGATAGCATCGTTTTATTATACCTTTTTTTTATTTTTTACAAATTAGCCCTTGACTGCAATCTCACCTGATGGTATCTCACAGTGATGATGCAGTCTAAGATGGAAGCGGGCTAACTTGTTAGGAGGAGGACGAAAATCCACACCCCTTTCGGTTTCTACACGGCATCGTACCGGAACGCTAAATCGCTTGGCGGTACGTCTTTGCCGGTAGGGTGGTAACTAGCCACGGCCGACTAATTAAAAAATATCAATCTGCCCAGCCGGGAATCGAACCTCGGAAGGACCGGAGAAGGACCTCCGTTTTGTAAATCCACTGCGCATACCACTGCGCCACGGAGGCCGTCAAAAGGGAAACCTCTCTCTAAGGGATTAGGCGGCGTTTTCGATGAAAGCTCCTAAGCAGCTTGTGAGTTTAAGATCGTCAGTGATATATTCGTATGTGTAGAAGTCTGCTTCGTTAGTACATTGGTTGACGATGTTACGGATGACGGCCCTGGGTTCGAATCCTAGGTTGGGCTATAAAAAATTGAGCTTTTCTTTCTTTTATAGTGGCACGTTAGGCCGTCGATCCCGTTCATTATCAGTACATTCCGATACTGATTTTAAAAGAGTTATCATTCTAAACCCACCTTCAGAGATCCCACTAATGCCTCGTGCTTCCAATATATTTAATAACATTAGTCTGTATCCATACGTACCTACTTGGATTCGTACGAAGCATTTTGGTTCTTCGTTCCACATCCACACTGCCCTTTTGTTTTCCCTACCACCTACAAAGTGGGTATCTTCAAGTCAAGAGTAAATAGGTACCTTCTAGGCAAGCACGTTCCACCACAGGTTGCATCATCGCTTATCACCAGGCATGATTGTGGGCAAGCGCTCGCCTAAACAACGTATGAAAAAAATTGTTGTAAGTGGATTTATTTCGAGCCTTGAGCATTGTCTCACAAATGTCGGGAAAATTATAGTCGGCACCATTAAATAGGTAAATACACATAACGATGTAATAACATCGAAAAAACAAAACCTTCGTCAAAACCATCATCGTTTGTCAAAAGCAAATTTAAAATGGCACGCAAACAAATCAAAAAACATTTAGACATCCTTCCATGAAGGCAAGGCAATAACGAGAAAAGTTATTTTAAGAAGGCAATATAACTCTTTGTACTTTTTGGAAAGCGTCTTTCAATGATCATACATCAAAATATTTTTTATTTTATGTATGAAGACGAAACCGCCCAGTAAAAAATGTTTACGTTATCTTTTTAACCCCCGTCTTTAAAAGACGGGTGTTATTAGTGTGACGTGTCTGTCTCTTTGTTTGACAGTCTGTATGTGGCACCAAAGCTCCCGAACCGATGAAGCGATTTCAATTTAGTTTGTTTTTTGTATTAAAGGAGACTTATGTGCGACTCTTCTTAAACATTTGTTTGATGAAAATCGATTTAGTCGTTCAAAAGTTTAAACTCCTTGAGAACCAGATGCAATAGACAAAGTTTCGCCCAATGGCGTCGAAGTTGTCCCACTCCCATCTCTTTCGTACCAACGCAATGAAAGAGATAGCGGTATTTCCGGTTGCTCGTTATTGGTTGAATTTTGTCTACATCTCTCTTATATTACGAGATTATCTCGTTGGTCGCATGTTAGCGCCAAAGTTCCTGTAGCCATGTGGCACACCGATTCTCTTTCGCCAAACGCTAACGTTTCGAAAACTAATATAATGTATGGGAATGACATATCCGATCGATAACTTGATCACGTGACCTGTCGATAGCAAATGTCTATGTCATACACTTTTTAATTTTCAAAGCGTTTGCGATTATAGAAAAAGAATCGACTTGCGATAAAACAATAGGCCCAGATCTCCATTAAAGCATCAAATTATTTATCAATAACTACGCTAGTCAAAGTGTTTCCCATAAAACACGAAGGTTACAAACCATTATATGTAAACTCAGACCAATTATAGAAGGACCTGTATCGCACTCATAGTCACGAACAAAATTGTCTGTCATTTTCTGAAGAAAACGATCTTAGATTTGGTATATATCTTATAAACTAGAAGTTTTTGCCCGTTTTTTAAACAATTGAATTCATTTACACAAAAAGGTATTTTTACGGAACTCTTTAACCGACGAACACGATTACAATAATTGGTCTGAGTATGTAAACGATAAGTCGTCTATTGTTTCAGATGATTTATTTAACTGTATAATCGTAAGTCGGTTAGGTAATATGTAGGTACTTACATGTATGTTAGCATGTGTTATCAACACAAACATAAGTATTAAATTCGTGACGATCACGTACAAAACATAGGTATTATTTGAACAGGCGAACTGTTTAAAGAATATACCTACCTAATGAATAATTAAACTGAAAAATATTTGGTTCAATAGCAGAAGACAGATAATTATTATGCTATAAGGTTTTCCCACCCTTTGCCTCCCTTATTTATTATTATTAGCAGAGTAAAGATATGTGGTAGTAGCCGCGCGGTTTCACCCGCGTGGTTCCCGTTCCCGTAGGAATACAGAGATAATATATAACCTATAGTCTTCCTCGATAAATGGGCTATCTAATACTGAAAGAATTTTTCAAATCGGACCAGTAGTTCCTGAGATTAGCGCGTTCAAACAAACAAACTTCAGTTTTTAAATTAGTATAGATTAGGTAGTTTATAATCTTTCAAGCAATTAATGAGTAGATTTTGATGAATTTTAAACTTTTAGTAGGTATAGAAAGTTAAGTTATTTAACTTCCACAGTAATTGATTGGTACAGTACAACTAACTTTAAGAACTGTTATCTAAGTAGGTATACCTAATTGAGCTGTTTTGCATACTGGGTCATACGGACTATTCATAAACTGGCACATTTTCACTTGTATCGGTAGATCAGTTATTCTTAATGTATCAAAAGTAAGGGAAATCAATGATTTGCTGACGAAAGTTAGTACCTATGCCCATAAAAAATGAAAAAAAGGCTTGTATAAAAATCAGAAGTAAACAATAATTATTAAGTACCTAACTCAAACCAGCGACGCTACGGGGCGTATTTTATGTTTTTTTTTTTTTTATTTTAATTGCAATCTTATTACGCTTGTTGCTAAGTGACGTCATTCTCGACATTGGTGTGTATGTATGCCACATTACCACTTACTTGCACAAATGTGTAATGGTGAAGACGTTTCACGCTATTTTTTTTTGTTACTTTTTATTTAATATTGCATTAGCCTTAGGGTAGGGATAGGGAAAAAGTGCACATAAGTCAAGCTAAGCTTGACGGGGTTCGCTAGTAGATAAATATTTCTCGTTAAATATCCAATGTTAAGAAAATCATCAAATCCTGTTAGTTCTTTCGTTTTATAGTTTATTTTGGTAAAAAACTGGTGTAATGTTAATAACAGTGCAAAATTAATCAAATATGATCGATCTTCCATTGTTCTTGAGACGGCAGCAAAATAAAACATAAGTATGGTAGCGTATAGCGAAGTACTGATTATTGAATTCGTGATGTAGGCATTGTTTTTTTTTTCGATCCATAAATAACAAGGAAGGAACGGTTTTACGAAGGTTACGAATAGCTTCCGACATTAATTTTCTTTTTTTTCATTGACATTGATTGCAAGTGATAAGTAGATATATACATGGATATACCAGGGATAATATAGTTATTATGTGAAAGAGAATAGGAGATGCGAGTAAGTTTACAATGGTTTCACACTAATATGCTAAATCGCTAAAAATAAATGACAATACACAATCAATGACAATGTGTGAATTTTATGTGCCAGGTATATCTTAGTATTTAAAAAATTATTGCTCTTTTCTTTTCTCTATATTATTTTTGTAGTTCAGATTTATTGTTTTGCGTTTGCAATGGTAGTTAAGGAATCTATACATCTATATTATAAAGCTGAAGAGTTTGTTTGCTTGATCGCACTAATCTCAGGATTTACTGATCCGATTTAAAAAATTCTTTCAGTGTTAGATAGCCCATTTCTCGAAGGCTATAGGCTATAATATATAATCCCCGAATTCCTACGGGAACGGGAACCACGCGGGTAAAACCGTGCGACTTCGCCTAGTTAAAAGTATAAGAAAATACACGAATGACTAAGTAACTAAGATAACCCAAATCTTATATAAATATTTTAGATAAATATACCTAAGTTCAGATATATGTACTACGTACTACTATGTTGGTATATTTGTAGTAGGTAAGTTGTAAGAATGAGAAATTGTAACATTATACGGATCCACTTTCTACATAACCTAGACCAAGTGATCACCAGAGACTTGCAGAGGTTGTCTACTTCGTGATAAGCATACAATTTATTACTATTGTACTGTTATAGACTTGCCATACTCTCGTGTTGGCTATATAAGGTTGCAAAGTGACGTCAGACTTCGGTGGTCTTGGATCAGTCTGCCTAGCAATAATGCTAACATTTTGAAGGTTTTATGATTTGTTTTATTTTTATTTTATTTTTTTTAGATTTTGAACAAAAAAATCAAGGTAAATTAATTTCTTACACGATCTTTATTATTTTTTTTTTGTATGTTAAAGTTCTTTCTTCACTCTTCTTCAAAATAAGAAGTAGCTGTATTGCAAATAATCACGAGTATGACAAAACATAAGAAATATTAATGAAAATTTACTAAAAAGGAATGTATAGAGTCTGAAAGTAGTCTAAGTCCTTTAATAATAATTGTTACATTTGTATGTGAACTCCAATAAGAAGTCTACTTAGACAAAGTTGCAGTGGTCCACTAGCTTACAATAAATTCTCGCCTGAATAAATATTACCTATTGACTTTTTGCATAAGACTATATTTATAGCTTTGTAGACTCCTGTATCTATAATAAACTCTCGCCTGGATAAATTATTATTTGATTTTTGCAGAAGACTGTAACGTAGACATTTTTACCTGCTTACTATTCTAACCCATACATATTACAACTTATTGACACAAAATTTACGATTGGCGGTTGTCGACTAATCGTAAATCTCCTAAAGACAATGGACATAAATTGAAAAAGAAAAAAAAAACCTAAGTGACGATGGCTGTCTGGAGTGAACGTTTAACTAAATCATTGAAGGCTCCATGTTGGGATTTAGTTTCCAATTAGAATATACGTGACGTTGCAACGTGCCTTACGTCGTGAGTGAGTTACACGGAGGTTAGTCGAGACGTGATCATCATACTGATACATAACAAGTACGAGTACATATAGTATGCCTCCTTGATTTGTTATAATCTATACTAGCGGACGCCCGCGGCTCTGTTTGCGTGGTTTTAAATTTTTCACAAATCCCGCGGGAACTGTCGCAGACTTTTTTAGGTGAACAATTCTGTCATACATGATTTTTAACGCTTTTAGTCTACGCAGCGCACGCAGCGTAAGCTTCCAATAGGAAAAATCGCCCGATTTTGAAACATTCTTCATTGGTGCTCCGCTTTTATTGGTCTTAACCTGAAAATACGAGTATATAGCCTTTAGCCTACTTCGATAAATGGGCTAAGTAGTTCCTGAGATTGGCGCGTTCCAGAAAAAAAAAATCTTCGGCTTTATAATGTTAGTATAGATTATGTTCTAGTGAACGCCTGCGACTTCGTTCGCGAAAAAATCGTCATAAACTCTTACCGCGTATTTACCGTTAACGTGGGAATATGAGGATAAATATAGTCTTTGACACTCACATATAACGTGGCTTTTTTTTGGTAAAAGATTTTTCAAAATCAATTCAGTAGATCCAGAATTTACCCTCTACAATAACAAAAACTTTATCTCTTTAACCGATTTCAAAAAGGAGGAGGTTCTCAATTCGGTCGGTATTTTTTTTTTTTATGTATGTACACCGATTACTCAAAGACGCCTGGACCGATTTCAAAAGTTCTTTTTTTGTTTGAAACGGTATAGTTTTAAATTAGGCTATGGCGGACTTTTTTGTAGATCTATTAAATTGAATTATTATGTTACTATGAATTGTTTCGGTATATCTCTATCGGTTGGGACTACTCAGCGTTTTAGATGAAAGCTCTGTAATCGTATGCGTGGGAAAATCTTGGAAGTTAAATTAGAGCCATTACCGTTAGATTTACGATTGTAGTAATACACTAGTGGGAATAAGTGCATATCTTCGTGGATGTGTTAAAATGGAGCGAATGACGGAGTCGAAACAAGGCAGTAGGAGCTTGTAAGCTCCTGAGTTTCGGGATATTCGTGTTGCCCAACTATCTGATGTTAAATGTAGAGCATTTACCTAAAAGATTATTAACACAGGCGAACATAGACCCTCCTCCTTTTTGGAAGTCGGTTAATAAAATACTAGCTGACGCCCGCGACACTGCGTTATATCTGTTTTACAAGGCCCGCGAGAACCATGGATTTCCAGGAAAAAATAGCATATATTCTGCTATCGCAAGTTATAATCTATTTTCATTGCAAATTTTCGCTAAAGCGGTTCATTTATTGTGACGTGCAGACTTAACTCAATACTAGCTGACACCGCGCAGTTTCACCCACGTGGTTGCCGTAGGAATACGAAGATAATATATAGCCTATAGGCTTCCTCGATAAATGGGCTATCTAACACTGAAAGAATTTTTCAAATCGGACCAGTAGTTTCTGAGATTAGCGCGTTCAACCAAACAAACAAACACTTCAGCTTTATAATATTAGTATGTATTAATTTATTGTAACGGGTCTTAAGAACTCAGGACCATTAAATTAATGTTTCGCACCATTAATTTTTTTCACCATTCATTTTCGACGGCCTCTGAAATGAAACAATGAGTTACCTTGAACTATGAGTTATAGTGACGAAACTGAGTTTATTAAATTAGCCTCTAATGAGTGTTCAATGCTGTAGGTTCAACCGGAACACGACTCAAGGATAGCCGGTTCGATCTTCGTAGGGTTATTGGTTATTGAGGTAATAAATAAATGTTTTATTATGGTTATAGTAAAATGTAAATAAGTAATTAAAATTATGATTAAAACATCTTCCTCGACGTGTCATATAAATGTTAATAACTGTTTTTTTAATGATACACTACGAAGCCATGCTTCTCATAGGTTGGGTTGGGTGATGACTGATCATCTCAAGAATAATTTAATATCTAATAGCCTGATACGGGCCTCGAACCCAGGATCTTATGCCACGAGCCCGCTTAGACTGATTACGAGGGGCGACATTGGGCTCTTTGTACAGATGGACCTTTTGGTGACATATCGACCGACAACACCTACCTGTCAAAACAAACACTAGCTACACAGCGTCTTCGCCGGTGAAGACGAGGTCCCCAATATCTGACGTCACGTTTGTAGTTCACGATCTCGGGGGGGATCAAAACCACCCTTCCAGAACGGCTCTCTAAAGTCCGAGTCTCAGAGCTGACGCCCCTAGAAAGTGGTTTCGCCCATATTTTCTGCCTTCGGGTCCCATCAGGCGATGCTACTCGTCCAAAACTGTCATAGTTTAATAGTACATTAGGGATGGTAATAATTTCTAAAAGTTGTTATTGTACCTAACAATCAATCAATCAACAAAAAAACAATTGTTGATTTGAAGATTTCAAATTTGATTTTTTTATTAATATTTTTTCACTTAATATTACAAAAAGAGGTAAAGTTTGTGTTTAACAAATTAAATATTAGGTACGTGTCACAAACGGTGAAGGAAAAATATTGTAAGGAAATCTGCACACCTGAGAATTTTCTCAATTATTTGCGTGTGTGTCTGCCAATGCGCATTGGGCCAGCGTGGTGGACTATTTAGCCTAACCTCTCTCATTCTGAGAGGAGACTCGAGCTTAGCAGTGAGCCGAATAATTCGCTGACAGGACAGTTTGTAGTGTTGTAGGGAACTCTGGATCATCATCATTATATACCCATATCACTGCTGATCTACTGAACCGATTTTGAATTTTTTTACCACTAGAAAGCCACGTCATTTGTGAGTGGCAAATGCTATCTTTTATACCCGTATTGACACGGGAACGGGAACTACGCGGGTGAAACTGTAGTGCGTTATTTATAATGTTGTAATTTGAAAAGCATAATTAAATAAATTAAAGAAAATAATAAAATATCAAAATGTGATTAGCTCATTGCGATATTTACGCAAAACACGTCACCGCGTCCCATATTATTATAATTAATTAAATATTAACTCTAACTCAATTAACGTAAAGTGTATTTTTGTTTACGCGTGGGCTCCCCCATAATCGTTTATTGCTAAAGATTACATTGCATACCAAAGGATTGCTATATAATTCATATGGTATACATTCATGGTTACCTACGTAGGTGTCGTAAATGGTGCATTATTAAGTACTTACTGGGGTCGATTTTCGCCCGGTACAATTATTTTAATCAAACCTGTCACTGGCGTTTCGTGCAGTTGCAAGGAAAAGATGAATAGATGTAAGTCAAGTTTAACAGTCATGCTTTATTATATTTATTAAAAATTAAAAACATTTAAATTACAGAACGGTTAGGCTTAATTTTATTACAGTGCAGCTGTACTAATACTATAAAGAGATAAAGTTTGTGGTGTTGTAAGGGGGTAATCCCTGGTTCATCTTAACCAATTATGAAAAATCTTTTAATACTAGTGTTGACGTGTTGTAAAGGGTAATCCCTGGTTCTTCTTAACTGATTCTGAAAATTCTTTTAATACTAGAAAGCCTCGTTATTTGTGAGTATCATAGGCTGTATTTTATCCCTGTATTCTCATGGGAACAGGAACTATGCGGGCAAAGCCGCGGAAATAAAAAAAATGTTTATGCCTTAAAAACGTTAGTGTGAGAGAGTTACAGCTCTCTCACACTATTATAACCTAGATATGTCAAGAAATGTAAATTATACGCTAATCTTGATATAATTAATTTAATATTGACTCTATTTTACAATTATGTAAAGTGTATTTTTGTTTACACTCGACTAACGTCCGCGGAGGAGAGCCCCGTTGTTGAATAAAATTAGGGTTACCATGATAAATTAAACGAAAATCAGACATAATTATTGTGTCAAGAAATAGTTTACATCAAACCTTTCAATTTAACCCCTTCTTCCATGTTAAATCAGTGAGCAACAATTACTTGGTACACAGGGGACGGGGGTTATAAAACAACTAGCTGACGCCGCGCGGTTTTACCCGCGTGGTTCCCGTTCCCGTAGGAATACGGGGAAAATATAGCCTATAGCCTTCCTCGATAAATGGGCTATCTAACACTGAAAGAATTTTTGAAATCGGACCAGTAGTTCCTGAGATTAGCGCGTTCAATCAAACAAACAAACAAACAAACAAACAACTCTTCAGCTTTATAATATTAGTATAGATTATGGCAGAAGTAAAACTATTACAGCTAAGCAAGGCTTACAAGTTAAAAGTTAACTTGAAAAATATATTGGAGAAGGAAAATTTCGTACAAATTCCGTGTAAAAATAGTATGCGTGGCCAGAAAAGCATGCGCTTGGTTTTTCTGAATTTTCTTTTTCTGATTCGACACTTTCTTGGTTTTTCCAACACGTTTTCTACCGCGATCCACCACGAGAAAAATGGGTGGTGCGTATCTTCCTCGTGTTAAATTGTCATAGACACTGTTTATGTTTTATACAAAGTATTTTATTCCTCTTCCCAGTAAATACTAATAAAAGAAATTGAAGTGAAATATAACTGTGTTTTCTCAATAGTTTTCTATACGATACTAAAACAAAAAGCTTTTTTTAAATATTTGTCTGTCTGTCTGTGTATTTTGGGCTAATTTTTAAAAGGCTGAACCGATTTTGATGGAATTTTCACATTTAACGCGGATAATTAAGTCGTGAAAACCCGTAGGATAGATGTAAGTAGCAAAAAATGGCGAGTATAATATCCATTATTCAATAACCATTAGTAGTAGGTGATAGACAAGACTAGCAAGACGTGATAGCCTAGTGATATGACTTCTGCCTTTGTTTCGGAGGACGTAGGTTCGCATCCGGTCCGGGCATGTACCTCCAATTTTTCAGTTATGTGCATTTTAAAAAATTAAATATCACATGTCTCAAACGGTGAAGGAAAATCATCGTTAGGAAACCTGCAAACCTGAGAATTTTCTTTATTCTCTACGTGTGTGAATTCTGCCAATCTGCATTTGGCCAGCGTGGTGGACAGGCGTAACCCCTCTCATTCTGAGAGGAGGCTCGTGCTCAACAGTCAGCCAAATATGGGTTGCTAATGATGATGATGAATAACCATTAAAGTGAATACAGTAAGTAGAGTAGGTGGGTAGAAACATTTTTTATTGTTATGACGCAATGTCGCTAAACAATGATACAGCTTAATTCATACTCAAGCAAACACATGCATCACATGTAAATATTGGATCTTGAAATCCTTTAAATAATGTATGCATTGGTAGGAGTAGATAAGCATACCTACTCAAACAGTAGGTACTGACACTAAGTATTTTTTATTCTTTACAAATTAACCCTTGACCACAATCTCACCTGGTAAGTGATGATACAATCTACGTTAAGAAAACCTCATTCGGCCCAGCCGGGGATCGTACCCTGGACGTCTATCTTGTAAATCTACCGCGCGTACCACTGCGCCACGGAGGGTATGAAATTTGGACATTGTGACGGTTAATTCATCATGTGTGGTTTCCATAGATGTCAATGTCCATAGATCTCATCGATATACTAAAAGAAATAACGTAGCGCATTATGTATTTAGTCTACATAAGTATTATACTCGTATTTTTATTATACTTCATAATTTAATTCTTCCTAAAATGTCTTCAAACCTTTATTAGACTTTTAATCGGAAAATAATCTCTAAACCCGTTATCAGCATCGCTACGATTACAAATTTCACCGTTAGTCACGTCCATTCAGATCTCGGCCGTCTGGGAACCCTAAACATTTCACGAACAAAAAAAAAAAACAAAGTGTCAAGTAAAACCTACTTGCACCACGGTAACTGGTCAGTCACTCTCGCGCCGGCGTCGTAAAATGGCGTTCTAAATGTTCTAAATTCGACCGTTACCGTTGCAACATTCCAATTTCGAATTTCAAACATGGCGTTCACGTTTACGCGGATTTTCGAATACCTGAAGGATAACAAACGAATAAGTGAGTGGTGTGGTTAATAATTTAAAATGCAAGTAGGATATACGCGGTTCATAATTTGTAATTCAGCCTTCAATTGGTTAAAATTGTAATAGAAACTTTGTTTTTGTTAGTTACTCAACAGTGAAATATTTGTTGGTAAGATTCGACTTGAAAGTGAATCGGCCAGTGAGATGTTATTACCTCTAGATTCCTACCAAAACCTTGTAACGTGAGATTTTTTTTTAAAGCATAAGATCAGCTTCTTCATCTTTTTAATGCATTTTAGAACGATAATATGTATTAAATGGTCTACTTACGGTAATGTAAATTAGTAACAGTTTATAATTGCAAGAAATTAAATGAACTACTTTGTTACTTTGTTTTTTAATAGAAAGTAAAGGATTTATATCTCCATTTGCTAAATGAAATTCTCAGCTGTTTTTAACAACCTAATTGTTATATTGTGTCAGTGATATTTTAATATAATTAATTTGTTAATTATTGTGTGACTATTTCAATCATCTAGTTTGCAACGTTAGATTTTCAAAATCAATGGCAAAATATATTTTTTTAAGTAGGCATAATTTACAAGCACTTTTCGAGCGTCAGGATTGATAGAAAACAGTTTTGCCTCTTGAAAACCTCTACATTTTTGTACATGAAAGTAATTGCTATCAAAAACAATGCATGACCCACATATCCATTGACTGATACTGACCAAGTTACAGAACGTACCCGTAATGCTCTTGGCAAATCTATCATTATACTTTTACTCGCGCGCACAGCAACTAAATGTTTCGAAAACGCTCATAACGCGTTAAAGCGTATATTTGTGTTACTAGCAAACGCCCGTGACTTTCGTCCGCGTGGAAACCTTTTTGGAAATTTTAAAGAGAAACAATTTTATCATACAACAATAATTTGCGTAACTTCAACCGTTTAAGCAGCGCACGCAATGCAAGCTTTCAAAGAAAATATTTATTCCCGTTTTTCTACATTTTTCATTGATGCTCCAATACGGTCGTAGCCTGATCCACCAATTAACATGACGCTACGACCTTCTTCGATAAATGAACTTACTATTCAACCCAAAAAGTTTTTAACATTTCGTATCAATAATTCCTGAGATTAGCAAAACAACCAAACAAACAAACACTTTAGCTACAAAATATTTAAATTATGTATATATTTCATCGTTACGATGACGTCTGTGCAAGTAATGTTCAGTAAAACGTCGTAAATTGAACGATATTTATGTCACTTCACTCAACTTGATGGCCAACATAAAACCGCTCACGCAACGTTTGATTCATTCTCATCTGATGATGATAACAATAATAAATCATTCGTTACAATGCTAATGTTCTCAATAAGTATGTCACTGGATAATCAAATTATACCAATTGTTTAGGAAAATTCAATTTCTTTCATAATATCTTAGTGGTCTGGGCCTTCCATATTATATTATAGATAGTAGACGCCGCGCGGTTTCACCCGCGTGGTTCCGGTTCCTATAACAATACGGGGATAAAATAGTAGTACCTATATAACCTATGACACTCACAAATATGTGGTTTGCTAGTGGTAAAATAATTTTCAAAAAAGGTTCGGTAATTCCAGAGATTACCCCCTAAAATACAAACTTTACCTCATTATACTCGTATTATTAGTGTATAGCTTGGCAAATTCGTTCGTAACACTCCCGATGGTCCGCACGACTGATGCACCTCATTTCCCCGCACGCACGATTTCACACCCGCGTAGTTTTTCCCCCCGTCGCCCACATATCATGGGAGTGTCATCAACGAACTTGCCAGACTATAGATTAGTACCTAATGATACCTCTACCCGTATCGACCTTAACAATTACAAATAAATAATCTGTTGTGGGCAGTAAGAATTTAGCCCGCGAAACATGAAGTGAACACTAAAAGCCTTTCTAAATGAAAAAATTTACATATGTAATTAAGTTTAATGCCGACTGTATTGTTGGCCAACCGCCGCAGCCTTCAAAATGTTGAAATTCATGGAAACGGACGCAATCGGCGCGTTTGGAAAACGTGATTCTACGCGAAATGTAAACGTTTACATTAAATATTTACAAATATGCGCACCGATTGTTATCCACGATCATGTGGATTACGAGTAGCTCGGATGACATTCATCCGTATTCACAGACACCTATGTGCGTCTTAATACCAACATAGCAGACCCGCGTGTAGTTCCGGTTCCCGTGAGTATACAGGGAGAAAATATAGCCCATGACACTCACAATTAACGTGGCTTACAAATGGTAAGATTTACAAATTTACAAAATCAATAAAAAAAAAGATTCCGACGAATTGATAACCTCCTCCTTTTTTGGAGTCGGTTAAAGATTACTCCCTACAACCTTACATACTCACAAACTTTACCTCTTTATACTAATACTATATAGTAGTGTAGTAGTATAGTATACTCGTAGTAGTAGTGACTATCTTTACTAATACTAGCATGCATCCGCGCGTAATGAGTTCTCGTAGAAATACAGCTTATGACACTCACAATTACCGTGACTTTCCATTGGTAAGAGAATTTTTGAAATCAGCTTTGTAGATCCAATGATTACCCTCTACAACTTTATCTACAAACTTTACCTCTTTATACGTATAGAATACTCATATAGATATAGATAAAGCAAGGTATAAATGTATGCTCCTAATAAGCGCATTTATCAGTTTTTTATATCAATTAAGAAACGTTTGTTTGTCTTGTTCGAAATGGCTGTTAATTTAATAGGCATACGCCTTTCTAAATTCTTTTCTGTAGATACAAATAATAATTCACGGAATTCTTTTCAATGTGGGAAACATTGACGACAGCTGCTTTAGTTCCTATTTCATCGGATCGGATAAATATTATGTAGTACATTCGAATGTAGCTTTGAACTTAAATATATTTCTGTACTCTATTGGGACAGGTCATGTTAGTTTGTGGTACTGGTAAATATTGAATGATTTTAACCGACTTCAAAAAAATGAGAGGTCCTAAATTCGAGTGTATGTTTTTTTTTTGTATGTATGTTACCTGATTACTCGAAGACGCTTGGACCGATTTGAATAATTCTTTTTTTGTTCGAAAGAGTATACACCGGCGGTGGTCCCATTTTCATCATGTCGGGATCTGATGACGGGATCCTGGAGAAATCGAAGAGAACTTTCAAAAATCGTAAAAGACAAACCTTTCGAGTGATAAAAAGTAGTTATCTTGTGATTGGGCTTGCTTAATTTGTATTGATGAGCACATTTCACTTAAAGATGTAGGTTGTGACTGTCATTTCAGGTTTTAACACGACTACACAGAGCAACATACATTGAGGGATTTTTTCTTGCCTACATCTAAATCTACTAGTAGTATGATTACACTAAAAATTGATTAATAAAAAGATTCAATAATAAAAATTCAACCGACTTCAAATACATAAAACGTACCGACTAAACTAAAAAGCGAAAAATAACATCGTATTATGTAGTATTCTACCTATTGATCAGTTTGAAGGCGGTGATAAACCGGTGTCGCATTAAATTAAGACTTTTCAAGAGCTACATGAAAGAACACAATCTGGAAAACCTCTATCTTTATGATATTCTGTCATGCCTTGAATTAATACATCACCGGGTTAGCACCGCCTTGAAACTGATCAGTAGATAGAACATAATACGATGTTATTTTTCGCTTTTTAGTGTAGTCAGTACGTTTTATGTTTTTGAAGTCGGTTGAATTTTTATTATTAAATTTTTTTGATTTAGTTTATTGAGATGGGTAAAACTGTTTAACTTAAGAATACTTTTTAACATATATTTTTTTTAATTTCATAATTCGAGTTTGAGATGCTTTGAGCCCGTTCCACAGAATAGTCCAAGTATACGTAGAATATTCGATTAAATAACACCGACAGTATCGTAATTCGTAACCTAGTTTCAACAGCATTGTGCCTCTTCTATTGAGTCGGACAATAAAACTCGGATAAAGTCGAATACCTCGGTAACTACGTAACAAGTACGCACTGTGTTATTTTTAATTAATTTGAATAAAATGTATTACAGGCCGCAATAATTAAAAATCATTACATTATAATTACTTAAGTGAGATTACACCAAATGCTTTCACCAGATGGTGCTGTGAAGAAATTTAACAAATTATACCATGTTGATTAATTACAGAAAATCCTAGTCATATTTAGGTAAAATATAGTAATTATGTTTAGTTAATGAGTAATTTAAGTTGTAATAATTCCTTGAAAATAAATCCATAAAGTTAATGGAATTTACGTGACTTTGCTTTGTTTTTTATGTCGTTTACATAAAGTTCAAAATACAAAAATAATTAATTTTATCACTACTTTATAATATATATTTACGATATAAATTATATTATAATACTTTATAATATAATTTATATCATAAATATAAAACTCACGTCTTAAAATAGCTGGTAGAGATATCTTAGATAAAGATCTGCGTTTAAACGCTATATTATGGTATGAAAATATGAATAAAAACTCATATACCATTCTCGTGCCTTCTAAGTAATTATCGTACCACATGCAATTGTTAAATGTAAAATACCGTCTGTCTATATGATACCTATCGTTTATAAAAATATAATAAATGAGGCAAATTACATTAAAATCATATTATTTTTCCTTAACGATACCTAAACTACCAACGTATCACCGCGACTTTATTGCATCGGTGCCACCGATAAAAATTGTTATACCGTTCATCATTCGTTTCATCAAGTTTCAGATTCATCAAATTAATCTGAAACTTGACGAAACAACATTTATGGAATTTCCATTTTATTTTTTAACTCGCCATTTCACCCGCATAACTCCCGTTACCGTGGCAGCTCGTCGTTATCAACCCATATACGGCTCACTGCTGAGCTCGAGTCTCCTCTCAGAATGAGAGGGGTTAGGCCACTAGTCCACCACGCTGGCCCAATGCGGATTGGCAGACTTCACACACGCAGAGAATTAAGAAATTCTCTGGCGTGCAGGTTTCCTCACAATGTTTTCCTTCACCGTTTGAGACACGTAATATTTAATTTTTTAAAATGCACACAACTGAAAAGTTGGAGGTACATGCCCCGGACCGGATTCGAACCCACACCCTCTGGGCTATCACGTCATGGCAGCTCAGGATAACACAAATAGCATGGCTTTCTATTAAACGAATTTTCAAAATTGTCTAAGAAGATCCAAACATTACCCCCTAATACTTTACAAACGGACAAACTATACCTTTTATTATTGTCGTATTCGTTGATGTAGAGCTTTTTATAGTAACTGCGAAATCATAATTAAATCTTAATACTACCGCTATGAATAGTCAATTATATTCATCAAACTCAAATATAAACACAGTCAGTCTATGTGGCTTCGGACATTGAGGTCCTAAGAGTCCTGAGATCCCTTGTGGAGAGTGCCCAGTATTGAAAACTGAACGCCCATACAAATCTAACAATCATTATGATCAACGACGTCATTAATTCGTGCCATTTTGTATGTGGTGTTTTTCAGGGCAGTGCCGCAAATATGACCCTCTAAATCCCTGTAGCTCCGAAAGGAATGATCGCAGATACCCTATTACAGAATTGCTTTACTATTAGCATACTCTTGGCCACTTAACTGCACGCGGGAAATACACTTCCCGGTAAATTTATATACAATTTAAAAAATCGTCATCATCCCTATTGTTTAATAGTAACAAATAAAATACGCTGCACCTTATATTCACCTTCATATTTCGTATCACCTCGAATATCCTCATAGGTATGCGTTAGCCGTTTGTGTAAATTAGACCCCATGCAGCATGAGTCTGTCCCTAGTATGAAACACAACCCATGAATATTCCGATTACATAACACATTACGTGTCGGAACAATATCTGGGCGCACGGCTACGTACAAGCTAAGTAGGTACGTTACCATCAACCAGTTGACCGTGTCAAGGGAACATGTGAGAAATTGTTAACGAGACCGGAACATCAACTGATATGATTATACATGTTTGTAGGTTCAGAATACCTCATAGTCTAGACTAGATAGACTAATTCACTCACATTAGAAGATGGAAGTCTACTGCAGGACATAGGCCTTATGTAGGGGCTCTCAAACACCAAGCTCCTGAGCCGCCTGCATCCAGCAACTCCCTAGAAGTATAACTGAAAAATGTATATAATAAGTATACACCAATAATGAAATATACACGTCTCGTAAAAAATAGTCCATTTATAGGTACTTACTTACCTTTTATTATTTTTTAACAATGTTTATCTATAAAGATGAAAGATTTGTTTGTGTATTTTGAATAGGGTCTGGAACCGGTTTGAAAAAATCTTTCACTGTTGAGAAGCTACACTATCCCCAAGTGCTATATTTTATAAAATATAATACAAACTATTAAAAAATATTTTTTAAAAAAAGTCTTTATATAAGCACATTATTAGAGCACTATTAAGTTTTTCGGTAGATATATTTTATCTATCCAAAAATTCAATTTTGCTTCAAAGTGCTTGACTCTGGCTGGCCTCTTCAACAAAGTACGCGTATTTATTTAACACTTCATAGACTGTGCGCTATGCTGTATACCTAGTTATATACCATGAAATATATTTTAACTAGTTTTGCCGCACTGTTTTAACCGCGTAGATCTTTTGTACTTTATCTCTGTGACAAATTTCATTTAGATCCGTTTTGCCGTTCTGAAGTTTAAATGCTGCAAATAAACCGATATTATCTTGTATAGTATACTAGCGGACGCCCGCAACTTCATCTTATAAATTTTTAATTAGTGTATGCTTTCATTAACCCCTTTGAACCCCTAAAGGGTTGAATTTTAAAAAAACCTCGTGTCAAATAACATTTTCATGATCTATGCACAAATATTTATAACTGTAACTCTAAAAATGAAGGACTTCCCATATTCCCTATTTCACCCCTATTTCAACCCCTTCTCTTTTTATTTTAGGGACAAAAATTCTGCTCCTTCCCATTTATAGTAATATCTTGATCGGTTCAACTGCTAAGCCGTGAAAAGGTAACAGACAGACAAACTTACATTCGCATTTATAATATCATATATTATCGGATAATACGTTAACGGCAAATGCAATCCGTTATTGTGTAAAATTCCTAGAAATTGTATACATAAGAATTGTATACAATTTCATATATTTCGGGTGACATATACCTAAATGATTACGAGTGTTTAAACATGACGAAGAACGGTGCTTACATCGGCTATTAACGCTACTTATATTATGTACTTCTTATCGAAATCGGACACGTCAAATTCATCCGCAAAATTGATTATAAAATTATTGCATGCGTTATATCCATTTCCCAGTATGTGAAAAATGCGTTGCGTGCGTCTCTTGCGGCAATCTGCAATTAACTATTATGCGCAACTCTAACGCATATGTGAGTATGGCCATGTTTAACACGTACCATATATTACAAACGTAGTTATGCAAATTAAAAATATATGAACTTGGTTGATTACCTCACATTAATCATGTTTGAACTTTGCTTTTTTGCACACAACTATCAATTCACTGTAGGTATGTAATGGTATTTTTAAAAAGTTTTTAATAACAAGATGGAATGGAAGACGCTTGATTAAAGTTGATACGATAACATTAAATGGTTACCTATACTACAACGAGGTAAAGTTTGTGAGTTTTATTCAAATAGAATCTACTAAACCGATTTTGAATCAATCTCAATGTCTGTCAACGAATACGTCATAGTTAGTGTGTTAGCCTGCCACTGACAATTTAAAATGCAATGATAGCTAAAGGCGTGTATTACATGGATAGTCGGAATTATTTGAATTACTTTGTATGAAAAATAAGTTTTTTTTTTAGTTAATAAAATAGTTATATAGCTCCTATAAGTGGACTCGTCAATACCTTGAAGTTATGGGAAGAACTCCACAACACCCTGTATACACTTCATGCAGTTCTAATATACAAGCGCCATTTCTCGTAAACTGCCAGTGATAGCTAAACGAGCGAGCTGCAGTGTTCTACAAAAATACACGCTTTACATAACCAGTTTCCTCTTTGCGCAAGTTGTACGCGTCACCGAATTGACATAATCTCTCGGAATTACCACTCATTTTCAACTGACATCGATAACTAAAGACGTTCTTGTTTAGTAGATGCAGAGGCAATCAAGAGAAAATGAGACTTCGGGCTTCTTTTCCGACGCCCTAGCCATATTTTTTACAAGCGGGCGCCCGCGACTTCGTCTGCTTGGAAATATATGTAAACTTTCAACCTCTATTTTATCCCCTTGGGGTTAGAATTGAACAAAATCTTTTCTTAGCGGATGCCTACGTCATAGCATCTACCTACATGCCAAATTTTAGCCCGATCCGTCAGGTAGTTTGGGCTGTGCTTTGATAGATCACTATGTCAGTCAGTCACCTTTGAGTTTTATATATTTAGATAACATGATCAATATTTCCGATTCCCTCGCCTTTACCGGCAGAGGGGGTGATAATCTCTGAACTAGACAGATGACAGACGAACATGGTGAATACTATAAGGGTTCCTTGTTGACTACGGAACCCTTTGAAGAAATAATACGAACTGCTCACTCTCACTGTCACTGCTCTTAAAAGCAAACAAAGCTTTTATTTTACCTTTGACATTTTTCATAGAAATGTCAAAAATAAACGTTGTCTCTGTCTTTGTACTTGTATGTACTTTGCTTTGTAGCTATTGTTTAGTTTTAAAATTGTTTGAACAGTAGAAGTATTTTTAACTTTCACGATTTTATACTTTACTACCAGACCCACAGTTCTGGTAGTCTGTAGTGTTGTCTAGAAGTAGATACAGAAAATTACTCTAAGACCAGTTTTCCACAAAGCTCATAACCGCAGTCATTGGCAGATGTGCCGCGGAAAAAATAACAGGGAATTTAATAAAAATACAAATATGCTCATTTGATGAAATAATTATAACACAAGAAGTATATACATAAACCAAAGAAAAATCTATATAACATAATGATAGTAATGAAAATTATAGTGAATCAAATTTCCCTAAAGAATGAATGACGCAGAGATTAAAACAGCCTTTTTTCGATTCAAATTTTAATTAATTATTTATTAGGTAGTCGTTTTAAATTTTGCAGGCTCACATTTTCACCGTTAGATATGATTTCATATTTATTCATTTGAATAATAAACATTGTTGGTTTTTCCATTATATATGTACCTACCTACTTACTATTACTTCTTGACTTCGTAAGTATGTAGGTATACAAGTTTGAATCATCATACCTGTAAGTATATAAACACAAAATTTTGTTGCCTTACACGACCGCAACAGCAATGGCTAGTGATATAAACTCAGGCCAAACACCCATTCAGAACGGCCTTTTAAGCCGAAGTCCAAGTCTCAGAGGCCGCCCTTTAGATAGTTGTTCCGCTTCTGCTTACTTCATTCACAATAAAAAAAAAGTAGGCTAATGATAATTAAATAAAAGTAAGATAAAAATTGTTTTTTACCAACTTCATTCAATCAAATCAAAATCTAAATGTGTGTTTGATGGTCTGTTGGCTACTTATAAGGTTGTTGACCTTAGCAAGAAGTGAATCGAGTATTAGACACCCGATTTGTCATTATGATTGTGTTAACCAATTCGTCATTTACTTATGTGTGATGTTTGGAAAACATGAATTGTTTATATTCAACATCATGTTTTGTGGCTACCTATCCGGTTGTTAGAACATGCTTTTGTATTATGATTCAATTTGCACCTATCAACTTCTTTTAAATAATGTACCTACATGACTTGTTTGAATAAAACAGGAGGAAAATACCAAGGCTAGCGCCTTGGGCTGTGGCGCCCTGCCATTTAGAGCTCATCACTTCTTTACATCAAGCATACCAATATAACATGAATAAATTTGGAAAATCCAAATATGCACTAAATTACAGTTTTCTAGTATTATTAGTCTGAACCGCGTACGAAGTGACAGACATGGCGAAACTATATGGGTCCATTGTTGAATACAGAACCCTAAAAAGGAAAGAATTGTTACAGAAGGTGGGAGAAGTAAAATAATATTTTCACTGTACACAAATTTATTCGATAACAATTTCAGCATAGCTTCCGCAATAATGTTAATATTACACGCTGATGGTAGTATATCAATGAATCTGCTAAACAACCCTCTATTTTATAATATTTGCAAAGTAAGTGTCTACTGTTGGTAGCACGAATATGTTAACAATACAAGTACGTTTTAATAATAGTTCCGGAGTATTATTATACAAACCAAACGTTATAATTCTATCTAAAACACATTAATAATTAAAAGATATTTATAACGATCGTAAAATAATATTAAAATATCGAAACACAAAGTTGAGAAATTAAATACAAACTAAATCATAACGTGACGTCATAGTTGTCAAGAGTAAAATAACCAATGATGAATTTATATCATGTAAAATAAATAATTATATTTATATCAATAATTAATAATAACCTCTCCACTGTTCGGATTGATAATCATTGTTACTTAATTAAATTTAACTATAATAACCGGAAGTCATAAAAGTATGAAATGAAATGACGCTACTATACGCTAGGCGGCGACACTTATCTATACGAAATAGGCGGGAAGCAGGGACTATTTGTAACATTCGGCCATCCTGAAGAAGCCGTGTCCCACGGCGTTCTGGTAACACTCTGGTATCTCCCACTGCACCATCAGTTATCTGGAAAGAACAGGATCCAGCAGTAATTTGAAACTGACAAGGTTTTGATCAATATACATAATCGAAGTGCTATCATAAAGCCTAATTCGTTTCTGGTAATTATGTTCATGGGTCACTTAGACTTCAAACCCAAACAATAAGTATATTGTGCTATCTATATGAAAGAAATTCAGAAATTATGATAAAACAAAAACATCGCTATTAGTACTTCCAGACAGGTACCTAATCTGGAAATACTTATTTTACTATAAAATCACATATTTGAATTTTATACTGCATATTAGTTACTAGGTCATTCCGACTTCAATAAATATGAATCACTAAGATAACTTGATTAATCAAAATAACTCAGACCAATTCAAAATCAAAATCAAAATCTAAAATCATTTATTCCAAGTAGGCTCAGTTTACAAGCACTTTTGACACGACAGTAGACTATTTGTAAAGATTCTACCACCGGTTGGGAAGGCAGGTTCTGCTGAGAAGATACCGGTAAGAAACAACAGTTGCTCTTTTGAAAAAGTCATAGAGTATTATAATTTACAATTGATAACAATTACAATTTCTTATAGTTTTATTTCCTGTGTGAAGGTGGAAGCTGACCCAATGGCCTCCAAGCGCTTTTATCTTTATAGGAACTCATCAATGTTGTAGTAACCTCGACTAAGTAAATGTTTTTTAACACATTGCTTAAAGCTATGCATTGGCAGGTCCATCACAGTTTTGAGGATCTTGTTATAGAAGAGTACACCCAAACCTACAAAAGATTTTTTTTTACTCTTTGGAGACGATATGCAGAAATAACTAACTTATGTCCGTGTCTAGTAAGACGTGGGTTTAAATCTCCTTTTCGTTTGGAATTCGTTCGTTCAATTTAGGTAAGCACACAAATACTTAGGTATTTCACACAGACAAAAACGTGTGTCACACAGACCCATGTCACACAGACGCAGGTCACACAGACGCAGGTCACACAGACGCAGGTCACACAGACGCAGGTCACACAGACGCAGGTCACACAGACGCAGGTCACACAGACGCAGGTCACACAGACGCAGGTCACACAGACTTAGGTCACAAAGTCGTATATCATACAGACATATAGTAAAAGGTAAGCCATAGTCGAATATATAGATATAGACAGACGTGAGTCGCATAGAAGTGAATCACTGACGAGTGCCACATAAGACAGAAGTCACGTAGAAGTAAACCAAGAGGAACCAAATCACATATATCGCCACTTATGCATAAGTCACATAGAGAGAATCTTACAATAATATTGTTTCAATTGTGCGTTTTTTTTTTATTTAGAACTGTGAAAATCAATGTTAATTCTCGACTACCGTATATGAGGACATCTGTAACTTCATTTTCCTCCCTATCTACCAGAACAATCTGCAAATACGTAGAACTATTAATCTTGTTAATATTACAAGAATATAATTTAATATCTGTACTTATTCACTACCACATTCTATCAATAGACGAACTTTGAATTAAATTAATTGAATCTGTAAACTGCATCCCATAAGGTCTTAGCCCACACACATTATAGTACAAATTTTATACGTACCGACCTATCTCATGTTACGCTTTAGAAATCTCTTATGATTAGATTTTAGTATATAAGTACATTTATATTGTAGTTTTCCCAAAAACATATGTTTCCAAAATCAGTAATTCTGTGTATATCTATAATAATAATATGTGGGTACGAAACACCATTTTCATTACAGACATATTTTTGTTGATATAGCTATTGTTCCGTTTATTGTGTAGGTCTTGCTCTTGTACCACATTAGGTGGCTGTAGTTCGCGGGTTGGACAAACTGACATTCAAACATTTTTATGACTGAACATTATGATGAGCTTACTGGAATAAGGAGTATTAATTCCTCGTGTGATATAGAAAAGTGTATCGTCTGACGTTTTTCCACTATCGGACATAATAACTACTATTTACTCGAGCCATCTATGATCGTTTAAATTTACACACACCTGACCATTAGCATACATAAAGTTCTATATCATTCAATATAACCCTGATTTACCATTCTTCAACAAACTGTTAAATTACGGATAGTGGAAGCTTTACTCCATTATTATAAAGTAACTAGCTGACCCAACCAATGTTGCTTTGCTTTAGAAGTTTTACTACTAATCACCCTTATCGTTTAAGGCTTTCAAAAATGTATAACAACCTTTTCTCGGACCTACCTAATATTATCTACATATAAAACTTCATCAGAACCGGTCAAACTATTTTGGAGGATTATAGCAACTAATCATATTATGATAATTTTATATGTAAAGCTAATCCAAATGACATTATTTATTTAACCATTAACTTTTAATCTTTTGATAGTATATAGTGAACTGAAAATTGTAACAGGAATACCCTGACTAAAACACATTTTGTAAGAATAATCAATTGATACAGTTAGCACCATAGTATAAATGGTTCCCTAGTATTTACAAAAGGCCCCTTAATGATGTAGACACATATAGTATTCAAATAAATAATTAGAACTCCCTTTAACTTTAGGCATACGATAACTTTCCTTAAGCGCATGGTACACAATACTGCATGATTTTTTTTAATATAAGAAAAAGTAAATCTTTATATTTTTTTTCACTTATTTAAAACCTGTGGTATTAAGTACTTAAATATGATATTTTTGCAACTACTACTAATTGTTAAGTTTTAGCTTAATTAATCGGTCTCAGTATAGTTTTCTTATTTAAGCAGTTATTTTAACTAATATAATAGTTTTGTGTATAGGTGCGATAAAGGTTGTAATTTTTGTATTGAATTTGAAACTAGATGGCCCTGAGCTACAGTAAGATGCGGTAACTTTGGTGTGTTACTTAACCTAAACTAAATGTTGAATTGTGATTAAGGGCTCTTATGTTCAGGGTATAATGTTTATCATTTCTCATCGCGGAAAGAAGACGACTCTGTTCAGTTAGAGTTAGCCGTATACCACTGTATTCTAATTAGAGAGCCAGCTTGAATTGTCAATTTTCTTTCTTTCCTGGCTTATAAGTATCTTCTTTGTGAACCGAAATCCTGAATAGCTAGCCACCCTTAAGCTAGGAGTAAACGAGGTAATAAATTATATTAGAACTAAAATAGCCCGTTGAGCAATTGATAAATACAGACAAACCCTAAGAGCAGATTTTATTATTTATCAAATCTACATCAGCTAAATCCTCGAATTATATGATAGAACTCTTCTTCAGAAGTTACTTCAATAAAGTACGCGATAGGCATACCTAATTATCACGTCTTGGCTAGTACCTACTGATTCTAATTTACTATAGCGCTATTAATGAACTCTGTAAACGCTTTACTGTCATAAACGTCAACACCAAGTAATATCAAGTATTTAATTTTTCTAATTTTAAATGCTTTGAGATGTCCTGTCTGACTGTAATAAAAACTGGATAAACTGAATTCTGAACGAATACTATAATTATGATTAGTTACGATAAGTTGTTATATTTCATGAACAGTTTAATATGGGAGTATTTTGTAGGGTGATATAATAAGCAATAACATTTAATAGCTAATTGTGCAACCTACCGTACAAGTAATTCAATCAATAATATTAAACAATCTTACTTTGCCCGCGGTTATTTAACACTTTTATGGAATACTTTACGAGACTCTTTTGATATCGGTATATGTTAATTTGGTTGTTTTAGGTAACATGGCGTTATGAACGGGATATTATTTATTTTTACTTGGCAGTTGGATGGATCTAAACATAAAAAGGTTTTTTCTAATATTTGATATATTAAGTATATGCTGTTTTTTTTTTTTACTGTTTGTGAAAGAGCTCTATTCACTTATCAACTTCGCCAAGGAGAGCTATAATTTACCCAATTAGCTAAACAGAACTTTGTACAAAATGCCTGTTTACTTTTTATTATTACTCAAACAAATCAATAAAATGTAGCTTTGGTAAGAAGTCATACATTTAAAATAAATCAACTAAGGACTGCAAGACTTTTGTACAGGACAAGATTACTAATAGGTATTTGAATCAGTGACTAGTTGTACCAGCAACTTGATCATTTACTGCCTTCTATAAAATGTATAACAGTATAATAATCATTAAAAACTTTAACTTTCACGTATCACTACTTGAACACATCACGAGTACTTTATCCATATACCTGCATGTCTCGTCACATAGACATATGTAACCTATACCTACTACTCCACTCTAATATTTACTAGTGAGCACCTTCAAAACTTTTCATAACAATGGGCGATTTTTACTATTTTTCTGGCAGTATACTCAATTTACTTGTCGTACCAATGTATTATGTAATTTTATATGCACGCGGCACACCAATGGCGAGGCGTTTGTATAAGCGCAAAAAAAAGTTTACGATATAAAAGTATACATAGCTGGACTAACCTGGACTGTATGTGTTTGCTGCCCCGGAGTTTACGATGTCGCAGCAACCCAGCAAATGGCTCGGCGCGGCGGCGCGGCGGCGCGGCAACTAGAGGCTCGTGCTCCCGCAGGTGTAGCAGGGCCCCAGTCCAGAGGGCTGTAGCGTAGGAGAGGCGCCATACACTGCAAGTTTTCTACACGTTCGCTGCCGCATTGACGATGCTTCTGTCTTCTTAGTTGCTTCTTTCTTGTTCAGATGAAAACCCAAAGAGTTAATCAGACGTTTTGAGGCTGGAAGGCATTTGAACGTAGCTCCACCAGAAGGCTTTTGATGATAGACGATAAAGCGTCTTTTCCAATAATGTTGCACTTCTCGAAGTCTTCCTTAATCCTTTGCTCTTACCGACATGACATCAAATTTTTCAACAAAGTCGACTAGTCGTAGAATGCTGTATCCGGACACGCTTGTATGACGATATTGTAGTCTTCGAAGTATTTGTACCAGCGTTCATCAGGGTATTGTAGACGAAGCTTGATTACAAACTTCTTTGAGTTCCAATTCTGTGCGTCACATGTAGTTGATTTCTTGGTAAGGGCGTGGTGTAGAAGAAGAAAAAAAAAATTTCTGTTTTTGCTTTCTTCGATTCTTCTTCTTGCCGAGACCCGTAGCGTAGGATCCCAACAGTTTTATGCCCACTTCTGAGATGTTACAGAAGGTGGGAGAAGTAAAATAATATTTTCACTGTACACAAATTTATTCGATAACAATTTCAGCATAGCTTCCGCAATAATGTTAATATTACACGCTGATGGTAGTATATCAATGAATCTGCTAAACAACCCTCTATTTTATAATATTTGCAAAGTAAGTGTCTACTGTTGGTAGCACGAATATGTTAACAATACAAGTACGTTTTAATAATAGTTCCGGAGTATTATTATACAAACCAAACGTTATAATTCTATCTAAAACACATTAATAATTAAAAGATATTTATAACGATCGTAAAATAATATTAAAATATCGAAACACAAAGTTGAGAAATTAAATACAAACTAAATCATAACGTGACGTCATAGTTGTTAAGAGTAAAATAACCAATGATGAATTTATATCATGTAAAATAAATAATTATATTTATATCAATAATTAATAATAACCTCTCCACTGTTCGGATTGATAATCATTGTTACTTAATTAAATTTAACTATAATAACCGGAAGTCATAAAAGTATGAAATGAAATGACGCTACTATACGCTAGGCGGCGACACTTATCTATACGAAATAGGCGGGAAGCAGGGACTATTTGTAACAGAATATATTTTATCTCACTTAAGCTCTGACACGTTGTATGTCAACAACAATTGACCGAAACCGATAGCCAGAATTGAAACCGGCTATTCCAAAGCCACTTCAGTCTTGAACCCAACAAATGACATAGTCGGCTACCGTATTTAGTCTTACTTAAGAGGTAGCCGATTGTAGAATTAGGAGGTACCTTAGGTACATAGCATACCAAGCATAACAGTAACATAGGCTAACAAACTTGCAGCCTTCCTAAAATCTAGCTATCACAGCTTTGACGGCCTCCATGGCGCAGTGGTATGGATTTACAAGACGGAGGTCCTGGGTTCGATCCCCGGCTGGGCCGATTGAGATTTTCTTAATTGGTCCAGGTCTAGCTGGTGGGAGGCTTTGGCCGTGGCTAGTTACCACCCTACCGGCAAAAAAGTACCGCCAAGCAATTTAGTGTTCTGGTACAATGTCGTGTAGAAACCGAAAGGAGTGTGGATTTTCATCCTCCTCCTAACAAGTTAGTCCGCTTCCATCTTAGATTACATCATCACTTAGATACCATCAGGTGAGATTGTATTCAAGGACTAACTTGTAAAGAATAAAAAAAGCCTTCCTAAAATCTAGCTATCACAGGCCCTCTGTCCGTTGGTACATCTTCTATACTAATATAATAAAGCTGAAGAGTTTGTTTGTTTGTTTGTTTGATTGAACGCGCTAATTTCAGGAACTACTGGTCCGATTTGAAAAATTCTTTCTGTGTTAGATAGCCCATTTATCGAGGAAGGCTTTAAGCTATATATTATCCCCATATTCCTACGGGAACGGGAACCACGCGGGTAAAACCGCGCGGCGTCAGCTAGTCAGTCATATATATCCACTAGTGTCTAACAATGTTGTTAGCGCAAGCGAACAAGCCGGTTTTAGAAAATAATATCTTGAAGTGATATTCTCGCTTACGTTCCGAACTAAAAATACTTGCCTATGTTGTTGATGCTGGCAGATTAATGACCTTGTATTTTGTATATCTAGCGTGTCAATTTCATTGGCAATCCATTACCTACTCAGTGGTATAAATGCGGAAGTCAATATGTTACGTTTTCATACTGAAACGGTTAAACTGCTGACCAAATAATGATGAACTTCGGTATATACTAAAAAGATAAATAAGGTCTTGCATAACGAAAATATTTAATACTAGCAAAACTTCGCGATTTCATCCACGTAAAGTGTTTTTTTAGATAGCATGGCTACGGTGACAGTCTCCTGTATGTCGTCGTTGATAATAATCGCGGCTTTCAAGAGTGAAACAAACTGTCACCCGCACCATCTTGCTTGAATCGAACTGTAGTTCGCTTTCCCGTGGTAATACGGGGATAAAATATAATATATGTTACTCCTAGATAATGTAGCTTTCTATTGGTAAAACAAATTTTCAATTCGGACCAGTAGTTTTTGAGTTTATTCGTTACATGCAAAAATACTAATCTTCCTGATTATATTGTTTCCTCTTTATAATATTAGTGTAGATCATAGGTATAAGTAATTTAACAAAAGCGTAGAGAATAATAAGGTAAAACTAAAAATTTGGTATCGTAGAGAATGGGAAATGAGATGAGGCTGTACTATGTCTCTCCCACTTAATTTTACGATCCGGAAATAAATAATGAGCTATTTTTGTAATCATATCACTTTTTGTGAACGTTTAATGACCCAAAACTTAATTTTTCGGACAGCTTCGGCGCTACTTAGCTAAATATTATTATCTATACTAACATTAGGAGGAACGATTTGATATGAGTGCTATAAATATGCTATATTTTATCTACGTATTTCTAGGGGAACGGGAACCGTGCGTGTGACACCTATTTATTTTAAATTAATAATTAAAGTATTACGCCGGCCTAAAGATGTGAAGCAAAATATTTGTACTTGTTTGTTAATTTTACAAATAACATCATCATCATCATCATATCAGCCGATGGACGTCCACTGCAGGACATAGGCCTTTTGTAGGGACTTCCAAACATCACGATACTGAGCCATCTCCATCCAGCGAAATACAAACAACAAATAAAATAATAATAATTAATAACGTTTTGTTCTTGTTTTCAGGGTTTGTCCTGGCCTCTGCGGTGGTCCTACTTCTCCTGGGCATCACATGCGCTATATTCGTCAGCTCGTGGATTCGCATGTTTATAGATCATGTAAGTACCCTTACCTTTTTAGGGTTCCTTAGTCTACAAGGAACCCTTATAGTTTCGCTATGTCCGTCTGTCTGTCCGTCCATCCGCGGTTTAGCGCAGAGATTATTATTACTAGAAATCTGTAATTTTGCGAGAATATGTACATTAAAAATGTCGTAAAATATGATCTTGAAAAATATTTTTTTTAGGGTACCTACCACCACTTACCACTACATGTAAAGTAAGGATGAATTTTTTATCTATCTATCGTATGGGTTCCTACATAAGCCTCAATAGCTCAACGGTAAGAGCGGTCGGACTCATCATCGAGGGGTGGTGGTTCGATCCCCGCCCCGTTGGTCTATTGTCGTACCCACTCCTAGCACAGTCTTTCCCGACTAGTTGGAGGAAAATGGGAATATTGGTCATAATATATAGTGCTTATATCTAAGAAAATATGTAAGTTACTGAGTCACTCATGGACAAGTTACAGATACCTAGATATTTTATAGAAAATCTCGATAAAGGTAATAAACGCTATTCTAATCTCTAACCACTAGTAAACCGCCTAACGACCTCGACTTACTTTTAAAGCTTACAACATAACTGCCAGTTAATGGATCAAAAATGTGCCTAATAGGGTTTTTAACTCCAGCTTTTTCGCAATTACTCGCAATTACCTACTGTATAAACTACTCGTTGGTCCAGTGGCTGATAATGTAGTTTCGAATCACAAGGTCCTGAGTTCGATTATGAAATAATAGCTACCTATGGTTTCAAGAAATTCTCAGTATTTTTAATTTTATTTTTTACAAGTTAGCCCTTCACTACAATCTCATCTGATGGTAAGTGATGATGCAATCTAAGATGGAAGAGGGTTAACTAGTTTGGAGGAGGATCCACACTCATTTCGGTTTCTACACGTCATCGTACCGGAATGCTAAATTGCTTGGCGCCTTTGCCGGTAGGGTGGTAACTAGCCACGGCCGAAGCCTCCCACCCAGCAAGATCTGGACCAATTAAGTAACCTCAGTCGGCCCAGCCGAGATCGAACCTCCGTCTTGTAAATCCACCGCGCATACCACTGCGCTATGGACGCCGTCAGTATAAATTTTCAGCCAGTTGGTCGTGCAACACTCCCGTGCCTTGAATAATACGTTGAGACGGTCCCAGTCATTACAATATCTGATAATGATGCTTACAATATCAAAAGTTATCACCCGCCCTGCCAACTCGCATTGGAATAGCGTGGTGGGTCTAAGCTCCATATCCCCTCCCTACAAAGAGGAAGGACTGGCCCTATAGTGACCTCTTATAATAGGTTGATTATGATGACTATCTACTATTTGCGTACGCGTAGCATGTATATTCGGATGCAATCTTTACGACGTCTCTGAAATAATGTGCGGGGCGATGACCCACCGCCGCGCTCCTGCGTAAGGGTTCATTTACACTGCTACCAACTGCAGTCGACGGCAGTCAACGGCAGTCGAATGCTGTCAGCGACCGCCGTCGACTGCCGCCGAGACTTCGCCGACTGCAGTCGTCGGTAGCAGTTGCTGCTCGTGTAAATGAACCCTAACCGGGGATACCTAAAATCTTATATTGCGCAGCTTAATGCACAGTGTCTGGAAACGTTAAAAAGATTGCATCCGACTAAACCTACTGCAATTATCCAATGTATTATCGGTCAGGGATTGCAAAATATGATATTTAAGAACTCCTTCAACCTATTGTGTAAGTTTATTTTTCGGTAACCGCTGCTTCACTCGTGTGACGGATCGCAGACGTGCAGGAGACTTGTGGTTTTGTAACCACGATATATTTCATATTTCTTGATAGCCATCTACCGTCGGCAGAAAAAGTTATCAATTTAAAAAAAAATGCAAGGAATCTAAATAAAAGCAAAAGGTGACATTCGTGACCTTTATCACAAAATATCGAAAACCGCTTGACACACAAAGATGACATTTGGTAGGGAGGTAGTTTATAGTTTAGTAGATTTCCGCTAACAGATTTTGCGATAGGGCCAGATTAAAAAGGTGTAAGGGCAGACGAATTCCCAGGCGTTCGCTAATGTTCAAATATTAATCATCATTAACTACCCATATTTGGCTCACTGTTGAGCACGAGTCTCATAATGAGAGAGGTTAGGCCTTAGTCCACCACGCTGGCCAAACGCGTACTGGCAGACTTCACACACGTAGAGAATTAAGAAAATTATCAGGTATGCGGTTTTCCTTACGATGTTTTTCCTTCAAAGTTTGAGACACGTGATATTTAATTCCTTAAAATGCACAATAACTGAAATGTTGGAGGTGCATGCCCCGGACCGGATTTGAACCTATGACCTCCGAATCGCAGGAAGAGGTCATATCCACGCACGTTGGGTTATTTGTGTTGCAAAATCCTAGTACAACCTCCTAGACATTTTTGCTTTTTAAAATGTTATTGAAAATTGTATCTGCAACTGCCGGTTTCACCCGCAAAGTTGCCGTTCCCATGATAATACAGACATAAAATATAGCCGATACTAACAAATAACGTGGCTCTCTATTGGTAAAAGGATTTCCTAAATCGATTCAGTTGATTCAGAGATTATTGTTGATTATTAACCTCACAACCTTTACCTGTTTATAACATTAGTATAGACTAGCGGACGCCCGCAATTTAGTCCGCCCTTAGACCTCTGTAATCCAGCCCTTACAGTAGTATCGCTGTAAAAATGGAGTAACTTCTCCCGTTTTCCTAACATTTCCCTTCACTGCTCTGCTCCTATTGATCGTAGCGTGATGAAAAGTATACTATAACCTGCCCAGAAGTATGAAGAATAATGGTACCAAGTTTCGTTAAAATCCGTCGAGTAGTTTTTGTTTCTATAACGAACATACAGACAGACAGAGAGACAGACAGACAAAAATTTTACTGATTGCATTTTTGGCATCAGTATCGATCACTAATCACCCCCTGATAGTTATTATTTTGGAAATATATTAAATGTACAGAATGTACTCTCTACAGATTTATTATAAGTATAGATAAAAGCTCTACTTTTTGTTTTGCTGACCGTACTTGTCTACTTCACAATAATAGTGAGAACGTTGTAACAAAAACTGTGTTATGCAATACAGATGTTCAATTAAATATTACTTGCTGTAATGTAAACGGTTACACGCGTTTAATATTTTGTTAGTCACACCATTATGTTCTGTTTTGTGAACTATGTTTTTAAGCTGTTTTTGAAAACAACAGTTTTTTGAGTAAACTAGCAGATGCTTCGAGGTTTCACCCGCGTATATCTCGCTTCTCTTCATTCATCTCGGTAAATATAGCCCGACACACAGCGTGGCTTTCTTTTGGTAAGAGAATTTTCAAAATCGGTTTAGTAAACCTAGATTTGTTTGTTTTCTTGCATTGAGTAGCCTCTGAAACTATTAAACCGATTTGAAAAATGCTATCACTGATGGGACGCTTCCAGCTTCCGTTTTCCCTACCACCTACAACATGGGTATATTCAAGTCAAGGCATAGTCTAGACATCTTCTAGGCAAGCGGCTTCTACCATGCATCATCGCTTACTGTCAAGCATGATTGCAGCCAAGCGCTCGCCTATATAATGTAAAAAAAGCTATACATGTGTGCTATAGACTATATTTTATCCCCATATTCCTACGGGAACGGGAGCCACACGGGTGTCTTCTGCGTGTGTGTGTGTGTATCTTTTAATATTGAACAGCGATCTTCTAGGCAAGCGAGTTTCAGCTAACACCTTACGATTAGGTACTGTACATTAGGCATAATTATAGTCAAGTGGAAGCCTTATCAAACAATTATTATCAATTATTTTTAAGTTGCTAGGTATCCCTTTGGTAGCATCACAACACCTCGTTTATACAACGCACATCTCTGATAGAAAAGTAGCCTAAAGATCGCGATCATCTGACGTCTTTATCTAAAAAGAATAAATATTAAAATATGCATTAGAATGATTTATTTAACATAATCAACCGTTGTTCGTGACGTGAATATATGCGTAACGGAACTTATTATCACACGCCATATAGGGAGAATGTGGAATCGTAGATTCGGTGTGGAATTAACGGTAAATGTAGGTGGGTTCGTACTATAAGATATATATAATAGCTCTTTAAATATCAACCTACGCCATATTATTTCTGTGTGACACTTATCCTATACTTCACGGTTTTTTTTTGTTATTTGCTATTTTATAAGGCATTGAATTTCGACTGCAAAAGAATTTTTGTTAATCTAAATATTATAATCTGGATGCTGGCGGCTCGAGACCGTTGTGCTTGAAGGTACATGCAAGAGACCTATGTCCAGCATCGGACGTCCATCGGCTGATAATGATGATGATGATGATGATGATGAAATATAAAAGCGAAAGATTATCATCGTGTGGTGTTGTAGGGAATAGTCTTTGGATCTAATAAACCGATTTTAAAAATTCTTTTACCACTAGAATTATATATTATCCCCGTATACTCACGGGAATAGGAACTACGTGGATGAAACCGCAGGGTGTCGGCTAGTGAACTTGTGCACTTGCACATAAGAAAACACTCAGCATTAATAGGTTTATTTCGTTTTTTCTACAAATTGTTTTGCAAATCAACAATAACGTTATCCTTTTTAACTATTTCTTCTGTATAAGGTTTTAGAATTTGTACACGTTGTAAAATTGTCTGTGCTTTTCTTCTTTTTGTAGACATGTAGGTATTATTTGACTTTTGTGTTCGCGATCTCTTGTGTGTTTTTCGTACACCGTGATTTTGTAAGGTTGTAGGGGATAATCTCTAGATCTACTTAACCGATTTTGAATATTCTTTTACCAATAGAAAGCTCGGTTATTTGTGAGTAACATAGGCTATATTTTATCCCCATATTACTGCGGAAGCGGAAACTACGCGGGTGGTACCGCAGGGCGTCTGCTAGTCGTTACTAAGGCGAAAAGTGTAATCATAATGAATGGATGGTTACAAGGTCCATCTCACAGTAAGGCACTCGATTGTTACAACGTTTCGAAAGCACGTGGGAGCGATCAGCGATATTCGTTCGCTCACCTTCACCCAAATACTGCCTTCGAACAGCCTACTTGCGTTGCATACTAAACTGGCTTGCCGAGCGGTTAAACCTTATTAAACGTATACGTAAGTGAAGACGTAAATTATCTTTATTTTAACGTTTTTCTTATTATCACTAACCTGTTATTAAAGGTTCACTGTAAACACAAAGCCTGATATGAGAGTTAATTTGGAGTTTAGACCACACACGCTCTAGATTCGACTTCGATTCGACCGGATTCGAACCCACACCCTCCGGAATCGGAGGCGGAGGTCATATCCACTGGGCTATCACAGCTCTTCAACTTTTCAGTTGTGTGCATTTTAAGAAATTAAATATCACGTGTCTCAATCGGTGTACGAAAACATCATGAGGAAACCTGCATACCAGAGAATTATCTTAATTCTCTGCGTGTGTGAAGTCTACCAATCCGCATTGGGACAGCGTGGTGGACTATTGGCCTAGCCCCTCTCATTCTGATAGGAGACTCGAGCTCAGCAGTGAGCCGAATATGGGTTGATGACGACGACAAAAATTAATTATCTAAGAAATAAAGAGAAAAAAGAGAGAAAATTAAAGGATATCTTTGCACTTGTATTTAAAAAAAAAAAAGATTATTTGCCATATTTTTAATTCCCCTCCAACTGGTCGGGAGAGACTGTGCTAGGAGTAGGTACGATAATAGTCCAATGGGGCGGGGATCGAACCACCACCGATCGGTGATGAGTACAACCGCACTTACCGTTGAGCTATTGAGGCTATTGTCAGAGTTATCTTTGATAACTGACTCTGAATTGAACTCTGACTTTGAAACTATACAATAAAAATTTACCTTTTTTCCGTTTTGTCTGCCAGGAGTTGGTACTCCGCCCAGGCTCGATGACCTTCGAGTGGTGGGCGCGGCCGCCCGTGCGCCCCTTCGTTCACGTGTATGTGTACAACGTGACCAACGCGGACGAGTTTCTCAACAACGGCTCCAAGCCCGTCCTGGACGAGCTGGGACCTTATGTGTACTCGTGAGTATCTATCATCATCCCATCTGACACTCTACCTGGGCTAAATGACGTTCCTGTACATATATAACGTCAGCAACGCGGACGAGTTCCTCAACAACTGCTCCAAACAAGTCAATCTGGGACCTTATGTGTACTAGTGAGTATCTGTCACCATGCCATCTGATACTCCGCCTGAGTTCAATGACGTTAGTGTACGACTGTACGTGTATAACGTCAGTAACGCGGACGAACTCCTTAACAACGGCTCCAAGACCATCCTGAACGAGCTAGAACCTTATGTGTACTCGTGAGTATCGATCACCACCCCAACTGACTGACGTTCTGATTCGTGAACGTGTTCCTATAATGTCAGCAATGCAGCGAGTTCCTTAAAAACGGCTCCAAGCCCGTCCTGTACGAGCTAGAACCTTATGCGTACGTACTCGTGAGTATCTATCATCACCCGCTTCAAGCCCATCCTGAACAAATAATAATAATATACATATAATTAATAGTAATAATGGAGCAGCGCCTTCAACTTGCCTTTTCTGCTACCCGGCAGCATTCTTGTTTTTAAGGTATTTTACTGGTGAAATTTCAGGGCAGCACTTTCTAGTACCTTCCATATACGCTGTGTAGTTGTTCTGTTGTAGGAAATGGGGTTTTCACTTACCATTAAGTTGGGCTGCTTGCTCTATCGACTATTACCCACAAACGGCTGACTAATGTATATATGTACTATGTGCATTAATGTTTAATGTATATGACGAAGGTAGATGACGAATTCCTGTTAAACATAAATAATGGACATTGTTTACCCATCGTTCGACCGCGGGCTGACCTCGAGAGATTCACAGAATAAACTTCAATCGTTATGCTTATATGGAATTAGAAGAAATATCTACAAAGGAAATATTGAGAGATCGTTTAGAATGATTGTTGGTCCCGTAAAGGCTACTATAAATAATCTATACTAATATTATAAAGAGGAAAGATTCGATTGTTTGTTTGTTTGCATTGGCTCTGAAACTACTTGTAAGTAATTTGAAAAATTCTTTCAGTGTTGGGAAGCTACACTGTCTTTAATTTTATCCCCGTATTCCTACGGGAACGGGAACCACGCGGATGAAACCACACAGCGTCTGCTAGTGATTATATAAATAGATATCAGAACGCTGATTTTTCACCGATCGTTTTCATTCTCATTGAGTGATCTATCAAATGCAAACATAATTTTTCAAATCCCGCTGGTAATTCCAGAGATTAGCGCGTCCAAATCAATACACTTTTTGTATTACTTGAGCACTGGCGTAGACTGAAAGAAAATAGTTACTAAGTTAAATAACAATAAAAATAATAATAGGCACTACCCGCAATCGCGTAAAGAAAAAGAGTTCAACGCGTTCTGAGTTCTGTATTCTAGGTTCTACGTTCTATATTCCGGGATACAGCTCGGCTCGCTTAAAACGCTTGCTATCTGCGTGGTGACATAAAATTACAACGTTACATAGAATGCAGAACGCCAGAAAGTAAAGTAAAGTATATAACGACCGTGGATGACGGATGATCATTTATTTATCTAGATCTGTGTCCTATTTTTTTATTTATTTCGTTTCAAAGGACGAATGAAGTCGATTAATAATGCCATTTTATATTATTCTGTAAACATCAGAGGGCCTAGTGGCAGTTTGATAAGTTACTGTCACGTAACGTAAACGCGAATTTATAAGGAATTGAAACAGCGCCATCTAGTGGCACTACTGCACAACTGTTTCAATTCCATATGAAATTGTTTTTACGTCAACGATCGTAACAGTATGAAAATATTGAAAACTCCCACTAGGCACACTGAGCTAATTCGTGACAAAATTCTAATCACAAAGTATGTCACGTGGTGATGCAAACATCGAAAAGCAGAATTTCTGCATTGTCAACAGATTCTTCAAGTACATTTTTCATAATTGAGTTAGGTATAAGGAAGCATATAATTTTCTATACCTACTCAACTTTGTCACGCAAGATCGCATGCCCTACATCAATCTTATAGTCTCGCAATAATAAGTACGAAAAACCAGTATAAGTATAATATTATTTATTTCCATTTTTTCTCTGAATACTCGGCACACATTATCTTAAATGCTATTATGCAAAAAATCTAAATGCAGTGAAGGATAAAATAAAAGACTAACAGGAAATACATCGATCGTCCTTCACATTCAAAGATAGGTATCTATTTTATCAGAGGAATCGGGCTGCATCTAAATAAAATTAAGATAAATTGTGTATAAAGCTTCCTTATCGAAATAATGTGTATAGTGTCTGAGAATTCTGCAATATTGCAATAATGGCTCATTAAATATATAATATGAATAATAGAGTAGATTAAAATAATATCCAAATATAAAATCTCGTAGCGAATTAATAAACGATTACAATAACAAAATATTATTTGCACGAGTCCGATGCACAAATACTTGGGCACACTCAGGGTTGGCATACTTCGATTTTTTATTTAATTAAAAGATTAATTGAGAAAAAATATACGAGTATATATTGGACGAGAGAATCCTACAAATATTATCAACACTAAAGTTTGTATGGATGTTGTTTGGATGTTTGTTACTCTTTAACGTCGCAACTACTGAACCAATTTGGCTGAAATTTGATATAGAAATACATTTTACTCTGGATTAACACACAGGCAATAGGTTTTTCATCTCCGAAAAATCCATGGTTCCCGAGGATTTTGTGAAAAACTTAATTCCATTCTTTACGACCGCGCGACCCACTACTTAGTATGAATTTATATGGAGCACTAAACAAAACCCGAGACCGAGACGCTCCACATCAAATCTTACCAAGCAGTGGATCGTGCGACCAAGTCGCGGTCGCAGGTCGCGGTCGCGCGTCGTGGTCGCCAAGATCGGAATGCTACCAATAATACTACAATAATAATATGTTGCAAAACTTTAAACCCTACCTTGCGTATTTCTTATTCACCAAAAAACACTTCTGCAGGTCCAAAGTTTATTTTCCTTTAAAAATTTTTTTTTGGTTTTTTCCCACCAGAGAAGAATGGGAGAAGGTGAACATCACGGACAACGAGAATGGCACGCTGTCGTTCCACTACAAGAGGACGTACACCTTCGTGCCGGAGCTCAGCGCCGGGCCCGACGACGACTCCGTGGTGGTGCCCAACATACCCATGTTGGTGAGTTCTTGACTATGTGTATGACGTCACCATGCATTGCAAACGAGGTTAAGGGTTACACAACGGAACCCGTTTAAGATCACTCACGTGTCGGAATGTCCATCTGTCTTAGTAAGTTTTTAGTAGTACTTCTATGTGTTTTTTAGTGACAGTGAGCATCCGGGAAGTAGGTACCTGTCACTATGCTTGTTTCTGTCCCCAAACAGCATTGCTGTGTTTCGGCACAGATACATATGTACAAGGTACCGGTCTGAAGAGCATGGTTGCCGGTGTAATTGCTGGAAAATGAAGCTTAACACTTATAAAATAAAGCATCATTGCATGCCCTGTCAAGTGTTGCCCTATTTATTAGTTATAACAATAGTTTTTCACTTACCATCCGATGCGCCATTTGCTCGGTCTGTCAATTTTAACTACAAAAATGTTATTCATAGACATAATGTTTTTTTTTTCAAAGAATATTTGCCATATACTTTAAATATGACCCATACTCCCATTCCCGTCCAACTAGTCGGGAAAGACTGTCTTAGAAGTGGGTACGACAATAGACCAACGGGGCGGGGATCGATCCACCATCTTACCGCTCTTAGCGTTGAGCTATTGAGGCTCCACTTTGGCGTTGGCATAGGTGTGGTGTGGGTACAACAATAGTCCAATGGTCGAGGATCGAACCTATGATCTCTCGGCGTTTAGTCCCATTTACTAACTTAGTGACAATTACGTAAATATAGGTACTACAAAGCACTACTACCTTCTTTAGCTTAGTCGATTCACTATAAACGTGATGAATTATAGATTTTTTTGTTCCATTCTTCCATCATCATCGTCATTGTCTTGATTGTTCTAAGTGCAACGGTTATACGCTAGTTGTGGTAATTAAAGGCATATTATATTTCCTTGTTATTGTATGTTAGCAATTTGCAATAGAATATTATGTACTTAACTACTATTTGTAGGTAGGTACTACTTGTTATTAAAAAAAATACAATCAGTTTTAAATAATATACATATATTTAACTATTCACCCGCGTGGTTCTTGTTCCAGTAGGAAAACGGGGATAATATTCATATATATTATCCCCGTATTCCTAGGCTATAGCCTTCCTTAATAAATGGGCAATCTAACATAGAAAGAATTTTTCAAATCGGACCAATAGTTCCTGAGATTAGCGCGTTCAAACAAACAAAAAAACAAATGATATTAGTATCCTTATGATATTAGTATCCTTGGTACAAAATATGTTTTTTTATTATGTCTACTTACAAGTCGGTGGTGGATAAACAGTGAGATTCTACCATTAAATCGGAATCATCGGAAAATTTCACTGTTCCAAATTTCCAATTAAGTATAAACGAGTTAGCAACCTAAACTCTCATATCATAGTAAAATATTAGGAGATTTTTTAAAGATCCTACTTCGAAACTATGCTCCTGAATTAGACACAAAGTATTTTCCAAATACTTATTTACCAATTTACTATACAGTAGGAACCTCTTGAAGAATATTTACCTAAAAATAAAAATTCTTATTTATGTGTAAATGTTATGTTTTTAAATATTTTTGAAAGTAGTTACTAACTATACGAGTATTTAAATTGTGTAAGTAGGTGCGTCTAGTTTTTAAATATTATGCTGCTAAAATTTAGATTAAGGAAAATGTTTCTGTAAAGTTTTTATATATCTTATATAATAACATTAGGTAGGTAAATGCTCAAGTGTTTTTTTTTTAACTTAAATATAAAAATCTTCTTGGTTGTTATTAAACGTGTTATATTATGTGATTTTAAAGGTCACACGCGTGGAAATTTTTATGGATCCATACGTACGTACAAAAATGAAGCCCTTATAATATCACTCGAGCACATTCGGATGTTCGTCTGTTTTCTCCCAATCTACTAAACTGATCAAGTTGAAAATGGGGGTAAGATGAACAGTTAAAAATGAACTTTTGCAAACTGCATCGTGTGATACATCAAATGAAAGACCGTAAGATAATATATTTGTTTTGCAATGTTGAGATAAATAGTTTTCAAGTTATTTAAAAAAACAGACGAAAATTGAGCGTTCACCTTATCTCGAAAATTATCTAAATTTTTTTTTTTTAAAATACAAAAGATACTTTTGGGGGGCAAGATGACTTTAAAAAAGAAACTCAAACTGCATCGTGTGACATATGAACTAAAATAGCTAATTAAGATCTAATTAAGATAAAGAGGAATCACAAATTAGTTTTCTAAAATAGGTAGATTACAGGACGTATTTAGCTAACGTGGTAAACTATTCAATATTGTGCCTACTAACTTACATTATTATTAAGTACTAGCGGACCCGGTCAAGCTTCGCTTTGATTTATGTGCACTTCTTCCCTATCCCTACCCTATACTACCATACCCTACCTCTACCCTACCCTACCCTAACTCTACCCTACCCCTACCCTACCTCTGATTTCATTAGTTACAAAAAATGTGATAAATGAAGAACCGCTCGACCGATTTTGTGCAAACTTCACATAACACATCAACGAAATAGTTCGAACAAAGCCTTAACATTTGATTTAAATGAATGAGCCCGTTCTTCAGTTATAAAATAACAACTTAAAGTGGCATTGATTTATTAATACATATGCTAGCGGACCCGGTCTATCTTCGCTTTGACTTATGTGCACTTTTTCCATACCCTTACCTACCCTACTCCAACCCTACACCTACCCTACACCTACCCTACCCCTACCCTACCCCTACCCTACCCCTACTTACCTATTTTTCTCGCCGTAAAAATCCTAAAACTTCAACGAACATTTAAAAAAAGAATTGGCCAAATTGGTCCAGGCGTTGTTCAGTTATGCGCTTACCATTTTGCGATTCATTTTTATATTATAGACTAGCGGACCCGGTCAAGCTTCGCTTTGACTTATGTGCAATTCTTCCTTACCCCTACCCTACCCCTAACCTACCCCTACCCTAACCCTACCCTACCCCTACCCTACCCCTACCCTACCCCTACCTTACCCTACCCCTACCCTACTCCTACCCTACCCCTACCCATACCCCTACCCCTACCCTACCCCTACCCTACCCCTACCCATAACCCTACCCCTACCCTACCCCTACCCTACCCCTTGACTCTTAAACGTTTGTATGGGAAATAGAAAAGGGTCGTTTTTTATGGTTTTCCCGGTAATTAATCAAATTTTTCTTACCTTTTAAACCTTCCCTATACCTCCACAAACATTTCAAGACCAAGATAAGATAAATCCGTTCAGCCGTTTTCGAGTTTTAGCGAGACTAACGAACAGCAATTCATTTTTATATATATAGATTAAAATTTATTCATCAAAACTAATGTTTATTTATATATGTTATAGTCATTTCAGGTTTAGGTTTAAACTAAACTAAAACATGTACATCTAATTTATAATATTTTCGTAATAATATGTATTTTTAAGTCCTAATCCAACGGAAAACTTATAGAAATCTTACCTGGTCTACGTCTGGTGATACAGATCAATCTAGTGTGGAGACCACAGGCAATCAAATACTTGGTTATTGTATATATTTTTGGTTAATAAAGATTTTTTTTTATTTAATTAATGAAAAAAATGAGTCTACAAATTATATAATTACAATTTCAGGTCAGGTTTTTAAAAACATAAATTACATCGTTCGGAACCCTTTTCACGCGAGTTCAACTCGCACATGCTCGGTTTATAAGACATCGCGGTTACACATACGCGTTGCAAGTACATATTAAGTTTTTGTACATTAACTTTGTTTTTGTTTGAACATTATTGTTTTCAAGGCCGTCGGCAGCCCGTAGCCTGGGGAGGAGGGGGGCAGTCAGTTGCCTAGGGGCGGAGTAAGTTGATACTAAAATAATATTGAGGATGAGAACAATATTAATTGTAGGTTGAATCCAGACCTAGAGTAATGAGCTTTACAGTTCTCAGTAATACCTACATCGATTACTATCGTAAAATGCCAGTCGACTGAATGGCCTTTATGGCCATAATGAGAACCCCTCCTTTTTTGAAGGTGGTTAAAATGTTGTTAATTTTTTTGTTGAAAAACAAACAAATCAGCTTGGTGGTGCAATTTCATACAGAACCCTATTAAAACACTAGTCTGTTAACAGGGCATACGCAAGAGATGGAGACTTGATAATAAGTAATTTGCCTCGCGTTTGCAATTAAATATTGTCGAGTCTGTATTGGGCCAGCGTGGTGGACTATTAGCCTTACCCCTTTCAATCTGAGAGGATCGTGCTCAACAGTGAGCTGAATATGGGTTGTTGATGATGATGAGTCAATATTAAGTCATGATTCACAAGTCCGTACGTAACGTTCGGAGATCTAAGAAAAACATAAATAATAATAATAATTTGTAGTTATTTATTGTCAAATCTCTTGGTAAAGCGTTCTCACGTCCTTCATTTCCGTATTTAAAACAATATTGTACGATAAATATGGTATAATTTTGTAATTATTTTTATTATTACCGCGGAAGACATTTTTAAAGTCACTCTTTGTACGGAGTTCAAGGTCACAGCTGTTACTTACTCGTGTAAACAATTAATGTATTTTTTTTCTTGTTGCAATAATGACCCTGTTTTACTCTGAAAATAAGAGTAGGTAAACTATATACATATTTGCTTACTTAACTGCCTTGTTGGTCCAGTGTCCGGGTCCAAAATTATGACCTACCTGTACCTTTATATAACTTTCATCCCCTAATTGGGCTATTTAACCGTCTGCTATTTCTTTGATTTATTTACTAGTAAGTACCTGGTTAATCTTTAATTATGGGGAAAGGGGTGATTTAAGCGAAAACACGCCTATGGCGTTACTTACGAAAGAATTCGATTTGTATCTATCTTCATCATCATCATCATTATCAACCCATATTCGGCTCACTGCAGAGCTCGAGTCTCCTCTCAGAATGAGAGGGGTTAGGCCAATAGTCCACCATGCTGGCCCAACGCGGATTGGCAGACCTCACACACGCAGAGAATTAAGAAAATTCTCTGGTATGCAGTTTTCCTCACGATGTTTTTCCTTCACCGTTTGAGACACGTGATAGTTAATTTCTTAAAATGCACACAACTGAAAAGTTGGAGGTGCATGCCCCGGACCGGATTTGAACCCACATCCTCCGGAATCGGAGGCAGAGGTCATATCTACTGGGCTATCACGGCTCTCATCTTTGTATCTATCTATCTACCTATATCTGATAATGACGTGCTTCTTAGTAAGTTTGCATCGGTTGGATTTACACCGTCATTACTTAAGTTCTTTTCCAGCTACTTGAGAAATCGGAGACAGTACGTACAGTATGAGGGACATTGTTCGGAACCATATTTCACTCATTCTGGTGTGAGTCAAGGAAGTAACCTAGGCCCGTTGGAATTTTTAATTTTGATCAACGATCTGCCGAATGTTATAACCCGCGCTAGGTGTCTACTGTTTGCAGATGATTTAAAAGTCTTTCTTAAGGTGGAACGCGCTTCAGATGTTCAATTTCTCCAGGACGACATAGACAATGTGTTGCAATGGTGTAATCAAAATAAATTATATTTTAATATTGATAAATGCGCAGTAATTACGTTTAGTCGAAAGGTAGCACCGATTGTTGGAAATTACAAGTTAGGTGACACAAATATTTTGCGTGTGACTGCTATTAGGGATCTAGGGACAAGTATGTCTGAAGACTTATCATTTCGCAGTCACATACAGGATATTTGTGGTAAAGCCTATAAAACTCTTGGGTTTGTACTCCGACAATCACAGCATTTTAACTCAATTGCTATAATAAAGACGCTGTATAATGCGTATGTGCGAAGTAAACTCGAATGTAATGCCATCATTTGGAGTCCGTTTGAGTACAAATACATAGATATGATAGAGAAGATTCAAAAAAAGTTCGTCCGTTGGCTTTATAGGAAACAATATGGGTACTCAGTGGGTTATCCTACTATTTATCCAAGCGTCTTTCTTCTGGGTATGACAGGGTACAATAAACTTGAGATAAGACGTAAAGTAGCACTGCTACAGTACATAATACATTTAATTAGAGGCGAAAAAAGTAATCCTGTCATATTAGGGTCGATAGACTTGCATGTTCCTGACAAGTATATAAGTTGCCGACGTCGCCAGTTATTTGTGGTGCCGTGTGGCAGAACTAAAGTAAGCCAGCATGCGCCGCTGGCTCAAGCGCTGCGCCTGCTCAATGATCTCACTAGTAAAAATTTAGAGATTGACATTTTTTACACTCCTGTCTATCAGATTGTAAATAAAATTAAATTGTTATTAGAATAGTTTTTATGTATATGTCATTTTTAATTTTGTTATTTGAATAGTTAATTTTGATTGTTATTATTATTATTTTTTTTTTTTTTTTTTTGTTTTGTGTATTTTAATTGTTGACTATTATTATTAATTTGATTGAATTTGAATTTATTATTTTTAATTTTTAATTTATTTGATTTTGAATTTATTATTTTTAATTTATTTTGTTTGCTTAATATTCATTTTGTAATTTAAGATTTGTTGTCGTAATTATTATTCCTGATTGCTCGAGAAACGAATTGGGAAACTGTAATGTTTCTCTGGGCACATGTCATGTATATAAATAAATAAATAAATAAAATAAAAAATCTATCTATATCTATACTTATAATAAAACTGGAACAGGTGAAATTCTGTACATGGAAGATATTTTGACCAAAACATTTTTTGCTTGTCCGTATTTTTTGTTAACCGGGTATTACGCTGAAACTACTGAATGAATTCAAATGAAACTTTGCACGATTTGAGACCATAATACGGAGAAGGTTATAGGATACCTACTTTTTTGCGAAAATAAAATCAAAAGGGGTGCAATAGGGGTTAAAGTTTACATTAAGTTTCATGCGGATGAAATCGCGGGCGTCCGCGAATTTAAATAAAATATGTACTTTAAATATTTTTTACGATTTTTATTCCAAATCCAGCAAATATAACTCTTGCTTTCCGTTTCTGAGCTTTCCTATGTAGGGTCCGAGATAGCAACAGGTGTTTTTTCAGCGACATCTCGATAAAGTCTTATACAATTGAAAGTGTTGGCAATATCCTTGTGCATGTGCAGTGAAAGCGATCGGCACACATCTGCGGTCTTGTTTTTACGCATACGTCCACTTTAACCGAACATAGTGCTTTTAGTTAACCTTGTTTATTAATTTGATTAAATTGCCACACATAAAAAAGCCACACAACTTTTATATTGTTTGTCTTGTATGTCCTTTAGGGACGAGGCGATAGTTTTTCACTTGCTTTTTCTGAGATACAAAATTCAAAATCATAATCGTATTCTAAAAATTTTATAGGTGATGATAATTGATTTTTCTTTTAAGATTTGTTGATGATGTTAGAAAAAAATTAAAATCTAATCTAAATCTAACCTATCCACGATTAAATACATACCTAATTAAACTTAAATAACTGAACTAGAAAACTTTACCTCCGCTAAATTTCACAATATCGTATTATTTGTCTTTAACTGACGGAATCTCTATTATCTAGTAGTAATCTCTAGTCTCTATCATAGTAGTCTATCAAATTATAGACCAGGCGCTGTGAGGTATTGAGTGTGCACAATTCGAGGTACCAATGCGGTATTATTGCGAAAATCAAATTAGATATTTTTGTAGTTGACAATCCACCACTCATTTAGAATCTATGGGAGAAAATTCTCAAAAACAAAAGTACAGCCGGACTGCGAAATTCATAAACCTTCCATGGTCTACTCTGTATGCGTATTTGCCGGCATTCTATAATGCGTAAATGCCGTAGCAAAGGTAAAAGGTAGACACATTACGCGTTGCAAGTTAATTTGAGCTTGTAAAAATACAATTACGTAGAAAGCGTATAACACGTACCTAGACTGTGGGCACACATCTAGCGTGAATCGATAGAAAACGTACATTATCACACTCCATTTGCCGTGGAATGACTGATTAGAGTACCTACTGGAAAGTGGGTTTCATTAATATGGTACTATTATGTACCTACTTGTGTAGGCTAGCTAATAACCTTTAACCATCACTTAATATTTCAAAGTCTTACTTTAACAGAAACTATTGTTAACAGATGCGATAAATTGGCTTGAGCATACTAAAAATGGTCCTAAAAAATAATACGTAATACTTTACAAAATTGTTTTAATTTCCTTTCTTATTAATAGAACAGGCTGTGCTACAGAAATTTGCGAAAAGGCTTCTGCCGTGACTATAGTTATGTGCTATACCGTATACAGGAAAAACTACCGCTTTTTCAGTTAAAATTCTCAGCGAAGAGTTAGGAAGTTGGTGGTGTTAGCACCCCGTGCCTTGACAGAGACAGGGGCGTAGCTACCGCCGTATAAGCCTTATCAATGATTTGGGGCCTCCCAGACTACAGAAGCCCCTTACCTGTTGTAAGGACCCTCGTCCTTACTATAAGAGAAGCTAAACACTGGCTCTTCTCTACACTGGTAAGGCAAGCACACCGCGCACGACCACTCAGGTCGGACGCCGGTGACAGACTGACTCATTGCCCCGTGCCCCCACTACCAATGTACATGAGATAGTGTATGTAGTATTGTAGGTATCTATTTAGTATACACAAACACTACACCTGTAAATGCAAAAAATGGTAAAATGTTATCCACAATGTCGCTTAATGATTCCCAGAATATTTTTCCCGGGTTAAGCGCCAAAAAAATTTAAACATCCTACATACTAGTAGGTTAAGTCACTGTCATATTTTTTTTGAGTTAGCATTCTTTACTCTTTTGTCAGAAATCTTTACCCTGGGCCCCCCAACTAATTTTGATACAGGGCGCTTTTAAATCACGCTACAGCACTGGTCGGAAAGCACGTGCATCCGTCGGTAACGGTCATTATCAATAACATCTGATCTTTAATGAATTATTATCACCATAGCTGCATGGTGATTGGTGAGTCTATATAAGCAAAGAAGCCTGGCCCTAGTAGGCCGTTGAAATAGGCTGATAATAATGTTATCGCAACTATATATGACTGAAGACAATAATATGACTGCAGTGGTAGTAATAACGCGCATCCTTGTGCACTGAACGGAACGGACACGGGCCGGAACCTAACTGTGGCGTTGTGCAATGGCGCGGCTAGAGCACCGGATCGTCTCCAGCCGCCCCGCAGACTCTTATATAACCGTCACACATCTCGGTTTAATTTCATCAGTGTGGCCTAAAAATGTCTTTCACGCAAGGGCTCCCGCACCGCCCACAACCACAGAACGCCGCTACCGACATATTTCCTGTAGTTTTCATACATTTTATATGTTTATCATCAACATTATCAACTCATATCCGGCTCACTGCTGAGCTCGAAACTACTCACAGAATTAAAGTGGTTAGCCCAATAGTCTACCACACTGGCCCAATGCGGATTGGCAGACTTCACACACGTAAGGAATTAAGAAAATTCTCAGATATGCAGGTTTCCTCCCAATGTTTTTTCTTCACCGTCTAACACCTTCTTCACCAATATCACGTGTCTCAAAACACGTGTTATTTAATTTAATTTCACAGACACATACTTTAATTTTATTAAAATGTATGTACCTACCTACTACGATGATATTGGCTACAGCATCAAACTAATTTCGATCACTTACATAGATGTATTAGTGGACGCCCGCGACTTTTTCTCCATAGACCTCCTTAATCCGGCCCTCTCACAAATTCCGTTCTTAGCGGACGTCTACTAACTATCAACTACCTTCCTGCCAAATTTCAACTTTGTACGTCAAGCGGTTTTCGAGATACCGTGATAAGTGACTTTTCGCTTTTATAGATTAAGATTGTCTAAAAAATTGAGTAACCATACAAAATTCCTGAATTTAAAGAATGTATTCCAAAGCTTGCAACATTGATCGACTGGTAGAAAAAAAAGGTTAAATAAAAACTTTTATAAACGCGAGAACAACTGCCGGCGTACTTTTTACGTGAAACCTAGAACAGCAAGACGTAGACGTGTAATGTGAATCATCAATGCCGTTTCAAGTTGGACAAGTTGCTCTTTAAATAGCACTCTACAGGATTTTGTTATAAGATCCACGTTCCGAGTCGATTGTTAATTCATACCGGCTTATTCACTCGAAGCTGTTACTGGGGTGACCATGTTCGGAACAATTTATGGTTCCTATAAGAACGAGAGCTTGTTGTTGTTCAAAAATACGTTTTAATTTTGTCTACCGAACTTCCCTATAGTAGGAGCATAGGCTGTCAAACTTTTCTTGCCTTTAATCTATCGATCTATCTAGTACCTATCGCGGGCTGTTGTATCAATAAGTGTAAAACTAAAATTCAAAAAATCATTTATTTTTCAAGTCAAATTTCGTTTCTGAAAGAACTGTCTGAAAATCCTAAATCTTTATGATTCACCGCCTTCAAAGTGATCAATAGGTAGAACATACGATGTGATTTTTCGCTTTTTAGTTTAGTAAAAACATTTTTATTGTAGTGACTAGTGACTCTACCACCAGTTCGGAAGGCAGAATCTGCTAGGAAGAGCCGAAAATAAACTCAACAGTTGCACTTTTCTTGCAAGTCAACAATTGCACGTTGTCCATAAGTATGGGATGTCGCAGCAAATTCTTTAACATATTCAGCGATGTTTTACTCTGGTATACCTACACGACGTTCTTCTACTTGCCACAAGCTGGCCTATCGACAATTTTGGTTTTTATTATCAGCCTATTAAAATAAACATCAAATCAATTGAAATTGACAGTTTTGAATTATAGTTTACCTACTGCGTGATATCCACCAGCAGTAAGCACCGGATGACATTTTTACATCTTAATTTCTTATATGTCAACTAGCATGCGTCAATGATAGTGAATTTGCCTTAAATGCTAGTTGACTATCGGCTTATTCCATCAAGTATTGCTATAAGAATCAATTCATGGTCACCCTGCAGAAAGTTTCTTCAACATACCCATGCACTCCATGCAGATATTATACGTGATCGAGGACCTATTTGAACCTAGTGCATTGAACTCTTCCCGCGCAAGCTAATAAAGTTGATATGGCTATAATAATAAGGTGTAGTTTTACATTTTACGACGGGCATCTAGTGGTAATAAACTCGAGGTTTAATGAGGATAAAAATATTGGCTATATTTATTTTCTTTTTGATATAATCTGACTAGTTTGTTGTGGTAAATATAGTTCTTTTATTGTCCTTATCCTGTAGGAATCTTGTCATCAGCCGACGCACCACGCTGTTTCAATGCAATGTTGGTAAAATTAGGATGATCACGATACGAATACAATTGAAGGAATACTTTTTGGAACAGTCTGTGTAGCGTCGCAGCAGCGGTTCACACACAATAATAATAGTTTATTTTACTACCCGCTAATCATTGTTTATTTTTTTCTCTTTTTGTTTGTATTTTTAGCTTTTAATATTATTTATGTAATATAATAGCTAGCGGACTGTAAAATCAACTATGGTTTGTCTTGCATTATGGTTAGGCTTCATTTCATTTTAAATTTTGTTGATAAATAAATACATGTTAAAATCTTGTATGATCAGTATCAGATGTTAATGCCAAAATCGACGGCTAGGCGTCCACATATCTGCATCGTAGACAGATGGATCTTTGTATAGAGTCATACAAGTGTGTCCACTGATCCGCATGTGGACGCCCACCTATAAAGTGTTCCCTGAGGCCCAGGGGTGTAACACCTTCCTACTATCTATTCTGTTTATAGACCACTTATTTATATTTTATGTAGTTTTTTTTAATCATCATCATCATCATTATGACTTGCTGTCATCACCATGACGAAGGTTGGCAGTCAGTATGCGAAAACCTTTCCTGTCTTCTACAACGCGTTGCAGATGAAACAGTTTTTGACGTGGCAACGTCTTATTATTTGATGAAGCCAGATGCAAACTCCAAAAAGATGACGTCATGCGTCGTTCCCTCGCTCTTGGGTTGCCAACTTTTTTTACAAGAAATAAAATATATTCTGGTCTATGAAGATTATTAAACAGTATTTTAGAAAAACGAACAATATTTTATTTATTTATTGTTTAAAATACGTTAATTGAAATTTTCTGTTGAAAAACGCAACCATTCCATCAGTATTTTTGACGTTGTCACGTTCAAATATCGTCAGCACACCGTCTTTACAGTTAACCGATTATTTTGATTATAATTGAATTATAATCAAAAATTGATGTATAAGTTAAATCGGTTAAATTAATGAAAAAAAACTATAAAAATTTAATATAGTAGGTAGGTACTTACCTATTATAAAATGTGAATTTCATTATGTCCTTGTTCGATTATAATCACACACTAACGATGATTTGATATTAATAGATTTAATTTGCAACCTTTTATAAGTGCAGACACATCAATTTTACACACGACATACTAATATCACGCGAAAGGTTTACAAAGTCTGTTTACTTTTCTTATAACATTGCCAGCAATAAGTTAAGACAAAGTGATATCTATGCTGAAAGCTTTAAGGATAAAAATCCCTTGTACTGTACTGTTAAGTGTGATAATTCTCAGAAACTGGCATACGATAGTGTTACGTAATGCGCAAATCTTTCTCAATGCCTAATAGCTAGCCTTTTTCATGCCTCTTGTCTTGTTACAAAACCACAATTCACAACTTTGAACTTTGAATTGATGCAAGTTTTGATTAGCTTTAGAGGATTTTTAATTGTTTCGATTCGTGTTGTAAAGTCTAAATATAATGCACTAGCGGACGCCCGCGACTTCGTCCGCGTGGATTTTAGTTTTTCACAAATCCCTCGGGAAACATGGAATTTTTCCGGGGTAAAAAGTAGCCTAGGTGTTAATCTATGCTATAATATATCTCAATACCAAATTTCAGCTAATTCGGTTAAGTAGTCGAGGCGTGAAAGAGTAAGAAACATTCATATCATTAAAATCATCAGTTTTCGCTAAACTCGGGAAACCATGGATTTTTTCGGCATAAAAAGTAGCCTATGTGTTAATCCAGAGTAAAATTCATTTCCATTCCAAATTTTAGCAAATCGCTTCAGTAGTAGCGGCGTTAAAGAGTAACAAACATCCAAACATCCATACAAACTTTCGCGTTTATAATATTAGTAGGATAGTAGGATAGGATAATTATACTTGAGAAACCATTTAGAGATTACGCTAAAGAAGACAAAGACAGTAAGATTACAAGTATACTATTACTTAGGCACCTACTACTTATATGAGACCTCATACCTCATTTACACTCTCGCGCGAGCGAGACGAGCCACGAGGCGAAGTACGGGACGAGTGTGTAAACAGTGCGCTCGTAGTTCGTCCCGCCACTCACGCGTTCATAGGGCATGCCATTGGCGATCAATTATTCTCACATTTCTGCAGCACCCACGATTATAACTGATCGTATATTGGTCACTGCGTGCATGACGGCTCGACTTATGAAACGTGTTCGCTACCGTTTTCGCTGCAGGGACGTGAGAATAAATGACCGTCAATGGCTGACTTAGCGGGCACGCGAGGCGAGGTACGAGACGATGTACGAGGCGCGAGTGTAACTGAGCAATCATATTTTAAGTTCTGGTATTCATATTTTGCTTAATATTGTTCTGTACATAAATGTTATAATACTTTACGTACCCACTACGAGTCTACAAATAAGGTTCTATGTTCGGCTGTACGTAAATTTGTTTTTTTTTTTAATTTAATTGAATTGATAGTTATACTTATCAAATACCTACCTACATTCTAAAGTTAGTACCTACCTAAATGTAGGTATAGATACTTTGTCGTCTTTACTAGATTTTCCGTACTTAATTGGAATGACATTGGACATTTTAAAGTATAATTAATTAATTATCTGTATGTTATTTATAGCTGTAATATATACAATTCATGTTAAATTACTGATTTGTTCAAGCAAATAATTCATTAATTAATGTCTGGTGGTAATTATATTAAGATCTGGTCATTTCTGGTGTTATTATAAGTATCTACTCCTCAACCTGAAATATTTGGTCACAAAAAGAACTTAGGTATGCAATCTGTAAAGCACTTGGTTTTAATTAATGGACGTAAAAAAGTAATTAATTCAGTATATACGTGTTTTAATTTTTTACTGATTCTCGTAATTGTTAGAATTTTAATTAATTTGACTATGGTACGCGTTCCACAGAATGACGCCATCAAAGCAGATTGATTTAATCATAGTGTACATAAACAAAACAGGTTTCATAAATTTTGGCTGGTGGGCGTGGCTAGTTACCACCCTATCGGCAAAGACGTACCGCCAAACGATTTAACGTTCAGGTACGATGCCGTGTAGAAACCGAAAGGGGTGTGGATTTTCATCCTCCTCCTAACAAGTTAGTCCGCTTCCATCTTAGATTGCATCATCACTTACCATCAGGTGAGATAGCGGTATGTCTTTGTCGGTAGGGTGGTAACTAGCCACGGCCAACGCCCCCCACCAGCCAGACCTGGATCAATTAAGAAAACCTCAATCGGCACACCTAGGGATCGAACCCAAGACCTCCGTCTTGTAAATCCACCGCGCACACCACTGCGCCACGGAGTCCGTCACTTGTATCACAGGATTGCTATGTTAAATTTTTAACAAGTTACAGAGGTGAACGCCATTACCCAGCGAGTGCTATCTCTTACTCTTCTTACTCTTCTTACTCTAATAAATCTATGTTAAAGTTTCGCGTCATCCCAACCAGATGTCGTTTGTCCCTCTCAGATTTGTTTCTAGAGATTCATAGTAGTAGTACTCAGCCGAAGGCATAATAGGCTACTTGCCACTTTTGTAAACAATGTTTAAACTGAATTATGAAAGTATTATATTATTATTATATATTTTATTTTATCCCGTCAATAATAACCAGTAAAAAATTTAACATAAATAAAAAAATATATACGTAAAATTTTTGCCGCCGAAACACAACACATTAGCAAGTGACGTCATTCATAGAGAAAACAGCGTGATTACCGTAAGCGTGAAACCGATGCCTTGCATCGAATGACGTTACAGTTAATGAGTGGCGTTTGCGGTGACGTGATAAAAATACAATTTTGTTTTATAAAATATTACAATTGCGAGATTATTTTCACAAATAAAAATGTGATTAGAGATTCTAGGCATCTAAACTACTTCTATGCAAAAAATCTTCTTAGTTTTGTACAGCAGGCGAGTAGCCTATTGGAGAATTCTTCTTAGTGTTGATACCCCGCTTTACGTGATCCTAGGTCAGGAAAGTAGGTATTATTTAAATGGCAATAACCCAGACTCACCTTGAGATCCATTCATGGAACCAACCTCGCAATATTATACGAAAGTGAGTTGTTTAATTTAAACCTTTTGACCATATTCGACAATAATTTGTCCTACGAAGTCACCTTGCAGGTAGTTTTGCGGAAGTAATTTTTGTAGGTAGGTAAACCCCTTATAGCTGACTGACTGACTGACTGTCTGACATAAAAATATGAATAATATCAATGTAAAACAATTTTTTATTTATTGGACTAACTGACAACTTCCAACTACAATTTCTTATGTAGCTAGCATAAGCATACAAATAAGCACAACATGTCCAGCACAAGTTGTGCTTATATGTATGAAAAAAAGGAATATGTATAAATATATATAAGTTAGGTACAAAAAATAGGATGCCTATTTTATTTTTTATTATTGTCAACCCATATTCGGCTCACTGCTGAGCTCAAGTCTCCTCTCAGAATGAGAGGGGTTAGGCCAACAGTCCACCACGCTGGCCCCATGCGGATTGGCAGACTTCACACACGTAGACAAAATCCTCTAGTATCCAGGTTTCCTCACTATGTTTTTCCTTCACCGTATGAGACACGTGATATTGATTTTTTAAAATGTGTGCATTTCCAGGATCGGATTCGAACTTTCGCCCTCCGAATCTAAAGCAGAGGTTGTATCCACTGGGCTATTACATCTCACGGTTTTTGTACGTACGTGCGTTAGGACCCAAGAAACAGTGTATCAGACATAACATGTGTGTTCTTGTCAACAGAGTGCAACATCACAATCGAAACACGCTGCACGCTTCCTTCGCCTCGCCATGGCTTCCATCATGGACATCCTCAAGATCAAACCGTTCGTCGAAGTGTCTGTGGGACAATTGCTCTGGGGATACGAAGACCCGCTGCTGAAGCTCGCTAAAGACGTGGTGTCGAAAGAACAGAAGCTTCCTTATGAGGAGTTTGGACTCTTCTATGGAGTAAGTACTAAGTATACGATTGTTAGTCGACAATTTCTACACTATTACTATAATGAAGACCGATTTGTATTTTTGTATGTACTCGTAACGAATAAACTCAAAAGCTACTGAACCAATTTGATAAATTATATTACCAATATAAAACTACATTATCAGGGCTTTATTTTGTTGCCGTATTTCCACGGGTAATAAATTAGTAAGATTATCGAGACAAATCTCTAGAGAATTATTTTTACCAACACGATTATAATAATTATTTATAGTTCCATATGTACCCGTAACAGATTGACTCTTTTGAGTTTATTTTAACTCTTGAATGCTCAGAGACTTGAATGGTCAGATTTAATTGAGATTTTGTAGATCTATCAATGGCAATACAATAAGTTGAAAAGAGTAGCCCAAACTCCAAAGCGTTTACGTCACGTTTTAAATCATTGCTTATAAACTCTACCCGGTTATGCTTCCCATTCAGCATAGCTTTTTTTAATTCTTTACTCACTGTAATCACCTGATGGTAAGTGATGACGCAATCTAAGATGGAAGCGTGCTAACTTGATAGGCAGTACGTATTTACCGGTAGGTGGTAAATAGCCATGATCGAAACCTCCCACCATCCAGACCTGTATCAATTAAGAAAACATCAATCGGCCCAGCCGAGGATCGAATCCAGGTCCTTAGTCTTGCAAATTTTCTGCGCATACCACTGCACTACGGAGAGCGTCAAAAACTGGACCGACTGAAGGAAAACTCCTTCGACTCTCCCTCTCAACGTCCGATCGCCTCTTACTCTATAAGTAAAGCGTGCTGCGTGCATAGAACCTTTTATCATTATCAACACGTATTCGGCTCACTGCTGAGCTCGAGTCTCCTCTCACAATGAGAGGGGTTAGGCCAATAGTCCACCACGCTGACCCAATGCGGATTGGCAGACTGTGAAGTCTGCCGATTCGCATTGAACTAAGAAAATTCTCTGGTATGCAGGTTTCCTCACGATGTTTTCCTTCACCGTTTAAGACACGTGATATATAATTACTTAAAATGCACACAACTGAAAAGTTGGAGGTGCGTGCCTCGGTCCGAATTCGAACCCACACCCTCCGGAATCGGAGGCAGAGGTCGAATCCACTGGGCTATCACGGCTCACCTACTTCAAAAATATTTATACACACCTTTATGTTTCCAGAAAAACGGCACCTCACCGGACGTAGTGACGATGTTCAGCGGCGCGTCCGACATCACCAAGTACGGCATCTTCCAGCGCTACAACCACCGCGAGCGCCTGCCGCACTGGAGCACCGACGAGTGCAACAGCATCGCCGGCTCGGACGGCTCCATCTTCCCTCCGCACATCACCAGGAACGACACCATCGCTGTCTACGACAAGGACCTGTGCAGACTGCTGCCGCTCCGGTAAATGCCTGACTCCAACAATTATTTGAATACTAGCGGACGCCCGCGACAAGGAAATCGATGTAAACTTTCAAACCCTATTTCACCACTTTAGGGGTTGAATTATAAAAATTTTTGAATAACATTATATTTCGTATATTTTTTATGATTTATGAGCAAATTTTTAAAAGTGTAAAAATAAAAATTAAGGACTTTCCATACAAACTTTCAACCCCTATTTCACCCCCTTCTTATTTTATTTTCGCAATAAAAAGTACCCTATTACCTTCTCTATAATATGGTCTCAAACCGAGAAAAAGTTTTATTTGATTTCATTTAGTAGTTTCAGCGTGATGCCCGAATAAAACAATTACAAATTGTTGATCTAAGGTATTGTGTTAAAGTGACGTCAAATTGACAAAAAAAAGGCGTGTTAAAATTGGGCACTTCATGTAAAACATTTACATGAAGTGCCCAACCTACCTAGATGTACGCGTTTATCATCTACATTGACTAATGTTTATAATCACACGATTCAAAGCGAAACAATGGGTGTTCTGCATTGTTTATCATTACGAAATGCTTTATCTGACAATCGGTGTATGTGTTTTTTGTTTGTAAACACACACTGTTTATTGTTTAAATGTGTGCGTGTGCATGTTTGTCAGTGAATGTTATACATTTTTGCAAAGTAACATTTTAAAACCGCTTCGAAATGTAACGCGTTACGGCGCCACTCTGTCTGGCTCCCCTTTCTTTCGCGCATATTTCTTCTTCGGTCTCGCATTGTCCGGTTTATACGGGGTCAGCTTTCCCAATCATGCGGCGCCATTTTGTACGCTCCTTTGCGTCATCGTCTGTCAGGCCCTTATCTTTCAGGTCCTTAAGGACCTTCCTTAACCACGTTGTTAGTGGTCTCCCTTTCTCAGCTATTTCTGCGACCTTTAAGCTCCCTCTAATGCGTTCATTGCACACTTTGACCTTGAGTGTCACTTCTCCTGTCCATCGCAACATACGCATTTCTGTGAATGCATTTCTCTCACGCATATAGCAGCAGGTTTAATTTATCACTTATGTCGAGCGTCCCGAAACGTACACGTGTTTTTAAATTCCTTTGGGCTTTACAAATAAGCATTTAAATAACTTAAACGCTATCCAAATCATCAGCTATATTAGAGAAACACGTAACGGCGTATGTCTCGCTAATATGCGATTACGAAACTGGACAAATACTCCTTTACTTATAGCTTGGCTGTTTGGTACTAATATTTTTTTCCCTATTTCCAGATACCTCAAGGACGTGGAATCTAAGGCTGGCGTCCAAGGCTACAGGTTCACCCCGCCCGAAGACGTGTTCGCTAATGACGAGCACAACAAGTGCTTCTGCCCCTCCGGCCCTCCGTGCGCGCCCAACGGACTGTTCAACGTGTCCCTGTGCCAATATGGTGAGTGACTGTCGATACTCGCCATATGTTGTATATCACCCCCGATGCCAACGCTGATTGTAGATCTAGAACCCGGAAGTGGGGTTTTTAACTCACGATCTCGAGGCGCCTGCACTGATACACTCAGGCCAAAAGACCCTTCCCGATCTGCCTTCTAAGCCGAGGTCCGAGTCTCAGAAGAGACGCCCTTAGAGAGTCGTTCCATCCATCTATTCTGCTTCTGCCTTCGGGCCCCTAAGGCACTTACACAATCAGGCAGAAAAAATATTGTGTTTAAGAACACAACCCCTAGCCATGTTCCCCGTCGTGCCTACACTGTGCCTGTGCCAATATAATGGGTTAATGGGTAACTACTTGAAACTACATTTAAATGAGTCTTTTGAGTCTGTTATCAAATGTTATGTAATTTTTTCTTAATTCATTGATCGTCATCGAACTAACAATTAGCAGCAAATTGTTGAGTGACAATATGTCGCCTAAAACATGGTGTTCCGCTTCAAAGGAGAAAGGTTTATTTACGGTACCCTGACTGGTTCCTGCACCTAAGTCAATTTACAAAGTACCTACATATTAAATAAATAGTTTGACACAAACCAGGAATTGGCAACCATGCCAGAATAAATACTCATACTAAAAACATTATATTGCACACTAGCCGACGCCCCGCGGTGTTACCCGTTCCTGTGAGAATACGAGGATAAAATATAATACTCACAAATAACATGGTAAAAGAATTTTTGAAATCGGTTTAGTTTATCCAAAGTTTACCTTCTACAATACCACAAACTTTACCTTTAAAGTACCTACCTAGGTATTAAGAGCACATTATTTTTATGTTCTGCATTAAAAATGTCACATATTTTTCCAGATTCGCCGATAATGCTATCGTTCCCACACTTCTACTTAGCTGACGAGAAATTACGGGAAGCTGTGGAAGGCGTTTCACCTCCCGTGCCTGACAAACATCGACTCTACATTGACATTCAGCCGGTAAGAACACACATAATATAAATAACTAGCTGACGCCGCGCGGTTTCACCCGCTTGATTCCCGTTTCCATAAGAATACGGGGGTAATATATAGCCTATAGCCTTCCTCGATAAATGGGCTATCTAACACTGAAAGAATTTTTCAAATCGGACCAGTAGTTTCTGCAATTCGCGTTCAACAAACAAACAAAGTCTTTAGCTTTATAATATTAGTATAGATTGTGTTATTTGTGTACCTAGTAGTTTTCTTCGATAACTTTTTGTCCTAGATCTGATCGTTATTGAAGCAAAATCGAAAAATACAGAACATTAAACACCGTATTTTTCATGCTGTCCTATTAAAAATAATAGGTAGAATTTCTGAAAAATTTAATACCGTTTTCGATTTCCTCATGATTCAAAGTACTGTGCTTACAGAAAAAATACTTTGAATCCAACTGGCCGTCAGAGATGTTAAGCAATTGAGCAATTGGCGAATCTAGGACTATTTCCTTAGGTGGGCCTTGTCTCAAAATCAAGTCTATTATTAGTATCATAATAGAATTCCATATCGATAGCCCAGAATCCCAGGGTGGGCACAGTCCTCCCCCCCTATATTCGCCTATGTTAAATGAACAAACTCTTCAACTTTGTTATATTAACAGTATAAATTGATGACATATTGATGTTTGCAGGAGATGGGTACAGCGATGCAAGCTCGAGCGCGCATTCAGATCAACCTCGCCGTGTCGCAAGTCGTCGACATCAAGCAAGTCGCCAACTTCCCCGACATTGTCTTCCCCATACTGTGGTTCGAAGAGGTGAGAGTCTGTCATTTTTGGTATTATTTTTTAACCGACTTTCAAAAAAGGAGTTTTTTTTATGTTTGTTTCTAACTTCGTCATTTATTAACCAATTTACAAAATTCTTTCCTTTTTGTTTAAGAGAGTATACTTTCAGATTGGTCCCAATTAACTTTCATGAAAATCGGTTGAGTTATTTTGTGTTGAAATCAAAATAAGTGAAATACATCTTTGAAGTCGATTAAATTTTCTATGTTCAAAAGAAATGATATGAGTCAGTGGCGTGCACTCCATAGATGCAAAAATGCACTGCCTAAGTGCCTACCCTGAAGAGTCATTACGAACCTGCTTTAAGAAGGATTTTTCCATTTTGTTACCATAATGTACTGAAAGTGCAGGTACTCTAGTTAAGCACCTTGTGCACGCCACTGATATGAGCTCGAAATCTTATTTTGTTATTCAACAGACAATGATATAGCTTAACGAGTCGCAAAGCTAAAGTAGCAAGCAGTTCAAAAAAACTTATTAATATGTACGTTTGAAGCTTATGTCCTGTCATTGACTTCCATCGACTAAATTTTAGAATGACAAATTTATCATTAATCTTTAAATAATTAAAATTAATCTGTTGTGGTTTGATGAAAGATTCTTCCAAAACTCTTATGAGTCGAAGCATTTAAAGTTGGTTCTCTTTCAAAAAAATATTATTACCTGGTTCATGGTCTAGATCATGGACTACGTAATATTTTAATTGCTAAAATTGGTATTTTATTTAGTTATCCCACTTTATTTCGTGGCGTAAAAACGTGGACTGCGCAATAATATTTTTACAAAAAATATCTAAAAATAGTGTTTTTGATTTAATACCACTTTGTTTCCTGCATTAAAGCGTGGATTAAGCAATATATTTTTTTTTACAAAAAATATCTAAAATTAGTCGAGACACTAGGCCCGTGGGGCAGGAGCGCCCAGATTCTCCACAAGGAGATAAGTAAACGCCTCAGAGAGGCAACAGGCGACCCTCGGGCAGGCAGCTTTCTCGCGCAAAGAATTTCAATCGCAATTCAACGCGGGAATGCTGCCTGCGTGATGGGCACCCTACCAAGGGCGGCAAATTTTGATAAGTATTTTTAGGTATTCGTTTTAATTTTAATTTATTTTAATATTATAGTTGTAGTTATAATGATATTTCCTTTTATTTTATTTTTATGCAAAGGGTTAATAAATTAATCTGCTTGTCTAAAATTAGTGTTTTTGAATTTATGCCACTTTGTTTCAGGGCATAGACGAGCTCCCGGAGTCCGTATCATCAATGCTGCGGCTGGCTACCAAGGTGCCGCCGATCGCGCGCGCGATACTCGGCTGGGGCCTGTGTGCGCTCGGCGTCCTGCTCATACTACTCGCAGTCACTTGCCTTATACGGTGAGTCACTTTTTTTTCTCTTATTGTATCATCATCATCATTAATGATAAAGATGCTTGGAGGCCGTTGGATCAGCTTCCACCTTCACACAGGAAGTAAAACTATAAGAAATGTAAACAGTAATTGTTATCAATTGTAAAAAAAAATTATAATTTTGTATGACTTTTTCAAAAGAGCAACTGTTGAGTTTCTTGCCGGTATCTTCTCAGAAGAACCTGCCTTCCGAACCGGTGGTAGAATCTTTACAAATAGTCAACTGACGTGTCAAAAGTGCTTGTAAACTGAGCCTACTTGAAATAAATGATTTTTTTTTTATCATCATCATTAACAACCCTTCAGCTCATTGTAGAGCACGAGTCTCCTCTCGGACTGTGAGGGGTTAGTCCACCACGCTGGCCGAATGCGGATGTGCAGATTTCACACACGTAGAGAATTAGTAAATTCTCAGTTATGCAGGTTTCCTCGCGATGTTTTTCCTCTATGAGACAAGTGATATTTAATTTCTAATTGTATAGAAAGTTCTTTTATGTGGCTTATCTACATCAATATTATGATGAGGAAAGATTCATGTTGTTGTATGTAACGAAATAATCTCAAAAACTACTGGACCGATTTGAAAAATTATTTAACCAATGTAAAGCTACATTATGAGGGAGTAACATGGGTATATTTTATCGGAGAATCACGCGGGTGAAACCGCAAGATTTTTGCTAGTAGCTAGTAGTAGTGGAAATCACCAAGTATAGCGTCAAAGTACCAGGATAACAGAGAACATTAGGAGGTTGATTTATAGTTTTATACACTCTGTTTTTTTTTATAAAAAGCATGAAGAGAGTTTGAGTATCTCTAATAATAACAGAAACTGAAGAATTTATATAATGATTGTACCTACATTTTTAGAAGAAATTTCAATGTACGAGTAAGATAAGGTTCCATATGTCATACGGTGATGTTTGAATCTGTTACACTCACTAGCAGATGTGAACGGAACGGAACCGACTCCATAACCATAGTATTATAAGAACCCCAAGTTTACCGCCCACAGCACAGTAAATTATACTAAAGATATCCTATGCATAAAAACAAAAATCCTAATGTAACTCAAAGGACATGTCCCAAAATGGGCCTTTAATATTTATAATTTATAAGTAGGTCGATAGTATATTTACGGATAGAAGATACAAATTGCTGTTGAGAAAATAATTTTTAGAATTTTTGGAATCCGCAATAATTAGATAAATATTTGTTTTGTTTCGCTCCCTTGTCTACAAATTAAACATAGACAATACAGTAAAACGGCCAATAAAACACCTGGAATTTAATTCATATCCGGTGTAAGCTGTAATATTGTCAAATGTCACAAGTTAAAAACATACATACATACAGCCGAACGTAAAACCTCCTCCTTTTTGGAAGTCGGTTAAAAAGAAACGTTAAATAGTAGACAGAGATGCATTAAACAAAAAAAATCCTTCAATTGCTTTATAAATGCCATAAACGAACGCTACTGCGCGAAGATCAGGGTGCATGCAAGCATGTTGCCTTGATAAAAATTCTTAATTAATGTTGTCAGCTAATGAAAAAAGAAAATTTTAATTAATTATTTAAAAAAAAAATGCGGGTTCCAAAATTTTTTTTATTTTGGGTTTTAAGCCTTTTATTTTATGTTCTTTTAAGATAAAAATAATTTGTTCTGCTTAGTTGACGCTCGCAATAAAGGCACAGCCTCGATACAAAATTGGGACATGTCCTTTACTCGAATACAATCGTAAATCTAAGCTAATCTAAGCTATGCCTCTTTTCCAGGTCATCGCATCGTCAAAGCACTTTGAGGCTGGAAGGACACGCGGTCGCAAAGCCGCCGCCACCCAAAGTGCCCGGCAAAGAAAATGGCTACGAACTAAACAATAGAAGATAACCTGTAAATTGCGCTTTTAATATAAATATTATCGTATTTGTATTGTAACTGTTTTTTGGCTCGGTTATATATACGTCAAGGGCATAAGTAAATTACGTCATTTCAAATTACCCCTGACCATGTCACATTTTGTGTGACCTCTATGCTAGGCATAGAGAAAAATAACAACAACATTTTAAAGTCCGGCCGCTCAGAACTTCCGTTTCTGATAGGTCGTGCGAATGGGACAAACATATTCAATTACAATTGCCTTGTTTTTTGTTGTCTCTCTCTCTCTCTCTCTTTCTCATATTACATCTCCCACCTGTCAGAGACGCAATTTCTGAGCGGCTCAAATTTATCTGCATACTCTTGCGTTGGGACGAAAGCGAGCGATATCTATACTCTTTCGTTGCGATGGGACGGCAGCGATATACTTTATGCTTACTCGTTCGTTAATCGTTGTAATGAAACGAAAGAGAACAAAGAAGACAATTTCTTTCTTTGCGAAAAATTATCTCGTAATCTTACATGTAAACAGTAGAGAGAACCATTTCAAAATTGTTAACTAAAATCATTAAACCCTTAATAACCCTTAATTATAATAATTGATAGTTGTGCAATAGTATTTTAAAAACGTAATGACGTGAGTGATTCCCCCTCCTATCTATTCCCAATTTTCTACAATCTGAAATATTATATATATCAATTTAGTGGAATATCGGTATGTACATTGACCCTAATGAATAACTACTGAGTGATATAATAAATGGATATTTGAGCTAAAAATCAGTTACATTTGTAGATTAAAAATACAATAGCCTTAAAATATTATTAATTCAAATTAAACCCCCTATATTAGAATTTCGAATTATTATTGTTAAGTTTTAAATTGTGACATGAAATCTTATATATTATATTTTATTAACTTTGACTATAAAAAAAAATATTATTTGACAATTTTATTTACGGTAAAAATGGTATTTTAGTTAACTTTTTAGCATTTTTACTCATTTAGGTACCACCTTTTAACGATATAGGGTACTATTAGTTTTTTTATTTAGGTTTTTTTTCAACGAGTGTGATAATTTCAAATTTAAGATTCGAACAAATTTAGTTTTAATGGCATTCGGGAATTTGGTTTGAATGACTGTTTTTGAACTGTAAATATTTTTAAATCTTTGGTCGGACTTCGGGTTGCCACTAAATAAAATCTTTTCGGTTTTAGGGCAAATGTAAAAAAAAAATAGACAAAAATAAATTTTGCGACTAGTTCGATGAATTACATAGAACATCAAATATATAATGAACTTGATGTTCATTATATAATCGCAAAGTTTATTGTAGATATATGCTGCTAAATTAAAATGAGATAGATAAAACAACATTACATTTGTTATTATTTTCTGTAGTTTTTTATTTACAATAATGTTATTTTTATATTTATGTTTTCATCATATTTTTGTAAATATCTTGTTTCTGTTTTTTCTGCAAATTAATACGTAATTGAAATTTTATATATATTTAAACAAAATCTTATTTTAATTTAGCACTGAATATCTAAAACGTATATTATTATATTTACTGATAGACTAGTCTGTATCCGTCCGTTTTAGGTCTAGGTGTACTTTTTTACCATATTATTATACTTTTTTCTTAGACTTAAATCTATCAAGGTATGGTATTAGTTTAATTTTAGACATATTTAATGCGAATTGAAAAGAAAATGATTTTCGTTATCTGTTTTTTACATCACATACGACTTTATTCTCTGTATACGTTTAGGATTATCGCCTGCCATTTCTTAATTTAATTATCGAAAAGAAAACCTGATTTATTTCTTTTTTAAATATTAAATGAATGGATATTTTTTTAATAATGTAACGTATGTAGGTTGTGCTATCCACACCCACAGATATGTACCATATATTATTTCTTATATTACGTTGATTATTGCGTTGATAACTTTTTGATATGACTATAGGTAATGGTAATGACCTGTAAAGAGATTTATCATAAGAATTGAACACATATTATGACATACATCATTATCTAAGCCTTATTGTTTATAGTTTATTGTATGGAAATTATATTTTATGTAACAAATAGTATCGAGGCAAAAATAAAATACCATCGCCGCGATTACATAATATCCATGTAAAATTAACTATTTTTATACATCTTATTATTTCTTTTAAAGGACAATGCTTGTGGCAACACTAACATTCCATTAATCTTCTCTAAAAAATAAAGGTATTTTCAAGAATATTTTTACAACATCATTATTGTTATTTAATTATATATTTTCACCAACGCATATTGTATGAAGGTAATTAATGTTGCCACATCATCATCCATTAATTTGCTCAAATTCGGAAATTATTTTTAACGCACATTTATTAGAATGTTTAATTGTATAGAGTGCGTTATGTAAATATAAATGAATAAAGGTGTAAGTTATATAATAGTTATTTTTCTATTTTTCACCTAGTTTATCCTTTTATTTTAGTAGGTGAGCACTGAGCAGGTATACATATTTACATGATGACTTCGCTTAATCTTCAGTGAAAAGCTATCAAAATATTGCGTGTAAGTTGTTCACTAGCAAGTCCTATTATGAGCCCTACAGTAAAGCTTGCACCAATACAAAACAATAGATCTAACTAACTAATCTGATAGTTTTCGTGTGTATATCGCGATACTATGCTGCAATACTCGCTTCGCTCGTCGCTCCGCTCGTGGTGGAACCGCAGGCTTACCATGTAGCAACTAGAGCGCTGAATCTGCAAAACGTGCAATGCCGGGATACATACAAATACGAGTAATTTTACCGAACACTCGCACTTCGAACGACGTCACTTGCTAGTTTAAATAACTCTTTAATTTATTTTAATTAAATCTTACTAATATTATAAAGGCGAAAGTTTGCATGGATGTTTTTTACTCTTTAACGCCGCTACTTCTGAAGCGATTTGGCTGAAATTTGGAATGGAAATAGGTTTTACTCTGGATTACCGATTAATACATAGGCTACTTTTTATCCCGAAAAATTCATGGTTTCCCGAGATTTTGCAAAAACTGATGATTTTGATGATATGAATGTTTTTTACTCTTTGACGCCGCGACTATTGTACCGAATCAGCTGAAATTTGATATTGAGATATATTATACCACGGATTAACACATAGGCTACTTTTTATCCCGGAAAGTTCCCGAGGGATTTGTGAAAAGTTAAATTCCACGCGATCGAAGTCGCGGCGGCCGCAGTTAATCGAATAAAAGAACTGTTACGAAATAAAAGGGGTGTTTAAATTAAAATAATTTTATTTTCCACATAATTAACTGAACACAAGAATAGTCTTTTAGAAACAATAGACGAGTAAAACAAAAATAGGTGAACCTTAGTTAGGTACAATAGTCGCATAGCAATGTGTAACATCTGACGTCACACCTTAACAATCAACATTATATACTAAAAACAATTTTAGTAGATTGCTGTAGATTACGAAACGATAGGATAATAGTAGTAGTAAAACTTCAGTTGATTTTATGAAACGAACGAAATTGGAGTTCTTTACACTCAACCAACAAAAACCAAGAAAAGAAATCTTAAATATTAGCTACAACCGATAAAAGGCCGAGGGAGGAGAGCCGTCTTTTTTGAAGTTGTCTATAAAGCTATCAATCCAGTTATAGACACTGAAATCGCCCGCCAAATTAAAAAAAATCAGAGTAAATTCTGACAATTATAGTGCAAATATTGGAATAACTGAGTTTAATATATAGGTAGTAATGAATTCACAAACGAAAATATAATTTAAACAAATTATGAAAACGCATGTTTTTTTTAATTTGTTTAAATGATTTTTTAAATTTGGAGGGCGATTTCAGTCTCTACTTTCATTCGCCAGACTATTTATCTTGTTTAATTCTATTTCAATATGCACGTGATGAATACATATAAAATTCTATCAATTACATACTTAATTAAAGTTTTCTGATATGAGGGTAGGTACCTACTTAAACAACCTGTCGGCGAACTGTAGCACCTCACGCGCTCATTGGTTAAAAATAGCGCACACTTTCTCCTCCAGCTTATACTAGCCACCCACGGTCCAATTTGCCCACAATTTTGCAGCGCTGCCGGCATGACGTCTAAAAAACTCAACGTGTTCATTTACAGGAGCAGCAATAGGGATGATGACAGTTTTTTAAATTGTATATAAATTAAGAGTAAAGCAATTTTGTAAAAGTAACAGGGTATCTGCGATCATTACTTTCGGAGCTACAGGGATTTAAAAGGTCAGATTTGCAGCAATGCCGCGGATCCCTGAAAAACGCTCCATACAAAATGGTACGATTTAGTGACGTCGTTGGCTCGCTGATCGTTAGGTTTGTATGGGCGTTGAAACAAAATTGCTAATATCTTTGTTATTTGTGCTTTTATGTTTATAGTTCATTTATTGAAAAATGTCACATTTAATGTAAGGAAGCTAAAACTGTATAAATTTTCATCAAATTACGATAAAAAAAATTCATTACATTTTGAAATTTTATAATCTTATTTATTATGCAAATATCCAGACAATCTTTGCTTTTTATGTATAAATTAGTTAACATTGACCTTATTTACCCGAATGTATCATAAAAATCAATATAATCAAACCTATCATCATCCCCATTGCAGGCGACTGCAGTCGTCGGTAGCAGTTGCTGCTCGTGTAAATGAACCCTTAGTAGCGATTTTTGCTTCAAATTGAGGCATTATGCACATCGCGACCAACACATGATGAGTGAACCCAGTGCGCTACTATCTTTACTTATTTTATTTTAAGGGGATCCTGATGAACGTATGAGTTCACGGGGATCCCCTGGGGGATTGGGCTAGGGATCCCGGTGGGTGGCTAGCATCCATCATCATCATATAATTCCGTCTCACGATACGGCTTTCACAAATTGCAAGAAAGGAAGAGAAAGATGTTACACATCGGCAAACGTTACTTATAAGAGACTGGCGAAATAATGTTCTACAGGGTGATTCGGACTTTAGTGCGGACATTTTTTTTCGTGGTTCTGTATCATTAATAGAACATAAATCTACAAACAGTTCGATACATTTTATGTAATTTTTTTTTTCAATTTATGTCTCAGAAATAACAAAATAATGGACACATTCCCAAACAAACTGCGCAACTGCTGGCGGCACTTTGTAAGACGCCGACAAAGAAATACCGGCAGTAGTCATATCGCTTCGGCTTCGGCTGACGGGGGTGGCAGGGGTGAGGGATCGAAAAATCCCTGAGGACGCCTGCCGAATTGCCGATGGGCGACCAGTGACAGACAATCTGCCGTCGCTTGCGCATTTAAGTCGAATCATCCTTTAAAGCAAAAGTTTGCGTAATAATAATCATCATTTGTATTTCATTATTCCAATCGAAAGTTTATAATTTTTATTATTACTACGCATTATTGATGGTCCTAAGCCCAATAAAGTATGAAGGGAAAATCGATACTCAACTCAAAAGTGACGACCTTTAATTATTATAAAAAATAATAGGTACAAAAATAAACGTAGAAAGGTCAACGGCCCTCGGCGCGGGCGCTCGCTAACCTAGTACCTACCAGCTGATTGATACAACCATTCTGTAGTTGCCTATTACTGTGCTATTACTTAGTACAGCGATAGGGTGACCCTCAAATTCTGTTTAAATGTTTAAACTTTAGCTAACGATAACTTTGTTATTGTTGAGTTAAAAAAAAAAAGAAAAAATACGTGTTCATTAAATTTTGTTTATGTACAAAATATAAAAATATCCGTACTTGAAAAAATTTCTTCCTGTATATTGTACGTACCTATTTAGTTTTGACTCAAGTTCGAAGATTATAATGATAAACGATAAACGAAGTATAGTTGGATGCAGACTTTATGACGTTGCGAAACATCGTGCGTTAAGCGCAATGCAAGATTTTAGATGTCAGCGGTAACATAAGGGCGCGACGGTGGGGCATCACCCCGCGCACTCCTCCTACAGAAATAACCTCACGAGCCTTGACTTTATGCGCGTAGCGACATCCGCAGCTTATTTCCGAGCCGTCATAAAGATTGCATCCGATTATAATAACACATTCAACGCCAAATAATTGAACATTCAACCCTAATACATTTATATTTTTCAATATAGGTATATTTTCTTCCATAACAAATGACGCAGAATAAAGTAAAAAAACAAATGGATGGATTGGGAGTAGAGCAGGTTACAAGATTCCAGCCCCTCAATAGCCAAAGTAAGGTCCGTTTATATCCACAGACACAATGCGTCACAGACAAGAAGCATGGCAGACACCCACAGACACCGCCTATTCACACTGCCCAGCAGGTAGCTAGCTAGAGACACTTAAAGTCCTTTTCATGAAAGAAGTCCCCCTGACGCGGCACTAATGTCTTAATGGCACACATTGTCATTTGGTAATGGCGGTCTTATTGTCATTTATGTAAGGCGCTGTCAATTTTAGTTCAGGTTTCATGAAAAGGACTACAGACATGAACCGCACAGACAAAATATTCTTTCCGCGAATACTGGCCGGGCGCGGCCCGTCTGTAGATATAAACGGACCTTCGAGCGTAATTATCCGACTACGGCGAAGCAGTAAAAGGAAGGATAATTTTATATCTTCTACAGAATCTTGATGATCTACATGGCAACCCTTCCAAGAAACCCTTACAAAATTTAAAATGTTGCCACGTAGCCACTCTTAAATTACTGGCTATACTGGCTGAGGACATGATTTCACTTATGTCGAAATACACAAAAATACGATTTATGCTCCAAGCATAGCAAGCCGGTGAAAAAAAATTAAATGAAAATGAGTGGTGAGTCTAAGTCCTTGTAACCTGCTGCCTACCAAAGCCAAGCACGATCTAAATTCAATACACTTGCCTTACCGTACGGTGGCAAGGCAAGGCAAGTGTATTGAATACGGCATTTACCTATGTTAGGAGGCATTTTAAAAAATCCCGAAGGTCTGGCTATTACAGGCACTCAATTTATCACTAATTACGTGCTAAGTGTTCGTTTTGTACGCCAATATACCACGGGCATAGACGTCACTCGGACGTTTATTTAAAAAAAACTTAAAGGGCCAACTTTAGTGCAAAATTAATAAATTAAATAATTAAAATTATACTTTTACATTTTTTTCAATATTTTTCATATTTATATATTTTTTTGAAGATTTTTCAGTTTTTTTTTTTTCGTATAAACGAATATAATATACATAATACGACGTTAAACCACAAGTAAATTCTACCAAAATATACGATACAAAAAAAAAATACAATATTTACGCTAGGTAAATAGAAAAAAAAAGTATTTTTAAAAATATTAATTAATATAAAAACCAGCCACAGCGAAGCTTGCTTTGAATAATATTTTATTCAATGAAAAAAAAATATATTTTCATTCATCCAGTTCCTAAAGGATTCCTACATATAAAGATGTTCCGATAAAATTTTGTATTTAACCTTGTTTGTTTTCTATAATACTGAAATTAATTAACGGTTGTTCTTAAAACGTTCATGCATCGCGGCGGAGTAGTTTTCACGTTGCATGGTAAAGCTCATGATTAAAAACTCTGAATAAATTGAAACTGGGAATGTTCTGACAAATTCAGGTATTTAGTATACATTCAGGTAATTAGTATACATTCAGGTATTTAGTATACAGTACATAATATTATCCTTTATACATAATATTTCTACGGTTTCAAAAGGTAGAGACTATGATCCTCTTTTTATGCAACAACAAAGCATTTAATGTACAACAAAGTATTATCTACAAATATCCTTTAATTATATTACATAGAGAACCTGCTCATACATGTTATACTGTGTTATGTTGATCCTACAGTAACTAATGAAAGTTTTTATAGTATTCCTTAAAAATTCTTATACATTGCTTTATACAAAAACAAAAAAAAAAGAAATTTTCAATATTTTCAAAAATAAAGTAGATACACATACGATTAAAGTCATTATGCAAAATCAGCCTCCGAAAATTGCTTCAATTTAGATCATAGAAAGAGTTCTATCGAGTTATAAATGAGTAAACGAAACTTCGATGTCATAACTCATTTTGCACGACGTCTTCGCGATTTCATAATCGTTATTACGAATATTCATTAATCCTCAATTCGTGGTTAAGATTACGAAACAACCTGTATAGTAGATTGAGGTATTATCTTTTTTTAATCCGGTTAAAATTTTTTCAGAAACACCCAACTTCGTAGGGGAGTTCCGAATCGGTTTATGTGGCACGTACTTACTTAATTTTGTAACTTATATTTTGATGCCTTTATTGTTTTATACCCTACTTTAAATTATTTCCATTATAAAACTGAGTTGCCGACTTGTTGGAGTGAGAAGTCTCAAAAGCAGATAAAACTGCGAGATCTACTTTCTGCAGTATACAACTTAAAGTATGAATATTAATTCCAATCAGTAAAATGACAGCTGCAACTGTCACTGAAATGTCATTTTACTGACTGGAATTAATAATCGTACATACGATTTCAACCTTACTTATGATTATTAATTCCAATCAGTAGAATGACATTTCAGTGACAGTTGCACTTGTCATTTTAGTGACTGGAATTAATAATTTTACTATAGTTCTAAAGTGCTAGGGTATGACGACAGAGTTACCATTGTCAAGAGGTACGGGCGAAAAGGGGTATTTTTGGGGGTCCGCTCGTCCCTCACTACCCTCTGACGTCATTTCCTGTACTTGTACTGCGCAGGGGAAGATTCAACTGTTTCGCTATAGCGGTCACAAAGTAAAGTTACTCTTTGCTAGTTACTCTATACTAGGTATGTATTGTAGCAGGTCATTAGTACACAGTTATCAGTATTTTGGCTTTATCTTCATTATTTTACAGACGCGATGATGTAGCCTTACATAGTGTTATTAATATTAAAATGTACCATTGCTTACACTAAAAGAAATTCTTAAACCAACGACAGTAGGGTTTGTGAGAATGATTGAGGCTTCTCGCGTATTCAACAGACGCGGCTGAGAATGTTGGGTACGAATATAATACATAGCGAACGGGGAATTCCCGATCATTCTCCTATGAGATTGATTGGGTCTGGAAATTCCCCGAAAGCGTGATGCTTTTTTTGTTGTGAATAAAGTCAAAAAAAAGTCCCATTGATTGATTATAATCGAGGAGAAGGAATATATCTAATATTTGTGAAATTTCGCCCTTAAATATTATATCTAAAACTTCGACTGAGAGCTTAAAATAAAAAAAAACTAATAGTTACAATATACCTATCAGATATTCATGAGGTAGATTTGCGGTTTTTACTCTCACTTCATACAGGTTTGAGACGGGCTTTTTATTAGGCACCGTTAGAACCCATATTTGTGTTTTTTGTGTAATTACATTTGCATTCGAAAATACTCCATACCTAAAAATCGACCAAATGTCAAACTTATTTTTTTTACAAAAAATAAACAGTAGGATTCTTTAAAATTAATTGTGATAATAGTACAACAAATAATTCTGTGTAATTCTTGAGTTCAGTTTTCGCGAGAGATTTTAGACAATTGTGTCGACTTTTTGGCAGAACGTTTTTTATACCTGCTATTACAGGTAACAAAAACCCAAGTAAATATCATAATGCATATCCTTTTTCACTTATATATGATATGTCATTATTACAAATAGCACAGGCGGCGTCATTTGAACAACCCCATCATGCGTTATGCGACACACAACTTATCCTATTTTTACACATTTTGCTGCCGTATATCCTAATTTATAAGGTTATTCCAACAATCTATTCAGATAACGCACTATAATTATAATACAAAATCAAAAATTATAAATGAATTGGTTTGTAACATCAGTTTGTAAATTTATTGCATTATTTACATAACAAATTGAAATTTCAATAAATATTTCAGCCAGTAATATTTCAAGCAATTGCTTTTTAAATCTTGAGGGCTTGTAACTTGTCTCGCTGTGTAAACTTGGATATTATATTAGATCATGCATATACAACGTTACACGTTACAACATAAATAAAATATTTTAACGTAGAAAATTAACTTCCTGCAACAGTAGTAAAGAGGCTAGAGGTAGGTGGGTACAGATTGGTGTACTATACTTTAAAGACTAAAGTGCAATAATGTTAATTAATAATGTTTGTTACGAAATGCGGGAACAGATGTTTTCGAATGATACGTAGTCAATGCGCGTACCGCGCGCGCCACACGTCCAAGGCAGCAGGGAACATGCAATGTAAGGCAGAATATTACATTACATGTTGCATTGCACCAATCTGTACCCACCTTTAAGGAGTGTCAACATGTAGGTAATATTATCTCGATCCAAAACGACACTCCCATGGTATGCAGGCGACGGGGGGCCTGAGACTGCGGGGGTGTGTAATAGCGCGCGCGGGGCAGGGGCCAAACCAAAATTCAAGTGCATCAGTCGTGGACAGTCACTGTCGACAACAACTCTTATTAAATGACCTGCGGCTGTCAGAACAAAACGCACACGATATTCATATGCGAAAACGAGTCCGACGACCTAAGATATTTGTTGTCAAGACAACCGAATATGTTATAAATATCAATATTATAAAAACATTTTTTTTTATAAATATTCAATAGGAAGATGTTGTTATGTTTTTATTAAAATAATTATGCGTCCTTTTTATTGTGCCAATTATATTTATTTAAATAGTTAATTAATCTCTAATAATACACAAATAATATACTCATTTAATATAATATCGAGTTATGTTAATAGGATGTTCAGAGGATATCTTAAGACTTATTCGTAGCGTAATAATTTATGTGTAGCGTTAAACTTTTTTTTCTATCATCGATACAGGCCCCCGCCGCTCCGCGGACCATCGGGAGTGTTACGAATGAATTTGCCAAGCCTTTTCTGTGACGATGTTTTATATAACTCGTAAGTGCGAGTTTCGAATTCCCCTTTATTTCTCTCTGTCTAACACGATACAATAGAAAGAGAACGATAGAGGTTAAATCGAAACTCGCACTAGCGAGTTAAACAGAACATCGTTACAGAATAGTCCTCCTGGTGCGGTGTGCCGGTCTATATGACATCACTGTCCAGTTGAGATTTTTAAACGTCACATCCCATTTGATCGTTAGACATCCACCTCTGTATGAATTAAAGGTTCTGTCTTAATTCATATACGTCACAGAGTTCAAAAAAGTGCCAAAAACTGTAGGTTATATTTGTATAACGTAACTTTGGAACAAGTACATACATCAATAGCATTTTATTGATAGTTGAGTTACTAAGTTTTTAACTCGACACCCTGCAAACCATAAAAACAGTCAGACACTTTCAACTTGTTTCCCATAAAGACGTCCTTACTTCTATCCTCCATATTTTTTTTAGTCTATGGTCCAAACATGATTTCGTAATAAAATTAGATTTCTATATCGACATCTATATATCACTACGACTTTTCGAGACTTGCTTTATTAAAAGTTATCACAATATAAACGTTTAAGCTAATGACAATGAACATAACCGCCATAAACATGTTTTTGGCAGGTAATGACATGAAATTGTGCGTTCTCTAATATGGAGGGAGTCAGGGATCCCTAGAACATTTTGTACACCTGATTAACTAACAAGCTAATTTTTCGTGAGAAAAAAAACGTATGGTTAGCCATCGATATAAATCGTTAGATGGGCCCCTCCATATTAGAGAACGCACAATTTTATGTCATTACCCAAAGACGTGCATGCACATTTTATCTTAGTACGTAACAAGCGCATGCTGTGAGTTGACGTGGACTTAAAAAAAATATTTACTGTTTTTTCTTATTTTAATCCCTTAATTATGCCTTCGTGTTCATTTTGGAAGTGTAAATACACAAGCCACAACATGAATAAAGAGAAATGTGTTACGAGTGATGGCGTACTCAATGTGCGAAACCAATGACAATTCCGCAACGCTTTGAGGCCCATCTAACGATCTACGATCGATGTGGTTAGCAACAACTTTTGTAACTCTACCCTCCTCCCAACTTGTATCAATAACGAGTTTATTAAAAGTTGTTACTAACCAGCTGTTTTTTTACTGTAGCTTAATTAATAGTTATACAATTTAACAGCCATATTGTCCTACAAATTTGCATGGTACATTATCTCGTTCTGACGCTTTCATTTCCTGGTAACTTAGTTAGCTATCAGAATCAAGAATTTTCGTAAATAAAAAAAAAATATCTTCTTATCGAGATGGAAGCTACTCAGGAAAAATTTGCTTGTTAGTATTCAGGTTCTAGGTAAAAATGTTCTAGGGATCCCTGACTATTATATCGTAATTCCAGCAGAATTTCGAAATAATACATTTAAAATTTAGATATGCCCACCTTAAATAAGAAAAGGGTTTTAAGATTGGACTTTTTTCTTATTTAGGGTTGGTATACCTGTCATTCCTCTGTAGGTTCAATTTAGAAATTAAATAGTAAATATTAAAAAACACATTTTCAGAGCAAGACTAATAATTATAATTTATAATAGTTTTTTATTACTGTAAAAAAATCTATAGGTCTACACTTTTTTGTTATTGAGTAGGTACTACAATACCCATAATTTATATCTGTCAGTCCTTCAAAATACCTTTGTAAAAATAGTATTGTAAAACAGTACAATGATCCATTCGTTTGGATCCATTGGATTTGTAAATTCAGGCTAGTTTATATTATTCTATGTTTTTTTTATTTTACTGGAACTTGACGGCGAGTTCTCACTGTTATCAGAAATATGTCTTTTAAGTGTATTTTTAAGTATAATTGGTGTATTACTTATCACCTTTTTCGGTGCTGGTTTAGGCAAGATTTTCAAAAATTTTGGTGCTTTCGTGGTGGCACTCAAAGACGACGAGGCACTTGGTTTCTTTGGATTGGATTTAGTGGTTATTTGGGTCAACAGACCTTTGTCATTACCCGACATAAGAGATATGTCTTTGATCGAAACCACTTTCTTCATACCAAACGTTGATATTTTCGTGATGACAGGCAAATTTTTTAATATCACAGGTTTAGCAGTGTCAGTCTTTTTATCATCATCACTGGGTTTGGCTGCCAGTTTTGTATTCATTTCCTTGGTTGGTGTCACAACAGTATACCTTGTATCTTTACTTATTCCTTTGGGATTTGTATAAACCTTCGGATGATTTGAATTGGCCTGGTTTTTGTTCAATTCTTTAACAGTGATGACGCCTTTCGCGTCTTTGACGAGCATGACGGTATCGTATTGCCTACCATCGCAACCGTTGAAACCCGAGAGCTTGGACGATATGAGGCAAGACAAAGTAATGTCTTGGAACTCTGTGAGTAGCAGAGTGACGTTGGTGCCGGAGTTGTTCTCTATCGCCGGGTCGGCGCCATTTTCGATTAAAATTTCAATGGTCTTTTTATAGTTCTCCGGTATTTTTGTTTTGTCACCGCGATCTAAAAAGGGAAGTGCAGTTTTCTATTAGAGTTAGCGAGCCAAAGACCAAGTAACCAAGTTACACATTAATTATCTTTCTACCGACGCTTTGAAAACTAATAAACGTATGATAAAATTCGTTATTGATAGGTCACGTGATGAATTTATCAATCAGTTATGTCATTCCTATTCATTTTCTACTTTTCGCTTTAGCGTTTGTAAAAAGAGAATTTAGCGTAAGTGCAAACGAATGCACAGGCCAGGTAGAGCGCGGTGTCCCCATTGATGGGCATCGCCATTTTGACAGTGCTGGGTGCCGCGTCATTACCCAGCTCGCTGACCAGCTTGAGTGGGGTGTAGTATAGTGAAGAAGGTAACTCACTGAGCGCCTCGGTGCAAGCTGCGGCACAGGCGAGGTAGAGCGCGGTGTTCCCACAGGTGGGCATCGCCATGTTGACGGTGCTGGGCGCCGCGTACACCAGCAAGCGCACCGCCGCGTCGTTGCCCAGCTTACTGGCCAACATGAGCGGGGTATAGCCTGCGGAATTAGGTAATTGACATTTTTTTTCTTACAACATATTCAAAGTTTTTTTTTTATACTCTACAAGTTAGCCATTGACTACAATCGCACCTGATAGTAAGTGATGATGCAATCTAAGATGGAAGCCGGCTCTTGTTAGGAGTAGGATGAAATCCACACTCCTTTGGGTTTCTACACGACATCGTACCGGAACGCTGAATCGCTGGGCGGCACGTCTTTATCGGTAGGGTGGTAACTAGCCACGGCCGAAGCCTCCCACCAGCCAGACCTGGACCGATTAAGAAAACCTCAATCGATCCAGCCGGAAATCGAACCCAGGACCTCCGTCTTGTAAATCCACCGCACATACCACAGCGCCACGGAGGCCGTCAAATGCTAATAGTAGAGCAATTTTGTTGAAGTAACAGTGTATCTGCGATGAATACTTTCGACGATATAGGCTCGTCTTTGCGGTGTTTCCATAGATCGCACAAAAACTTAATTTTCCTGAATGACTCATGAAAATCGATATATTCAAAGGAAGTCAAATACTAAACAAATGTTTGAATAAAGTACACACCAAGTACAAAGTAGAGGTACTCACTTTCCAAGGCTCAGCAAGATAAGGTAAAGGTGCTGACAGACTTGAGCATTCTTGCGAAACATACACACAGAAAGATACGAGAACACTTTATCAAGCACTAGCTGACGCCGCGCGGTTTCACCCGCGAGGTTCCCGTTCCCGTAGGAATACGGGGATAATATATAGCCTATAGCCTTCCTCGATAAATGTGCTATCTAACACTGAAAGAATTTTTCAAATCGGACCAGTAGATCCTGAGATTAGCGCTTTCAATCAATCAAACAAACAAACAAACTCTTAAGCTTTATAATATTAGTATAGATTTTAGCGTCCTGGCGAGCAATTTGCTTGGAGCTTTTTGCCTAGCCAAGCTTCTGTCATCGTTCTGACGAGCATCGGTAGAATTCTCAAGATCTCTCTTTATGCTCGGCTCGGCTCGTTGTTCAGTTCGACAAATATAAAAAAGCGACCAAGTGCGAGTCGAACTCGCCCGTGAAGGGTTCCGTAGCAGCAAGTAACATAAACTTCTTGCTCATTAATTACATATATACATTATATATATAGATACCTATTACGATTACGATCAAAGCAATTTTCGCAGTCAGTATTCAGTTTAGAAAAAAATTATATTGGAAACTTCAATATCATTATTGATGACATATACATATATACATAGATACCTCACATGTATGGGTTTGATGAAAAAAAAAATTTGTGTTTCATTTGTGAGTATGGAGGACCCCCATATTTTTTTTTCTATTTTTGTATGTATATATACAATAATAGAAATACTAAAATAGAATATATATAATGCGGTTCACAGAATACATTTACTCACCAAGTTTCAACAGTATAGCTCTTATAGTTTCGGAAAAAAGTGGCTGTGACAGACAGACGGGCAGACAGACAGACATGACGAATCTATAAGGGTTTAAGGGTTTTTGCCATTTGGCTACGGAACCCTAAAAACGGCGAATGCTCTATCTTCTGTTACAAGTGAGTGCTCAAGTCTATCAGAGCACCTTAAGATAAAGTAAAATTGCGACGGCCTCCGTGGCGCAGTGGTATGCGCGGTGGATTTACAAAAGGTCCTGGGTTCGATCCCCGGCTTGGCAAGTTGAGATTTTCTTAATTTGTCCAGGTCTGGCTGGTGGGAGGTTTCCGCCGTGGCTAGTTACCACCCTACCGGCAAAGACGTACCGCCAAGCGATTTAGCGTTCCGGTACGATGCCGTGTAGAAACCGAAAGGGGTGTGGATTTTCATCCTCCTCCTAACAAGTTAGCCCGTTTCCATCTTAGACTGCATCATCACTTACCATCAGGTGAGATTGTAGTCAAGGGCTAACTTGTAAAGAATAAAAAAAAAAAAAAATAGTAAAATCATACATACCCTGATTATCATACATCATGCTGAGTTTTATTAGCAAGTAATTGACAAGTTTATCGTCCGTTTTATTTTCTAATTCTGGTTTCCATAACTCACAATGCTCTTTTAATATTTGCCTGAAAGAAAAATGTTTTATGTTCAATGTAAAACCACCATAATACTTCTTTAATATGTGTTATTTTCAAGCCATTAAATAACTTGTATGTTGATAGTTCTTTTCTTTAATAATAAGCAAGGAAAACTAAACATTTTTATGTTAAAATGCCTAATGATTACTATTGTTACTACTGACTGTTTTAATTTTAACCCACGGTTCCCGCGGGATTTGTGACAACTGAATTCCACGTGGACAAAGTCGCGGGCGTCCGCTAGTCGATAATAAATACCAAAATATAATAGTGAATAGACCAGCAGAGCTACCTAAATATGATTATAAAGATGATTGGCATGATATGACATGTAAAATTTAAGAAATATTATAAGATTGGTTACTAAAGGCAAAAGACTGATCAAAATGCCAGTATCTAGAGGAGGCCTTAACGCAAAGGGTTCTTCTTTTAAATAAAAGAAAAACAATCATTCCAAATTATAATGTACCTAACAAAATTTACACTTAATAGGTACCCTTACTACAGCGTTTCTTGGTGAGATTCTTGACTTGACCAACAAACAAATTACAAATGAAGATAGAAAATGCATGTCATTTCAAAACTTATTTATTTTAAAATAATTATGTATGGTTTGTATATACTCGTAAATGTTATATAAAAAATATTAACCATCTCTAATTGTTCCTAGGCTCATCAATCAAATTTATTTTCATTAATTTAAGAACAAGTTAGTTATAATTATTATTAGGTGTGAAATGACTAGTGATTTATACCCTCATTTTTAATTTGTTTGTTGATAAACAGTACTCATCAAGACAGGCTGTAGTCTAAATAAAAATTGTTAACACTATACAGAAGAAGTAAAAGGCTTCTTTATTTGTTATTAATTTTATTTATAACTTCATCCGTGAAACTGGATGTAAACTTTCAATCCCTGTTTCATCCCTTTCTATTAATAGTTTCGCATTTCGCATATTTTATAAATGATTACCTGACCCGGTCAAGCTTCAGTTTGACTTACGTAAACTTCTTTCCTACCCCTACCCTACTCTTCTTTACCTTACCCCTACCCTACCCTATACCCTATTTCTATTATTAGTTTAGATGTAATACCTGGCATTACTGTAGCAATGCTCCACTATAGCTTCGACGTGCTTGGCGCCTATCTCGGCCGCCAAGTGCAGGACAGTCCTCGCTTCATCATCCCGTACCATCAAGTCTGCGCCTTGAGCTAGCAACACAGCGGTGCACTCCGGACAGTCTTGGAATACTGCCATTTGTAATGCTGTCTGTAAACAATGAATAAAGTCATTAAATAAATCGTCATAGCTGCCATCCTATCGCTATCCTATTACGAAGAGATTGACAGAGTCTCGCAAAAGTATAAAACACGACTGATGAGTCATCCAAATGTTCTGGCTTCAAAACTGATTCACAGGACATATCAGGGTGTGGCGAACGAACTCTTTCGTTCGCCCACTTCAGGTTAGGCCATCTACTTTCACATTCCAGATTCATTTCATATTTAGAACTCCCTTGACCGCGCATGCGTGGATATATTGTTTCGACCATTCATTACATCTTTACCGTTTCTCCATTCCACACCGCATCATCACTTTGATAGTCCTTTTATTTTATATCCTTTTACAATTATTATAATCAGTGAAAGAATAAATATACATAGCAATGCAATCGTCTTCTTCATATCTATATACTAACATAAAACCTCCACGGCGATAAGAGCAGGCTTAAAAGAAAGCACATTATTTAGACATATTTTATAAAAACAATGAGGGGATGTTCTCACTGAGGAATACACTCGAAAAGCGAAGTTATCATAGAACATATCTGCTTATAGTTCTTACTTATTTTTTTTTCTCTGATTGCAGATTTATCTGCGAAAAAATCCTATCGCTATTGTGGTGGTCACACACACATAGATTGTAAATGAAAATGCTACTTAAGCATTTTCGTAATTATGACGAAGTCAATACGGGCGGTTTGTCGCCAGTCGTTACCTAACCGTTGTAACTGATAGTCAATATAAGTGTTTTATCAGTGGAGCCTACTATTATTTATCACCCATAACCGCTACCCGGGACACGACATACCTTATTCAAACCCAAATATATAAGTATCCAAATAGTACCAAAGTGGTACAAAAGTGGTGACCCGACTCGGTTTTATTAGCGGTTATTTTTGCACGGGTAGCAACACGTAACGACTCACACATTGGAATCCAGAATGGCAAACAAGGTGACAGAAAATGCAATGCCTATGGTGGCCGCAGTACGGAGTGCAAGGAGTGATTCTCCAGATGTAATAGCGGAGATCCACAAGCTGGGCGAACGACTAAGAAAAATTGAAAATTCCCAGCGTAGCGGTGGGAGAAGCCGATCACGGTCACACGGCGCGCCACGTACGCGCAACACTAGCGGTAGCAGGAAGAGGACACCGGCAGATCCAGACTGGCTTTGCTACTACCACTATAAGTTTAGAGCCCGAGCACACAAATGTGTTCAACCGTGTACGTGGAAGACATCGAACCAGCCTACTGGCAATGCGGAAAACTAGCTTCGGTCCTGTCTGCGGCGGGAGGCTGTGACCCGTTGATAAATTACCGCTTGTGTATAACTGACGAAAACAGTAAGTTACGGTTTTTAATAGATAGTGGGGCTAATGTGTCAGTGTTACCCCGGTGGGCAGTGCGCGAGAAAAATAGAGCGTGCGAGGACTATAGACTGTATGCCGCGAACGGTACACCTATTAAGACATTTGGGTTGCATAGTTTAGTATTAAATTTAAAGTTAAGGAGAGCATTTCGGTGGACATTTATAGTTGCTGACGTTAGACAGCCTATAATAGGAGCCGATTTTTTAACTAAGTATAAGTTAGTGGTAGATTTTAGTAAACGGAAACTAGTGGATCAGGTAACAAATTTTAATGTTATTGCTAGTATGTCACAGTGCATGGAAAGTTCAATAACTACAATTCATAATCAACACCCACATTATAGTTTGTTAGCTAAATATCCAGATTTAACTAAACCGGTATCTTTTAAGGAAGTTCCTAAGCATAGCGTTTGTCATCACATCGAGACGAACGGTCCGCCTGTTCAATGTCGAGCAAGACCGTTACCGCCAGACCGATACGCTAAGGCTAAAGAGGAATTTCGGTTAATGTGTGAAATGGGAATATGCAGACCCAGTAAAAGCGCGTGGGCAAGCCCTCTGCATATAGTGCTTAAAAAAAATGGGCAGATAAGGCCATGTGGTGACTATAGGCGCTTAAATGCTATTACTAAGCCCGATAGTTACCCTATACCCAGGTTACGCGATTTCACGTACCTACTCGCTGGTAAGAAAATTTTTTCACGGTTAGATATAAACAGAGCTTACAATTGCATACCAGTTAACGAGATGGACATTGAAAAGACGTCTGTGTCAACCCCTTTCGGGGCTTTCGAGTTCATCAGACTTCCTTTTGGCCTTCGAAATGCTGGCCAAAGTTTTCAGCGTTTTATGTGTCATAGCGTACTCCCAGACTTAGATTTTTTATTCGTGTATATAGATGATATAATAATTGCAAGTAACAACGTCGACGAGCATAGAAAACATTTAGAGGAAGTATTTAGTCGCTTAGAGAAGTTCGGTATTACTCTGAATATATCAAAGTGTTGTTTCGAACAGACAAAATTGGAGTTTTTAGGTCATGAAGTAACAACGGAAGGGATTCGTCCACTCGACGAGAAGGTGAAAGCCATCATCGAGTTTCCGAGGCCAGCTACTGTGGACCAACTCCGGAGATTTTTAGGTATGTTAAATTTCTATAGATCACACATACCAGGTGCCGCTGAAAAGCAGTCTGAGTTGGATCGCTATTTAACGAATACAAAAAAAAAGATAAGTCAAAAATCGCTTGGACTGATTCAGCAAACGCTCAGTTTGAGCAGTGTAAACAGAGCCTAAGTGACGCCGCGACGTTAACGTATCCTGCGATAGACAAACCTTTGGCGCTTATGACGGATGCTTCAGAGTCATGCATGGGTGCGGTTCTACAGCAAAGAGAAGGTAACGTATGGAAACCTATTGCTTATTTTTCTAAAAAGTTCTCGGAAGCACAAAGGAAATATAGTACCTATGATCGAGAGTTATTAGCCATTTATTCGGCGATAGCTCACTTTCGATATATGATAGAAGGTCGTAATTTTATTGTGTATACTGACCATAGACCTCTAATTTATGTTTTTTCAAAGATAGGTAGCGTGAAAGAGCTACCTAGGCGAGCTAGACAGATAATGTTCATTAGCGAATTCACTACGGACATACGCCACGTGAGCGGCTTAGATAACATAGTAGCTGACACTTTGTCCCGCGTGGAAGAAATTGTTTGTCCTACGGTCATTGATTTCACGGAACTCGCACGTGTACAAAATGATGACGAAGAGTTAAGCGAACTAAAGAAAAAAATACAATACAAAAACATCGTGATGCCAGGCACCGATAGTTGCGTTGTTTGCGAAACATCGACTAATAAGGCCCGACCATACTTACCGGAAAGTTTTAGACGTATCGCTTTCGATGCAATTCATAGTTTAAGTCACCCGGGTATTCGCGCTACCAACAAAATGGTTAGAGATAGATACTTTTGGGTAGGTATGAATAAAGATATCCGAAGATGGGCTAAGGCCTGTATCCCATGTCAACGATCTAAGATTCAAAAGCATACTGTATCCGATTTAGGTACTTTCGAGAAAGTAGATCGTTTTAGTCACTTAATGATTGACATAATAGGCCCTCTCAATACATCACCCGAGGGATATAGATACTGTTTGACTATGATAGATAGAGGTACGCGTTGGCCAGAAGCTGTCCCAATTAAAGAAATCACAGCTGAAGTAGTAGCCAAAGCTCTTTATGAAAACTATATAACGCGTTTCGGAGTATTTTTTAAGTGTACTTCCGATCAAGGTCGTTGTTTCGAGAGTAATCTTTTCAAGCAACTCATGAATCTTATGGGTATTGAAAAGATCCGCACTACCGCTTATCACCCGCAGAGTAATGGGATGATAGAACGGTGGCACAGATCTTTAAAAGCAGCACTTATGGCTAGACTGTCAACTAAAAGTTGGGTAGAAGAACTACCAACCGTTTTACTAGGTTTAAGAGCCGCTGTACGGGCAGACACTAATGTTAGTTGTGCTGAAATGGTATACGGCACAAGTATTAGGCTGCCAGGTGAATTTTATGATATAAGTAAGGATAATATTTTAGATAGCTCTAGTTATGTAAGCAAATTAAAAAGTATAATTAATGATTTAAAACCTGTTAAAAGGGTCAATAAAGACTCGAGAAAAATTTTTGTTCACCAGGATTTACACACTTGTGACAAAGTATTTATCAGGAACGACGCGGTGCGTAAGCCTCTCCAAGCGCCTTACGACGGTCCGTACCGAGTAATTAGCAGGACAGAGAAAGTTTTTAAGGTCCAATTACCCACACGTCAGGTTATAGTTTCTATAGATCGGTTGAAACCAGCTTATATTTTGGAGGAAAACGTTAATCCCCAAAATACTATGTCGCCAAAAACTACGGAACCGATTTTAAAAAAGAAAGTCACAGTGTGTACGGTCCCTTATAATACCAACGGTGTAAAATGCAAAACAACGAGCAGTGGTCGCGTCAGCCGCGTACCTGCACGTTATGCTTAGTTGCATTATTGTTAATTGTTTCGTCATGTTTATAATTTTAAGAAATTAGTTGTGCAATGTTAAAGTAAAAACCATATTCTGCTTAAAGTAATTGTATTTGAAGGTGTTCTACAAAATTGTTTACATAATATTACACTTATACAAATTTTACATTGTCATTTATATTTTTTTTTGTTTAAATTTTTTTTTGTTGTTAGCTTTACAGAGTTCATTAGTTTAAGTGTAACAAGTGTATGCTCCTCGTGAAACGTTTTGTCAGCATTGTGCTTATAGTGTTAAGAATGAAACACCCCTATACTACCTATACATTGTTTTCTGTAAAAAAAAAAAAAAAAAGGGGGTGGAATGATGTGGTGGTCACACACACATAGATTGTAAATGAAAATGCTACTTAAGCATTTTCGTAATTATGACGAAGTCAATACGGGCGGTTTGTCGCCAGTCGTTACCTAACCGTTGTAACTGATAGTCAATATAAGTGTTTTATCAGTGGAGCCTACTATTATTTATCACCCATAACCGCTACCCGGGACACGACATACCTTATTCAAACCCAAATATATAAGTATCCAAATAGTACCAAAGTGGTACAAAACTATCATCCTATTTTAACGGTCCAATCATCATCAAGGCTAGGCCTCCCTTCATACAGGAAGCCAATCGGCACTGGGCCAGCGTGGTGGACTATTGGCCTAACCCCTCTCATTCTTTCATTCATTTTGACGGCCGCGTGGCGCAGTGGGTAGTACCCTGCTTTCTGCATCCACGGACGTGGGTTCGATTCCCACAACTGGAAAATATTTGTGTGATGAGCATGGGTGTTTTCCAGTGTCTGTGTGTATTTATACATTATATAAGTATTTATATGTAGTATATAATTGTATATTAATATTATAATATCATAGCACCCATAACACAAGCTACTCTGTATGCTTACTTTGGGGCTAGATAGTGATGTGTATTGTTTAAGTATTTATTAATTATTTATTTATATTTATTCTAAGAGACGACTCGTGCTCAGCAGTGAGCCGAATATGGGTTGTTAATGATGATGATGTTTGTTATCTGTTTGTCTGTGACTTCAAAATAACTATGTTTGTCTTGCTTATAGTTATTTCAACAATACTAAAACACAATCAGGCTTTTTTTAATTTTTCTGTCAGTCTGGTGGTCCGTGCTAATCAATGCAACGGCTGAACCGATTTTACTGGGACTCTAACTGGAAGACTGATAAAGTTATTGAGCAACTTACGGGAAAATGAAATGGCGTGCCTATGTTCATTAAGTATACATATAATTAGTTGAAGGGCCCACATACTTGATGGAAACCTGTATCACAGAGTGCCCTGGCTGTGTAGGATACTTTTTATCCCAAAAACATCCATGGTTCTTGCGGGATTTGTAAAAACCGAATTTACGTGGACGAAGTCGCGGGCGCCCGCTAGTAATTACTATAAATTTGATAAAAACTGTGAAAAATTCGCTTCTAAGGTTAAACAACAGCCATATTGGAATTTAAATCAACACGTTTCAAATTATACAAACACTAGCTGACGTCGCGCGGTTTCACCCGCGTGGTTCCAGTTCCCGTAGGTATATGGGGATAATATACACCGTGCTACCGGCCGCGTCTATAATCCGCCGCGACATGTATGTATCCATTACGAGAAACTCTATAGTAATATTAAAAATAAGCTGAAGCACATTCACACGCTATCGAAAAAAAAATTTTAAATTGATGAAAAAACTTCAGAACATCCTGTTTCATTCTGTTTGGAAAGAAGAGGTTAATGAACTTTAACCTAGTTTCAGAAATTTTGTTGTTTAATACCTACATACCTACTATTTTTGATACACCTAGTCGGCGGCAGTGTCTTTACTAGGGCTGTTAATAAAATATCGATATATCAAAATATCGATTATCACTTAATAGCGATAAGTATTCATTACTAATATTTTTATGGACGATATATCGATAGTTCGATATTGAAACGTAGATATCGATACTAGATATTTTTAACAAGTTTTAATTTTTTATATCCCTCGCAAATTATTTAAACTAAAACATTATCAAACATAATCTACTTTACTTTATTTATACTTTATTACGTTTTTCATATTTTAGTTTATTTAATTGCATTTTATCGAAAATGTCACTGAAATAAGTAAAACGTAATGTATTCAGATAGTATACACTACTTTACCCTCAGACAAAACTTTAAACATGTTTAATCGTATTAATTTACTTGTCAATTTAGTTACATAAAAAATAGTGAAGTTTAATAAATACTTAATTGTTAAAAGTTTTCATTTAGCCGAAAAATTTATTTTGAAATTATCGATATATCGAGAATCCGATATTTTAAAAAATAGCAAGCCCTAGTCTTTTGCGGTTTCCTTTTTGATAACGCCGCTCGCCGCCTAACCCGTAACCACAGAAAAGATATTACAACCAGTAGTTGGACTTCATACTAGAGGTCGAAACGCGAGCTATACCTACGCTCCTTGAACATGGGGTGATCGTAGGGTGAAGACAGTCGCGACTGTGCCGCGGTGACGAACGAACGCACGGTGTATTAACAGAGTAAAGTGTATTAATAGTATTAGATTTTTTTAATTATGACCAGTAGGAAATACTGTGTCGTTTTTGGATGCATGAATTCAAAATTATCCCATCCAGAGATAACTTTTTTTAAGTTACCTGGAAACTCTGAAAGGTTAACTTTAAAATAAATTTACTTATTAGTAGGTAGGTACATAATCTTGTATTTTTTAATGGATAAGGTATTTCCTTTTATCTCCAGAATAAAGGTAGGTATCTGGATTAGTAAATAAAGTGAATAGAGTAAAGGAAAGTGATTGACACGATTGAAATATGTAGCTATACGCGGTTCATGAATCACGATACAGTAGGTACGATAAGCTTGTATTAAAACCTCGACTGCTTGTACAATGTATTGTGTGACTGTGCTCGGATCATTTGTGTTTTGTTACCCGACTGCGGCGAAGCCCAAAGGAGGAGTATGTGTTTGAATGTTATGACTTGTTGTTGTATGCGGGCGACGGGAGGAAAGGACTGCGCGGGTGTGAAGTCGTACGCGCTGGGCATCGTTACCCCCCTCCCGGACCGCGCCGACCTTCGGGAGTGTTACGAACAAATTTGCCAAGCACACATACTGATAAATGATATGTCATTAGACTCGTCTAGATAGGCCGAGTGTCACTGGGTAACTTAGTTCTTAAAAAATCAAAATGGCGGATTTTATGCACTTTAATGTGCAAGCTCATAAAACTTTTGCTCAGCTTGGCATTGGTGACAAGAATTTTAACCGACTTCCAAAAAGAATCGTATCGTATTTACAGCGATATTTCCGTCATTTGTAAACCGTTTCTTTTTTGTTTGGATGAATATTCTTTCAGGTTAGTCCCATTTTTTTCATGTCAGGATCTGATAATGGCATCCTAGAGAAATCTAGGGGAACTATCGTATCGTAGGGACAATTAGTGCGTTTGTTCATTGTTTCATTATCTATTTTAAATCACTACAATTTCATGAAGGTATTTATCTTTTTTTTTATTTGTTCACGTAGTGTGGAGGTAATACCTAGATGGCATTACCGAAATAAATATGTTTAAGAATACGACCAATCCTTCAAGATCATTGACGTAGTATCAGCCTTAATTAAATCAACCAATCAAAAAACACGCATTTTTATTTATCACTTCCCATTTTACTACAATTTACAAAGTATTTTATTTGTTTATATAAAAAAAGTTTATTTACAATCACAAAACTAAGTGGAAACACAAAGTTAGCAAATGTAATTAAATTGCTGCATGCGGGCAGCCCTATGACATGTTTACGTACCGCGCGGCTGTAGGTATTTATTTCAAAAATACGGCCGAGTTATTATACTGCTTGTAATATCTTTACTGTGCCGTAACTATTGTCGGCAATGTCCAAAAATAGGTACAGGTAAGAAATGTATCTTTCGATCGTTTCTTATAACGCAAGGTGATTGGTTGGGTCTTAATAATTCGATCATTCGGGTCACGGGTCTTTCGTGTTTTGTGTATCGTTACGACTCGACTTAAAGTATGTAGTTACTTGAGTCTTAAACTGAACATCCGTAGGACATGAATCGGAACCCTTTTTTTATTCATTACAAGTTAGCCATCGACTACAATTTCACCTGACGGTAGTGTAGTAAGTGATTATGCAATCTGAAATGGAAACGGACTAACTTATTAGGGGGAGTATTTGAATCCACGGCTTGGCGGTACGTCTTTGTCGGTAGGGTGGTAACGAGCCACGATCGAAGTCTCCCACCAGCCAGGACCAAAACCCCAATCGGCCCAACCGAGGTTCAAACCCAGGACCTCCGTCTTGTAAATCCACCGCGCACACCACTGCGCCACGAAGGCCGTTAAAATTCCGAACTGATCGGATTTTAGGTTGCTATTCTGTAAAGTGATGTTGTACGACTGACCGACGAGTATTCGATCCAGATAATTGTTACAAGTCCAATTCAGTGTGGTGAACAAAAATCGTTCGCAGATTATTTGAGGCGCTGACGGCCGCGTCACTCGCTCACGCACAAGTACTGATCGGGTATCAGAGATTCGATCAATCACGATCGACACAGGTCTAGTACGGGTTAACACCCGTAAATAAAATAGAATTTGATTTAAAGAAATAGGTTAAAGTGAATGACCTCAAAGCTCAAAGGGACCGACTGGCTGCCGACGTGACTGCGGCGAGGAGGTAGGTAGATGTTTGAAAATACAGGATGTGTTAAAATAATCGATTTTTGAAAGTTTATTACAATTGTAACTCCTTGAATTGTACTTTGTTTTTTTTTTTAATAACACTGATGGATAATAGACATTGGGTACATTATGTGGGATTTTGGTTTAAGACGAATAACGTAGCGCGGTGTATAGCCTTCTTCGATAAATGGGCTATCTAACACTGAAAGAATTTTTCAAATCGGACCAGTACTTCCTGAGATTAGCACGTTCAATCAAACAAACAAACAAACAAACTCTTCAGCTTTATAATATTAGTATAGATAAACATTGATACAATTTCATTTTCAATTGTGAGTTTTCTGAGACAAATGTAGAAGAATTAGTATTGGTGATATCATATTATCTAATCTATCCATCCAAACTTTATACACCTGTATCAGATTCAAACGAATGGTTACGTTTTATCAAAAATAAATATCATACGATAATAATTAACATTGCGAAAGTCAAAGTCATTCCTATTAAGTAACACTAGCAGACGCCGCGAACTCGTCCACTTGAAAGTCGGTGTGAAAAATTTGCTTAAAAAACCCATATTTTAACTTTTCTATTTATATTTTCGCATGTTTTATTTATATTAAATAGTCCTCTCATCATTTTACAAAATATAACTCAAAACATAAACGATTTAATCATATAAAAACAACTTCAATACCTTTTTTTATCCTTTAGGTGTAGAATTTTGAACAACCGTGAATTACTTTATTTTTAGTATTTTTCTGATAGTAGGTACTCATACCAATTTTTACAAATGTAACTTGAAAAATGAAGGAGTTTTCATACAAACTTTCAACCCCTATTCACCCCTTCTGGATTTTTTCACAACAAAAAGTTTTTCAAATCAAAATTTATTTATTTCAATTAGGCTTAGTTTACAAGCACTATCGAATATTAGATAATGGTGATAATAATAGCAATAATTAGTCGAAAACTTTTTTTAGGGTTTCAAATACGCTTTGTCTACTATCTTATAACCTTCGTAGTTTTAACATGAAAGATTTCAGGTCAACAAAAACACGGACAGACAGACAAAAATAAAAAAGAATATTTTTGCAACTAAAATTTACAAAAATATCTTCAATGTAGAGATTTGGACCTATTACAGATTTTACGCCGAGTAGTGCAGGAATTATTGGTGGCATCAATAAGCACAAATAATATTATAATGGTATAATTGCAGTTTATTTCAGTCCGATTCATCAGATCATCAGATTATCCAGTCAGACTGTATGTCTGTTACGCTTAAATCTTAAATCAGCAAACCTATTTCGATATAGAGATATTTATTAGAGCCAATTGGAAATGTGAGCAAAACATAGGCTACTTTTCTTCCAAGAAATTTGTGGGAAGATAGGATTTCCGCGAGCTTTGTGGGAAGACAGGATTTCACGCAATATTCTTGTAAGTTTCAGTACAAAGCAGTAAATTAATGAATCTTTGAAACACTGTCACATTGTTTCTTATCTGTCGTTTCTTTACCTGATACGTTGGATCCACTTGGACTCCACCAACTGTTCCTCCATATTTCTACCAAATAATAGCAAAGCGCCGCGAAAGGTGGCATTCTTACAGTGTGGATAAGTTCAATTCATACTACACTTTGCATTTTCTGATTCGCACAGCAAAAATTTAAAGTGCCCTATATCCAGCATCTATGTTTCGTGCCTCCCACAATTTGAACACCTTCAAGGCAACAGTGAATAGTCATATAGGCAAACGTGGCCCAAATTGACTTTATCAATTCTTTCCATCCTTGCATGATTGTAGATAAGTGCAAGCCTATCATTCATAAAAAAATTACAGGCTAATAGCTAATTTCAGGAAGATATGACACATATTACATGGAATGTGTATTAATAATTCACTCAAGAAGTCTGAAACTGAATAAGCTTTGTTTAAGGGATTTTCCCTGTATAAGAGATATTCCAATAAGCACTTTACAATTCAATTTTAGAGCTCAAATTCGTATGTACATCGACTTTTGTTATAGTCTGTGTACATCATATAGCAGAGCTTATGATCTTATATGTAAGCAGCTAAAAATTTGTCACCTGTAGTTCGAATAATTATTATTGATTGCTAGTGTTACTTTACTAGGCAATGGGTGAAATTGACAAATTAAATAAGTCAAAGCAAAGCTTGATTGGGTCTGCTAGTAATAACATATGCCTATATCTTTTACCAATCCCTGATAATATAATACTTACTAAGTTCCCAGAAGCCGCAATGTCGATTGATTCATTTTTGCTCTTCAGTACAAGGCACTGCCTATTGACTAAATTAACGTCATTGTTGAGAACTGCTATATGTATTGGTCTGCAAACATAATTTAAGAATATTTTAATGAGATAAATTATTATAATATGATAAAGATATTGTATGTAAGCATGAAAATTTTTTTGTTAACAGGGGCTATCAATACACCTTTCAGCTTTCAGTGATAGTGCTGTGATAGTGCTGTGATGTGTGTTATGTGTATTATTTGGATGTTGTGGACAAATGAGGCAGTATACACATTGGCAAACTCCAAAGTGTACACATACGAGTATGTCTTATCATAATTATCTACACTTACCATATGTAGTCAAACGTGAGCCTATTTTTGCATTAAAAAAGGGCCTGTAGCCATGGGCGTAGCCAGGATTCATCTGGTCAGCTATACTTATATTGAGTATGTCACATTACAAATTAATGTAATGTGAAATCTATACTTATAATAAATCTGTAGAGAGGTCAATTCTGTACATGAAATATATTTCCAAAATAACTGTCACAGGGTTATTCGTGATCGATACTGATGCCAAAAACGCAGTCAGTAAAATTTTTGTTTGTCTGTCTGTCTGTATGTTCGTTATAGAAACAAAAACTAAGAGGGAAATGTTGGGAACAAAATTTCAAGTTTGTAGCATAAAAAATCAAGGACTCTCATACAAACTTGTGAGAACCTGTAGACCTCTTTAATCTGGCACTATCGCAAAATCCATTATTAGCAGATACCCACTAACTATGGACTACCTCCCTGCCAAATTTCATCTTTGTACGTCAAGCGGTTTTCGAAATTTCGTGACAATGACCTTATGCATTTGTACCTATATTAGGAAGACTAGCCGACAACCGAACATTATTTTCTCCGTAAAACTAGTGTATCTGTTTAGATAAAAGCTCTAATGTAACGAATTTTCCAACGAAGACCACTACTCTAGGGGGGACAGCTGCCCCCCTGCCCGTACTTCGCTACGCCCATGCCTGTAGCTATGTTATACTCAATTTCTATAGAAGCTAACCCTCAAAAACTAATAAATGTAGGTATGAGGATGACATTAATTATCAATAGTTGTTGATCAACCTATCAATCAGATATGTCATTCCCATACATTATTTAGTTTTCGAACCCAATAGCGTTTCTAGAAAGAGAATCAATGTGTAACATGGGTAGAGGCTCATGTTCGTCATATTCTACACATTCAGTTGTTATCTATACAATACACACATCTAATAACAGATCAGTAAACATTAAATTAAATGATAGATAAATGTTATCATTGTTACTGGAAATCTGTGCAATCCAGTATTCTATACAATTCCTAGGCATTGTATGAAATATCTAAAATATTCATCTTCATGAAATATAATTCATTCAGCCTAAGAATATGTAATCCATCTGTGCAATACAGAATACAGAGCTGATAATATGTACATACAAAATCCAACATTATTTTTTGGTGTTTGTACACTCAAAAATCTCATGACTACTGATAAATTTAACTGATATTATTTTCATTTTTAATAGTATACAGAAACATTTATCATTGATATTTTACAATAAAAAGTTGAACATACAAAACAATACTTATATATGTTTTGTTTGTTCAACTTTTTATTTATAAGTAGAAAGGTCATGACATAACATTCATAAACACTATTTCATACTATGCCCTCCGGTTTTATTTATATGTTGTCTAGGTATTAAACAGTCAGTCATTTGATCGGATTATGGTCTAGAGACTGATCTCCGATAGACCAACAAACAAGAGAAAAAAAAAAAAAAAAAAAAGGTATTAAACAGAATACATGAATTATAGAAATCTTCTGTAACATTAATAAATCAATCAGTAAGAGTTGCAAAAATACCTACAACCAAATCAGCTACACTTACTACAAGGGGAATCCCCTGAAAATTTACCTATGATTCAGAAAGTGATATAGGTAGATTGTATTAAAATGAATTAAGTTTGAATCATACAACACTTATTCTGCTGTAAAAGTAAAAAAAACAATGTGCACTTTGTTTATCTATACTAATATAAAGAGGTAAAGTTTGTGGAGTTGAAGGGGGTTATATCTGGATCTAATGAACCAATTTTGAAAATTCTTTTACATAAAACTTTTCTTTTTTTTTACAGAAAACACCATTATTTGTAATTGTCATCTATTTTATCCCCGTATCTTCACAGGAATGGGAACTATTCGGGTGAAACTGTAGGGCATGGGGTGGTGTATAATAATGTGTATTTTAATTGTATAATCAAAAGAAGATTGTCTTTTAATACATGTTTTGTGTCTTTGTGTTTTTTAACAAAAAAAATCTTTTTCTTAAATTTTATCTCAGTGTATACTAATTTCCAACTTAACATGGTGTCAGAGACAGACGTGTATCACCACCAACTTTCCAACTCCAGGCTGAGAATTTAACCTAATCCTGCCAAAGTTAGTTTTCTACCATTTTGAACTGCATTATCACCTAACAACAAACAACATTTTAAAGCAAGTTGTCAATGAGTTAAACAGTCAGTTTGTTCACAACAAGCATAGCAAGTGTAACAGTTAGTTTTAACAACATTTGTGGTGCTGCGATATGTGCTGTGGATATATATCTAGTATATACACAGCACATATCACATCACCAAAAAAGGTCCTGGGTTCAATCCCCCGCTGGGCCAATTGAGGTTTTCTTAATTAGTCCAGGTCTGACTAGGTGGAGGTTTTCGGCCGTGACTAGTTACCACCCTACCAACAAAGACATACCCTGAAGCGATTTAGCATTCCAGTACAATGTCATGTAGAAACCAAAGGAGTGTGGATTTTCCTTCCTCTTAACAAGTTAGCCCACTTACATCTTAGATTGCATCAACACTTACCGTCAGGTGAGATTGTAGTAAAGGGCTAATTTGTAAAAGATTTAAAAAAAAAACTTACTTACAAATTATTATCTTCATTTCTTTGCAGACAGTATTTCCAATCTAAATATGCTTGGTGCAGCATCAATTTTTTCTGATCATCGAGTGTCAAATCTTTCAAAATATCTGGTGTCGCTATATGAAATGGGTCCGGATTTCCCTTTACTGTGACTGTTGACCCGTCAACCATTATTAATTTTAGATTTGTAACTTCACTTGCACATTGATTGTTATCTAGGTAATCAAATTCTGTGTGTCTATCTATGTAGTTAAGTATTGACTGTGCATTTCTCTCTATACCTGGTATACTAAGGCTTCCTATTGATAAATTACTGACACTGACATCAGAGATAATGCTGTCCTCATGAATAAATTGATTCAATTCAGGGAATGCATCACAGTCATATGAGTTAGTCTTGTTTTCATCACATGATAAAAAATCATCAGTACATTCGTTATCATGCTCCTGTTTAATGGTCTCAAGTTTTAGTCTTGTCTCTTCAGAACCTTTATTAGACAATTTTGAAATTGATGTAAAGTGTATCTGTCCTTCGACATCACATGTACTTTTCAATGGCCCTGTTGGATTCCCTTCAAGATGAACTATGTTACTCTCTGGCCCAGTTGGATTGTGTTTATTATCAAATAAGTTGTTTGATGGCCTGGTAGGATTGTCTTCATTATCAACTATGTTCTGTCTAGTATCTGGTAAGGCAGTTGTGTTAGTTTCCTCAAATTCAACTTTAACATTGTCAAGTTTCATAAAAGTAGCCGGGTGTATGACAAGCTTTTTGGACACAATTTGAGATTCTTTTGGCACGATGTACGGCTTCACCTGCGAACGTCCGAGATTCCGTGAGCGCCTCTGTTTCTCTCTTATTAAATGATTGAAGGACGATTCGTACGTCTGCGTGACAACCGAGCAATATTTTTTAGTTTCCGGTGATGGTGACGCTATAGTCTCGGAGAGCAAGGCAAGTATGCCCTTAACTTTCAACTCCTGATTGAAAACACAACACAAAGACGCGATCACTTGATCGTAGTTCGCCTGCCCGATGGTTTTAACCACAGCGTCCGAAGTTAGCTTGATAACGTCACCGTTCGGACCCTTGTAAGAGGCAACTGTGCTACTACAATTTTTAGCAACGTCCAAACGATTAATCAAACAAATGCCAGGGTATTTCCCCTGCAGAAAGTCACCCTCGACAGACTTGTATATTACATCCTCCTTTATTACAGTTTTAGAAGTGCCCGTGCCCGGCAAGCAACGGAATAACATTCCACATTTCGAGCTTGGTTTTATAGAATTTTTTTTTAAAATAAGTGGAAGTTTATGTATTTTGGTTACTTGTATTTGGTTACTGGTTGTTTGTGCCTCTGACATATTGATTGCTATTAGGATTTATTTGTCATAATAACACGTGTAAACGCAAACCACTATACATTGAATTTATAATAATTAATAAAAGTTAATTTCATTATTATTTCATATTCATAAATTCATACTAAAAGTTTACATGTCGATAGGACACTTATTTTTTTTAACGCACACTTGCCAAATAACTCACAGGTAATCCCGCAGAAAAGAAAAATAAAACAAATTGCGAACTTTAGCACCGAAATACATACAATCATAGAGTACCATACAATACTGGGGTAACCCCCTACAATTTGTTGGCCACAGACAAAACAAACATTCGTCACTAAACATGTCATTTCTAAATATCTATGGACGATAGTTCTATTTCAAATAGAAATCGATAAATAATAAATCGAATCATATTATTGATGATTCGATTTATTTACCGATTCTGATTTATTTACATCTTTTAAATACATTTTATTAACTTAATATGTTTATGAAGTCGATCAAAAACTTATACTACATACCTACATGTACTGAATTAAAAAGCGAAAAATAATATCGTAGTATGTTCTAGAATCTATTGTTTCGACTATACATATACATTTTTAACCGACATAAAAAAGGAGGAGGTTATCAATTCATCAGAATCTTTTTTTCCATTAAAGTAAAAAGCGAAAAATAACATCTTATTATCTTCTACTCATATAATCTACACTTTGGCTAATGAAAGTGGAGACTGTATCGGTCGACAAAAAAATAAATCATCCTCTGATTTATTTCCCATCCCATTCCCAAAACTTTCCCCATATATAATTGACGTGTTAAAAGTTAAAACTGCTTGTAAAGTGAGCCTAGTTGAGTTAAATGATTTTTGATTTTGATTTTTAATAAATGGAGTGGTTTGTGCTATAAAAGTGTATATGGCCGTTTTCCGACTTTAGTGCGGGAATTCTGATTTTAACTAAATATTTTCATTATTTTTTATTATAAGGTACATTAAAAAGTAAAAGTTTCGATTTATAACATCGATTATATTTATATCGATTCATTTCTTGATTTGTTGTATTCCGCTCATCCATATTTGACGTATCCGGACTTTTGTTCCACTTTTTATGAAGATCTATGACATTATCAAATAATCAAACAATGTCTCGGTTTTGATCTATGGTTTGAACAAAGAAACCATAAATATGCCAAGCGTCTCAGACTAACTATTGTATAGTACCTGCCTCGCTTTAAATTAATTTTCTGCAAAGTATATGATCAACGATCTAATGCGATTATAAAAACTGTCTCTATAGCATCGATGTTTCATAGTAGTAATCGTGTTCTTCGATTAAAGAGCTCCGTAAAAATACCTTTTTGTGTAGATGAATAATAATAATAATATAAAAAACGGGCAAAAACTTATAGTTTAGTAAAATATATATACCAAATCTAACTCGTTTTCCTTAGAAAATGACAGAAATTTTCGTTTGTGAATATGGGTGCGATACTGGTGCTTCTATAATTGATCTGAGCCAAGCGTAGACAGAGAAAAGTCCACGACTGATTTTGAACACTAAGTAAATTGTGTTTTTATTGTTATTATGGTAACATGACATGATAATTTGGCTACATCGGTTAGATACTGAAAGATAAGACGCCCGGCAAATTAAAAAATCTAAACTGTTTGTTAAAAATACCCACGAAAATATTACTATATAGATATTACTGTATATATTTTATAAATAAAATAAAATCAAACTGACTTATTCTAATACATACACTATTGAGTATGCCCTCTGTTTTTTTTTGTTAAGTTTGCCAGGCGATTTCATTTCAGTCTCCATTTTCATTAGTCAAAGTCACTCTCAAAGTATGAGTCTCAGACCAACTTATGAGTTAACTTGAATTATAAGATTTGACTATTCGCGGTAATTTCCCAAATGAGAAGGTACAAAGACGATATACCTACTGAACGAATAACTTAAGGTCCCCAAGCCCCAACTCCCCATCTAGAGTAGGTACAATATTAGCCTTCAGACCTTCTTTTATTGCAGAAAAATCTTGCTTTGTTTTGAGTACGTCGACCTCTCTAGCACAGTTGTGTCCTGATAGTGCTGTGGTTCTCAAGAGAGAGGTCTTGGGTTCGATTCCCAGCATGGGTCAGTTTAAATAATGATTGTGAGTTGTATTTTATAATACCTAAATGAGTAGGTACCTTACTTACTAAATATATTATCTATTGTAGAAAAAGACGATATGACGTCGCTCGATCTCGTGTTGGCTCGTGCCGACAGCGCGACTTGTTTCTGTAAGGAGTTTGAGAGGGGTAGCGATCGGTTGGCGGTAACGCCTTGCGATTTAAGGCGCTCGTCGTACGGTCGGCTTCAGTTTGCTCGTGGCGTTCGAGCCGTCCACATTTCTTGTTGTGTAATTCTTTCAGGGTTACTTGGGATAGGCGGGTAGAGTGACTTGAGTAGAAATGGGCAGTGTTAGTCGACTGTCAAAGGATACTTTAACCATACATACAACGTTCAACAGTGCGTGACTCCACTCAAGGTCATTCTCTGCCACTCTAGGGTCTTAGGTTACAGTTTGTTAATTAAGTTGTCCTGACGAATATTGTGAATCATAACCGTTGGTCAACATTGGTTTTCTTATTTTTTATTAAATCTACTTTTGAAGCCTTTTGCTAAAACTATTTTATTTAGATCCAGTGTACATACTCCAGTCGATGCACTATCACCCGACCATTGATCCGAAGTGACCCATTCCCGGGTTACAGAGGATAAATTCCCATATTTTAAAAGAATGGCCTTATCTTGTTAACTCATGAAAGATAGGTCACTTAATGACATTTTCATTTAAGTTTAGTTACTAATTACTATTATTATGATTTAACTTCAGAGATCCACTGTTACCGACTCTCCCCTACGTCTGCTTTGGGTCACAGATGTACCAAATTAGATTCAGAGAAAACAGACGGACATTCTAATGTGCGCGAGTGATATTTTATAAGTATGTACACACAGAACCCTAAAAATGAAACCAAAGTATGATAAATAATAATTTAATAATGGTTACCTTTATTAATATTGGTTTCGATGTGCACGTCAATAGTAAGTTCTAAAATTAAAACTGTATAATACACAAAATGAAGCTAGTAGGCTAAGGTAGTAGCAATATGTTTACTGTGGTAGTAGTAAGTAAATGGTAAAGTAGTATTTACTTGTATAACTATGCTAAAGCCTTACTCAAAGCGCAGTTAACCAACAAACAAATTAAAAATGAGGGTATAAAATAAATCGCGAGTAATTTCACACCTAAATAATAAATTGTAAAAAAGTAAATGATGATGAACTTAAATAAAATTGATTAATAAGATTATTATTTTTTGAATAATTTATAAAAAAAAACAACAGATAGATAAGTTATGAAATGACGTGCAATTTCTACCTTCATATCTAATTGTGTTTGTAAACAGTATGCATATCGAGTATGGAGAGATTAGTAAATAGCACATGTAACTTAACAAAAGGAAAACAAATAAAACAGCATTAGACAAAGTTTATTCTATATTATTATGAAATGTTTTACAAAGTTGTAGAGATCAATATTCATACTAAGCGAGTGGGGGTTCAAAATGTGTAAAATCCGGATTTTCCCCAAAACTTCATATTTTATAAATTTTTCATCAATTGTTTACTGATAATAGCAATTAATCGTGCCTAAATATTCACTTTGATATCCCCCATTCACCTTATTGTTTCTTTATAAACTTACATTTTTACAACAAAAATGTATAAAAGTGTAAGATACACAAAAAAAAAAACAGTTTTTTCAAAATAATATACTAAATACTGAATACATTGAATAGGTATACATTACTTCACATCAGAACTACCTCTAGGGAATTATTTTGAGGACAAAATAATCTCCAATGACACAGTAATGTGTTTCAGTTAACACAATGTAAATGGTTCTATTACATAGCTTGTTAATTAAATACTATTATTGGAGTTTACTCCTTAAGAATCGATTATTCATATATAGCCCCAGTATGAAAAAAAATATGACCAGTAACATTCGATGAATGAATGACAGCGTTACGTTTTTTTGTGCGCACCTTTCACCGTGCGCTACCGTCAACAGGCGCGCCCGCACGCATGTGCACGTTGTTGACGGGCGCGCACGCCGCGGCCTGCTGCTCCTCGTCTGCGCACCTTTCACTTTTTAGACGTGTTTATTGAGACATACATAGTGTATGCTGCGGAGCAACATACACATATTTAGACAATCGATCTATAAGAGTAAACTCCATTCGTGCGTCGGAGCTTTTTTTTTCAAGTAAAGTCCGATGCAAACTATATTACTTCTCGGAAATTGGCTGTGAGGTTGCTACGCGCAGGTAATTTCAGGAAATTCCTTATTTCCAGGTACCTGCATAAAGTTCGCTAAACTCAAGACGCGTGAGGCGACAGCGGGTGCAAAGATTTTATACTATTTAGACATGTCACTGGCGCGTCCAAATTGAGGCGAACACAGGTGGCTAATTGTCTTAATTTCATTTAGTCGCAAACGTGTTAAAACTATATATTATACATAAATATACATATAAAGTAAGAAAACTAGTAGCAAAATTAGGATCACTTTTTGCGGTGATTTTGTAGGCACTTAACATATCTAATAGTATAAAATTGTTGGGCGAGTCGAAAGGGGCGTGCACATAGTAATGACTTGCCGCTGCGTCGCTACGTTTTTCCCGCTGAACCGCTGATATTTAAAATTTGCATTGAGCACCTTCACACACGACGTTCCGAAACGTCACAAAGTTTGCATTTGTACCTAATCATGTAAAAAATTACTTAGAAATATCATTTTTAATAATACACAAAATCACATTGGAAAATAATATCGCAAACAGGTACTAAAGTGATTACTAAAGAGTTAATCAAAATTAGAATACTCACAAATACAAGGTAGGCGTGCACAAGATTTTTAATTAGAGTATGCACTATACTACAAATTATATAAAATGGAGAGAATAGATCTTAGGCTTGTAGCCATGTGGCACGTCGATTATCTTTCTACAAAATTAAAAAAATTAAAAATGTATGGGAATGACATTCATTGTCGACAGGTCACGTAATCAAGTTATCGATCGGATCTGTCATTCCCATACATTTTGTTAGCTTTCGGAGCGTTTGCGTTTGTAGAAAGGGAATCGACGTGTCACATGGCTAAGGCCCCAGGATCGTAATGAGTCTTAAGGGTAGGCAGTGCATTATTGCATCCATGTAGTTTACGCCACTGAGTATTAAAATCAATATTCAACAATTATATCATTCACATAATATTTTTCATTCTCTTCCAAAAACACAAATATATATCACAAATAGGCACAACAAACCTACAAATACAAGAGGATATTTTTTTCGAAATATTATAAGTATCTACATAAATACGTTATCAATGTATCAATATAGTATCATGAAACTGTTAGGTAGGTAGGTTCGTCGTCGTTATCAACCCATATACGGCTCACTGCTGAGCTCGAGTCTCCTCTCAGAATGAAAGGGTTTAGGCCAATAGTCCACCACGCTGGCCCAATGCGGATTGGCAGACTTCACACACGCAGAGAATTAAGAAATTCTCTGGTGTGCAGGTTTCCTCACTATGTTTTCCTTCACCGTTTGAGACACGTGATATTTAATTTCTTAAAATGCACACAACTGAAAAGTTAGAGGTTCATGCCCTAGACCGGATTCGAACCCACACACTCCGGAATCGGAGGCAGAGGTCATATCCACTGGGCTATCACGGCTCTGTAAAAATAAAAAAAGCGGATTTCCTATGGAAAACATGCTACCTATACAAATATCTATTGATTTTTTTATTATTGCTTACTCTGATCCAACAGTCAGATGGAGTTTTTAATTAATTAATCATAATTTAATAAATTAATTTGCAGTTCAAGTCACGTAATGCGTTACGAAAAATAAATGTAATGGAGTAAAAAAAATTAAAGTTAAATAGCCACCAATATATGAGCATTTTTTTGAAAAGGCGACTTGAGATTAGCATACGTGACCCGAATAGTGTATTGAATTCCTTCCATATTTCTATCGAACCAAAATGACAAAATAAACAACAACTTTTATATTTTTCACTTACTATGTGGATATAAAATTCGTTCTGGGCAAAATTGGCCCTATAGACAACGATATTTTATAATGAGATAGGGCACTAACTAGCGCATCAAAAGTGTGGCGGACAAATGTGTATAATTATCTTAATTTCATTCAGTCGCTTATTAAAAAACGAACGTTATTTAAACAAAATTAATACCTAAATATTGTCTACAATGTCGAGTTGTATGTTCAGGAAGTGTAAAAACTATTATATATAGTTAAATATATAATCTAAGTAAACACAAAATGGGTGCTCACTAGAGTAGCTAAATTCGGGTAACTTTTTGCGGCGATTATGTAGGGACGTAACATATCTATAATATAAAATATCGTTGCCTATAGACTAATTAAACTAGGCGCAACAAAATTACATAAAGCGCAAGGGCTGAAATAAATCAAGATGCTAATGCCTAGTTCGGACTATTTTTGGGCGGTAAATCCAAAAATTGTTCGTACCCACTCGACTAAAATACTAAAGTAGTCCGAAGTACTAAGTATTGTAGTTGGTTTTCGTTTTACGAGTACATATACAATTACGTTAAATTTATAAACAAAAGAAAATGCCACCTAAGCTGCTGTGGAACAGAGATTTATATTATAAAACTAGCAATAGATTGCTTAATTAGGTCATGTTGTTGGCGTCGCCGAATAAAATTCCCCTACCAAAGACAAGAAATCATGTATTGCCATTATTAAAAATATACAGCAAACATTGTGATGTGTATGTAATCACTGAATAATCTATACAATGAAATATACATTCGACATCCAGTCCAAATATACAATTCATTTGATTGTGTGACATTTTCATAGGTTTACTTTGTCTGTTACGCAGTTGTGAATATTGAAGACAAACTAACTATTACAAAGAACACGCGAGAGTCGTATAAACTGTATTCTTCGTGCCAGTGTTTCACAAAAAACGAAACTACGCGTATTAAGCTATCGGCCTAATAAAATCTAGTACAAAATATATCTGAAATACTGTGCTGTCATTATCTGATAAACTAAATATCATCTACAGGCATCTAAGGCACTAGGTTCCTACATGCTAAAAATAAAATCTTATTAATTAAAAGTTCCGTTCCAAAAGTAGGAGAACGGTGACAATACGGTGGGCTACCAATTGAAGGTATGTACAGTCTTTTTATTGCATTAAATTATAATCAAAATTGGTCTTAAATTAATTTATAGTTAGTAGCATAAATCTGTCTATATTTCTTAAACCCAGAAAATATAGAAACATGCATCAAAAATCACTCTTTCTGCATTTTAGTTAAAGGATTCATACTATTCATATCTAAAATCGTTACAATTAAAATTTAAGTCCAATTTTACTCAGTCTATTAATCTACAAGTAGTAGATTTTTTTTCAATACAAAAGTAGTTTATAGTTAAGTAGAAAAATATACATCATACTCTATTACTAAAGGTGGGTAGATTATCTATTTTTTTTTTCAGTCGAGTTAAATATGACCCCTTCCAAATATAGGAAATAAAAACCCCTATTAAGATTTAGGAAGCATCTTCATCTATAACTAAATTTGAGTCTGAGGATTCATTTAAGTCTTTGCTATCACAGTTGGATGAGTTGTCATCTTGAAAATCTGATGTACCATTTTCGTATTGATTGTCCATAGATTCTGTAGTGTTGCCATGTGTCATAATTGTTGACAGATTGCGCAAATAGTTCGCCATATTAGCTGCCAAGGCAGTCATGATTTGGCTCTCAATGCTCTTAACATTTTTGGAATCTAAATTAGTTTGTTCATCTTTAACAGTTTGTTGTCTGTCAGAGTTGAGCAGATTGGCTAAAATGGGGTTCGCGCGTAACATTTCGTCAGTGTTGCCAGCATCGTCTTTAGCATGTATCCTTTTGTGTAGAATGAAAACGTCTGGATCTTTGAAACACCTTGAGCACAGTGTGCATTTATATGTCACTGTATCTCGAGGTACTTCATTTTGAGTTTGACAAAACGGTACTTCACGGTTGACAGTTTGTGAAGTGTTTGTGAAATTCTGGTGCAAGTTTTCTGATAGAATGTGTTCAATTTGAGTATTCAGAATTGGTGGGGAATGGGACATATCAGTTTCTTCTGCTGCTCGTGAAGGCGATGATAATGGATCTAGAAAGGCAACCAAATATTGATGTTATACAACCTGTTTTGTATGCAATAGCATAAATTAAATTAAATTACTGCCCAAACATTAGCACAATATGTTTCTTCTTTGGATATATACCTTATGTTATAGTCCATCAACATCATATTGTGGTTATGGATCATGAGGTCTCAGGTTAGAATTCAGGGTTGGGCTTTGAAATACATATATATCAGAAAAATTCTCAGATCCAGCCTGAGCAGTGAGTAGTATTTCTGAAGGCATGTTACACTGTCAGGTCCTGCTCATTATCAATAACATTCTGATGGAAATTGTTACAAATGGTGGGTTGAAGGTCGGTGGAGGAGGTCTCCCATAAGCCCCTTAGGAGAGGTCTAGCCTTGTAGTCAGAAATAAGAACTTTAAAAAAATAATTCCAACAATACTAGCTAACTAGTACAATAAAGAAGAATATTCTTACCAGGTCCAATAGCAGTTACACCAGCTGCCTGCATCGCCAGCATAGTTTGAACATATATGGCTTGGGCCATCTGCTGATGCATCTGTGAATGTTTCAGTAAATTACTACTCATCCCACAGTATACAGACCTGTGATAATATGAAAGCTTTTAGTTAGACAGCAATGGATTATCATTATTGAATTTGTCTCTTTTAAACTGCGCTTGATGAGTTTACTGAAGCAAAACTCACTGGGCAATTTTTATCAACAAACAAATTAAAAATGAGGGTACAAATTGCTAATAATTTTACATAACTCATCTGCAGGCTTATACTCTAGCATGAGCAGATAAACAGATGTAGAAATCAGTCAAGTTTATGAGGATGGCTATTTATGTACCTAACTATGTAACACTTTTTGTAATAAAATAATAATAAAAAAAAACTGTTATTGAAATCTGCATAATAATCTTTTCAGCAGTTTTTGAGTTTATCATGTCATCTTTGTTTTATCATATGCATAGATCTACTGCAGTGATTTATAAAAATTTTAATGAAATTTAATTCTTCATTATAAAAAGTTCAAAATGAAGAAATAAAACTGCTAAATAAGTGTATTTGTATGTTGAGCAGTGGCATAACAAACTAACCCCAATTTTTTTAACTATTTGTACTTTCTTTTTGTGCTTTAAAAGACAAGATACAGGCTTGACAGATTTATTGAGTTTACAGATTAGGTTTACAACCCATACCTCTGAGAGCGCATTAAGCCATTAGTCCCATCATTTTCTATGAACATCTGATAGTTGTTGTTAATGAATTTAACATTATCAACCTAAACCCGCCAAGCTGCATTAGAACAGTGTGGTGGGCTGGCAGCTTCATATCCTCTCTCCTACAAGGAGGGAGGCTTGGCCCATTAGTGGGTCATTAAAATAGGCCTATATTCATTGTAAAACCAATCAAAAAGTATATGCAAACATTTCTTAGTTAGTATATAGTATAAGTTAATGACATTAGTAGTATTGTAACAGCTAGCACTAACCCTGGCATCCATCATAGCTGGAGGGGGCGTCCATGAGGAACATCTTCCAGTGTGTGGTCCGGGGGAATCAGCTGGTAAGTTTTGCGAAGGTATAGCATCTTTTCTCAGAGTTCTCCATTGTCCTAGCGAAACATAAAACACTATTATTATTGGGGAAACTTGCATTGAAGCAGCATGATGTTAAAATAACATAATATATAACTGTTTTTGTACACTGTACTGTCAAAGTCATTCAGATTGGACTACTTCTTTGGCGACAGTATTAATCAACTAATCATGGCATGCACAATTTTTTTATTTGGGTTGGGTAGGCACTACTTAATATATACAAATAACACAAAATGAAAAGTTCCTTTTACAAATACAGCTTCATACTGAGTCTTAAGGGTAGGCAGTGTACTTTTGAATCTATAAAGTGCATACCATTGCTAACTACCCTATTGGTTACCTGTGTAACTTCAGATTTTCATTCTGGGTTGGATTATGAAAATATTGAGTTTCCTTCTTTCTAAGAAATTCTCAGTAGCAGCTAGATTAATTGGAAGTTAATTTCTTTTAAATATAATGTGTTATTTTATAAAAAAAAAGTAACCTGTTTGTTTTACCCAAATCTAGGACTGATTTTCGAGTTTAGAAACACGAAATTAGATGTGGGCTTTTTGTGACTAAAGTTACAATAATTAACATGCATACATAGTTGTATAAAAGCACCGAAAACATAATTAGGCTTTCAGCGCTTATTTTTACGTAACACAAGTTATAAATAACAATAACTTGAGATATTTATCGAACAGGGACGCGTGTTATTTTTGTTTTGTTTACCTTTGTTTTTTTGTCCGCTAGTCATAGTGTAGTCATCCGGTGTGAAATGTAAACTGCATACTTTCGAATACTTAGTGTAAGGCTTTCCCCTTTTTAACACATTATTCCAAAGTCTCGCAAGATCCTCATCCCTCGGGAACTGGTGAAATGATACATTTTTTGCCTTCCCCGCCATGGATGTACAACGCGGTACAGTGCAGTAATACGGCATTTTGATTTTAGTAATCTTTAATATCCAGAACACTTATATTTCACATAGCTCTTGTATTAATATTATTTCATAAAATCGTATGTAAATTACAAAAATAAACACCAAACAAGCGCCGACATTACGCTGTCAAATTGAAGAAAAAAAAAAACAATGAAATATTTTTTTAAAACGAGCTTCTAGTGGACAGGGTTCTGTTGGTTCTGGCCATAGGGAATGGCGACTGGCGTCTCTATTGTCGTTGATACTCTCGACGATTTGTTTTTTTTTTGTTGGCAACGTAGACAAAGAATGTAATAGATCTGAGGTTTGGCGGGAAAATCAATCTATTGTTTTATGTTCATAGATCAACATACATACATAGTTGTAAAAAAGCACATTATAAAGTTATATTGGCTTAGGCTTATCCATATCCGCCTAAGTGTGGACTCTTTAGAGAAACGAGACAAAGCAATTCAATGGATTTAATATTTAGTGTAATTACGCGTGCCCAAATAGTAAAATAATACGGTTTGTTTGAATTCAAGGACAATAAAAAAAATAGACGACTTACTAACGATAGTTTAAGTCTAATCTTTGTTTTATAAAAAGCATAATTCTAATGTTTGTAAAATTATAAACATTACTTAGATTTCTTTCTGTAGGTATAGTATGCCTCGTTTTCAGTATTCATAGCATACTATGAATACTGAAAACGAGGCATACAGAAACGCAGTGTACAAAAACACATTCCAAAGGGCTATCATATTAGATCTATGCCAGCAGGTTATAAAATCTGCGCAGTTCAGTGTGTTGCACCCATTATACCGACTCGTAAATCTATGGTTGCACCTTCAGAAAATAATAAAAGTTTGGCACATGTTTATGAGATAGAACCATAGATGGACGAGTCGGTACAAGTACCTGATAGAACCATATCCAAACATCTGTAGGTAATATTAATTGGGTATTCATAGTAAAACTACCGTACTTATATTAGTCATGGAGTAAAACAAATGTTTGAGAATAAATAAGATTTATTTGTGGAATTTTATTCCTTGGGCACAATATCACAATAATATATAGGTACAACTAGATATTTGTATGTTAAAATATACTTTCATTAAAAAAGCACTTCATAAGTTTATTTTACATTGAATATTATGATAATTTGAAATAATTTGATAATAATAATACCTATCAATTTACTTAATTAGGTGTTTGTTTAAGAACAATAAGTTAAATATCTACTACCATGAGAACGAAAGATATAAGAAAATGTTTTTTGTGCACACTCTTAAACTTAATTCCCCTATTGGTCTAAGATCCGACATTAGAAATATATACCCTCTTCTATTATTTATTACTGATAATAAATAAATGAAAGATAATATTCACAGTGACACATTGTTAATAGGTTGCCTAGTTAAATTCAACTAAATCAAAGGCAACTTAATACAGTTAAGCGCGTATGCTGAAATAACCGTATACGCGCAAAAAAATACGATAGTCTGAAATCACTCTTACTCAATTAATCACATCTGGCAACCCTACAGTCGCAGTGTGAAAGCAGGCACATTTACTTAATCAATTCTGTTGGGTATATTGTATTTACTAGTGTACGATTTTTTTTTATTTAACCAATGAGGGAAGTAGATTAAGATTTAATAAAAAAACAATCATTAAATACTTATCCGACCAAAATTTTACTAGGCAACCTATTTGGCAGTGTGTCAATGTACATATTTTCTATCATTTATTTCTAATCCCAAATAAATAACAGATGGGAGTATACATTTCTTATGCTGGATCTCATACTATATCCTGTCTTATGAAATACACAGTATTTTGGCACCAAGAATTAAACAAAATAGAGATCATTACAGTTGCTAATATATGTTGTAATTTTATTACAATTGGAAGCCTATATCAACTCCTAACGCTACGAACCATAGTTATAACAAAAAAAAAAGACTTAAGACAAATTTTATAACAGTAATTTAAAAATATATGATAACATTAAAAACAATGTTAAAAAACACAATATTATCCCCTGAATATGTATAGCCTAACCAGAAATTTACAAAAACCTGGATTGGGGACGCTACAAGTAATTTTAGCTGAATTTGCTAATCATAGATAATAGACGGTTCTCTGTCTACAATACTAATAGAATAAATTAGTTCCTTTTAATTCCGCAACATAGGTATTTTTATTTTTCTGGTCAGGCTATAAGTATAAAAAATTTAATTCATTACTGACTAGATTCTGGCTGTAATTAAAAAATAAAAAATACATGTCTAGACATTAACAAAAAAATATATGCCTGCACAATCCTTGCCTGTCCCATAGTGGACAAAATAAATAGTTATGTACTAATTATAATAAAAAAAGGTAGGTTTGAGAGCCCATGATGCTAAAGGTGTGCAATACTCGAGTGTCGCGGGGTCTTATTGCATTTGGATAAGATGATAGGAAGAATAAATGCAAAGATATAGAATAGTCTTATTCGACTTACTTATCCCATATCAATGAATATGAAGTGGTTACCTACGCTCACCAGAACCAAAGTCACCGACATAACTCAACGAGTCGCGAAGCTGAATTGGCAATGGGCGGGGCACACAGTTCAAAGAGCCAATGGACGTTGGGGTCCTAAGGTGCTAGAATGGCGACCCCGCACTACAAAGCGCAGTGTTAGTAGACCACCCAACAGGTAGACTGATGACATCAAGCGAGTTGCAGGGATTCCCTGGATGCAGGCTTCTCAGTATCGTGATGTTTGGAAGTCTCTACAAAAGGCCTATGTCCTGCAGTGGACGTCCATCGGCTGATATAATGATGATGATGATGATGAGCCCTACGCTCAAATAGTCATATTTTAGAAATGCACACTTTTTAGCTTTAAATAAGTAATAAACTAACCCACCTTACCCTAATCTGAGTATTTCTTTTCTAAAGTTTTTTTTTTTGGTTACCCTAAGCATACCCACCAATATTGATTGCTCATACTTGGTGGAAGTACTCAACAGCATGAAACGTTCTTCCTATATGCTTATATGATGCGCTCGAGTGTATCCAAAAATCACCTACTTCGGCTTCCCAGTTATAAGTTATGTATAGTCGGACGCAATCTTAATGACGTCCCCCAAATAAGCCGCAGGTGTCTTTACGCGCAGGTTATATATAAAGTTCGCTAAAATCAAGCCGCGTGAGACGACTTCGGGTGGGAGGGAGTTGCGCGGGCCCTGCTGTCGCGCCCCTTCGTAACGTGTGACCACAGATTAAAGAATAATTGGCAGATACAGATAGAGCGCACGGAACATGACGGAGAAGCAACCATTCCAAATACAATTCATGTAGATAGTGTTAACGCCGTTCATTTATACACAAATATATTTGTCTCCTTCCCTCTCCATCCCTTATTCTCATGGGAGAAAGAGACAATTACAACCTGCAACGCAAGACAATCGATTAATTCAGTCGATCAATGTACGCCGCAGTGTTATCCACGCATAAGACGACTCGCGCTAATTAACTATTTCTAAATCATTTAAAATACTATTAATTATTATATGTCCTGCGTGAATTAGAGAATTGTTTCTCTGGACTATCGAAGGTGCCTTCCAGACCTGTGACGATCAGCTGACATACATGAAGTTGCAGGTCAAATCAAGGTCAGTACCACGAGATTTCCTCTTTTAACTCCCAAATTATAAGTTCACTTAATTCCATACCAGATAGCAACAATATGCGGATGTCAAGAAGACGCACGCGTGACGTTTGATTTTTTATGGGTTTCACCGACTTTACCGCGTGGCTTGTAAAGACTCATTCTAGATAATTCTCTATTCTGTGCGTGTGATACATAAATTGTAATTCGCAGCTTAACGCACGATGTTCGGAAACGTCATTCCGGACGGATTTGACGTTTCCGAACATCAAATCCGTCCGGACGGACAATCAACGGATTGCATCCAACTATATGCGGAATGTAAAATCGTGTGTACCCAAATGGATCACTTCGTGTATTTGTACCCGATCAAACCTTTGTTTTTTAGGTTCATTATGGAATCTGCGATGATTTTAGCTGTTTTCCGTAGATAGCCACCACTTGTGAGCATCACTACGGGGATCTGTTGCTCTTTGCAAATCTCGAATACGAATTCGTCACGTTTGATTATACCCTGAAAAAAAAACAGCTATAAAATAGCACTTGAATGCTAGAACTAAATAATCTTAAACTTAATTAATTTACAGTCAATTTAAATAATCTTAAATCGACATTAAAGTTTAAGAACAACAAATGCGTATAAAAGAAATTGAAGTGTTGGTCTGAAAACCGAACTAAAACAAAAACTTATTAATTTTTTTAAAAATCTTTGTCAGTTTGTTTGTCTAATTAATATCTGGTTGAGCTGAACCAATTTTAATGGGACTTCCACTAGAAGCGGGCTTACTTGGAAGAGGCACAAGTTAATTCTATACCTCTGACGGTTTACAGGCGTCACCATACCGGAACGCTAAATAGCTTAGCGGTACGACTTTGCTGGTAGGTAAAGTCACCAGACCTGAGCTATATATATAATCCTAAACTGATCCAACCTAGGAATCAAACCCAGGCCCCTGAGGGGAACCACAGCACAACCAGTTTGTAGGATCAGGTCATCGACACTGACAAGGTCATTGACACTGACAATATAAACTTACAATTTCACTGATCCTCATGTGCCCCAGAGGGTCAGAGTCCAGTATATCAGTGCCAGCATTGTACACCAATATGTCTGGCTTGAACTCCTGCAGAGCTGCTTTTAAATTCCTGTTGAATAACATACATATAAAAAATTAATTGTTATTCAAAACTGTTAATAAATTGTATAAATCTGATCTTTATTTTATTATTTAAAATTTATTTAGCTCAAGCTATGCCCATGGTATTGCTGTGTATTGTAAACAGATATGAGGCGATCTGCAGAAGAACCTATGAGTACCTCAAAATTCAAAAAATTCAAAATTCATTTATTTCAAGTAGGCTCAGTTTACAAGCACTTTTGATACGTCAGTAAAGATTCTACCACCGATTCGGAAGGCAGGTTCTGCTGCGAGGAAACCAGTTAGGAACTCAACAGTTGCTCTTTTAAAAAAAAACATACAATATTATAATTTATAATTGATGACAACATTACAATTTCTTATAGTTTTACTTCCTGTGTGAAGGTGGAAGCTGATCCAACGGCCTCCAAGCATCTTTATCATTAAGGAACTCATCAATGGTGTAATAACCTCGACTAAGTAAATGTTTTTTTTTTGTTTTTTGGTTAAAGCTATGCATTGGCAGGTCCATCATGGCGTTATAATACTGTATGTTTTTTTTTTAAAAAGAGCAACTGTTGAGTTTCTTGCTGTCTTTTCTCAGCAGAACCTGCCTTTCGAACCGGTGGTAGAATCTTTACAAATAGTCAACTGATGTTTCAAAAGTGCTTGTCAACTGAGCCTACTTGAAATAAATGAATTTTGAATTTTTGAACCAAAGTTATTTACATAGGTCCACGAGTTGCAAATCTAAAGTGACGATAGTCAGGGTATATGTATAATCAGAAGAGCATATAAATGGATGTTGGGGTCCCAATATCCTGGAACTTGAATTTCCATCCTACTCTAACAATTTAGCCCGCTTCTATGTTAGATTGCATCATCACTTACCATCAGGTGAGATTGTAGTCAAGGGCTAACTTGTAAAGAATAAAATAATAAATACATCGCTTTGGCACTGTAGGAAAGTATAGAAAAATTCTATACTTTCCTCTGGTGCGGTACAAGGTTTTTTGACCTCATACTAAAACTTTATTTGAGGCGGTACGAGGTCCATTGACCTCGTAACTCTTGGAGGCACTTGATGTACAAGGTCAATTGACCTCGTACTGCTGTGAACGTGTTAATGCACAGTGTTGGTAAGACTCACTTTCTCAGTTTGAGCATGTACTCCAGGTCCTCGACGCGATTGCCGAGCTCCACCTTGCGGCGGATGGCGCGCTTGGCCTCCTCGTCGCGCGGGTAGATGTGCCGGTTGTACATATCCATGATGTACACCTCCGGTACGCCGAGGAAGTCGCGCTGGTAACCATTGCCCTGAAGATGCAACACCAATAGGCTAGTTAGCATTTTTTTTAAATGGTCTTAAATACCCTACTCAATTAATTTATTTTTGGCTGGTGGGAGGCTTCGGCCGTGGCTAGTTACCACCCTACCAACAAAGACGTACCGCCAAGCGATTTAGCGTTCCAGTACGATGTCGTGTAGAAACCGAAAGGAGTGTGGATTTCATCCTTCTCCTAACAAGTTAGCCCGTTTCCATCTTAGATTGCATCATCACTTACCATCAGGTAAGATTGTACAAGGGCTAACTTGTAAAGAATAAAAAAAAAAGGTAAACAAGAAGCAAATTGCTTTGCTTACTTTTGCTAACAAGCGGTATGGGGGGGGGGGGGGGGTTTAAATAATTGTAATAAATTTGCTTACGTAATACGTGAACGGCCCCTAACTTAAAAAGTACATGTTAATTTGGGACCACAGAATAAACAATGATCTAGAATGTATCTTCACAAGCAAAGTTTCTCCTAGACAAACTTTTATCATAATTTGTATTTCAAAATTTAATACTAAGAACAATTACATAAATTAATATTTTAATCAATAATTACCAACAAACAAAAAACTCTTATTTCTTTAGTTTTTCTGAACACTTTTTAAAATATTCAAAAATATAAGACACCATTTATCTTGAATAATATTGAATATCACTGATGACTCTTTGTGTTGCACTTACTCGAGAATGTATTCAGTTTTGAATTTTGTATTTGGAACGGCTACGACACTGTCATGTTCCGTGCGCTCTATCTGCCTATTATTCTTTAATCTGTGTTTGGGACCTTGAACTTACTTGATGAGCATCCAAATCGACAATCATAGTGTTCTGCACGTTGCAATGTATGACCAGGTTCTTGATGAGTAGTGTAATATCAGCATAGGGACAGAAACCACCACCCCGGCCGGCACTGCAGTGGTGGAACCCTCCACCTACGTTGATAGCCCAACCTCGGTCCAGAGCTAACTTGCCGGCTAACACTGAACCTCCTGTCTGTAACCTGTTCAATCGTTACATATTTATTATTTAAATTTTTTTAGTCATAAAAGTTAACTGATTGATATACAGGATGCGTAGATTTGGGAAATACTCCCGAGTATTTCCCATAATCTAGGGTTCTATTCTATAAAATTAATTAGAAATGTCTAAGGAACATAACAAGTGTGTTCTAAAATAAATATTTTAGGAGTAAAAAACATTTCTTTTGTAAATAGATCTTATATTGTGTCCCTTATATCAAAAATAAACTAGTTAAGTATGGAGAGCCAGTTGCAATATCTCATTGATAACAACAGTCTTACCAATACAATTGCGTCTTTTAAAATGCAAGGATAGATAAAGGCGTGTGTTACATGGATAGTCAGAAGTATTTGTATAAAAACATGAAAAGTATTTTTCAGTTAAAAAAATATCAGTTATGTTAGCTTCTATAAGTGAACTTGTCAAAAGTTTGAAGTTATGGGAAATTTTGACAGCCTCCATGGCGCTGTAGTGTGCGTGGAGTTACTACAAGACGGTGATCCTGGGTTCGATCCCCGGCTGGGCCAATTGAGGTTTTCTTAATTGGTCTAGGTCTGGCTGGTGGGATACTTCGGCCGTGACTAGTTACCAACCTACAGGCAAAGATATACCACTAAGCGCTTAAGCGTTCCCGTATGATGTCGTTTAGAAACCAAAATGGGTAGGGATTTTCATCGTACACCTAATAAGTTAGCCGGCTTCCATCATCATAGATTGCATCATCACTTACCATCAGGTGAGATTGCGGTCAAGTGTAAAGACTTAACTTGTAAAGAATAAAAAAAAAAAAAAATACTTTGAAACACCCTGTATAGTCAACACATCAATATACTAGGGCTAGTATGTTTTATTAAGTGGGTTAATAACAAAGAAATATCTTTGAAAATTTAAATTAGATTTCCAATCATTTAAAATTTTCAATTTGGTTAGAGTTTTTATAACATTTTATGCTGTATACACTGACCTCATAGGCTTCAAATATGCTGTATACACTGACCTCATAGGCTTCAAATATGCTGTATACACTGACCTCATAGGCTTCAAATATGCTGTATACACTGACCTCATAGGCTTTAAATATGCTGTATACACTGACCTCATAGGCTTCAAATATGCTGTATACACTGACCTCATAGGCTTCAAATATGCACGTTGCACAAGTATATTTGGAATGCAAGCAACTACCGGCACCTCAGCAATCATAGCTACTCTGCCACTCCACTGGAAGATATTCAAAGAAGATTAAATGACAATCAGCATACTAACATACTAATGCTTATAAGTCATTTGATTAGATTATGGTCCAGAGACTGGTTTTGGGAAGTCACAGGAAGAAGAGAGAAAAAAATTAAAAGGGTGAATGCCTGTATAGAAGTATATGAGATGATAATTTATAATGTATAAATAAGGATTTGGTTAAATAACTGGCTTAATAAAAGTATGTTTCTTACAGAAAAAAACATTCTTTATCACTCTTCTTGCTCAAAAAGTTTGCCTGTGTACCAAACTAACATTTGAAGCTGTATTTTTTATCCATTACCAATAAGCTTAACAAATAAGAAACAAACAAACAAACTAATCATAAGTCTTCAAAAAATGTCGTAAATGTCAGGCTGTATGGTCAACCTTTTTATTGCTTGGAGACAAATTGAAGATGAATTAAAAATGTCATGACTTTTAACATAACTTTTTTTTTTGAAGTAATGATTACATTATTAACACATTCACTGCGGTACGAGGTCAGACCTTGTACGTCTAGCCTGTTCAAAAGTTACGAGGTCGATGGACCTCGTACCGAACTACATAAAGTTTTAGTATGAGTTCAAAAAACCTTGTACCGCAAAGTGCAGAAAAATCAGTGACGCAGCGAAAGTGTTAAGTAATCAAGATTTTTTATAAATACATAAATTGACAGGTGGTGAGGGTAAGCCAGTGCTGGTGTTGGGCATTCCCTTCTGGTTTAAAAAAAAAATGTACCCACTTTAAGTGACCTAAGATACTTCTTAGTATGGACCAGTAACAGCTCGCTTTCCTTGGCTTCAAGTGGCTTGACCAAACATTCTTGAGTTATGAAGTTTGCCTCAATGAGATACTGTCAATATAAATGTAAAAAATCATGAATATTCTCTTGGTAAACGAGGTAAGTACTGTAAAGAGAAACATGTAAGAAATCATGAAAATCTTCTTAAAAAACTGTGATACGTGAATTTTATTTAAGTTTTTTTTATATTAGTCTATAGTAATGATATTTTTTTTATTTTCTATGATCGTCAGCAACAAGAACTATAAAATGTACCTGTATTATGTTACGCCATTTCTTTGCATCAAATATATGAAACTTCTCAAAGCCGCAGAAGGACACATTATACTTTTCGTCATAAACTAACGGCCACTGGTCCTCTCTGATATCAAAATGTAGGCTAAAACACATAAATACAAAGTATTTCAGCTGTAACTATTTCATTACATTATAAAAATGAAATGATATCTTGTGAAGTATGTTACTTACCTTGACATTGTCGCCTAAGTCACAATAAAGCCTATGATTGCTTCAAATTCTTATTTTTTACATTTTAAAGAATATATATAAATTCTAAAGAAAATATTTAGAGTTTATTTTGAATTTTCACGCACTGATTTTCCATAATCACACCATATGTCAGTGTCACTTTGTGACTTTGACATTTGACAAATCGATGATATCACACCGTTCAGAAACTTCACTTGCTTTGCTTTTAAATATAGATATATTCTTTGGTTCACATATAAAGAAATAGAAAACAATAATATTTTCGATTTCTAATTTGGATTCGATGGATCTGTTACATTAAAAATATTTCTTGTCTGTTTATATTAACAACTCTACTATCCAAAAGATCTACCTACCTTCATTAGAGTAAGCTTTTTGCAAAAGGATATTACGTTCTTAGCATTTTGTATGATAAGCGGTAAGTAAGAGATTCCGCCAGTGTTTCTACTAACTATAAAGAGAAATAATTACAAATTAATTTCACTAAGGGTAACTATATCTAATATTATTTTAAAGTGTTTTAGAACGTTCCTTTTTTGATAGTAGGTCATGTCCTTTTGTTGCTACGCAACCATCAACACATAGGAGCGCGAAATGTAAACAAAACTACCATGTGGTGAGGATATTGATATATTATTTTACTCTTTGGGATATTGTAAATCATTATCCTATACTAATAACATATAACATAATGCAATCTCATCTGTAACATAATGGATTCAACAGACAATACCAACTTAGAAGCATTATTAAATGAAGTACAATTTTATAGGGTAAGTCTCATCAATGGCATGGACCGACGGCCTAACGTGCTTTTCCCAGGCACGAGGGTGTAACACCATTATCTTCAGACTTTAACCACCTATCGATAAGCTGGTTAGTCTTCGAGGGTACCTACCTATTATTACGAGTCACCAAACTGATAAATAGGTAGGTAAATCTAATTTTCTCAGTAATATAATGTGTCTCCAGTCCAGCCCAGTGGGTAGTCTGTACTGTAGTATCAGATCTTGAGGTCCTGGGTTCGGTTAGGCTTTAAAATATTGAGCTTTTTCTAAAAACCCCCGTGCCACGGAGAGCACGCCATGCCGTCATTTCTGGTCATCATCATAGTTTCACAGAACCAGAGTCCACCAACCCGCATTTGAAGCAGGGTCGTGGGTTTAAGCATAAAGTCTACAACAAACTTTTATAGGCCTGGTCTACAGAGCTGAGAAAATATGCTGATAATTATGAAAGTTTTAATACGATTTGAATTTCTACAGCAAAATCAGACAGTAGTAGAGCAAGAGATAAAGACATTGATAGCCGACAACCAGAAGTTGTCACAGCAAGTGGGAGCACTGCTAAAGGAAAAGCTCCACTTTGCGCAAACGGCTCACGAGAACAGCAATAGTCAGGAGCTTGAAGAGCTCCGGAGACAAGTGGCTTTGCTTACCAAGGTATCTTTCAGCAATCTTTATGAAGTCTCCGAAATAGGGTGCAGTTACCCTACGCACAGGTCATAAAAGAATCAAGACGCGCGAGGCGACTTCGGGTGGGTGGAAGTCCGCGTGATGATCTCTCGCCGCCCCACTGCGTAACCGTGGTCACCTAAAATCTTGTATTGCACAGCTTAACACACGATGTTCGGAAACGTTAAAAAGATTGCATCTGACTATAATAGCTATAACTGAATTTTCAATGTCCTAGACTAGGTCGAGGATGTGTGCTACAAGACATCTGTAGGCTTAACATGCGACCAACGACATATATCATGAAGGGAAATAGACAAATGTGAACCAATAGCGGCGCAATCGGAAATTACGTTGTAACTTTCATTAATTTTGGACGAAAGAGATGTGTTTGGGTCTCCTGATCTCCTGACACCGCCGCCGCTGATCTATATCTTCTTCATAAGATTTGTCTTGCGAGGTCTATTCGTGACGAGAGGCACATGTTGTCTATCAATAGCTTCGAATGTCGACCGCTCTAAAGAAAATCGCTCTGTTTCGTTGCGATGCGGCGAAACAGAGTGCGACAGTTTCGGACAACATTTTCTCGTCACGAAATACGATGACGAATCCTAGGCCTATAGTTTTTTGTGCTGGGGTCTATTTATGGTTTCATATTTCCTGTCTGGGTTTACGTACTTGGGCCATGGTTAGTTAGCAAAAGTTTACCGGCATTGACTTAACGCAGAACGAGTTAGCATACCGTTACGATGTTATGTGGAAATAAAGCATTGTACGTAAATAGTTCTCCTATTTACGTACGTACGTAATAAGGTAAGGTTACGTATAAAGGTAAACTATATCAATACTAAGTTAAGAAGACAAAATAAAATTGGTATGGACTGTTATATGTAATTTGTATTAGGTAACACGATAACCAAATTTAGAAGTTCACTTAAGAAGTGCCCTAATTGCGTAGGGTTATTTTATATTTCATCATCATATCTTAGAAAACTCTAATACAATTACATATTGCTTAACAGGAAAGAGATTCTCTCCACGTTCTATGGCAGACTTCACAGAAAACCATTGATGCGTTAGATATAGAATTGAAAACTTATCAAATATACGACGACAATCGAGGAAACCAGGTATAATGAATTTTAATTTCTTTTAATTTAATGAAATTTATAAAAACTTAATTTATTAATTAATATTATTAATAAAATTTGCAATTATGTTCGATTCATTTATTCAGAAAGCAACAGATGTGAAAAGAGACTTAGAACTTAAGTTAGAGACAGCTCTATCCGATTATATAGAGTTGGAATCGAAATATAAACGAGTACACAGTGATTATAATACATTAGAAGCTGAATTAAAAAGCAAAGTTAAAGATATTGCTTCATATAAAGAGAGAGGTAAAGAATTAGAAGAAGAAATAGCGGAAGTAAAAAAATCTCTAGAAGAACACAAAATAAATTTATCTTCGGAATTAAAAAGCCGTGAAGACATTAAATCTCAGCTTCTATTATGTCAAAAAGAATGTGTTGACAGAGTTAAAAAGGAAGCAGAAGCTAAATCAAAGGTACAGCCATAATCCACATTAAATATTTAGAAGCAATCACGAATGATTATAATTATGACACAAAAATTATTACAGGTTGCAGAAGCATTGCAACTCTTCGATTTAGTGTCAGCGCAAAAGAACGAAGCTTACAAGAAAATTGCAGAAGTTACAGGTATATTAGTATTTATTGCAACGATGAATGTAAAATGTTTCGATTTCTGTTTGATTGTCCCTCTATCCCTATTCGCACTGTACATGTATGAGTTTACCGTCTTTATAAAATATTATACCAAGGCAAATTTGGAACCCTCGTAACTTTAAATTTTAAGTTTTCAACTATGAATTGACAGACTGAATTTGAATTACATTATTAGATGAATATCAACAAAAAATACGTTTCAGCTGAATTATCAACGCTAAGACAAACTTTAGCGAATGTCCAACGTGACGTAGAAGATAGTTATAGGAGAGAAATAAAAGAAGTTAAAGATAATTACAACGAAAAGGTTTCTGATATGCTTACGCATATTAGAAATCTTGATGGGGAACTAGTTGAAAAGGGACTCTTATTAAACAAAGCTTTAAGGTAATGATTTATTAAGTTTATTTTTAATAACAATTAGGTATTGTGTAATGTAAGCTATATAACAAAGGAAAAGGGAGAAAAATCACTATAGCTAATTTTGCTGAAATTAACAAAATTCTATAAAACATTTCGTGTTAGCAAAATATGATTGAAATGAGATAACATAACAGATAACAACTCATAATTGTTTATTTGCAGGGAAATTAAAATTCTACAAACAACTAATGAAAGTTATGTAAAACAGCAACAAAACGACTTAAAAGCCAAAGATCCTAAATTGGCACTAGCTGAGCAAAGACTTGAGGCTATGTATCATGAACTGGTAATTAAACAAAATTCACCCCAAGATCCAACCCTGCAGAACCCTATATATTATACCTACTACCTACTAATGTCAATCTCTATTTCCTACATTTGGCTGTAAAAATACGTAAACGATTTTGAATTAGTATTATATCAAAATTACGAAATATCTAGGAGGTATACAGTCGAAAGCCTTTTTAAGATCCGATTTATTTATTTACTTGTATTAAAAATATCTATGTTATAGGTGTCATCGGAACGTCGCAACATACAGTTAGTATGTGAGAAACAATGCCTAACAATGGATATACAGAGGATTCAAGATGAGCACACAAGGGACAGGAAACGACGCGACTGGGAAGAGCAACTACTGAAGACACAAATTGACGAAATGAAGTAAGAGCATTCTTGTATATTCTTACACGCCATAATCTGTATTCTGTACCTATAGCTGGAGTAGCATACGGCTTCTGCTGGTGACATTTCTTTGATCATTACATTATAAACATTCAACAAGACAAAACCGTTAAGTACTTGTAGCTCTAAATATTAGTGTGAACTAACAAATCTTATATAACTATTCTCTTTGTGGTGTTCTAAAAGGAGAAAGCAGCCTATTATTTTATAACTTTATTTTGATTTTTTGTTTTTAAACGGTTCCTTCCAGTATATATTAAAATATCGTATACCTATTAGTATGTTGAAATTTCTGTTTTAGACTGCAAGTAGATCATCTGCAAAAATCATTAAATGAAACTCATGAAATGATAGGCAAGTTACAATCTATGTTATCATCCAGGACTGAATTAAGCCAAAAGTATGTATCTCAATCAATACGCACAAAGTTCAATTAATGGATAAAGGTATGTAAAATTAAGGGATTTATTTCAGAATGGTGTCCACAAAAGAAGAGGAACTAATGGAACTAAATAAACATTTAGAAAACCAAATGGAACTAAACAAAAAGTAAGAATTAAAATAATTAATGTACCTAACAAGTTTATGTATGAGAGTAAAAAAAATATTTATTTTCAGATGGAAGGAATCCTATGTGGATATGACGGAGAAACTAAAGAAGAAATTAGATCATTTAGATAAAGAAAATAGGGACCTCAGGAATCAATTAAACATGTCTGTCATTAGTAGTTCATCAAACCACGAAAACTCTGGGTAGAGAATCGTTATTATTAAGTTCTTATAGGTAATTTTTATATGATTAAATGAGAAGGAGTTTTTATACAATTTAAATATTAAAAATGATAAATCATCAAATTACATCGTTTTTGTAAAACTGTACATTGATTTTAGCAGTGTTTTCCAATAAAGCGAAACACTAAAATTTAAAAGTCCTTACCAAACGACATTTTTGGAATCGCCATCTATAAAATATATCATTAGAACAGACAACTAATTTATGAGTAAGTATAATAAAAAATATATATATGTAGTTTGAAATCAACTTAAAAGTACATTTAGGTCCATCTATTATATCTTTTGAGTCCACTTTGACTAAACCTTTACCTGTATTTGTCATGCAGGGAAAAAGGCATGCAAAATCTAAAGATTTTTGTTTACATGAAACAATATAATAACTTGATATGTCTAACCATTAGGTAGACCTAGCATGAGACCAACAACATATCTCGTGGAGAGAAATAGAATAATGTCGACCAATAGCGGCAGAGTCTTTCGTCGCAACACAATGAAAGAGATAGCTATATTTCCGGTCGCCTCGCCACTGATTGACATTTATCTATCACAATATAATGTCACATGTTCTCATAATGTAAATATTATGTATTTCAATTGTATTGTGCAATATTAAATTAAATCATTTAAGTAATGTAATTAACATTTATTTACAACTTAAAATAAAATATATTATTATTAACAATTTCTTGATATTTCATTATTTAAATAATATAAAAAAATTGTACTTGTATTTACAACATATCTTATTGTAAATGATGCATTGGCCAGAAGTATAGAAAATGTTGTATTAGAAAGAATGTAAAAATCATTAAAAGTTGTATTATTAGTTCCAAGAAGATATTTGAGTGTGGAGACCATCTGCCTCTCATGATGCTGAGACACACTCTGCAAACATACTGGGGAACCAATAAAGGGTTTCTTTAGGATCTTGATTATCAACCCATGCAAGCCCTTCCTTTACCATGTGGTTCAGAGCATTTTCTGCTCTAGTATCATTCCAGCTGAAAACAATTGTATATAAATAATATAAAAGGCCTTTCGTGAAATTTTAATTAGTGATTACTTTAAATATTCATTACTAGCAGAACCTTGTGATTTGACCCATTGTAGTTTCAGTTCCCGTAGGAATAAGGAGAGGAGGAAACAGTGAAAGAATTTTTATATAAACATATCTCAGTAGGACTATTAGACTTGCATAATTTGGCATAATGTTATGTACATTGTACACTTAAATCTCAATTTATCATAGACTTTTATATCATTGGCATGGCATATATGGCATAGACATTGTATGGTATACAAAAAGACATAAGGTTTTATCCAGTAAAAAATTACAGATTCACAAACAAAAAAAAAGAAAAATAAACTTGTAGTTGTTTGTCTAGTTATAAATCAATTTAAAAATTCATGTTTGCAAAGGAAGGCACAGTTGTAAGCTAAATATAATACATATTACATATATTTCCGTTCCCGTAGGAATAGGGGGATAATATAGCATATAGCCTTCCTCGATTAATGGGCTATCTGAAACTTAAAGAATTGTTCAAATCGGACCAGTAGTTCAGTTTAGTAGTATTAGTATAGATAAAAAAAAATTGCTGTATTGCTTATTCTGTGCTCTCACTTACACACACGCTTAGAGAGAATGTGACAATCAAGTTGGGCTTATTTGTGTGTCATTAACATTAATTGATTTATAAGACAACCCACTATCACATCAAAAAATTCAAGTTATTAATTTCATACCTTAAATCCTGAGTAAGTATGCTTGTGGATACCCAGGCAGTTCCCAATGAGCTTGCCTTCTGCAGTACTAGTGTTTGATCCAAGTTCAACTCTCCTGGAACTGATTGCACAAGCCACTTTCCTTTGCCTATTGGAACTACTGTGAACCTGCGTCAATTATAATTTTGAGAATCAAAGCAAGAGAGATGAAGAACATGAAAATACAGAAGATTTGTTCAAGTTAGAATGAGGTGAAGTAGGTACATGTGTGTGTGTGCTGAGAAGGCATTGTGAGACACACATACCTAATGTAAAATTGAAAAATATAAATCTACACTGTATTCTTAGGCACAAAATGAAGAAGTGTGATTTTAACATTCTCATTCATCTATTGTTGAGGTGCTGATATAACCTTGAATATTTATTTATATTAAATCTTTAAGCATACCCATTTCCAAATATTCTTAGTTTCTTAACAGCAGCTAAGAGGTCCTCATTAGTGATTTCTTGGTGCTTCTTAGCTTTGCCCCTTGCTGCTATGAGCCTTGTCCGTAACTCCTCTAGGGTAATAAGCCCACCATTTTTGTAATTAGTCGCTAAACACACTTCAACAATCTGCACTCCTAGTTCGTAGTAAAAGTCACCAATGCCTAAAAAAAACAACACAAATTGTAATGTAAATATTTTACGACAAAGTCCAGTTTGCTATCTTTATATAAATTCCTGCAATACCTGTGGTAAGGCAATAGGGGATTCTGGATAGGGGTTGTTACTCATGTTGTCATGATTAAGTACTTTAAATCAAATTATACATAAAGCTATAAGCCTTTCAGTAACTAGAGCCCAAAAAGGATTGACTACAAATTAAAGACAAATTAACTTCGTCAAAAAGAAAAATCTCTCTATAACTTAACAACTAACTTATCTCTTAACTTAAAGACCTTGGGCTCTCTAGAACTGCAGCTAGTTCTATAATATAACGGGTATCCAAAGCTGCTCTAATAGGATCTTACCAAATTTGGCTAGGCAGGGAGAACAACACGAGTGCAGGAGGGGAGTGTTAATTGATTGTCAAGGAATACCTTAACCCTACATCCAGTAGTCACAAGTTCTGGACTTTGCTTGGTGTTTTTCTCTACCACACGATGGACCCAGCACCTGTACGGTGAATCCATGGAATGCTAAGATATTCGTCTCTATGTGTCGTCAAGGGGCCCCTAAGCCTATATCCTGGCCACATGTCCCAAGGTATTACTCTCTGCCACTTGATGACACAACACAAATATAGACATAAAGAGAAATTACAGGGCTCAAAACCTAAACAAGACAAATCACAGCTATTAACAGTACATATTATATTCTTAAAATATATGTTACACCTCACAGTCCCAACAATCAGAGTGAAAAAATAAATGTCGATAGACAAAGTTCTACCAGACACTATATAGTCTAGAATCTATAATAGAAATTACCTAAAACTGACCAAAACCCTTTGCCTGATGCCAGAGGGTCGACTCCAATAGCGGCGCACATTTCTTGAAACTGCCGCCGAAACTGCGCATTTTTTTTAATCTCACTCTTGTGTTTAGACGCGAACTCCTCCAAGTTGTCTCTAAAAACCTCCAGCTGTTTGGACATCTGCTGGAATTGGTTCTCCTGGATCTCGGAACCCTTCTCTCTATACTTTTCCTGCTCCAATCTTTGTTTTTGTATTGCTCCCACTCCTGCTCGCCGCCTCATGTTAATTTTTTAAAGTTTAATTGAAATTAAATCGAATCCAAATAAGTCTTTATGAATAAAATAATAAATATTATAATTGTCTATATGGCTAAATAATTAGTAAATTAATGCTAAATTTTTATCCAATATTTCCGCGAACAACAACGGCGACAGCGAACAGCAAACTCATAGAGTAGTATAATACATTGAGCAAACTGGCGATTGTCATTGTCACTGTCCCGTCACTTTGACGTATTTAGAGATTGACTGTATAGTGTATAATCGAAAAAATATCGATTCAATGACCGTAGTGCTAGATATCGATTAAAATCTTTATGTATTATCGCTTTAAAAATCATATTCCAGAACAATACACAAAATGTCAAAAGTGTAAACAAACCATAGATTTACGAGTCGGTACAAGAAACAAACAAAGAAAGAAAGGAAAGATACAAAGGATCATGAAAAGATGGACAGCCTTTGCGCAAAAAATTAGCCAGCTGCTCTGTCAATAGCACTAAGTCGAGGCGTAAACAGAAATATTCCGTCGACTTTCTCTGTCTACTCCCTTAAATGCCTATTAGAATATTTTTAATCTGCGTGTATTAAATTCTACTTTGTCTTTGTTTTGTTGCTCGAGTGGCCATTTTTCTGAAAAAGTGTGAAGTGGGGAAGGGAAAAAAGGCGAATACATGTCAAATATTTCAAGGCTGCGGTGTGATGATTCTAATTTTTGCAAACGTGATAGCGATCTCTGCAAATAATTTCACAGTCCTATGTAACAGTGTTGTGTTTAGAGATAACTTCGCGGTTGCCGTGAGTGATCAAAACAAAGGTGGATGCGAATTTGACTAAAAAGATGGGTTATTATTGTACTGTACCACAATGCACTTCGCTAGCCGGCAAGACTAAAAACGTAAAGTTCCATCGTTTCCCTCGCGACGTACCAATGGCTGATAAGTGGAATAGTATTCTGAAACGCGGGAAACCGTACACAAAATACTCTAAAGTGTGTAGCCTTCACTTCACCCAAGCGGATTACAATGCCACAACAATGGGTAAGAATAAAGGTATTCGGGATTTTCCATGTCTGGGTAGTATACTTTAGAATTTATCATAAGTTTTCACTCTCTGATGAGTCATGGTTGACGTTACGCGATTTTTTGCGTCAGGGAAAACAGCGCCGGAAATATATGAGAGACCGGATTTTGCATATAATCGCATAAAAAACTTCGGCAATGCCCTTTATATCTTGTACGTTTGACATTCAGAAGACCTATTTTTTATTTGTCGAATAAATTTTCGTCAAATTGCGCGTTTTTGTTGGGAAAAAATATGCAAAAGTTTCATCATTGTTCAAGTTAACTTTTCCTGTATGTGTGTTGCTGGTTAAATTATGCACAAGAAGCAAAAAAAAACTTGATTTTCCTCTAAAATCGTAACACTTGTTCATGTAAACAAATGAAACAAGATGAATTGTTTATAAACACCAAGTACAGCTGTCAAAGAGGATGTTTTAGGATTCCATCTGTAAATAAATAACTTTAAAATTATTTCTAGTAAAAATAAATGTAAAATTACTTTGACTGACTATTGTCAACATATTTATTAAATTAGCATTATGCTAATGGGTATTATACAAATGAGTCCAAATTCTATTATTCTATAAAATGCCATTAGTATCATAGCTGTGCCCTCAGCTTTGTCTGTTTCTTTGTTTTTATACCAAATTCCATAAAATCAATACAAAATTATAAGTAAAGCATACATGTTACTCTAATTAAAACTTAATCTACTTGTGAAAACCATAAGAAATTTAGTAGTTTCAGCGATTTACTTTATTCATTATCAGATTATAATAAGGGTCACTAATTGGCCAGATCACCCTTGTTATAGGAGAGAGGATATGGAGTGTAAACCCACCACACTGCTCCATTGTTGGATGGCAGGCTTTACAATTACATGAAGCTAGGCATAAGTTGCTAGGAAGTCCTTGAAACTGAAGCTCTATTTTCAGCAGTAGATACCCATCAGCCGCCAATGATGAGGATGATGCATAAATTTAGATAGAAGATAGTATGAACTAAGAAAGGCAATGGTGTGTAATCCATTGTAACACTTACTCTAAAACCAATTTTTAGAAATACTTCTTCCGATTGGCTGCCCTTTGACGCTCAACCTGAGGATGACTGTGTTAAGTCTCATGTGCCTGTAATTACATGGATATATACCCTTCAGACATGTTCTATGTTCAGAGCCTGCCAACCTGCGTTGGTGCAGAATAATGAGTCTAAGCTCCATCCATCCATATCTTCTCCGATAGGGAGGGTGGGCCAGTCCTATAATGGGTTATTAAAATTATTAGACCAACTTTTTGCCTGTAGATATTCATCCAAAGCCTTGCAATCTCAATGCAGTGGTTTAATCATTAACTTGATTCTTAGAAGAAAGAAACTTAGTATTTTATATCCTGTCCCAGGATCTCACAATCTGTTGCTACATGTAAAGGTAACCAAAGAGGCAGTCAATGTTGAGGGTCTCCTAATCTCGTTTTCATATAGAAATGTTGTAGGTCTATGCTCCCAATCCTGCTTTCGTATAGGAATACTGTAGGTCTAAGCTCCTAATCATGCTTTCATATAGAATTGTTGTGGGTCTAAGCTCCCAAATTGGCTTTTGTATAAAAATTTTGTGGGTCTAAGCTCTCAATATCGCTTTCATATAGAAATGTTGTGGATCTAAAAATAAAGTTGGTGTAGAAAATGAATCTTTAATGACATGTCTACTCCCATCATTTTTGAATTTTCCAATAAATCAGTAAAAAATTTTTTTTTTCATTTCCCAAAAAAAAATCCACAACCATTTTGAATGACTTCCAAACAGATGTTTCATAAACAGATAAAGTGTTACAAACTTAAAAATTTTCATAATTGTATAGATATTTGGGCATATATATACAGCTTTTGCAATGCGCCTTCACAATTTTTTTTCATAATCAACATTAAATTGTTAAACCAAATTGAAGGAAACCATTTTCCCCTGATGACTACTGGAGTAAGATCTACAGCTTTAACAAAACACATGAGGTATCCAAGTTTTTATATTGATTGGCACAAAAAATTCCAAAATGATGAAGATATGTACTTTTTGAAGAATTTACAATGGGTCTTCCCTTTTTTTTTAATTATAAACTGTCCACAGATATATAACAAAAACAATCAGCTATAACAAATTTTTTTTTACCCTATCTATCGCTCCACATTTTCAATCAATCCGAAACAAGTTAATTTTTGTTTGAAACAAACAAATAAACAATAAACTGTTATCATCATGTTAGGTAGTTAAAAAGAAAATTCGACTGCAGGAAAAAAATGTGACATGATAAAAAAAACTGTTAACATTTTTAGGTTTTAGGAAGGTAGATTAACATATTTAATTGTATTTTTTTTAAAGCAAAATTTTGTAAACTAGGCTAATTAACATAATTTAAAATTTCTATTGAACCTACAAACATGTAAAATCATAAGGAAATTTGATTGAATAATTATTGTAAAAACAATTTCATTTCTTTTGATACAAGGTTTTTTAGTGATTAACTTGTTGCCAGATTACAAAGGTTAAAGGTCTACTGGTGCCCGGTTTACACAGAATGATCTTTGTTTAGTCATGCACAGGATAAAACATCTGGTAATAGTAAATTATAAAAATGACACATTTCTAACAGTTATGTATTATAAATTACATAAGTAATAATATTTATTAAGTGTGTGTATTGTAATAGAATACAGAAATAATATTATACAGAAATTCCCCTGTTTTAATTGTCTTTTTAAAAGAGGAATTTAAGTAACTATTATGTTTAAAATGTCTTACAGCATAAATAGCTTTGTTATTAGAATGAACAAATCATATTATTATAGTTATCGGTAGTACAGCTCTTGCCGATTAACTTGACACCTGGCTCAAATGATGTTTGTACTGTATTTGTATGGTTGTGTTTGTTAGCCAGGTGTCGAGTTAATCTGCATCATCATACATATAATGGGTTATATGTATGATGTTGCAGATTTTTTCTATTTAATTAATTAAAAAGTATATCCATAGATACAGATCCAAATAAGGATATTCTGATATGATATCTGTAAGACTCTTAGCTTTCTTAGTCAATTGCTGTTGATCATTGGCATACCTAGGATTATTTTATAGGGTAGGTCTGGCCCTGGACATCAAATATAGTATCAAATGTAGTATCAAATCTATTATCAAATCTAGTATCATAATAGAATTGTGTATCAGTAGCCCAGAATCCAAGGGTAGGCACAGGTCCATTCTAGGATGGGCATGGCCTACCCGGTCAACCTTGTAAAGTACATATTTGCTGTTGATGCATGAGACCTTGAAACAGTAGTTGACTCAACACTCACCACAACAACAGACGAGACATGTTTCGACTTGCATTGTGCAGGACTTTCTTGTTTGCAGTTTTGTGTGACATTGGGTAGCATAGATAATGCCTATGTTTATTAACTAGATGTGTCACAAAAAGCTGCTGTGCCATACCAAAATTAAACAATGAGGTTTTATATTGCCAACTAGGGGATGCTGGCGACTTCGTCCGCGTGGAAATCAATGTAAACTGAAAGTTTACATTGATTTCCACCCCTATTTCATCACTTTAGGGGTTGAATTTTAAAAATTCTTGAATGACATGTTTCAAATTTTTTTTTCATGACTTATAAACAAATTTTAAAAATTATAACTCTACAAAAAAACTTTCTATACAAACTTTCATCCCCTATTTTATCCCCTTAGGGGTGGAATTTATCAAAATCCTTTCTTAGGGGATGCCTACGTCGTAGTAGCTTTATGCATGCAAAGTCTCAGCCCAATCTGTTTAAAATTGACATAAACTTTTGAAGAATTGATCAAAATCCTTTCTTAACGGATGCCTACGTATCATTTACCGACATGCCAAATTTCAGCCAGATCCATCCAGTGGTTTGGGCTGTGCGTTGATAGATCACTATGTCAGTCAGTCACCTTTGTTATATACATATTTAGATATTGAAAAGTTGCTACAAAAAAAAGATGAGGGTAGATTATTTCTACCCTTGACATTTTGAAATTTGCATTTCACAGCAACTTTTTGTTGCAATCCAAGGATGAATTTTTAAATCAGCATAGTATTTTGGTCCAGGATCCGGAGAGCATTTTTACAATTGATTACGGTCAAGTAAATTTTTCGTGATTAGCTACATCTTGATGAGACACTCAAAATTTTTATCTATGAAAATTCTTAAGTAATTCTGGTAGCTAACAGGTTGACTAGGTAATAAAGACTTCTGAGCGTAGGAACAAGATAACGTACCACGCAGCGTCTCATTAAAGTTGATCAATTGTAGAAATGCTCATCAAATCCTGGACTGTTACGTGTGAAAGTTTAACAAACAAACAAACAAATTAGTTAATTTTTTAGTGGGGTTGTCGCTGTTGTCGAACTACCACAAATTCCGTTTAAAATCATTAATTATGCTACTAGAAATGTATAACAATGTTATGTTGCTTATGACTTATTTAATCTTCAGAGAAGTTTTGCTACTCAATGGTCATTCTGTTTATTTATGTCAAAAAAGGGCAGGATAAGATTATGTTTAGTAGCTAACAAAATGTTTCATATTATCTAATCAGATTCAGTATACAATATAACACTAAGATTTCTATATAAACATTAAGTTTGGATTTTGACAAATCTCGCATTACATAAGTGATAATGTTCTGTATTATCTTATCTATACTTTCTTTTCTCTATTTATATTATGTATATCTTCCAACTGTAAGATTTAAAATGTTGTAATGTCTTTTTCTTTTTCTTTTTATGTACTATACAAAAGAAAAATAGGTGCAGCACAAGATTTTAACCTGCCTCAAATCTTCATTATTGACAATGACTCGGCTCACCATTGAGCATGAGTTTCCTCTCACAATGCGAGAGGTTAGGCTAATAGTCTACCACACTGGCCCAATGCAGGTTGGCAGACTTCACACACACAAGAGAATTAAGTAAATTCTCAGATTTCCTCATGATGTCTTCCTTCACCATTTCTTAAAATGCACATAACTGAAAAGTTGACTTTTGCCTTTACACCTACCTAAAAATTTAAAATGTCTACCAGCACTCCTGCTAGCCGTTGCGCTAACGTCGAATTTCTGCAGCGTCTGCTCTACCATTGAATTGTATGTACTACGTACTAGAGAAGCTGTTTCAAGCCAAAACCATCGCAATCTGATTGAATATGGTTTTTCAATAAAAGAGGTAAAGCCTACTTAAACTATCTATAGTAGCGGACGTCAGCGACTGCGTTCGTTTTTTAGAAACCATACATTTTTCCGTCAATGACGCATTTTTATATCTCATCTCATCAATTTCATCCCATCCAAATCTATTTAGTGGTTTAGCCGTGAAAAGGTCTGACAGACTTGACAGATTTGCCTTTGCAGTTATAATATTAGTATGTATTATTTTCTGGTTTCCAAAACGCCTATCGCTCAACATACTAAGCTAACTAGAATGTATTAAGTGCGGCGATATAGCCGCATTTGAACGCAACAATAGTGATGAGTGGTGTCTTCTCTAGTACACATTACATGTGTAACTCAATGTGCTCTACTACTATAGTCTGGCAAGTTCGTTTGATAACACTCCCATGATATGCGGGCGACAGGGGGAAAGACTGCGCGGCTGTGAAATCAAATCGTGCGTGCGGAGAAGTGACGTGATCAGTCGTGGGTTTTTCATCCATCGCTACACGTCCCCCGGCGGCGTGCAACATCGGGCTTGTTACGAACGAAGTTGCCAAGCTATACACGTCTTTACGTAAATTCGGCAAATGCTTACGCCGGAGAAACGACAGTGTGAAGAGGCGGTTATAGTTCGAGATACACCCGCGTTTCCGGACTGAATCACCATTTTTATTATATTCTCGGAGCAAAAAAGAAACACATTCCTTAATAGACCGACATTTTGTGTTACGAAACAAAAATAAAAAATTAATTTGCAAATGATCGGATGTTACTGTCAGAGAGCTAATAATGATTTTTGCATGTGACTAATATAGTCATACAATCCGGCCTTAATAATAAAAGTTGAATGGCGGCTTGAATTCAACGATTGTTGTTATTATTTTACGAAATGAAGTAATGGCGTTATGCGAATTACCTTACTCTGATTTCATAGTTGTACGGGTGACAAATACGGGCTGTCTGTAATAAGGAAACTTGTCCGGTACGGGGCAACTTACGTACGAGTATGCTTCTGCGGGAGCACGTACAGGTCTCCAGCTGTGAAATTCAGCTTATTTACCTAGTAGCCGTAGAGTAGTATCCTTGTTCCCGTTTCCGTCAGAATACGGGGCTTAAACGTTCCGGTACGATGCCGCCCAGAAACCATCAAAGGCAGCGTGCACAGCGTAGATGCAAAAGTGCACTGCTTACTCCGAGGAACCTGTATTGGAGGCGGCATATTCCATTTTCTACTATTCAAATGTAGAGTGCATACTCTTGTTAGAAACCTTGTGCACGCCGCTGGTCAGAGGTATGGGTTGAATAATCTGGTACTTGTAAGCTCAGAATACTGAAATACGAGAACCTACGTTTAGCCGTCATTATAAAGCACGCATTGTGTCCAAAAATTGTACCTGTATAGCACGGCTCACATCTCATACAAAGAGAGAGTAATCGCTTGTTCGTGAAATTACACCAAAAAAGAGTAATTACAAGCCGTTGTAATAACTCTTCTTTGGTGTAATTTCTATGCGCGATCACACCTTCTGGAGTTTACTGTATTCTGAGCTTCTGAAAGCTCGCTTACATCGTTAACTGCGTCGTCACTTGACATCAGGTGTGATAGCTGTCAAGGGCTAATTTGTCATAGAATAAAAAAACCACGCTTTGGTTCTATTAGAGAGCTTACAACAATTACTTACACAAACAGGAAAACTAAATTGTCGCCACCAAATTTCTGTTATTCCGCGTAAAAATATTTTTTCCGTGATAAAAACTGACCTCTATAATATTATCAAACTTACGAACGATCAGTGTGATAGTTTATAGCTTACAGCAATTACTTACATTGATGCGCTGACAAGATAAATAACATCACTCAAAGTGGTCCCATTTATTCTTAGAACGAAAGAAATATGAATCCTAATTTCATAAAAGCTGGCCCATTAAACTACCATACGTACGTAAGTACGGTAGGCAACTATCGTAGATACAATACTTCATCATCATCATTAACAGCCGATGGACGTCCACTGCTGGACATAGGCCTCTTTAGACATCCAAACATCACGGGCCGCCAGCATCCAGCGGCTCCCTGCAACCCGCTTGATGTCCTCGGTCCACCTAGTGGGGGGTCGACCAACACTGCGCTTTCCGGTGCGGGGCCGCCAATCCGGCACCTTGAGCTCTAACGTCCATCGGCTCTTTGTACTATGTGCCCTGCCTATTGCCACTTCAACTTCGCGACTAGAGCTATGTGACGTGGTTCTACAGATATCCTCATTTCTTACCATACTTACTGGAACTTAATTGGAATTAGGATCGGTCCTACGGTCATACTTACTGGTACTTCATTGGAATTAGGAACGGTAAATCATCATTTAACTTCATGGCAACTCTTCCCTTCTCTTCGAAAAACTACACTTTCCCAAAGGGTTGTCTGGGGACAAATCCAAATTGAAACTTTTACCGCAATATATTACAAACTTCAATGAATTACACAAAAAGCATAAAGACGACTTTACAGAAAAACAATAATTTAATGTTATTTAATAAATAAAATTAAAAAAATCTGTTTTCTCGCGAAGTAACACTTTTTATCCGGAATATGATCTACCAATATCTTCAAAGTTCAAATTTTCCGTGTGATAGTCCAATGTTAAGCTAAACAAAACTTTTGTCTATAGTTCTATTCTAGCAGACGCCCCGCGGTTTCATCGCGTACTTCCTTCCCGTGATAGTACGGTGATAAAATACAGTCTTATGTCACTCTTACACTAGAATTCATAGACGTTGTAGGGGCACCCCAGGAGCTGCAGAGTGTCGAATTTAACCTGTATTTGTTTGAGAATTTGACACTCGGTGGTTGAATGATCTCCTGGGGGTGCCCCTACGACGTCTATGAATTCCACTGTTAAAGCCTCAGACCAATTATAGATGGACCAGTATCGCACCCAAATTCAAGAACAAAATAATCTTTCATTTTCTGTGGATAACAAGCGTAGATTTGGTATATATCTTTTTTTTAATCTTCTTAAAAGAATATTTGCCATATCTTTTTTTTAATATGACTAATATTTCCATTCCCCTCCAATTAGTCGGGGAAGACTGTTAGGAGTGGGTACGACAATAGACCAACGGGGCGGGGATCGAATCAACACTCCTCAGTGATGAGTCTGACCGCTCTTACCGTTGAGCTACTGAGGCTTATCTTATAATAGACTATTGGTTTTTGTCCGTTTTTTAGAGTATTCAACTACACAAAAATATATTTATACAAAAATCTTTAACCGACGGACACGATTGCAACTATGAAACATCGATATTATATAGACAGTTTTTAGAATCTCATTAGATCGTTGATCACATATACTTTGATCGAAAAGTAACGTCTACCGAGACAGGTTCTATAATTCAGTAATTGGTCTGAGCTTAAAGCGATTCGTCAGTCAGCACTCGTCAGTCACGGTCATTATCATTATCATTAACATCTGATATTGATCATTGCAAAGTCAAAGATTATCAAATAATATGATGATGATTGTGATTTTAAAATAAATAATAAACACAAGATTACATAACTATGTTCTTTGTTCAGATTTGCAGAAACTTGAATCAGTATTTTTTTTATCGTACTAATAGTCATAAATTATACTTTATACTTATATACTTACGTTATTTTAGTAGGCCTTGATGTCAGCTATCACCCTGTAGAATATGTCGCACTATTTACGGGACACCCTGTATATTATAGTTAGTATAGTTTTTGACGGCCTCCAGTGTGGCGCAGTGGTATGCGCGGTTGATTACGAGACGAAGGTCCTGGGTTCGATCCCCGGCTGGGCCGATTGGGTTTTCCTTAATTGGTCCAGATCGGGCTGCTGGGAGGCTTCGGCCGTGGCTAGTTACCACACGACCGACAAAGACGTACCGCCAAGCGATTTAGAGTTCCGGTACGATGTCGTGTAGAAGCCGAAAGGGGTGTGGATATTCATCCTCCTCTTAACAAGTTAGCCCGCTTTCATCTTAGATTGCATTATCACTCATAGGAGTAGGATGAAATCCACACACACTTCTTTCGGTTTCTACATTGCAGTTAAGGGCTAACTTGTAAAGAATAAAAACTATATATACTCGTAGTATAAGTTATAAGTACATCATAATCAACTTGTAATTATTTAGAAACTACCATTTTGCGTTTGGCCAAGTCCGCTGTTGAGGTCTTATACACCAAATATACAATTCATGATAAAAATATACCAAAAAAAAAAACAGGGAAAAGAACGTTACAGAGATCATGACATGGTCAGAGGAAAATTACTTGCTCTGCGTTCAATTTCATATTGGGAAAACCCTGTTACATTTGTAATTGTTTATGTTAAACATAAAATTGATTCACGCTTGATAAACAGGAAACAGATAAACTTTGGATATTTGACACATAACAGGCTACGGACTGAATTATGTTCAAGGGTTAATTATATATTATGTTACCACCCCTTTTTCATTCTGTAGACCTCTGTATTTGCTGTAGACCTCATATAGGGGCTGTAGAGTTTGGCTAATGAAAGTAGACATTGAAATCGCCCGCCAAATTTAAAAAATCTTTTAAACGAATTAAAAAAACGTGCGTTTTTATATTGTGTTTATTTCATTTCATTTTGTGTTTAAATTATTTTTTTGTTTGTGAATACATTATTCCAATATTTGCACTATAATTTTGAGAATTTACTCCGATATTTTCTTAATGTGGCGAGCGTTTTCAGTCTTTACTTTCATTAGCCAAACTCTAGCAGGGTCACCAGGATGCGTTTTTAGAAAGAAAAACGGGGTAAATCTATATCTTCTTAATATAGTAACAAAAAGTAAAGTAATGAAGTTAAAAATCATTAGTGGTAATTTTTAACGGATAAATATTTTAGTGGAGCATATGACCTCTACCTATGAATCGGAGGGCGTAGGTTCGAATACGGTCCGGGGCATGCACCTCCGAATTTTTAGTTAAGTGCAATTAAATTTTACGTGTCTTAAACGGTGAAGGTATATCGTGAGGAAACTTGCATATCTTAGAGTTTTCTTATTTTTCTACGTGTGTAAAGTCTGCCAATCAGCATTGGGCCAGAGTGGAGGGCTATTAGCTTAACCCCTCTCATCCTGAGAGGAGACTCGTGCTTAACGGTGATCCGATTATGGGTATAAGTATATCATTAAAATTTATTCCCTAGAACTGGATTCCGAAGAATCTACAACTGATAAAGCTTGTTTTCCCAGTTCCAATATTATCAAAATTATCAATTTTTCACGCAGTCGAGTAATTTATTAATTCTTTGTTTTAAATGTAGGTATCACCAAAATATAACCGTTTAATAAATAAATATTGCTTTATATATTCTATAGGCGGTACACTGTAACGCATAGACGCAGGTTGATATATTAATTAAGAAGATTTAATTAAGAATCAAATGTTCATATTTTCAACTCGTTGTTTTCCATGACGCGGCAGCGTCATCCACATGGTTTTACTTTTATATATTTATTTACACAGATTTATATTTAGCTAGACACCGTTTTTTTTTTCTTGAATATTAATTATGTTATTGGTGTTAATTTTTTACTTGTTCTTTTTGTAAACCGTTGCTTGGCAGTGGCCTTTATATCCCACGACCATCTGACGCCGCGCGGTTTCATCCGCGTGGTTCCCGTTCCCATAGGAATACGGGAATAATATATAACCTATAGCCTTCTCGATAAATGGGCTATCTAACATTGGAAGAATTTTTCAAATCGGACCAGTAGTTTCTGAAATTTGCGCGTTCAAGCAAACAAACAAAGAAACTAACTTTTCAGCTTTATAATATTGGTATATATTTTATAAGAATCATGTAGTGATATGCAAAAGTAAACAATTTCCAATAGTAACTAGCATTTATCGCCTTTTTTTAGCATTATTAATATCATTTATTAAACAACTAGAATACGAACCAATGTGAAATTGCACCGCGGGAAATAATAATCCAGTATCTAGTTAAACATAAGTCTGTGAGTTCATGCTTTAAATTAATTTCATTATTAGATCAATATGTTGTAGGTATAAATACTTTTTGTTCAATAACCTTAAATTGTTACCAGGTCAATGGAAGACTCTGTCAAAGGACGCGATCCCATCACAGAATCTCCCTAAACTGAACCCCGATGGCACAGTGATGGTAATCAGGAAGAGCCGCACAGTCAAATACAAGGAGAGCAAAAAAGACGATCTATCTATAAGGTATTATTTTTTTTAACTCTAGCTAGCAGATAACCTAACTATTATAAAAATCGTCATAGATGGTCCATACAGAAAGTACTCGTATTTCAAAAATTTGGTTTTTATATTGTCCGGGATCCGTGGAGCATTTTTACAATTGATTACTATCAACTATCAAGTTAATTTTCCGTGAGTAGCTTCAACTTGATGAGACGCTCAACTTTTTTATTTACGAAAATTCTTGATTCTGGTAGCTAATTGGGTTACCGGGTAACAAAATTTTTAAGCGTCGGCAGGTAAGTATACCACACAATTTGTAGGACACTGTGGCTGTTCAGTTGTATCACTATTAATTAAGTAACAGTAAAGAAAACAGTTGGTTAGTAACAACTTCTAATAACATCAACAAAAGTTGTTACTAACCAGATGTTTTTTTTACTGTTGCTTAATTAATAGTTGTACAACTTAACTTAAAATAGTAATCAATTGTGAAAATGCTCCACGGATCCCGGCCTATTCTGTTATTCTTCCTTTGAAGATATTTAGTACTTACTTAATTTCATTCAAAACACAGTCAACTAAATAAATGTTAGCTAAATTAGACAGATCCTTTAATGTTATTTCTTCTTCAATGTGCACATTGTCACATGTTTAATTTATTTGTTGTTAGTTATTATCTCAATATAGTATGTTATAATTTCAGCTGTAAAACAGAAAAGTGGTCAAATTTGAGCCAGACACCGTTGCCTTTGCCATTGACACCCACAGAGGTCCTAACGTCGGAGCAGCAAGACAATCATGTAAGTTTGAATAAGTTAATTAATACTAGGCGCCCTAGCCCGGTCTAGAATGCGAGCCATGGGATAATTTTATATAAAATATTATAAAGAGGAAAATTTTGTTTGTTTGTATGTTTGTTTGTTTGTTTGTTTGTTTGTTTGATTGATTGTAATGAATAGGCTCAAAAACTACTGGACAGATTTTAAAAATTCTTTCACCATTCTAAAGCTACATTATCCGCAAGTAACATAGGCTAAATTTTTTTTTGGAAAAAAAATAGTGTTCCGAAAGATATTTGGGTTTTTCGGACACAAGGTGTAAAAAATCAACCAGAAAAGTAGGGTAGGGGTAGGTAGGAGTAGGGTAGAGGTAGGGGGTAGGCTAGGGACGTAGTTTCACGCGGACGAAGTCGCGGGCGTCGGCTAGTTTTATATAAAATAATAAATAAAAAGCCTTTAATGCTGAGTTTGTTTACAGTATGAGTACGTTTAAAAATGTGCCAAACTAGTTATTAAATATACAATTTTTTTAGTAAAATATATGTATTTTTTGTCAATAAAATAAGAATAACAATTACTATAACCGGCAAAATGTACAGAAATAAGCCACATAATTTCTGTATATTTTGCCCAATCTATTGGTAAATGAATTTTCAAAATCGGTTCAGTGGATCTAGAAATTACAACCTATGAAACTAATATTACTAGCTTAAAGCATTTATATAGAAAAGATTTATCTTTTCCAGTTGGCCTACCGACTGCACACCCTGAGCTCTATAGCGAACGCTATAGCACCGAACACGTCGCCGCACAACCAAATACAGACAATACAGAAAGCCAGCACTTCGCCACACATTCACAACACTCCACACAACACTCCGCATACCACTCCGCACAACACTCCGCATACAACTCCGCACAGCACTCCGCACAACCAAGTCCAGACAATACAGAAGCCGAGGAAACAGGACGCGATAATGCAGACCGACCCCGTACAGCTGGACGAGGATGACCAACAGAACAGCTACAGCGAATCTGAGAAATCCTATAATGATTCTTACGCGCAGCAGTACAGTGACGTCAAGAAATACGAAATGCCCAAAGACTTCTCGAAGACCACAGAGGAATACATACCGCAGACGAACGATGAAGAAGAGTACAACAAAGGGGCGGAGAAATATGCTCTGGAGAGAAAGTGCACCCCCCATAACGGTTACGACAAGATGGACTACCCAAAACAGATTATAGAAAATGGCTACCAAAAACCAGATGTCTATACTTTCAATGAAAAAGACTACCAAAATAGGCCCGAGCCATACAGCTATCCGTCTTCCTATCAAGACAGTGTAGAAATATTGAGAAATCAGCAGCACAACTTACAGATTTTGCAAGAGCAACACAGAATTACAGAGAATCAGAATTTTTTTAATGAGAATCACATAAAGCAGGAGATAGATTTTGGCAATGAGGAAGAGAAGTTTCTTTATGAACGGAGTAAAGAGCAGATTGGTGAGTGACGAAATTTTCCACCTATATATATTTTGTTTATTATTCACTAGCAGAACCTGCAGTTTCAAATGCATAATTCCCGTTCCCGTGGGAATATGGAGATAAAATACAGCCTATGTTTATCCCTGTTCCTGATAATATGGAAGGATTTTTCAAATCGGCCCAATAGTTTCAAAGCCTATTGAAACAAATCTTTTCTTTTTATAATTTAGTAGCAGACGCCTACGACTTTGTGTGGAATTCCTGAACCACGATATTATATGACGTCATAGTGAATTAAATATGGCGGATGACATGGACGAACAAAAACAATACAGATGTAACGAATTTGAATTTGACTGCATCTTACTAAAAATATAAAATACCATAATTTAAAAAATCAACTGTAATTAATGTTATCATAAAAATAAAATTAAAAAAATGTACATTTTTGAACATGATATACTAACAAAATTTTCTATATGAATATTATTATATTTGCTTAATTCTTTTAAATTAGAACAGAACACTCAGCAGAGAAGTAAATTCTGAATATGTAAATCTAAAGTTACTAAACTAGTAAATGTATTTTGAGTCAGTATACTAAACATGAATTAATATTGAAGAAGTAAATTACAAAGACACTTGTTTATGGTGATTCATTTTAGAGTTCCATCCCCTTAATAGAAAAACCTTTTCACTAATTTACATATTGATTGGTAGAATTAAATATTATTACACCAAGTCTTCAGCGGAATCGGAGTATGTTTCCAATGATGCTCTTTTTAAAATCCTTTTTAGAAAGAGAAATCGATCCCGGGTTTATGAATTCGTTTCTTCTTTTTTTTTCTCGGCCACGGCGGTCGATCTCATGGTAAGGTTAACCATGTATGCAGGAGATATGATAGTGCACAAGTGTGTGGCGCAAGCACAGGTGCATTCCCTTTTTCCTAACTCTCATAGTCTGATGCGACGGCAGATGTGCTCTCCGAAGCACGGGGGTGTACCAACACCGCCAACTTCTCAACTCTAGGCTACTATTAAGATTTTTCTTATAACAATAATCCCAATAACGTATTTTTTATGTTGGCCTGATCCGGGATTCGGACCCTGGACCTCATTGTCTTACTTAAGAATATTTTTAGGAAACTCAGAAGTGGATTACAAAAGTAAGAACGGTTATGAATCACAATATTTGTCAGGCCAACTTAATTAAAAAAAATTAACTGTAACCAAAATAAGACCCTAGAATGGCAGAGAATGACATTGAGTGGAGTCATGCACTTCTAAACGTCGTGTGTAGGTTTAAAGGCGCCTTTGACAGTTAATAAACACTCCCCTTTTCCAGTCAAGTCACTTTCCATGACAAGTGCCTTAGATCGCCAGTCGTTTCCGCCAACTGATCGATACCCCTCTCTAACTCCCCACTCTTTTCGTAAACAGGTCGCGCCACCTGACGTCATATCCGTCTCAGACTACTATTTCCTACAATATATTATTTAAATACCTAATATTGTTTACGGTTGTGTACAGTTGACAGAACCCTTGATGTGAAAGTCCTACTAACTTGGCTGCGATTTCATTTGAGCCGACGACTCTTGAGTGTCCAGTTAAAAATTTTCAACATAATAATATCTGACAATGCAAAAACGTGTTTAAATATAACAAGGAAAACATAAATTTATGAATAAATAATACCTTTTTTGTAAATTTACGTAGTTTGAATAAATATACGGCGCGTGTATTTAATAATTATAATAATATTCTGAGTTGTATTTTTTTTTATATAGCACTCGTGTATATTTTATTTATTCTAGCTTTTTACATTACAATTTTTATTTGCACCGTAACTGTATGCTGTAATTTTATACTAGCATATGCTTTGCCGTTTGACGTAGTTCCCGTTTCCTTAGGAATACGGGTATAAAACACGGCTTACTAGCGGACGCCCGCGACTTCGTCCGCGTGTAATTCATTTTACCGCAAATAGCCATGGATGTTTTCGTGATAACAGGTAGCCTATGTGTTAATCCTGTGTATTATCTATCTCCGTTTTTAATTTCAGTCAAGTCGGTTCAGTAGTTGCAGCGTCAAAGAGTAACAAACATCAAAACATACATTCGTACAAATTTCGCGTTTATAATATTAGTAGGAAGTAGGATAACTATCACAAATAACGTGACTTTTAGTTCGTAAAAGAATTTTCAAAAACCTTAGAAACTTTACCTTCATGTAATACTGGTATTATAACACTAGCGAATTTTAACAAACACATTTTCTTCAAAAGTCCTTTATAGTAAGCCTATGTCTCTCATTGAGTGTGGCTAACATATACAAAAATATAACAAAGATTAGTGCGATTTCAATCAAACAAACAAACATACTCTTCTTCTTTATAATATTAAGTATATATATAAGATATATGTATAATTTCCAGACGCGGGCTCTCTGTACGAGAGCCAGAGGAGGGCAATGGAGCAACAGAGACTAATGGAGCAAATCCAGCACCAAGTGAAGCAGGAGGAGCCAGAGTCGCATAGCAGTTAGTATCTCTTCTGTATACGAACTGCTTCTTTCATCTGCTTTCTTTCTGCGAAATTCTTTTCCATCATGAGCTTGTTCTTCTTCTTCATCATCAGCTTGTTCTTCTACATTCTTTTTATTCTATATGGTGGATCCACGCGTGTCAATTTATTGAGCCATTGTTATTAATTAGGGTTCCCTACATAAGTTCACTTTGTTGGCTGTTCTTCTTTCTGTACCCTTTTCAGCAATGTGTGGAATTCAGGAATCTACTTGAAATTTAAGCCGTACACTCCAGTCTATGGTCCCATGCAGTTGTGAAAAAATCAAACTTCCAAGTTTACATGGATGTACCAACCCATATTCGGCTCACTGCTGAGCTCGAGTCTCCACTCAGAATGAGAGGGGTTAGGCCAATAGTCCACCAAGCTGGCCCAATGTGGATCGGCAGACTTCACACACGCAGATAATTACGAAAATTAAGGTTCCTTACGGTGTTTTCTTTCACCGTTTGAAACACGTGATGTTTAATTTCTTAAAATACACAAAGCTGAAAAGTTGGAGGTGCCGGAATTGGAGGCAGAGGTCATATCCACTGGGCTATCACGGCTCTCTGTGCAAGTTTTACATAAATAAAGGTAAAAAACACATATTTCGACACATTTAAGGGAATCAGATCTAAAAAAAGACTTCCCGTTGATCTATGAAATTTGGCGTTATAGCCCACACAAGTACAAGAAAAATTCTCAAAAGTATAAAAATCAGGGGTCTATATACCTATTTCGGGAAAAACTCGGCAAAAACTGCGCAATTCTATACCTGAACTATTTATAATGATCGGCGAAAAAAAAAGTACGGAACCCTCGTTGGGCGAGTCGACTCGCACTTGTCCGTTTTTTTTAGTCAAGGGCTTGTAATTGAATAAAAAAAATGCGTATTTTCAGGTCGTGAAAATGTGATGCAGCCCCAGGGCAGCCCATATTACTCCACAAATGGACCTAGCAATGTTGCAGGTAATAAAAACTCTACATACTTCATAAATTGGCGTTATAAAAAAATAGAACGAGTGGCTGTGATAATAAAATCCTACTCCTACTAAATTCAAAAAATTCAAAATTCGTTTGTTTCAAGTAGGCTCAGTTTACAAGCACTTTTGATACGTCAGTTGACTATTTGTAAAATTTCTACTACCGGTTCGGAAGGTAGGTTCTGCTGAGAAGAAACCGGGAAGAAACTCAACAGTTGTTCTTTTAAAAAAAAAATCATACAATATTATAATATACAATTGATGACATTACACTTTCTTATAGTTTTACTTCCTGTGTGAAGGTGGAAGCTGATCCATCCATGGATGTTTGTTTGGATGATTGTTATTCTTTAACGGCGCAACTACTGTGCCGATTTAGCTGAAATTTGGAATGGAAATAGATTTTACTCTGGATTAACACATAGGCTACTTTTCATTCCGGAAAAATCCATGGTTCCCGAGAGATTTGTGAAAAACTAAATTTCACTGCCATTGTAGCACGAGTGATTTTTGTGCAATGAGGCGAATTGCACAATAGACCGCACGAGTGCTACAATTTCAAATTAAGTGCAGAGGCATACAATATTCTTTCTACAACCATAATAAATGAATTAACAATACTTAGTAAATCTATACCAATATTATGAAGAGGAAATAGTATTTATTAATGAAGATAATACTTAAATTAGCTAAACTTATTATAAAAATAAAATATAAGGAAATATAACTACAACTACAAAATTAAAATAAATTAAAATTAAAACTAATACCTAGAAATAATTATCGAAATTTGCCGCCCTTGGTAGGGTGCCCATCACGCAGGCAGCATTCCCGCGCTGAATTGCGATAGAAATTCTTTGCGCGAGAAAGCTGCCCGCCCGAGGGTCGCCTGTTGCCTCTCTGAGGCGTTTGCCGATCTCCTTGTGGAGAGTCTGAGCGCTCCTGCCCCACGGACCTAGTGTCTCGACGCCAAACGGGACGAATTCATATTGGGCGCCGAGACAACTGTATTTTAAAAAGAGGAAAGATTTCATTGTTTGTTTGTATATTTTGAATAGGCTACTGAACCAATTTGAAAAATTATATTGGTGATAATATTGTTACGAATTAGGATTCGAGGATTTGGAATTAAACACCTGGTGACTCATATGAGACTTTATTCCACTCCTTAATTCAAGTACCAATATCACCTGCAAACGTAGGCAATTCGTAGTCCAAAATCGTAGCCAAGCTCACTATTGCTCACTTGTATCGCTGGTAACACTTGATGTTCACTCCACTTCGTTTCGAAGTTCTCTCCGTCGCATATCATACCCACTCAGAACGCTTCCAGATCATTCTGGGAACGCCTACACGTGTTGTTTATTCCACGACATTCGACGTAAACAAGGCAATAAAACTTCTTATCTCAAATGGTATACAACCCGACATGGGCGAGCGATTATGAACCCTATGTCTGTAGTAATAGGGTTCTCCGTAACATTATTGTTGTTTCCAGGCGGCTACTACGACCAGTTGTCGCGACCGGGCCCGGAGCTGCTGATCGCGAAGCAGAACGCTCTGGCGGCGCACACGCAGCTATGTAAGCATTACAGGCTTTTTTTTTTTATTTTGACGGTCCTGGGTTCGATCCCCGGCTGGGCCGATTGAGGTTTTCTTAATTGGTCCAGGTCTGGCTGGTGGGAGGCTTCGGCCGTGGATAGTTACCAACCCACCTACAAAGACGTACCGCCGAACGATTTAGCGTTCCGGTACGATGTTGTGTAGAAACCGAAAGGGGTGTTGATTTTCATCCTCCTCTTAACAAGTTAGCCCGCTTCCAACTTAGATTGCATCGTCCAACCCATATTCGGCTCACTGCTGAGCATGAGTCTCCTCTCCGAATAAGAGGGTTTAGCCCATAGGCCACCAAGCTAATCAAATACGGAATGTTAGACTTCTCACACGTAGAGAATTAAGAAAATTCTCAGGTACGCAGGTTTCCTCGCGATGTTTTTCCTTCACCGTTTGTGGCATGTGATATTTAATTTCTTACAAGATAGTTTGTTTTATTATAATTTTATTAATTTTTATTTATTATTTTGGTTTCAGGGCAAAACATGAAACGGCCTTTCTACTATAGCGAGGGCGCGCCTTACAACGCACCGCAGCTGTTGCAGAGATATGAGGTAATTTTATAGGAAGTGACAAACAATCATATTAGAACATAGTCTCTATTAATGCTCTGTGGAAGGTTTGCGCTTGGCCTTTATATATACAGGTTGCCTTTTTCAACACTAGTAGTGCTAACATGCTAACGTGCTAACAATGATATTTTGTCGTGAAGACAAAATTCAACTAATGTCAAAACCGGAAATACCGCTATCTCTTTCATTGATTTGGTGCGAAAGAGATAGCGTCGTTCTGGAGGATAAAATTGTAATTGCAAAAAGCTAATTTTTCAGGAAAAAATAAAAAACCGAATTTTGGCGATTATTGACAAAGTAGTAGATTTAGATAAAAGTGAGAAAGCTTGAATGAAAGTTAATTTTTATAGCTTTTATTAAGCTTAATTGAAAAAAGCCTAGATATAATAAAAAAGCCATAAATTAAAAAATCAAATGTTACCGAAAATAAATCGTCACTGTATTTTCAATTTCATATTGTAATGCCCATTACCATTTTGTTCGCCGTACAGTCTAACCGGAATCCAATATTGTACTCTGCACTTACTGTTTTTATCTGTAGGTTAAAAACCTACAGTTAAAAATAAAACGGTAAGTGCAAGTGATGATGAATTACGCGCACCGACCGGAAGATTTTGAACGAGAATAAAATGGTAACTGATTTTATCATAATCAAGTCTGAAATTTTGAGTACCGGAAGACAATTGGGATGATGACTAGGTTTGAATATATTGATTTTATGATACATTCGGGTAAATAAGGTCAATATTAACTCATTTATACATAAAAAGCAAAGATTGACTGGATATATGCAAAATAAATAAAATTATAAAATTTCAAAATCTATTAAAAATCTTTTATCGTAATTAGATGAAAATTCATACAGTTTTAGCTTCCTTACATTAAATGTGACATTTTTTAATATATGAACTATAAACGTAAGCGCAGAAATAACAAAGATATTAGTAATTTTGTTTAAACGCCCATACAAATCTAACGATCATTAATTGCCTACGACGTCGACGAGCTCCGAAAGTAATGATCGCAGATACCCTGTTACTTTTACAAAATTGCTTTACTATTAGCATACTCTTAATTTATATACAATTTAAAAAACTGTCATCATCCCTATTGTATGGCTGTTTACCGTACTAAGAAGTAGGAATGGTAATATTATATTACCATTTTATTCTCATACCTTTATGCCAGTGACTATATCTTGGAATACTATTGTAATATTTTGTAACTTCGTTATTAAATGCATAATAATTACGAAAAAAATTGAGCAGATGATACCTATAGATCCCAAAAATAAAATAATACTAAAACACGTGTAATGGCAGTTACCATTTTATTCTCCGGGAAGCGCGATAGGACTGGGAAAACAGCGACGCCATTGGACGATATTTTGTTTATTTATCTTCACTTTATCGCATGTTAGCACTGAAATAGGCCTAAGATTCGCAGAATATAGTTCTATCTTACGTTGCAAAATATTGCTCATCTTACTTTGTGTTGGGACGACAGAGTGCGATATTCCAACTTCGCCGTTATTGGTGGATGTCGTATTTTTCTCTTAACGACGTATGCCACAGGGGGTTACCAATAACGCTATTCTGTAACTCCGCAATGTGAAGTCCGCAATTTGTCTCTATGTCTCTCTATCTATCTATAGTACCGTGTTAGAGTGAGAGAGAATGAGACAAATTTGAAGTTCATACTGTCAGGTTACGAAATAAAATATTTTTCGCTGGTCGCAGATATAACATTTTATTTATTTATATATTTGCACAAAAGAAAAACAATAACAAAGAAACAAAAGAAATTTATGTTGATTTATTTAGATTAAAAGGTATACGCAAATTGTATATACGAGTATAGCTAGGCAAGTTCGTTGATGACACTCCCATGATATGTAGCCGATGGGGGGAAAGACTGCGTGGGTGTGAAATCGTGCATGCGGGGAAGTGAGGTGCATCAGTCGTGGGTTTTCATTCATCGCTACACGCCCCTGGCCCGCGCGGTTTATCGGAAGTGTTACGTACGAATTTGCCAAGCTATAGTATTATAGAGTGTAAGATTTTAGAAATTATTAGGGTATTAGCTCATTACAGCGACCCGGCACCGGTAATCCGGCGGTTTTTATGATCTACGAGCTAAAATTAAGGTTTTGCTTAAATTAAACTGTTTACTTATTTTTTAATGTTATGGTTTTAATTTATATTCCACTACCCTCCAGCCCATACTTTATTTTTGTTTAATTTTTATTTTTCAGGACTTATCCAGAATCCTACAGTGATGACAGACATTCCAAAGTTATTAAATACAAATATATTATTTTATATAAATATAAAAACTACTAAAACCTTACTTCTCTAAGCGACGATAATCTCTTGGTGATTTATTTCTATATTTTTTTTTGTTTGATTATTTTTAAAATTGTAAATATTTCTTAATCTGTATTTTAAACATTATATTGCGTCTGTTTGGTATATCGGCAATCATAACTTTGACAAATACTGATTTAATTTTATATTAAATGGTTAGTTTTAAAAAAAGTATCTAAATTCAGATTTATTTGCGATTAGTAACTAACAATACAAACCTTTTAAAAGTGTAATAGAAGTTTCAAGTACTGGCATATTATATTGCACCATACGTGCAATATTAAATTTTCTTTTATACCATTGTATCATATACATAATTATTGGGATATTGAATTTCATATGAGAAATGCTTCGCAGGTTTCATTTAAATTATAAGGTTGAAGCTCACTTAAGCGACACCGCACCGTTACGTAGTCGGTGCGCACTTTCAAAGCATAAAATGGCTAATACATCTTGCCGCAATCTGGAATTTGGATGTTTTACGTAAAGCTTATTAACAATCTGTTTATTCGAATGTCCAAATTTGACTTATTTGCATGAAGTTCCTAGTCGTGATATAGCCGGTACTTGAATTTCGCGATAAGAAAGAGCACTAAAATTAAGTAAGGTGTAGTTGTTGGTTACTAATTACTAAACAAATAGATATAAAAAATAAATAAATAGACGTCACGTCTGTGCAATATTTCGTCACCAAAAATTAAAGTACTCTTTAAAAGATATATATCTTTTAATAAGAAATGAATTTTTATTTATGCTGTTCAGAAGAAAAGTCTATATCTGTATTGCACAGACTGAACTCACTTGTTGCAGTTTTTTTTTTTCAGATTTTATTCCTAAGCCTTTAAAATATTTATTATTTCTTAAATATGGGCGTCTACTGACTGGGTACCTAGTAAAATATTTTTATTATCATATTTTTTTATTGAATAAGTCATGCACCATATGGTTTTTTGTGAATGAATTCTACATCCATTCCCCACATTGCCTACTGTACGTAACTTTTCTCAACTATTGCTAAATAGATTATCTGTCAACTTAATCCAAAATTCACATAAATACATATTTACAACCACAGAAATACTATAAAAGATTTAGAAGAAGAGTTTTATAGAATGTACAATTTTGGGGTTTTGTCTGATGTCACTGCATATTTTATTCTTTACTCAAATCGAGCGATATTATGGTTAAAGCTTTTTGACAGTTCACATGTACCTATTCGGTCGACGCTTTAATGATCGTCTCGACCACTACGTAGGATAAATTCAATTATGTTTTTGAATTTATTACAAAGCTGTCATAAGCTGATATTTTTTCATCGATGGATTATATTAACACTATCTTGAATGTACGTTTGTCGGGGTTACGACATCAATGTGTGCGGTCCTATGTAGTGGGTTAAGACCTTTGCAGTTTCGTTACGTTTATAAGATTGATTTATAGTATAGTTTCGTTTTTTTTTTATATTCTCAAATCTATTTATACATGGAACCTTGTAGTTACCATTAATTTCGATATATCCGCAATCTTTCTACTCCATCATTTTCGACACAGCCAATAGTGGAAGTTTTCTCTTTTGCTAATGAATAATTTAGGTTCCATTTATCACTGCAATATTTAAGCGAAGATGTGTACCGCTGTGTCGATATTGATGGAACTGCAATGGAGGAGGAAGATAAAATGTTTAGGAAAGTGATATTTTATCGAATTTACTTGGCAATTATTAATGAGAGCGTAGCGTAAGTCGTAATTTTTTTTTGTTTGTCACAATCAGTGTTCGGTTAATTTCGATATTATGTAGAATAAAAATTCTTGCCAAAGTTTCGAAAATATGTTGCACGATAAGGCCAAGGCGCAAATACGAGGACTCGTATAGCGACGAGAGAATTTGTATCTGATTCATAAATCCATATATTTTATATTAAATAGATGAAGAAAAAACATTCGATTGCTTTCATAAAGTCATTGTAATTAATAATTACTTGAGGGGTGTAAATTTGGTGGGGGTGTTAAATTGAAATGGCATATAGGGTGGATTCATTCGCCTTTGATACACTACAATTCATAGTATGGTAATGTTAAAAACTTAGTTGTTAAACTCGCCTGGCGCTCAACATAGATGAATCGTTTGATAATTTGTTTCATAGAGAACAGCAATTTTTGTAAATTTAAAAACATACATACAACCGAACGTAGAACCTCCTCCTTTTTGGATATCGGTTAAAAAGATAAATATAATTCAGTCAGCTCACCTGTAAAAATAATTCACTTTGCTGGTGATGAGATCAATTAAAAATTGATTATCACCTACACTCTCGTCGCCTATCGCATGTTATTGAATTTTCGAATATTTTTACATTAGCAATAACAAAAATAGTTTTGACTACATTGTGAGGCGAATGCTGATCATTACCCTTTTTCAAACACCCCTTTAAAATTTACCACATTCTCTCAGACTACTTTACTAATGCTAAAGCTATATAGTAATAGCGTTGCTATTCGAATTGTGTAAAATGTGCGCGAGCCTTTATAGAAAAAAAAATATTTCGTAGTAAAAACGACGATTACTATGCGTCACTCCAAAAGAATTAAAAGGTTTATTTTCAACTATTTTGGTGTTAATTTATAAAATTAAACAATGCAAATAAAAACGCACATTTTAAGAATTCACATGTATTCGTATTTGTCGACGAGTTTTTAATCTCATCCGGAATTCTCAATGAAAAGCTAGTTTATGTTACAACATTAACATCGATAGTTTCAAGACTAGTCTGCCATATTCCGACAAATTCTCCGTTTCTTTGCTGATTGTTTTGTAAAACAATCATGATAATAACATTTTAAAATGTTATTAAATTAAAATCGTTATTTTTTTTTATTATGGGGACGTTTATATTGAAGTATACCTATTTACTAACAAACCTTTCATTCTATTTGGAGGTTACGTATACTAAAATCGTGTTTTGGACTTATTTACGTTTTAGTCATTTTAGAATCTTAACGATATTTTACTTTAAATTGATTAAAGATTTTTTTTGGTGCTGTTAATGTATGTTTTTTTTCCGAATTTCGTGCATTTTTTTTTCGTTTTAGATATAAAAAGCCGTAAATGTTATATTCGAGTACAATTTTATGGGATTTTTTACGCACACGTGTAGATAAAACGCTAGCGGTTTTTTTTTCGAAAAATTTTGTTAGTTTAAAAAATATATTTACCGTAATTTATAAGATATTATTAGAAACGCGGGATGGTAGAGATATTTCGAAACGGAGCGTGCATATTTTGTTTGTTATATTTTTTAGTTGTTTTCTTTTTCGAATTTTTCGTATCAAAATTGTGATTAAATGTAAAAAAAACGATATTTATATGACGAGAGATGAAAAAAATGTTTATATTTTATAAATGTGCGCTCTTTTTAGACCAAAGCTGTGAATTATTGTAAAGATTGTTTAAGAAAAAAATAGTTTTTCGAAAACGTAGTTTTTTATGCGAACCATTAAATTAAGATTTTTTTTGGTTTTTTAATGTTTTTAGTATAGTAATATAATCAAAGAAAATTTTATTAAATGTATAATTATTATTGTGAATAAAAAACATTTCAAACACATAGTTTGTGTGCTATTTTCGTGCAAATATTTTTTTCCCAATATATTCTAGAGTCAAACTACGTTTTTGAAGAAACATAATATGTGTTTTATGAACATTCCAAAAATATATTTTGTTTTTAAAATGGTTAAAAGATGTAAAAGTTGACTTAAATCGGTACTTACAGGTATTTAATTAGTTGATTAATTAATTACCTTGATTTTTCTAAAATGAAAATAAAAACGCTTTTTCATTTAAAATTTAGTATTGCCTATTATAATTAAAATTGCCTGAGATAATATTATTTATGAGCACAAAAGTAATAGATGCCATTTGTTATAATATATATAGTGAGATGTTATGACCTCTAGAGTTGTATAAATGTTTATTATCCACAACATTTATAGATACTATGTCACTATTATTTATGAAACAAGTACACAACTCTTGGATCATACACGAGTTAAAGATAGAAGAATAGTATAACGGTGCTAAATTATTGCTATCAGTGTAATCAAAAGGTGGAACGCACGAACAAACTTGAGTGGATCTATAAACAAAGCGTTATATTCTTATAACAATCCTTGGGTGGTCCTTGGATGATCCAACTGGCGCTATATGTTCATTTCTTTTATCTGACACTTATAATTTAACACTGCTTGTGTAATGTTTATGAATCGTTAGGCTTGACGTCACTGTCGCACTTGAATGACGTTATTCGTTCCATCGCCGACAATATACAATGTGACTTTTATTGGTTCGTTAAAAATATCTACTTAATGTACTTTCCAATTGCCTTAAATAGCACACAGATAGGTGCTATCATTTTCAATTATTATTAATTTTCGATAAATATTTTTTTTTATAATATCAAAGCTTTAAGTGTCTGAAAAATTGGATTAACACTATTCTAAAATGTCCATTTATCAATATGCATATTGCTAAAGCTATGGAATTTGTATATTTAGGGGTAGTAACATCTCACTGAGTTCCTTGCCTTGACTTTTTTAATTATATATTGCGTTTTAAATTTATTAAAAAAAAATCGATTTTTCACGATTGCCTGTGAAATTAAACTGTGTTTTTGGAATATTCATAGTGAACCGCAATTTAGTCGTTAAGAAGAAAAGATGTTAATTGGTAGATACAACATTTTGTTTATATATTTTTTACAGCAGTGGCCATTTCAAATAAAATAAGTGGAAAAAAGAATTGTTTTTAATTTTCATGTCACTCTGGCTTTTTAATTGATATCTAAAAAGGTTCTTTATTCGACCATAAGTTTGTATGTATGTTTTTACATGCTACATTTTCTCAAGAACTATTGATCCGATTTATAGTATGTTACTAACGGACTCGGTCTCCTTACCCTACTCCTACCCCTGCTCTACCCTAGCTCTGTTAGAATAAACCCTCCTTGCCCTTGCATAGTGGGTTTAAGTTCTATATTATTTTAACTAACCTTCCACACAATACTGGAAATTCAAAGTTCATACAGTACCTACTGATAGTGATGCAATGCACATGCATAAATGCATATTCAACATTGACCTATGTTGAAAAGTTATTATTAGAAGTTCATGCAACTCGCAATGCAATCGAATATGTTATTAGTTTTTGTTAATTGACTAACGAATTTTATATAAATTGTAACCGACACTACATCTATACTTATAATAAAGAGAAGACAATTTTGTCCATGAAATATATTTCCAAAATAACCATCAGTGGGTGATCGATACTGATGCCAAAAATGCAATCGGTAAATTTTTTGTTTTATAGAAACAAAAACCACTCGACGAATTTTAACAAAACTTGGTACAATTGTTCTTCATACTTCTGGGCAGGTTATAGTATACTTTTCATCACGCTACGATCAATAGGAGCAGAGCAGTGAAGGGAAATGTTGGCAAAACGGGAGAAGTTACTCTATTTTTTAGGCTTCCGTCGCGTAGCAAGTCTTAATGGGTAGGGTAGGGGTAGGGGTAGGGTAGGTATTAGTCAAAAGTTTACAACGACTTTCACGCGAACGAAGTCGCGTGCGTCCGCTAGTATTAAAATATAAATAAGTCTTATAGATTTAAAACTTATTGTTTACGTGACAATCAATAACAACCCATATTCGACTCACTGCTGAGCTCGAGTCTCCTCTCGGGAAGAGAGGAGTTAGGCCAATAGTCCACCACGCAGGCCCAATGCGGATTGGCAGACTTCACACACGCAGAGAATTAAGAAAATTTTCTGGTATGCAGGTTTCCTCACAATGTTTTTCTCTTCACCGTTTGAGACACGTGATATTTAATTTCTTAAAATGCACACGATTGATTGGATTGTATTCGAACCCACACCCCCCGGAATCGGAGGCAAAGGTCATATCCATTGGGCTATCATGGCTCATGACAATACTGACTGCGAATTCACAGCTCACCTGACCTGATGTTTACTGACGATGCAGTCTTGATGGAAGCGGGCTACTCTGATTATTTTTGACGGCCTCCGTGGCGCAGTGGTGTGCGCGGTGGATTTACAAGACGGAGGTCCTGGGTTCGATCTCCGGCTGGGCCGATTGAGGTTTTCTTAATTGGTCCAGGTCTTGCAGGTGAAAGGCTTCGGCCGTGGCTAGTTACCACCCTACCGACAAAGACGTACCGCCAAGCGATTTAGTGTTTCGGTACGATGTAGTGTAGAAGCCGAAAGGTGTGTGAATTTTCATCCTACTCCTAACAAGTTAGCCCGCTTCCATTTTAGATTGCATCATCACTTACCATCAGGTGAGATTGATTCTAGTCAAGGGCTAACTTGTAAAGAATAAAAAAAAAATTAAACACCTTTATTCCGAGCCGTGATAGCCAAGTAGATATGACCTCTGCCTTCAAATTAGAGTGCCTTGGTTCCGGTTCAGGGCATGCATCACCAACTTTTCAGTTTTATGTGCACTTTAAGAAATTAAATATCACGTGTCTCACACGGTGGAGGAAAAACATCGTGAGGAAACCTGCATACTTCGGTACCTAAGAATTTTCTTTTTTTAATGATTTATTTTATTGTACACTAGCGGACGCCCTCGACATAGTCCGCGTGGAATTAAATTTTTCACAAATCCCGCGGGAGCCATGGATTTTTCCGGCATGAAAAGTAGCCATGTTAATCCAGAGTAAAATCTATTTCCATTCCAAATTTCAGCCAAATCGCTTCAATAGCCGCAGCGTAAAAGAGGAACAAACATACTTACACACAAACTTTCGCTTTTATAATATTATAAAAACAAAGTGTTACATAACTTAGGTACTAAAATAGTTATAAAAGAAGAAAATGTTGTTTATGTTGTTTATCCTCATAAACGTCATTATAAATTTAACTTATTACTAGAGCCGTGATAGCCCAGTGGATATGACCTCTGCCTCCGATTCCGAAGGGTCTGGGTTCGCATCCGGTTCGGGGCATGCACCTCCAACTTTTGTGTGTTTTATGAAATTAAATATTACGTGTCTGCCTGCATGAAACCTGCATATCAGAGAATTTAGCCTGCGTGAAACCTGCATACCAGAGAATTTTCTTAATTCTCTGCGTGTAAGAAGCCAATCCGCATTGGGCCAGCGTGGTGGCCTATTGGCCTTACCCCTCTCATTCTGAGAGGAGGCTCGAGCTCAGCAGTGAGCCGAATATGGGTTGATAATGAGGTAAAGTCTGCCAATCCGCATTTGGCCAGCGTGGTGGACTAAGGCCCTGAACCCTGTGATTCTGAGAGGAGAATAATAATATCGTAATAATCTTTATCCCGACAACCACCATTGGAGCAGTGTGGTGGGTATAAACTCCATTTCTCTTCTTTTATAAAGTAAAAAGCCTCGCTCTGTATCTGATCTCCGAAGGGTAAAGATCACAAAAGTAACAAAAATGCTCGCTTAAAATAAATATAATAGTAACTTGACCTATGTAGGATGTTTCTAACTTTTGGGCGCACGTTTAACCAGGGAAAAAAGACATTGTGGACTACCTACATTTTACCAACTTTTGGTTTCACATGTAAGGGGCCCCTACATTTCGGGGGCCCCATATCATTGATACGGCTGATACGGCGGTAGCTATGACCCTGATAGCAAGTATAGTTAGGTTAGGTTAGTTTATTTTTTTTACTGTTTACAAGTTAGCCCTTGACTACAGTCTCATAAAGACTACATCATCACTTACCTGATGGTAAGTGATGATGTAGCCTTAGATGGAAGCGGGCTAACTTGTAAGGAGGAGGATAAAAATCCACACCCCTTTCGGTTTCTACACGGCATCGTACCGGAACGCTAAATCGTTTGGCGGTACGTCTTTGTCGGTAGGGTGGTAACTAGCCACGGCCGAAGCCTCCCATCAGCCAGAAACATCCTAGTTAAGTTAAAAAATCACTGTTATATTTATTTGAAGCAAGCATTTTTTTATATAATATACTTAAACAATACACATCACTATTTAGCCCCGAAGTAAGCATACAGAGTAGCTTGTGTTATGGGTACTAAGATAGTTGATAGAATAATATTCATATACATTTATATACTACATATAAATACTTAAATAATGTATAAATACGCACAGACACTGGAAAACATCCATGCTCATCACACAAATATTTTCCAGTTCATGGGAATCGAACCCACGACCGTGGATGCAGAAAGCAGGGTCACTACCTACTGCGCCACGCGGCCATCAAATTTTGTTTCTTTTGTGAGATATGTGAGATTTGTGAGAGATATACCTTTCATTTTGCCCCCCAAATTAATTTTGATACAGGACCCCTTCATGCACACTACGCCACTGATTCGTAGGTATTTAATTCACTTGACAACAGTTTACTAAGTTACCCTTCTCTCAAAATAAGTTCTCGCATCTGTGTTATGAAAAAAAAAATAACAAAAAAGAAACTAGAGGCTTGTAAAATAAATATCAAGGACATAATTAACTTCGTACTTATTAAAAAGAATGGCTTGGATTTATTTTGAGGATTCCGCAGTAGACTGATATTTTAAGTTACATTCCGGATTAATTGATTTGTAGGTACGAGTTTATATCTATTTTGCGATCGTCAGATCGCGAATTGCGGCTTTTTGGGTCCGTATCCGGAATTCTCGTAATGAAATCCTATGTATGTTCCGAGTGCCCTGGGCCTAAAACTTGAATAAATCCCTACGAGTGACCGTGACAGAGAACGATCCAAGATGACGTCATTTGGGTGGAAGATCTATTTTACATGATCGCAAAAACGAAAAATCGCTGCCATTTGTTGTCGTGACTGTGATTTTAAAGCATTCACCGAGTTACATAATGGCCCTGCTGAAAACCCTATCTTAAAGTATTGGCTTACCGTGCATCGCATTACCGTGCAGAGCCGTGATAGCCCAGTGGATATGACCTCTGCCTCCGATTCCGGAGGGTGTGGGTTCGAATCCGGTCCGGGGCATGCATCTCCAACTTTTCAGTTGTGTGCAGTTTAAGAAATTAAATATCACGTGTCTCAAACGGTGAAGGAAAACATCGGAGGAAACCTGCACACCAGAATATTTCTTAATTCTCTGCGTGTGTGAAGTCTGCCAATCCGCATTGGGCCAGCGTGGTGGACTATTGGCCTAAACCCTCTCATTCTGAGAGGAGACTCGAGCTCAGCAGTGAGCCGTATATGGGTTGATAACGACGACCGTGCATCGCGATAGGAACAAGAAATGAAAAAAAAATGTTTGCTTTCATAGAGAAATGATATATTGTAAATACCTAATTAATTAATATTTATATTATTATGTACTTTATTATAAATTTATTATTTAATTATTATTTGTATATTATCTGTGTATTTTAAATGGGTGTATAACCTGAAATAAAGAATTATTATTATTATTATTATATCCCGGCAAGTAAGTTGAAAGTTTTTTGACAGATGGGAAATTAAATATCACGTGTCTCAAATGATGAAGGAAACACATCGTGAGGAAACCTGCATACCCACCGCCGTCTTAAACTAGGCTGTAGCCCTTGGGCACAAAAGAATTTGGGGCACTATTGGAAAGTAAAAAGCGAATTAAGTATACTAACATTTTTTACTAAGTATGACCATGTAGTACCTATAGGAAATCAAATCCAGCATGATATAATATGTCTTTATATTATTTTTGATTTCATATATTATTATCTAAGTGTAATGTATCTTCTACTTTTCTTTTTATGTGTACATCCGTCATTATTCATTATTCCTTGTATTTATTTTCTTTTTTTTTTCGATTGGTTGTCTGGAAGAGATCGCTCATTAGCGATAAGGCCGCCAATTGTACATTAGTTTTTAAGTTAATTTCTTGCCTGTAATTATTATTTTTGGTGTACAATAAAGTATATTTCATTCATTCATTTATTCATTCATTTCATTCATTCTTTAAATGATCTTAGAATGCTGCCTTTTGTTTGGTTACGATTACGATAACGATTTCTTTTGGCATTTCTGTTAAGCAAAATCTTCTATTAGGTATATCCTTAAAGTCAATATTTTGAAGGATATTGATATTTTCAGTCCTTCGGGGCTCCGTGAGAATGGAGGCCCTGGGCACGGACCCTGTGTGCCCTTATTGTAAAGACGGTATTGTGCATACCTGAGAATTTTCTTAATTATTCTCTGAGTCTGGTGTGGTCTCAGACCAATTATAGAAGGATCTGTATCGCACTCATAGTCACGAACAAAATTGTCTGTCATTTTCTGAAAAAAACGAGCTTAGATTTGGTACATTTCTTATACTAAACTAGAAGTTTTTGACGATGATACTCAATATTGTACAAAATATGCCCTTCAATTCTGCTACATCAAATAATGTATATGTCGTAAAAATCGTAGAGAGTCATTAATAAAAATATGGACAGAACCGCTGACCTAACCTTGGTCATCGGCTCTGCCAATTACAATAGGTATGCTATGCTTAACCTCACTAATCGCTTACACAATAAACTACTCTTAATTTTACTATTTTACCCTGGTAGTTGTGGTAGAGGAAGTACATCGAGCAAGTCCCTGGACTTGTGACCAAGGTTGTGGTTTAAAGGCGCCTTTTAATACTAGTAAACACTCACCAACCCTGCCTGACATACTCTCCATGCCCACAGTAAACAATTTAAGATCAATAATTACTTCATCACGAAACATTATCGAACAAAATCACTAACGCGACAAGCAGCATGACGCCTCAAGCTGCTCAACAAAGAATTGAGACAATTAATAGCCCAAGTCACTAATCACTTTCCTTTTCTTAATAACACTACTTAACACTTCACTATTTCACTATACTTAACAAGTAGAAGACGATTATTCCATCTTAAAAACGCGATTAGAACTGAATTACTAAATCAGCAGACTACGGAGACAGACGGAGGCAGGATGCCTCACTAGAGTGAATACACAGTGACGGTACACGCGTACGCGCCATTTGGGTCGCGATGCCATTGGATGAGAGTTACGTGATCTCCTATTGGTCGATCGCCGCCACGTTCGTTATGGTGGTAACGTTTTACAATCTTAATTACTTCAAGAGTAAATAATCAAAACCTAATTACATGAAAACTTGATTCTAAATTTATTAAATTAATTAACGTAGATTTTGCTGACCACTACGACAGCAAAATCTCAACACAGAACCTAAAGAGTTTCTTTTCTACTGCTGTCAACTGTCATCATTACTTGAGAGACCAATTATTAATCAAATCAAAACGGAACAGTATTTTGACTGCAAAATGATCAGACCACTAGATAACAAGTCGATTCGAAATAACCACAGAGCAAACATGACAACTATTAGGTCTGAGGCCATAGAGCCTTCAGTGAGCCAAGCTTCCCCGGCGACATATATTTTTAACTGAACATTTTATTACCTACTCATAAAACGAATTTCCGTTCCGTGTCTCGCTAAAATTAAAAAATCGGCTAATTGAATTTTTTTTCATTGTTTTGGGTAGGTTCAGGTTAGTTAAAATTACCAGGCCATTCTCTAAAGCAGAGGGAAATGGTGCTTAGTCCATCACGCGGATCCACTGTGGATTAGCGGGCTTTTAGAGTTATAATGTTTGATTCTGTAATTATCACTATCATGGGCGTAACCAGAATTATATCTAGAGGGGGGCAGCTATTATTTTATTATTTTTTACGGGTTAGCCCTTGACTACAATCTCACCTGATGGTAAGTGATGATGCAATCTTAGACGGAAGCGGGCTAACTTGTTATGACGAGGATGAATATATCTCATATTACTAATTGATATTTACTGTCCGATCAAACCGAGTATTTACGGCCTAAACCGAAAACGAATTTCAACTTCAGTTTCGGCTGTAGTTTCAGCCGGTTTTCAACCGAAACGAAACGGTTCTCAACCCACATCCCGCTCTGCTTCTATCGCATAGTTATGGTGCTCAAGTATCCATACGATCTGCTACTTGGGGGGCAGCTGCCCTGCTGCTCTTACCTCGCTACGCCCATGATCACTATCAGATTTAATATATTATATTCGCATCCCTTCTTTACCCTACAGTAGTACAGACAGATGTACAAACTAGCAATGAGTATTCAGTACAAGATTGCACTGTGGCTCTTTGGGAGATGGAATAAATGCTTATGAAAAAACAAGCCCTTTGTTATGCAGTTATATCGACTTCAGAAATTGATGTTCAAGGATTGCGTTTTTGATACGTTTTCCTGACAATTTTATTTACTTTTAAAGCTGGGCTTGAACGAAATTTTGAAAGTCCACTATACCTACATCTTACATGTACTCGTAGAACAAATTTTCCGTTTGGAGGCAGGAAAGAGATGGGAAAATATTGTATTACAAAAAAAAAATCAATTAAAAATTCCTTACGTTAAAAACCACTACAAAGTATCAAAGGGCATGTATTAATCTATATCTATACTATACTAATAATATAATGAGGTAAAGTTTGTATGTTTGTAAGTTTGTAACATTCTTTGAAAGGGGTAATCTTCGGAACTACTTATCCGATTTCAAAATTTTTTTTCACCAGTACTCTACAGTAACGTAATACTACTACTACAGTAGTAGTAGTAGTATTACGTTATCGAGGAGTGATATAGGCTACTTTTTATTGGTACCACATATATTAGCAGAGTTATCACAGTTTTTGTCATACAGGTCAGACAGAAACTCCTCTTAAACAGACTTAATCGCATGCGCTGCCTTAACCGTTCTGTAAAGTTCAAAATCAATGTATGAAGGCTTTATGTACCTTTAAAAGTTCTACAAAAAAGTCCGCGACACTATATATCTATCTTCTATATATTAGCAGATATAGTACCTTTTATGTTTTAAAAATTATTAATTTTATATACTTAGGTTTACGTCATTATTTATAAAACTAAACTTAAATCCTTATCAAAATAAATTATTTAATAATCACAAGGATTAACTCAGGATCTTCTGATCCGCAGCCCATAACCACTGAATGGTAAAACGTGGTGGATTTAGTATGAAATTTACATCTACAGAGTTTTCTTAGACTTAGTTAGAGGAAAAATTTCGTGTTGCGCACTCGTTCCCGTGAATTCCTCGCGACGCTCAGGATTTTTTTTCGAACTCCTCGCTTCGGTCATTGTTCATCTTAGAATCCTTTGCTGGCACGACATTCAATCCTACTATCCTACTAATATTATAAATGCGAAAGTTTGTATGGATGTTTGGATGTATGTTTGGATGTTTGTTACTCTATAACGCCGCTACTACTAAAGAGATTTAGCTGAAATTTGAAATGGAAAAAGATTTTACTCTGGATTAACACATAGGCACTTTTTATCCCGAAAAAATCCATGGTCCCGAGATTTGCAAAAACTGATTATTTTGATGATATGAATGTTTGTTATTCTCTCACGCCTCAACTACTGAACTGAATTAGTTGACATTTGGTATTAAGATATATTACAGCTGGATTAACACATAGATTACTTTTTATCCCGGAAAAATCCATGGTTCCCGAGGGATTTGTGAAAAACTAAATTCCACGCGGACGAAGTCGCGAGCGTCCGCTAGTACTACATGAAACTAAATACTTAACACATAGGCAGGTCCATATATGCCTCGGGTATCTTGTTATAGACAAGTACGCTCTACCTACCTACCCCTACGAGTTTTTGATCTTTTATATCAGAAAAAATGAAACCCCACATTTCGTGCCCATAGGCAGGATCAGTGCTTGATTTATATGTTTTACTACCGACCTTAAAAGCTGTTTTTATTCCTTATTTAACCCCATGACAAGTTACATTAACTTTTAATGGAGGGTAAACTTTTTATAACTTATTTGTTTTACACTTAACCAATAGTCCATTAACCCTTATACATAATTTATAACTTAAGATATGAACGATTAATATTAAAAAAACTTCAACCCCTTTTTAACTCTTCAGGGGTAGAATCTTGAATCACATTTTGAAAAATTGTAAAAAAAATTGGCTTCTGTATCGATTAAATAATCCAATATCCATTTTCAAAATATCTTCAATGAATTAGATTATTTACATTGAATTACACAATTTTATTATATGTAGTTATTTAAATAATTGTGTTAGCCACTTTATTTCCGCCGCCCCATGTACCTTTCTAAAATCATAATTTGTCATTTTTAGTATATGAGGCAATAAACTAAAATTAACAAATTAATTAGTAATTAAGAAGGAACTTAAAACATAAAATAACCACAATTTATCACGATACTTTTATAATAACAAAATAATCTATATATCAGCCCACTTTACGGTGTTCATTATTACTGCATGCATGTAGAGAAGAGCTAAAGAATTAGTCTAGGTAGGTAGAATCATCATCATCATCATCATTGTCAGCCGATGGACGTCCACTGCTGGACATAGGCCTCTTGCATGGACTTCCAAACAAAACGGTCTCGAGCCGCCAGCATCCAGCGGCTCCCTGCAACTCGCTTGATGTCTTCGGTCCACCTAATGGGAGGTCGACCAACACGGCGCTTTCCGGTGCGGGGTCGTCATTCCAGCACCTTGGGACCCCAACGTCCATCGGCTCTTCGAACTATGTGGCCTGCCCACTGCCACTTTAGCTTAGGTAGGATGGGGAAGTATTATTTATAGACCAATACATTTAATTTGTATTACTGTTTTTCAAAGTCATTGTTAATACATTCTTAATTAACGTTACATGGTTGTCCGTTTAGTGTGTGGTTGGAAGCGGGCACGAGTAGACGTGCTTAGAAAAACAACTGGCTACAATTGTTTTTTTTTTTCAAAATATTTTTTGAGACGTATTATATTGAGCTGTAGTGGAGAAAATATTATTGGTGAGTTGTTTTTTTTGTTTTTTTTTTTTAATTATTTATAATTATTTTTTTAATAAATTAAGAAAAAAAGGAACACGCAGAGTTATTTAATAAAAAATGAACTATAAAACAGCAGCAAAATTAGGAAAATAATAATTTAAAATAACTCTTTTAAAATATTATTTTGAAAGTTCATTAATTTCTTAATAGCTAAGCAATAAAATTAAATAATCCTTACCTAAATTTAATATAAATTAAATAATATATAAATTTATAGAAATTTAAAATAAAGAACAATGGTTCTTCGCATTTTATAATTCACATTACGTTAAATAATCCAATAAATTTTAGTAAGTAAGTTTATGCCTAATATATAAAAAAATCTAAATAAATTCTTTCATAGCATTGTAAGAATATTTTTTAAAAACAAAAACCAAAAAAAAATTACAAATTTTTCATTGTTACTTTCCGTAATTTTCACCACCTCCCAACGGTTCAGTTGGGAGTGATAACTTATAGCCGAAACGTTCAGGGTCCAATTCCTAGGTCGTATTCTAAAAATTCTAAATTATTCTGGTATGGTTTGGTGGTGGTTTCGGTCGTTACTGGTCGTGCTGGAGAATTCACTGAGGGTTCCGAGTTGAAAAATTTTGTAGCTTTTCGTAGTTTGTTTCATAGTACGTCCGTTATCTTAGAGAAAGGTGTCTCAAAGTGGGGTACGCGAACCCCTAGGGGTTCGCCATTTGACGGCAGGGGGTTCGCGACAAGAATTTACGTAATGGTGGCTTGATAACTGATATCTAGTCACAGAATTAAGGTTAAAATTTACCAAAGTTACTCCTAACATTCAATCCATTTGCGACAAATAACAAGGACAGCCATCACATTTATTTCATCACATTATGGTATTTTATGTGTTACCTTTTTGTCAAATAAAAACCTTATTTTCTTCAACATTCAAATTATTTTTTTCTTTGGGGGAGGGGGGTGGGGGTTTCCCCATGAGTTAGTAAGGATTTAAATATCCCCTGTTAAAATTTCCAAATTTTTTCGGTTCGTGGAGCCGAAAGTTTGAGAAACCCTGTCTTATATTGCATCGTCACTTATTAACAATCAAACGGCTAACTTGACGATAAATAGAAAAAAATCGCCCTTTAGTGAAACATATCGCCGAACTTCTAGTTCATATGTATAAGGTGTTCATCTGTCGGTGAGTTCTTCCCCATAATAATTTAAGTTAAGTTATATCTGTTATTTTGTTCCTTGTGTGGTATTAGACTGTTTACATGTTTTTTAGTTTTTAGTGAATGTTGTGTGCACTTGTCATAGATGTACGTATAAGTCAATGTGAGCTAGTTATATATTATTTGTGTATGTCTCTATATGTATATTGTAAGTGTAAGTAAATAAATAAATAAATAAATAAATAAATAAGGTGTTCAACTAGGGTATGCGATAGTGAGTAAAAATTGGAAAATTCCTTATCGAACTTTGTACTCTGTGATCTAACACAGGTTTGTATTTAGTTATTAGGGTAGCCAGTGTTTTTTTGCATTTATGAAGTGCACGCCTGGTATTAGTATATGATTAGGATGTGTGTATAGATAACCTTCATACGCACTATTAATTCATAAACTTCTCTTAAAACTAAAAAAAATCGTTATTTACTCTATCTACGTAATATATAGACGCAAATAGATATACTCGAAATTTACTTAGATGACTTTTTTACACAACAATAATGGCCGACTATGAATCAAAGACAATCAGTAGGGTTGAGAAGTTAACGGCGGGCATCGGAACGATATCAAGTAGGTATCGTTATAACTGAAATACCTAAACTAAAACATCCGTTACTATACTACGTTATCTTAAAAGGGAACGTATAGTAACGTTTGTCGGTTGTGTGCATTTTAAGAAATTAAATATCACGTGTCACAAACGGTGAACGGTGCACGGTTTATGCCTATGGGTACGCGTGGTTAAGAAATGGGGTAATCTTTTTTTATTATTATTATAAATATACTTAAACAATACACATCACTATCTAGCCCCAAAGTAAGCATACAGAGTAGCTTGTGTTATGGGTGCTAAGATAGTTGATATTATAGTATTAATATACAATTATATACTACATATAAATACTTATAGACACTCATGCTCATCACACAAATATTTTCCAGTTGTGGGAATCGAACCCACAGCCGTGGATGCAAAAAGCAGGGTCACTACCCACTGCGCCACGCGGCCGTCTCTTTCTTTAATCTTTTGGGGACGTACTAACGTCCAAGATTTGCTTATACTTCAAAAAAGTGTGCACGTATCCACGGACATACTGGGTGTAAGGGACATGATACCGAAAACTGCGTGAAGAGGTTAAATTTAGTTTCCACAACGATATTTTAAATAACAATTACGTGGGAAATGAGAAAATTCAGATTTTGAAAATTTTGAGCACGCAATGTACAGCTAACAATGCGACAACAACGCTCCGCAATCTACTGTGTACGTACGAGTAGGTACGTACGCATCGACAGCAAATCGGCTGGCTACACTTACCTATCTAATACCTATTTTTTATACTTTACAAGTTTTTAACTAGGTACAGGTAATTAACTTACTTCAGGTTGTTTCTCGTTTACGAGACGTTCTGTCGTCATAGTAGGTACAATATTCATGAGTACTGAATTGATTTGATCTAAGCATTTCAAGACTTCTCAGTCAACACACACAAACACACACAATACAAACGACACAATTGTATGAGTATTCGTTACAGAAAATCACTACTAACATAACATAGAACATACACAAAGGTTTTTGAATTTTGGTTTGTTTGTCAACAGACCGCCGAACACGAACTAAAGAAAAAATAGCGTAGCGTCTAGCGAAAGGACCTAAAGTTTCAATATTTTGAAGCGCGGCTTAGGTTAGAGAGAGATAGCAATTATTTTCCTCGGCACCGGCGGCGGTCGGCAATACAACGTCGCGCAGTTTGTTTGTGACTTTGTATAGATAGATACCTATTAGTCGTGACCTGCCTATTTGACCTCTTGGAAAACAGCTGATCGCGCGCATTTTGCAAATTAAATTTACATTGCTAGTTTATGTTAAAATCTTGATTTGACGATTTTTATTAAAAATCGTATTGAGATAATGTTATCCATACCAGTGTTTGAATAATGCTACTATTCGTAAGATATCTTTTACGCTATAGAATAACGTGAGCATATGTATTGTATAACATTTTTATTAAAAAACTATTTTTTTAAATAAAATGATTATAAAATATCAATTTTCCATCTTTAAACTAACAACATATCAATTATTAAAGAATCATTCATTATCATTTATCGATAAGTTAACGCTCGATGTTATTTACCCATCCTTGCTTTTCATAGACAATCTAGCGTTACGAAATGTCAAATTGCCGTAATCGTAGTTAAGCTGTGCAAATTAATCTCGTTGTGATTTTGTTTTTCAGAAAATAAATGTGAATAAATCGTAAATTCGGTGTAGTTTTTGGTGTAATTCGTACTGTACGCGTATAATAAAGGATTTAGACACTTTGTTCTTTAGAAATTACGTATAACGTAAGTGAAATATGTGATTTTAGTGACAAGACGGGTTTGTTTTGGTGATAAGACTTCTAAGTAAATTTCGAGTATAGATGCAAATATTAATGACCTACACACGTGAATGGTATACAAATATTTAAATGTTTATAAGATTGTTTTAAATTATGATAAATCACAATGAAAAGATGTTTTTTATGGAAATGATATTATACAGTTCGGGCCTGTAATGACCAGACCTTAGTCATCTATACTAATATTATAAAGCTGAATAGTTTGTTTGTTTGTTTGAGGAACTACTGGTCCAATTTGAAAAATTCTTTCAGTGTTAGATAGCCCATTTATCAAGGAGGGCTATATATTATCCCCATATTCCTACGGGAACGGGAACCACGCGGGTGAAACCGCGCGGTCGTCGGCTAGTAATTTATAAAAGCTAAAATTCGGCTTATGTTTTGTCTTCGTTAACGACAGAAATACTAAAGTAGGTACTGAATTAATAATATATTGCTGCATGGATGGTCATCCAGTATTTTTTTTTCATATTACGCTAGGCGAGGCTATTTTATAGGTTTTCACAGGAAGTCTGGAAAGAAACGAGTAAAACGTACAAAATATAGCCAATACCTTTATCCTACTATGTATACCTTTTAATTAATACCTTTAGCTTTTTAATTTTTGACGACCTCCGTGGCGCAGTGGTATGCGCGGTGGATTACAAGACGGAGGTCCTGGGTTCGATCCCCGTCTGGGCCGATTAAGGTATTCTTAATTGGTCCAGGTCTGGTTGGTGGGAGGCTTCGGCCATGGCTAGTTACCAACCTCCCGGTAAAGACTTAGCACCAAGCGATTTAGCGTTCCGGTACGATGTCGTGTAGAAATCATCATCATTTTCATCACAAGTCGAGTAGTGTGTTTTTAACAAGTTCGTAGCTCTAACATAATACAAATACACCCTTAATATTTCAAAAACAAATCAAAAATCAATAAATTGTTTTAAAAAACCCATAATATTTTTAAATTTGGTATCCAACGACGCCCCACATCATATAGGGGAGCCGGGAGGTACCAACCTTAATAAATATTTTTTGAGATTTTATTTTACAACATGTACCTATAACTTTTGCCAAATTATACGTTCACTAGCTGACGCCGCGCGGTTTCACTCGCGTGGTTCCCGTTCCCGTAGGAATACGGGGATAATATAAAGCCTATAGCCTTCCTCAATAAATGGGCTATCTAAAACTGAAAGAATTTTTCAAATCGGACCAATACTTCCTGAGATTAGCGCGTTCAATCAAACAAACAAACAAACTCTTCAGCTTTACAATATTAGTATAGATAGTAGATACCTATATAGCACAGTATGTATATAGTTATATTAATAGTATCTGAGTTAAACTGCGTACAGATTACATGGCGAAACTAGTCGTATAAGGGTTCCTTGTGTACTACGGAACCCTAAAAAGCCTTCAGATAGAAAGGCTTGTTTGAAAAAAAATTTTGAATTTGTGGTTAACCTAAAAAATAATACAAAATAATAGTAATAAAAACAAAACTGAATAAAGAGGCCCTTGAACTTGATCGCAATGCGGTTTCAATTGAAAAACAACAACATACAGACATCGACTTGCATACAAAATAAATAAAAATCATTGATATATGAGTAGGTCCAGTAAATGAGAATTGTTTTTTACGTTACATATAATTATACATATACCGATTTTTTTTTGATCGCGCTAATCTCAGGCATTAAGTACTGGTCTGATTTGAAAAATTCTTTCAGTGTTAGATAGCCAATTATTCGAGGAAGGCTATAGGCTATAGACTATATATTATCCGCGTATTCATGCGGGAACGGGAACCACGCGGGAGAAACCACGCGGCGGCAGCTACTTTAATAGGCATATTATGTATCATTGGCCCGTCAAGGTGCCGCAATGAAGGGCTAAACAGTAATATAGGAAAAAAAAATATCAAACGTATTATTTACATAATTTTCTTATAACGATTATATATGTATGACCATTGAGACGTACGATGGACCTGATTATAATTCAATGTTTTTTTTTTATTAAATTTATTTACAAAGCCTTGGAGCAAATATTACCTTTTGATTACATATTTCCTAGTAGGTATGTATTAATGGAACGTGAGGTTTTTTGCTTAGATATTCACAATACATATGGGCTTATGTAAACAACAAAAAATATTTAATTAAGAACATGTTACATTCCAATTTGTTATGATACATTCAATGGTGTGGCGTGTCTAAACGCCCTTCTTTTCTTCTTCTTTGGCACGGGGCCAAAATGAAGAAGAGGTTTTTTCACCTGAGAATCACATTCTTATATGGTTTCTAAGCGCAAATATCGAGAACGGCTGAACTGATTTCCGGATAAACGGGTAGGGTAAGGGTAGGGTAGGGTAGGTGTAGGGTAAGAGTAGGGTAGGGTAGGGTAGATGTAGGATGAGAGTAGAATAGGATAAGGGTAAGGAATGAGTCCAAGCGAAGCTTGACCGGATCCGCTAGTTATTATAAGTTGATCTACGAGTACATATCCTCTTTCCTAGGGAGGGAAGCGAGGAATGCCTGGCCCTGTCAGCCGTAAAATATGCTGGTAACGATTATACTATCATATTTTACAGCTGAATGGACCGAGCTGGAATCGAACAAGGGACTTTCCACATGAAAGGCAGGAAATGAACATAACACATCATAAAGATTATTAAAGAACTATTATTTACCTATTATTATTATTAATCATCGTGATTGATGATTTTAGTGTTATTTATAGACAACGGTATTCTTTTAATAATAATTAGAACGTGATCTGGTGTCACTTGATACTTAAAGACCTAAGCAATTTACTGATAACTTACAATTAGTTATGTCAAAGGTTTTTTAATAAGCGAGCATAAAACGCAATTAGGTGCAACACCAGTTAGGTACTTTGTTTACTACAATTCTACATGATTACTTTACAAGAACACTACACCTATGTAATAAGATGATAATTGCATCGCTATATTATACACCTACAAGTGAATGTTATAAAAATATTTACGGAAAATCATCACAACAAAATGTTACCTACCTACTCGCTAGACCGATCAAGGATCGATGATTGAGTGACCTCCGTTTTGGTTTTAGATAGATCATTAATTTGTTTTCATCCCATTTAGCCATGATAACTGTTTTAACAACTTTGAATTCGAGTCCCGTCTAATATCGTATCTTGATTGAAGAGTAGTATAGATTAGTTGGTCAAGCTAAAAAATCAACACTGGTTATTTAGGTTAGGTATGCAAATCGCTCGTGCGTATTAACTTGACAGCTGGCGAATGATGTTTGTACTGTGTTTGTTTGGTTTTTATAAACAACCAAACATTTTTTTTTTTATCTAGTGGACCCATAGATCTAAGAGTCGGTACAGAGTACCAAATGTGTCCAAAGAGTTCGTTTGTTTGGTTGAACGGGCTAATCTTATTTTCTTTTTGCTCTGAATAGTACGTAACAATATAGTATATACTATGTATTTACATATATCTTTCCTCGTTAATAGTAGTATATCTATTAACAAGAAAAGATATATGTAAATCCGTATCAGACCTGATAGAGTAAAGTTATGGTTCCATTCAAAGTTTACTATTATTGACACATACAATCCTCAATGCATTTTTAAAGATCGCAATTTGTTGCAATACAAGTTAGTATTCAGGTATTAAACCTGAGTGAGTTGACGTCATAATTTTACTACGAAGAGTAATTATAGTACAAGTCATTATAGTAAGTAATACAGGGCTTAATATAATTAAAATGGGAAAATCCTAAATAATGTAGCAAGGAATATTCCTAAATGTATTGCCATGTTTAACGTCACTAAGGTATTTCCGGACACTGGCATTTATACTCATGACAGGGTGCAGACTGTCCTTTGTGTGATCTCGTCTTCGTCCGCCCTTAAACCTCCTTAATTCGGCTCTATCGCAAAATCCGCTCTTAGTGGATACTTACTAACAATGAACTACCTCCCTGCCAAATTTCAGCTTTGTACATCTAGCGGTTTTCGAGATTTCGTGACGAATGACCATTCGCAATTATAAATATTAAGAAGATTGCAGTATTAATATCTAGTATAAAAGTTAATAAAGTACAGTCAATGATATATTTATTCGGTATTTTCATATTATGCTTACATAATAAGCCAACGTTACGTGAAACAAAATCACCATTGAGTGTAAATTTTTATATGACTTCTAACCTCTTGGACGGATGTTTATTCTAATTAGGTATATTATACGTACTTTCCGTCGCCTTATAAAGTCAAATGAAACAATTTATTTGCATAAGTTATATTGGGTACCGACTCGTAGGTACTTCCCTGTGTAAGGCCTTACAATTCAAAGATTGTTTTTAACCGACTTCATAAAAAAGGAGGAGGTTCTCAATTCGACGCGTATGTTTTTTTTTATAATGCTCGTTGAGGTAACAAACATTATATTAAAAAAAAACATAACTTCGTAATTTTTCAAAAAATATTGATAATTATTTTTTTGTTTGAAAGAGTAAGTAAGTATACTTTTAGATTGGTCCCATTTAATTTTCATGAAAATTGTTTTAGTAATTTTGTGTAAAATTTATGTTAATATTACGAAACTGATGTGGTGCTTTCGTTCACTATGCTAGGACACGCTAAAAACAGTAAAATAAAATCTTTTTAACATAAAAATACTACAGAAAAATAACAGCCTACTAAAATATCATCTTCTTACACAATAGTTCTTATAAAACAAGGATCTAGTTATTATAGATATTTGTATTTGTTTATTTATTGTGGAAACCGCATGAAAATTAGTTCAGTAGATCTCTGACAAACATATTTTAGTAATAGAATACTAGATAGACGAGAATTTGTAAATAATTTTTATTTTTTGTTTGTTAAATTACCTAATATCAATTTGTGCGAAAAATCGGTTCTAATCTGTGCAAAACTCGTTTTTAATTTTTGCAAAAACTGGGCTTTAATCATCTGGTTCCAGCTCAGACCAATTACCTTCTTTTGGACTTGTATGACTCAAATTCACCAACAAAATTGTCTGTCGTTTCTTGAGGGGGACGAGGTAAAGTCACACATCGAAAATATTTAATAACAATAAATTCATCTTGCGTCCTTACACTACACACAACTATATATTTAAATCGTAATACACACACGTGTAATTTTAACACAATGAAACATCGGTTCTATAGACGCAGTTAGTATGAACACGTAAGATCAGAGGTTCCCAAACTTTTTTTTCTTATAGACCACTTTTTAATTTAATTAGTTCCAGTGGTAAATTTATATCCAAAACTCGACATAAAAAGTGATTAGATTCACCTATGGAAATTTTCGTTGCAGCTAAATAAACATTGAACATTGTGCCACCACGAAAAAAAAAAGAAGAATTGATTACTTAGTTAATTAATTGATTGTGCTGAGAATGAATTACAAAAAGTAAAATTGTTCAGGCAAAAAGTTATTTCAGCCAACTTTAATTTTTGATATCTATCTACTCACAGCAGAAAGAAGCAATAAATTCACAATTATTTTATTTAGAAAACTCCCCATTCGGTATGAAACCAGATATTTTTTTGTGGATGCTCACAAATCGTGAACCCCCATTTTTATGTCACGTCAACGCCAGCCGAATCTTCCGTAGACCCCTGGGGGTCCACCTGGACCACTTTAGGAATCGATGCGTTTGATCATGATCATATAGTTTTGACAGAGGTAACTTCTAGCGAGGCAGGTCCTAAAGAAGATAACTCTGAGGGTTCCAGTAGGTACAGGGTTGGATTTGTAGTCCGGGCCGTACTAGGCTTCTAAGTACCAGCGGTCCCTTTATCAGCACCCATCATTAAAATAGACATTAATTTATAGTTATTGAAAAGTTAAGTAATTGTTTACTAGCCGATGTCCCGCGATTTCAAACGCGTAGTTCCCATTCCCGTGAGAATACGGGTATAAAATACACTCATAAATAACGTGGCTTTCTAGATATCACATTTTATGGAGATTGTGGTGGCTTTGGAAGATAGCAATTTTCAAGGGACCAGCTGCAGGGTTATTATGTATCTCGGAGTACCATTCAAATAATAAGTTACTATATCGTTTTTCATCGTATTTTCGTTTATGCAATCATCTAACATGTTGTTTTCAACGAAATGACATAATTATCTTCATTTTACGTAAAGTGGCAGTACTCGTAATATACAAAAACATTATTTTAACTAAAAACCGTTATTTATGTTATTTCGTTGAAAAAATCATGTTATATGAACGTAAAACAAAAAAATACCGCCACTATAAAATGACGCAGTCTATACTATTTCGCTGAAATAATGTTAGATGATCTCAATTACGAAAATACGATGAAAAACGATAGCAGGGCATAGCAGCAGGGTCGAATATGGGTTGATAATGATGATGATGATGATGATGATGATGATGTATACAAAACATATAACTACTTATATACAGAATAAATACACAGACACTGAAAAACACCCATGTTCACCACACACATATTTTCCAATTGTGGGAAATCGAACCCACATCCGATACATAAAGCAGGGTAACTACCCACTGCACCACGCGGTTGTCACCAATGGTTTTATTTAATGATCTAGGAAGAGGGTTTTCAAATGATCTAGATCTAAAGTACGACTATTTATTTATGAATATCGTGGGAAACGGGAAAACACAAACATGATGTCAATGTGATAACTTGTGAACGGAAAAAAAATGTCTACGTAAACCTCCTACATTAAAAACGAGTTTATATGACGATCTAAATCATCGGGTTTGGCTAACACAAATTTAAATACGGACCAAAACAAGTCTATCCGGTCGAAAGGACCATAATGGTAATCGCGGAACGTGAGTCTGACGTCCGTATCGAGTGCCCTTGGTTAGATGATCTTATTTGGTCTTGTTCAAAATTGCATGAAAATCTTTTGTGTAAGGAAAGCCTTTAAATAGTGTTATTCCATACCTACAATAATACCGTAACAGGTAAAATTTTGTACTATCGATACTAAAGCCAAAAATACTTTTTTTGATTTTTTATCTGTCTGTCCGTGTTTTTGTTAACCGGGAATCACGCAAAAACTACTAAATGGATATGAAACTTGGCACGGTTTGAGAACATAATACGAAGAAGGTTATAGGGCACTTTTTATCTATAATAAAAATGAATTATTAAATAAAATCAGAACGGGGTGAAACAGGGGTTGAATTTTTAGAGCAACAGTTATAAAATGTGTCCAGAATTTTTAAAATTCCCCCGTAAAGGGCAAAACGGGGGTTGAAAGTTTACATAGAGTTTACACGGACGAAGTCGCGGGTGTCCGCTAGTGATTATATAAATGATACACTATACGACTGTGTACGTACGTTACGTTTAGATAAGTTTGGAATATGGTAGTAAAAAAAAACTTGGTTGAGTTTGTTGTGGGCTCTTCTCGGACCAAATATCATTTGGAACCCTCGTAACTTTAATTTTAAGTTTTCGACTATAATTACCACCATTATTTTAAATTACATTATGACATAACTTGACGTTTCAAAAGTACCTACTTGTAAACTAAGTATATTAATTGAAATAAATGAATTTTTATTTGATTATCACAATAATATTGTAAAGGCGAAACGATAAAGGCGTGTGTTACATGGATAGTTGGAATTATTTGAATATAAATATAAAATATCATAAATAGTATTTTTAGTTAAAAAAAATATTAATTATGCAGTTCGGCTCCTATAAGTAGACTCGTCAACACCTTAAAGGTATGGGAAATACTGACGAGCATCCTATAGAATCCTGGTTGCGCCCTAGTTTGTTGTGGTAGGGTTGTGGTTGGTTAGCTGAGTCAGATCAGTTCTGACGTCTTCGTCAAACAATTCTTGATTGAAGTTACCACATTAGTGCTTCAATTTTCCATTAAAGTTACCTTGCGGTCAATCTAGTTATGTGCTTTAGCCATTACATTGTTATGACGTCATAACAGGTAGGTAGGTATATAAATTTTTTATGCAAACTGTTTAACTAAAAAACCCATTAATATTATTACACCTGTTAGGTAATTATGCTTGTTATAAAAATATTAAATCTAGTCTAATTACCTACGTACCATAAAATGCATTATTATGTTTACAAATACATACATATAATATTTGCGACCGAATGGCTTTGGTTTCCAATTTTGTCTTGAAAATAGCTTATTATGCAGTTTACATTATGGCACCCAAAATGGAACACAGATGCACTTCCAGATTCCAGTGATTCCCAAAGTGTGTTCCGCGGAGTGGGCTCCGTAGAAAAGACACCAGATTACGGCGAAGTTATTTAATAACACAGTTAATATAGGTACCACGGTCTGTTGGCTTAAGATACGCAGCACGATATATCTTGAGATAAGAGAAATTCGCCGCCAAAATTGGTAAAATATAACCAAAATTGGTCGATAAAAGGAATATTTTTTTCTCTTCACTACATGTTCCATATAATAAAATATACATATTTGGTGAGTATTTTAACGTTATAAAAGTTTGGGAACCCTTGCATCTCATAGTAGAGACAACACTCATACACAAATTAATATATATATTTCTAATGCAAGCCTAACCTTTAAGATGCTGAAATTCAATTTATATTATAACCTACTTGTGAATACCATGTTATGAAAATACATTTATTTTAAGAAATAACTTAAAAATAATTGAGTAATCCAATTAAAATAAGTTATCTGAAAGAAATACCGCCAATCGTGCTTAATCGCTTGAGCTCAGATAGTTTTACAGAATAATAAATCAACCATTAAGTAATAGGAGATTTGAGAAAATCTAGACATCTAGGTAATAAAAAAATAAATGCTTCGTTTACTAATATAAGATCGTGAAGTCTATAGACTATTAGTGTTTTTATAAATTCGTATATCATCCTCAATCATAATGATTCTTTTAATGGTCTAAGAGCCGGCAATTTAAATATATACCGCCATCTGTTATTTAATATGATGATATTAGTAGTTAGTTTATTTAATATATGAAATAAATGATAGATAATACAGTGACACATTGCAGATAGGTTGCCCAGTTAATTTTTTTTCGGAATTTTCAAAAATTTCTATCTTCAATCAGTTTTTTTTAATGCTGTAGCTGTTGTAATTAAGATTTTAAAGATCTAATTTTTGTTAAATATGACGGATTAAATTATTTACAATGTACTCTAATACTATTTTTATAAATAACTAGCGGACCCGCACGAGTTTCGATTTGACTTATGTGCACTTCACCCCTACCCTACACCCTACCCTACCCATACCCCACCCCTAGCTTATCCCTACCCTACCGTACTCTGGCCCTATCCTACCCCTAATTTTTTTTTCTCTAAAATGAAGGACTTTCCATCCATACAAACTTTGAACTCCTATTTCATCCTCTTCTTATTTTATTTTCGCAATAAAAAGTATCCTATAACCTTCTTCGTACTACGGTCTTAAACCGTGTCAAGTTTCACCAAAAAAACACGGACAGACAGACAAACGGACAAAAAATCGAAAAAAATATTTTTAGCTTCAGTATCGATTATAAATTGCCCCCAACAAAAATTTTCAAAATATCTTCAATGTACAGAATTTGACACGCTATAGTTTTATTATAAGTTTAGATATAGATAGGTATATAGAAAAGATAGATAAAAATAGTATGACAGTTCATCCAGTATAACGTTCAGACAACGTGTGTGGTACAATCATATGGTGTGTCTTCTTATAGTTAATGTTACTCCTGACCTTAGTCTTCATGACTAAATAGATTATAGTGCGGTTGGATACTGTATTGTGTTTGAGAATGTCGCATTTACTATCATGCCTATAACAGTTATACTACCGGTTAAGTGCGAGTTGGTTTTTTTTTAATTATCAATCAATTAACGCTTGTGTGCGATGCCATTTGATGTTAAGTGATGCACTCCAAAATATCGCTAATTTGTTTAACAGGTAAGAATTAATTGAAAAAATCGGTTTTAGGCTTCTGGAGTCAACAACCATGTCATCATGTCTACCTACCGGTTTGGCTCAAAGACTTAGTATTTTTTTTTATTCTTTACAAGTTAGCCCTTGACTACAATCTCACCTGATGGTAAGTGATGATGCAGTCTAAGATGGAAGCGGGCTAACTTGTTAGGAGGAGGATGAAAATCCACACCCCTTAGTAATTATTATAAAGCTGTAATTTAACTTACGTAAATATAACTATTATTTTTTTCATATAAGTAGGTACTCACAAAACAAATAACAAACTGGATAAATGAAATTATGATAAAAAATAGTTCTTTCTCTCTGACATCCGAATTGTCGACAATAAATACCATAGATCTCGTATATAATAAAATGAAATGAATTGAATATTATAGATGGAATTTTTTTTTTTTTTTTTTTTATTTTTTTTTTTTTTATTCTTTACAAGTTAGCCCTTGACTGCAATCTCATCTGATGGTAAGTGATGATGCAGTCTAAGATGGAAGCGGGCTAACTTGTTAGGAGGAGGATGAAAATCCACACCCCTTTCGGTTTCTACACGGCATCATACCGGAACGCTAAGTCACTTGGCGGTACGTCTTTGCCGGTAGGGTGGTAACTAGCCACGGCCGAAGCCTCCCACCAGCCAGACCTGGACAAATTAAGAAAATCTCAATCTGCCCAGCCGGGGATCGAACCCAGGACCTCCGTTTTGTAAATCCACCGCGCATACCACTGCGCCACGGAGGCCGTCTAAAATTGGAAATTTTTTATCGAAGTTTTTCATTTCGTTAGTGCATAGATTAAAATAGGGTTTGCTACAAACTTGTCGACGCGATGCGTTGGACTGGTACTTTACTATAAAGATTAGTATTATAGTTTCCGACAGCATTCTAAACCTCCAACGTAATGTATAAATTATTTTTTATTAAAACAGGTTATACCTGATCACGGCACCAGCTGATGACAAGTGATAATCAATAGAATGCTTCCACGTCCATGTTAATGGGCACTTGCTTACCGAGAGTCCTTGGGTTTGATTCCCGTCTGTTGAACTATATTTTGAAAAAAAAAAAATTACCTTGTCATGCCTCAGATTGTCGTGGATGGTTTAGGGCGTGTTTCGTTGAGCCATGCGACGTTGCTTTGAGATTTTTCGTTTGACAGCAGCAGGCTAATTCACAAACTTTGACGTATGTTACTTCATATATACGATATTGAAATTCTATGTAATATATGTCATCCAGTGCCTACTGTCAACCCTTCGTGGATATTATACAGTAGATGATATTTTTCATTTGATTTGATGTTTCTTTTATAGGTTGTTAATAAAGACCAATATAGTGAATAGGCCAGCAGGTGGGCTATCTGCCTCTTCCGTCGAATCGATCATTTAACTTACTACTACAGTTCTACGCTCTAACTACAACATTGATCAAGTCCAGCGCTGACACTATCAGATGTAAACCAGGATTAACTATCATAGGGCAGGTAGTCAAGCACGAGCGGATCTCAGACTTGCAACTGATGGCAGTTTGGTTTAGGGGCCCCTTTACGACTAAGACACATACATATATATAAATAAAATTGAGGTGTCTGTCGGTGATTTTAAAATGACTGTGTTTTCTCAAGTTATAGTTATTTTATTATTTGTTAACATTTTGTTAATCTATCAGCCTGTCTTTTTATCCGGGTCAATTTTTAGCTGGACAAATGTTACATTTTACTGGGACTTACTCAGGAATATAGAGGAGATCGTTAAGCAACATATATAAGAAGAAGAAGAAGAAAGAAGAAATATACTTTATTGTACATTAAAAACAAAAATAAACAATAACTTATAATAACACTTAGAAACTAATGTACAAATGGCGGTCTTATCGCTAAAGAGCGATCTCTTCCAGACAACCACTGTGGAAGAGACAAAAAAATATAATATAAAAAAAAATATAAAAAAAATAAAATTCCTTTTATCCCGGGAAAATGCATGTTTCCCACAGGATTTCTAAAAAACTGACTTCACGCAGACGAAGTCGTAGTTACTATAAAAATAAATTAGTTTATGCGGCGCCAATACCTATATGTTTGTAGGCATTGCACTAGTAATGTATTCATTTCGAAGCATAGTCAGTCTGATAGTCCAGTCTTGACTAGTCTGTCCAGTCGAGAGTGGAGGTCAGGTGTGCATTCATTAATATTCGAAGGCTTTTAACATTGGCCTTTCTTACTCACAACTATAGCTAATCCCCTGTAATTCAACAGAAATTGTGACTATTTTTTTCGTATTCCTGACATCAAAGCCTTTCATTAGATATCCATATCAAGGGGATGGATTTCAAACAGCCAGTCCACCATCTTGGGGAGGCCGCCATATTGGATTTGTAATGACGTTTCTTAGCTATTGTCATCAGAACTCAGAGCAAGTGCAACATTTCATCCTAATCGAAGATGGGTCATGGGTAATGAATGGGTCAAATTAAGATTCCAAGATTTTCTTACATACATAGTTAGTTACATGTGGAGCTAATCTATGCGTGTTAAAAATGCCGCCGCTTTTGTAATACAAGATTAATGTTGATATTTAATAACAGAATCTGATGAGTTGTGTGTTGGCTTTTTTTAGGATAACCTGAATTTTTTCTCCAAACTGGTATTAGGTATTATATTAGTGAGTCCAATACCAGTTTAGAAAAAAAAATCAGGTTTCATCATCATTAACAACCCATATTCGGCTCACTGTTGAGCTCGGGTCTCCTCTCAGAATGAGAGGGAAGAAGAAGAAGAAGAAATACTTTATTGCAGACAAAAATACTATTATAAATTAAAACATTAAAAAGATAATTTAAACTAAGCATGCAAAGGCGGCCTTATTACTATAAGTAATCTCTACCAGGCAACCCCTGACGAGAGAACTTGCGAAGAAAGAGCGGGAAGGTGCAATAGGAGAGGTTAAGCCTTTGTCCACCAACCTGGCCAAATGCATATTGGCAGACTTCACACACGCAGAGAATTAAGAAAATTCTCAGGTATGCAGGTTTCCTTCGATGTTTTTCCTTCACTTAGACATACAGACAGACATAGAGACATAGGTTTCTCCTTATATTTTTGCAAACATATATTATTTTTATTTTTATTTTTATTTCATTAACGTTATCACCAAAATTATACGCCTATTTTAACAGCCTTACCTCAAAGCCTCCTTAGGAGAGAGAATGTGGATTATAAGCCCTATACGCTGCTCAGATGTGAGCTCAGGGCAGTGGCGTGCATAAGGTTATTAACTAGTATGCACTATAAGTAAAAATTGGAAAATTCCTTGTCCAACTATGTATTCTGTGGTCCATTGTCCAACACATGAATTGTATTGAGTCCTTAGGGTATGCAATGCTTTTCTGCATCTATGAAGTGCACGCCACTGGGCCTTAGGGTAGTAACTCTATAGACTCTATAGATATCTTTTAATAATAGGATCCAATCAAGTCAGTTGAACAAATCTAATCAAGTTTTTTGATATTAGGCCACAACGCTACTTAAATAAGAATAAGGAAGTCCGATAGGTTAATATTTTCCACCATCAAACCTTGTCCGAAGTTCAATAAAAACTTAAATAACTATATATATACCCACCTTCATAGTTGCTGAATGATTGATAGGCTGTCATAAACAATTCTATGCCTTATTGCTTTTTTATGGCAAATAATATGCGAAGAAATCGTCAGACATATGGGTAGAATAACGTACTCTTCCAAGTCCGTTTCCATCTTAGACTGCATCGTCACTTAACATCAGACGACCAATTCACTAACTTTGACTTTGAATGTTCAAGCTAATTGTTAGTAATTCTTAGGTCACGTGATGTCGTATTCATTATTTATTCAATGGTAACTGATCAAAATTAAGATTATTACGATGTTTCTGCCTGTGTATATGTCTGTAAAAGTATAAAATTAATAATTTTTAAAACACAAAAGTTACTATATCTGCTAATACATAGAAGATATGGTGTCGCGGACTTTTTTGTAGAACTTTTTTAAAGGTACATAAAGCCTCAATTTTACTCAATGGTTAAGACAGCGCATGCGGAAAAGTCTGTTTCAGAGGAGTTTTGGATAACTCTGCTAATATATATGATATTAATATAAAATATAGCCTATAGCACTCCCCGATAACGTAGCATTCTAATGGTGAAAAAATTTTGAAATCGCATCTGTAGTTCCGAAGATTACCCCTGACTAAGAATGTTACAAACTTACAAACTTTACCTCTTTATAATATTAGTAAGTATAGATTAAAACACAAGTAGCACAGTGATATAGACGCATCTGCGAAAGCTGCTTGGTCTATAACATAATTTAAACAAAATCACATAACTTAGTACCCATATCACAGTATACGATTACCTACTTTGGCGCTAGATCACGGAACATACAACGCTAAATGCTAACGTGGCTAGATAGCGAAGTGTGTATTTTATTTTTATACATACCTATAGATTGTATAAAATGGAAAATTCCTTCTCCAATACAAGTTCATAGTGAGTCCTCAGTGTATTTTTGCATGTATAAAATACACGTCACTGTCGGACATATGTATACCGGGTATTGGCGTGTATTTATATATAATTTTCTGTAGGTACTAGATTTTAAAGAAATTTTCCGTACTTGACCAAATAGGTACTACATAGTAGCTACAATACTTACTCGTAGTTAGGTATTTTCCAAAATATATGAAATTAATGGAAAGTATTGTGTTTAGCTGCTTTTATATAAAATTTATTTATATGAATAATAATGATTATGAGTATTTTAGTCGTTTATTTTTATGTAATTAAAATAAATATTATGCTAGGATATTACACACATGTTTTCAACATTTGATGCAATTTGTAATTACCTAGTTACATTAGATAACCAGGGTCGCATATTTGTATAGGTAGGTACTCTTTATGAAATAAATAAAGCGAAAATTAACAAAACGACTTGGTTAGCAATTTTAAAATGCAAATCTAATAAAAGCGAAGTAGAGGTCGCTATGTAACATTGAATTAGATGGATGTAGTAAACGAGTGTGTGTACTAGGGTTGCCTCTAGGATTTTTTAAATAATTTGCGAAGTTTTCGTTTTTATTGTTTGACAAATTATTAAGTACTAGTGGACCCGGTCAAGCTTCGCTTTGACTTATGTGCACTTCTTCCCTATCCCTACTCTTCACTACTCTACCCCTACCATACCCTACCCCTTGACTCTTAAACGTTTGTATGGGAAATAGAAAAGGGTTGTTTTTTATGGTTTTCCCGGCAATTATTCTAATTTTTCTCACCTTTTAAACCTTCCCTATACCTCCACGAACATTTGAAGACCAAGATAAGATAAATCCGTTCAGCCGTTCTCGAGTTTTAGCGAGACTAACGAACAGCAATTCATTTTTTTATATATAGATTTAGTAATTTGAGAGATTTGAAAGATTTTTGTTATCAATGGGCATTTACGGTATACGAAAAATGCGGTTGTTATTGATTTGATGTTAATTCTATGATAATCATGTGGTGAGGTCGCAGTCAAGAGCTAAATTTAACAGTATGTAATAAAAAGCTACAATTTAATAATATTTATGACTAGATAAGTACTACATTATTGTATTTTAATTACCCCCCGACGTGTTTTTTGATGTATCTGCCTGTGTATGTTTGTAAAATCGTAGCTTCTAAAGTAATAGACCGATTATGATGACGTTTGTAATTCGTTTGATCAACTAGTTCGTTGAATAATATGATGTTAGTCAAAGTTCATTTATTTCAATTAGGCTTAGTTTACAACTTTACAAGCACTTTCGAAACGTCAGGTTATAATATTATTAGATAATGGTGATATTAATTGGTCGAAAACTAAAAATTAAAGTTATGAGGGTTCCAAATGCGCCTGGGTCCGAGAAGAGCCCACAACAAACTCAGTCTGGGTTTATTTTTTTATCACAAAATCTAGCAGATAACCCTTCAAAAAACAGGACCTATAGCCAAGTTACATATATCAATTCTCTTTTTACTACAGCTAACGCTACGATCTATGGGGGTGACATTCGTTATTGACACGTCACGTGGGTAACTTGTTGCGATTGTTATGGTTGGGTCCCGATTTAGGCAGGACATCCCGATTTTTAAATCAAAATTAAATATACCGCGATTTATTTATGTAAGTATGGCGGGACAGGCTCAGTCCTGCTTTTCGGGAATAATTACTACACCACACTAACACACTCACTTTTCAGGCTTTGTATGACGCCTATTTTTCTAATGAATAAAACTTTTATAATTTTGATTTCTTTTTTTTTATTCAGAAGACGAATAATACTAAACAATTTAACAATATGTAAAAAAACATATTTTTATAAAAAATATTTTTCTATTCTATTCTTACTATCTATTGTCACGTTAACGTAATTTGAACTCAAATAAAAAGATAAATATTCGAACTTTCGTTTTTTTACGACGCTTATTTCACTCAAAAAGTTTTTAAATCCCGACTGGGCTAAAGAAAAGTCTGGCAACGCTGATGTGATCACTCCTGATAGTGAAGATACAGCTTAAGATGGAACGCGCTTGGCTAATACAGGAGGTCCCTATTCACTCTTGACTTGAAGATATTCACGTTGTAGGTGGCCTGGAAAGTACATTTGGAAGGACATTCTTTATTTTATCTTACTTGACCAAAACAACGAACCAGAAACCAAACCCGCCTACGACAAGTAGTCGTCGTTATCAACCCATATACGGCTCACTGCTGAGCTCGAGTCTCCTCTCAGAATGAGAGGGGTTAGGCCAATAGTCCACCACGCTGGCCCAATGCGGATTAGCAGACTTCACACACACAGAGAATTAAGAAATTTTCTGGTGTGCAGATTTCCTCACGATGTTTTCCTTCACCGTTTGAGACACGTGATATTTAATTTCTTAAAATGCACACAACTGAAAAGTTGGAGGTGCATGCCCCGGACCGGATTCGAACCCACACCCTCCGGAATCGGAGGCAGAGGTCATATCCACTGGGCTATCACGGCTCTAGAGCTCTACAAGTAGTACATTTCAACAATCTCATTATGAGTAATTCATGGCGTAATATCTTTATAGGATTAGTGAAAAATCCTTGAATTGTCTCCTCTCTGATATTGGCATTAAGGTTTTTGTTGAAGAGTTTTGATTGACAACCCTAACGTTACGTAAGACTATTATAAATTAAAGATAATGCAGATTTCCGTATCATTCGAGGTTATTAAAGTAAAAATTGTTAATTGGGCGGATATTTCCTTCGATTTTGTAATTTTTGATTAGAATCTTTCTGCTGCAGTTCGTATTATTGCTAAACCCTTGTATCTTCCAGAACATAGAGATAGATATAACAATAATAGAAGGAATTAGGCAAACGATGTCTTGTTCTCAAACAACTAAAGCTCTATAATGGCGTCGAGTATCTTTATGAGTGTAAAGTGTATTGCCAGTTATAGGAAATTACTGTCGGTCGGTCTTCATAATAAATAATATGTGCATCTGTGTGCGTATCGGCGTGAAGTGTGTAGATACGTATATGTAAACTGGCAGAATCAGGGTGCGTCACATTATAGTTCAGGCAACGGAGTCAGGACTTTTAATTATGTTTTTTTTTATTCATTACAAGTCAGCCCTTGATTACAATCTCACCTGTGATGATGCAATCTAAGATGGAAGCGGGCTAACTTGTTAGGAGGCGGATGAAAATCCACACCCCTTTCCATTTTTACACGACATCGTATCGGAACGCTAAATCGCTTGGCACTAAATCTTTGTCGGTAGGGTGGTAACTAGCCACGGCCGAAGCCTCCCACCAGCCAGACCTGGACCAATTAACAAAACCTCAATCGGCCGAACCGGGAATCGAACCCAGGACCTCTTGTAAATCCTACGCACATACTTCTGCGCCACGGAGTCCGTCATTAATTAATTTAACATTATTACCAAGCTCGCCGACCCGCATCGAAGCAGCGTGGTGGGTCTAAGCTCCATATCCCCTCTCCTATAAGGAGGCCAAGTCCTGTAGCGGGTCATTACAATAGGCTTATAATGATTTACATAATACCTATATGCAAAAATTTCGATTGTTTGTTGTACAATGTTCCACTTTGCTGATTCCACTTCAAGCACGTTCTTACAATAATATGATGTAAAATGCTGAATAAGAAAACTAAACTAAAACTGTTTAGACGCGTTTTCGTATTTAGTTTTTTAAATCGCAGTAAATAACTTTATTTACTGATGACGTATGCGAATTTGCGCGCGTTGAATTCTTTTTTATTACGGAAATATAATTAAGTACCATATAAAAACAAAAATCCGATGGATTGAGAATCTCCTCCATTTTTGAAGTCGGTTAATGAAGCAAAACAACCAATCAAATATTGTTTGTAACTAAAGAACTAGGTACTAAAAAAGAAATAAATTATTACTTTAGTAAATAATAAACACAAAAAGAGATAATCGGCATAAAAAGTATCCATTGAATCCTGGATACACCCTTTCCTATAGAATGCTTGCCAAATTTCATCCAAACCATACCTATTTACTTTCGCAGATTTTCACTTCTGTAAAGTTACATGTCATTATTTAAAATTTTTTATAGATCTAAGTATTAATTAAAATTATTGTCTATTATTATCTAATTATCACACTAATCACACTATCACACTAATCACACTATCACACTAATCACACTATCACACTAATCACACTATCACACTAATCACATTATCACACTAATCACACTGTCACACTAATCAAACTATCACACTAATGTTATAAAGGCGAAAGTTTGTGTGTAAGTGTGTAAACTATGTTTGTTCCTCTTTTACGCTGCGGCTACTGAAGCGATTTGGCTGAAATTTGGAATGGTAATAGATTTTACTCTGGATTAGCACATAGGCTATTCTTCATCCTGGAAAAATCCATGGTTCCCACGGGTTTGTTTTTAAAAACTAAATTCCACGCGAACGAAGTCGCGGGCGTCCGCTAGTTTATTATAATTGATACCATTTAAGGTGCCGTGCCTCAAAAGGAAAATAACGAAACACTTAAAGGATATTTGCTCGCTTTATTGCCCGTTTGTCTGTCCATCTGTCTCTCTGTGAAACGCTTTATCTCGTGAAGACGTAGAGAATCATCGAGGTTAATCAAATCAATTTAGATGATTTTTTTGTGTACGGAACCCTCGATTGCCGAGTTCGATTCGCACTTGTCTGATTTTTTTTTATTGACATGCTTTTGTTATGTGATGACTTACTGGTTACAGGTGCTTTAATAAAATTAAACAGAACAAAAATAACATATACTTATTAAGTTGCTTTTATTTTATTTATTTATACTTTGTTGCACAAAACAAAAACAATAACAAAGAAAACAAAAGAAAACATAGAAAACAAGTATGTGTAAAGGCGGTCTTATTGCTTATATGTTACTGGCGTCGATTTAATAATAAAATAAATTTAATAGACTCGCAAGTTTATGGCGATTATAGTCTTAACAGTGTCTACTACAAGTATGCCCCGCGGTTTCACTCGCGTAGTTTCCGTTCCCGTTGGAATTGGAATGTCATATGCTAATGTCATATGCTTGGTGACCTCTCCCCAGACAACATGGTCCAACTGAGGGACTTACAGCAGCGCATCATGATGAACAAAAATAACAAGGGCGCTAAAAGATTATTTTTGTTATTTATTAAAATTTCAATTCATTTATATGTCACTCACTGCTAATGTAACTTTCCACTGATACAAATATTTCAATTGGTTTATTAGTTTAGGAGTGAAAGCGTAACAAACACAGAACCTCACTTTCGGTCCCGTAGAAATACGGAACGATACGATACGGAAAATAGTGAGTAATATGAGACATGAAAAATATATCGTATATTACTCACTAATAATTTGCTACAACAAAGCCAGGTACAAATAATCCTACTGATAATTATTATTATTATTAATAATAATTTCTATATCTAAATATAAGTAGGCAATAAGAAGGTATAAAATATAATTCTCGTGGTTTAATTTCTGAGGAAAATTAATTTTAAGGTGTAACCAGAATATCTTCAAAATAAAAATAACTTGTTTTAATCAAGCATCTACATATGTAGCGAATGCTTGGAACTCCGTCAACGTGAAATTCTTTTTTTTTTCACGAATTTCGCGGAATCGCGGGTTTTTAAACCTCTATCAAAATAAGTTAAAGTCAAAATCTCTTGTTGTGTAGCTGTGACTATGAGAGTGAGAGAGTAGAGTCCACCAGTGTCTTACTCTTAGCACATCCTTGCGTACTTAACACGTTTGCTGCGGTACGGGGTTAATTGACCTCGTACACTTAGCGTCTTCAAGAGTTACGAGGTCGATCGATCTCGTACCACATCACATGAAGTTTTAGTAAGAGAGGAAAGTACTGAAATATCAGTGCCGCAGCGAACGTGTTAATACTATTAATACTAACGGGCGCCCACGACTTCGTCCGCCCTTAAACCCCTTTAGTCCGTCCCTGTCGCAAAATCTGTTCTTAGCGAACGTCTACTAACTATAATGATAAATTTCATCTTTGTATGTGACCTTTCGCTTTTATATATTTAATATTTAACTATTTAAGAAGTTGATATTAGTCGCCGTGGCTGAAATTATTTAATGAATATTTTTTTTGTCCACAGAAAATGAATTTCTGCCTAGACGAGTCACCACTAGCTCGCACAGAGCTAACAAAAGACAAGATGACACAATGGATAGAAGGACAGAGGAATATCGGGAAAGTAGACAATATAGAAGTGTTCGGGAAGGCCACAGAGAAACAATTAAAAGAGCTGAATGACGTCAGGCAACTGAGCAAGGAATTGCAGGAGAACTTACAAGTAAGTCACTTTTTACCCGACTGAGTTAGAGAGAAGGGTTATGTTTTTCGCGTCTCCTGTACGTAGATATGTAATATTCTTTATTAGGTACCTTATATCTTCCAAACCGCTGAACGTATTTACATAATTAAAGTCTTAGTAACCTGAGTATATTTAGATAGGTGAAGTTACAAAAAACCAAAACGAATGTGAGACGCTCGAGATGGATTTTTTTTTTTGAACACTACAATATGGGTATCAAATTGAAGGGCTCATCATGAGGAGTTTAAAATAGTATATCATGACCATATACAATTATTACAATTAGCAAAACGTTATTAAAGTTAAACTCCTTTACGCACGCTTGATTTAGAGAGTGCTGGTGAATGGGTGACGCGAGCGTTACGAAAATGACAGATCTCAATCACGTGACCTGTCGATAGCAAATGTCATTCGCATACATCTTTCTAGTTTTCGAAGCGTTAGCGATCGTAGAAAGAGAATCGACGTGCTATTTGGCTAGGGGGGCTGGATCTCAAACTAGGAAACCCGTGACTTCAAAATCATTATTAATTCTTTTAAAAATGCGATAGTTAATAATGTAATATAGACGTTTATGTGAATATGGATTTAATTTTTTTTATGCGGAAGAAAATTCATATAAAATAAAATTATTAAAACTCCAGTGAGTTAATTTACCCATTTCGACTTTTAATATTTTATTACGTAATAAAGTAACACACGCAGGTAATATTTCTTGTTTTATTAATTACTTAAAGAAGAAATCTTGTAATATATTTTAACGAAATATAACCATTAACCATATTCTTCCTGGTTCCTCTATCTGCAGAGGTCATCAAGTAGATGAAAATAAATAAAAGTCCCAACTTGAAATGTCGCTTCTACTGCGATGAACTGACGATATCTCTATATTTGTATCGTGCGAAACACAAAAAGTATTCAATTTATCAACATTTCCTCACTTCAGTTGACGTGATTTATGTCATTCATGTATTTCAAAGTTCTTCTGGTATCTTTAAATTTTTTTTTTTTATATTGAGAAAGAATACAATAAGGAACTTAAGCTAACTTATCCTAATAACTATACAAATCATGCCCACGTGGAATGGTGGCAAGAATACTGGCTGCATTTCCGCGCTGGACAGCCAGGCTGATCCTTTGCGCAAAAAATGAGCCAGCCCTTCTGTCACCAGTCGAGGCAACAAGCCGCGGTGAAATGGTACGGAAAATTTTTTTGGCACTGCGACTCCATGGCCCAAGGGTCTCCACGGCAAAAGGTACAAATATGTAACTCTCTGTCAGAGAGGCATACTTGAGCCACTTACCGGTTTCAGCTTTTTCTGCTGCGGCTCCCGGTCTTGATTCTGTCTCCCTGATATGACAAGGTGCTAATGTGTCGACGCATGTAGCGTCCCACATTAGGGCCCGCCCCATTTCTTAGGGAACCAGCGACAATCCATCAGGTCTCTCTATCATCCCGACTGATTCCTAACGGCTCGAAATAAATAATTAAAAAAAATCATAAAACTTAATTGATCAATTATACAAATAAGTATAAAGATTCTTGAATGACAAGTTTAAGGGCTGATGTTTTGTCGAGTTTATAAGTGAGGTAATAGCACCAGCGTATTGTGCAAAAATAAATATTTTACTTTATAAATTATTTATATTTAAGTACATAAAAAGAATAAAAAGCGCAGTGTTGGTAGACCACCAGGTGGACTGACGACATCAAGCGAGTCGCAGGGATTCGCTGGATGCAGGTGGCTCAGTATCGTGATGTTTGGAAGTCCCTACAAAAGGGCTATGTCCTGCAGTGGACATCCATCGGCTGATATGAAGATGATGATGATGATGATGAAAAAGGATAAGCCTTGTCATTCAGAGGAGTAGATAATAGCGTAGTAGTACAATTAAGTGGACCGGAGCCGACGGCTAAACGTTCTCATCAAGGCATGGGGGTATTCCCAACTTCCCAACTTTGAGCTGTAATAAGGGCCTGATCCAGCAATGTCGCCGCTCCGGGCTAAGATAAATTTTGCCTGCATACACCAAAAATACTGTTTTTTTTAACTTCCAAACGTACGTATGAGTATGTACAAAAACGGAACCCTTTTAATATCTCTCGCTCACATCCGAATGTCTGTCTGTCACAGTCAATTTTCTCTGAATGTACCGGACCAATATCTAATCCTGTACTTAAACGCAGAGGTAAAATAATTCTGCTACAGAATAAGTGAATTTTGCCACAATTAATTTAATTAATTTAACAAAAACGGATGGCCTCCGTGGCGCAGTGGTATGCGCAGTGGACTTACAAGACGGAGGTCCTGGGTTCGATCCCCGGCCGGACCGATTGAGGTTTTCTTAATTGGTCCAGGTCTGGCTGGCGGGAGGCTTTGGCCGTGGCTAGTTACCACCCTACCGGCAAAGACGTACCGCCAAGCGATTAGCGTTCCGGTACGATGCCGTGTAGAAACCGAAAGGGGTGTGGATTTTTATCCTCCTCCTAACAAGTTAGCTCGCTTCCATCTTAAACTGCATCATCACTTACCATCAGGTGAGATTGTAGTCAAGGGTAACTTGTAAAGAATAAAAAAAAAAAAACTTTTGCCACAATAAATTTTGACTGACGAGGCAGTTTGTTAAAAAAATAAACTGGTAGGTACCAGGTGTGATCAGGTGAAGTATGTTTAAAATAAACAATCCGTATGCGTTAAAGAGATTTGCAATAAGTAAATATTTGTTCTCTTATGTATCAACTAGCGGACGCCAGCGACTTCGTGTGCGTGGAAATTCATTTTTTCACTCAATAAAAATAAGGAAAAACAGACAGATAGACATACCAAAATTTTATAAAACTTGATTATGATTTGTAGCCGCACTTGAAAAATTACAATTATTTTGAAGTTTAAACACAGACAGACACTGTCATTTTATTTATATATATTGATAACTGTCGTCTGTCCGAGCTAGCCTGTTCACTAATTTGGTCTTAATTACCAATTAAATTAAAAATCAAATCAACTTAGAAATGTCATCTGTATGATACCCACGAAGGGTTGTCAGTAGGAACAGGAGGACATTTGTTACATAGAATAATAATTTCTTATATTATATGTCAACTAACATACGTCAAAGACAGTGAATAGCTTGAAATACTTGAGTAAATAATTCATGAGTAGGTAACCTAAACACATTATGCACGAATGCTAGTATAATTATTGCACCTAAGATATCTTTCTTTCGAGTGCAAATAATGATGTAATCTATACTAATATTATAAAGAGGTAAAGTTTGTAAGTTTGTAAAAATTCTTTGTAAGGGGTTATTTTTGGGACTACTGGACCAATTAAAAAAAATATCGGAGAGTGCTATAGGCTATATTTTATATTTGTATCGTATATAATTACTGAGTTATCACAGTTTTTCTCGAACGCAGTTTTACAGGTCGAACTGAAACTCCTCTTACAGACTTATTTGCTGCCTTAACCATTGCGTATAATTTAAATCAATGTATGGGAGCTTTCTGTATCATTAAAAGTTCTACAAAAAAGTCCGCGACACCATATATCTATATTCTATATATCAGCAGATATAGTACGTTTTGTAATTTAATAAATTATTTAAATCATATACCTACTAACGTTTACGTCATTATTTATACAACTAAACTTAAATCCTTATCAAAGTGAATTACTTGATAATCAATATATGAAATAGGGGTTTAAATTACACCGATTTTCACGCGGACGAAGTCGCGGGCATCCACTAGTGTAATATAAAGTAATAATAATGCAATTTGCAATGCTTCAATACTCAGACCAATTATAGAAGGACCTGTATCGCACTCATAGTCACGAACAAAATTGTCTGTCATTTTCTGAAGAAAACGAGCTTAGATTTGGTATATATTTTATACTAAATTAGAAGTTTTTTCCCGTTTTTTACATAATTCAATTACATAAAAAGGTATTTTTACGGAGCTCTTTAACCGATTAACACGATTAGAACTTTTTTTTTTTTATTTTTTTTTATTCTTTACAAGTTAGCCCTTGACTACAATCTCACCTGATGGTAAGTGATGATGCAGTCTAAGATGGAAGCGGGCTAACTTGTTAGGAGGAGGATGAAAATCCACACCCCTTTCGGTTTCTACACGGCATCGTACCGGAACGCTAAATCGCTTGGCGGTACGTCTTTGCCGGTAGGGTGGTAACTAGCCACGGCCGAAGCCTCCCACCAGCCAGACCTGGACAAATTAAGAAAATCTCAATCTGCCCAGCCGGGGATCGAACCCAGGACCTCCGTTTTGTAAATCCACCGCGCATACCACTGCGCCACGGAGGCCGTCAAACAAACTATTTAACATTGATTCTATAGAGATAGATTTTATAATCGCATTAGATCGTTGATCATATACTTTGACAGAAAAGTAACGTCTTGCGAGGCAGGTCCTATACAATGATTGGTCTGAGCTTCAATAAGATATTCCTAGTAGTACAGAAGCCTGACATACTTACTTTAATTTAAATGAAGGCTGAAAGTTGTTTAGCACATGTTCATAAATGACATGACATGATAGCTTATTAACAATGCTTAAAAAATTCTTAATAAAAAAATATAAAAATACCACTAAAGGCTAAATTAAAAAACATATTCGTATCCTATCGTATATACGAGTACAAGGGAATCCCCGCGACGTTGTCCACCCTTAGACCTTCTTAATTCGGCCCTATCGCAAAATCCGATCCTTCCGGTTACCTACTACTATGCCAAAATTCCTTAATTCGGCCCTATCGCAAAATCCGATCCTACCGGGTACCTACTACTATGCCAAAATTCATCTTCGTACATCTTTGGTTTTCGAGATTTCGTGATGAATGACATTTCGCATTTATAGGTATGTATATACACATATAACTACACTCTCATATAAAAAGATTTTTTTAAGCTGACAGGTTCAAACATTTTCGGAGACTTGCGCATTTAAACAAACAAATAGTATACAAACACGCAAACAGTCCAGGTTAGTATAGATTGTAATGGCGTTGGCAGTTGGTATAATTAATTAAATTTACTATTCTTAAAGGAATCTACCCGGAAACTATACCAACCTACTTGTTCTTTTTTAACGTGGACTAATTTAGTCTTGCCCGATATTACCTATCTTAAAGGTTGTTTGTTTAACTTAAAAATACTCGCGGAAACCTGATACAGGTTTTGATTCACATCTTGATTCCGATTGCGACTGTGAGTGACCATCCGAAGGCCAATTGATCGTAATAAGCATTTTTTAGAGTTCTGTTTCATTTCGTCCGATAATTAAAAATAAAACTGAACATTAATGGGATTGCTTTGTTGCCAGTCAGTCTGTCTGTGTCTACCTGTCAAGATCCTCTTTAGGGTTCCGTACTCATAGAATAAAACAGGACCCTAATGCTTAGACTCCGCTGAGCATCTGTTCGATCACCAGGCATCTGATGAATTGGTTACTGATACATATAGTTGAAATTTTTACAGATAATGTATTTATGTTGCCGCTTTATCAATAAATACTAAATAAAACGCAATAAAATAAATATTTCCTATACAACAAACAGCAGTTTTTTAGAAACTGGTGCGGAAACCTTCATACGTGCGTCCGACTCGCACTTAGCCGATTCTTAGGGTTTCGTAGTCCACATAAAACTTACTTGTATTCGCCTGTCCGTGGCTTAGGTCAAAGGCAATTAATATAGAAATCTGTAATTTGACTTAACTTTTACACTATATATTTTTTTCGTTATTTATCAATTTTTGATGTTTTCATTGATTATGTTGTACTGTACGGAACCGTCGGTGCACAAGTCAAAATCGTACTTGGTCGGGATTGTCTAATAAGTCTCGTGTAGACTTGAAATAATAATATGAATAACTGGAAGGCTCTTGATTATAGCAAGGTATGATGGGGAATCCCGAAATACATGGTGTTTCTTTGTGCTCAGTAATCAATATGTGTGTGAACAGAAAACTCGATTGAATGTGTCAGTAAACACTATAAAGAGTTCTTTTGTTAGAGAGCAGAGCAGCTCTGCATTTTCACCCTTGTAGGAGGTGTTCCTTACATTCTTTGCGTAGTGTTTATAGGCAAAGTTGTACAATGTTTTTTAGATCGGCCATTTTTGCACTTAATTAATTATAATTCTTTATTTGAACTGTGTACAGTTAATTTGATACAGTTGTTCAATGCGAATTGGTGATGAAGCTTGGCTTCATCCGTTACCCCTCATTCGCACGAAAGTTTTTTTAACGGACGTTAAAAAAGCGTTCAAATATAGTATGAAGTTAAATGAAGATCTATATCCAACCCCCAAAATTTAATATGCAACACTGCTCGAAAAAAGGCCTCATGTTTTAAAAAAGCTGTCGTGTGAACTTGGGAATGCATTTGTCCCTCGTGCGAAGAGGGCTTAGTTATTATATCTATTCTAATATTATTTTGAGATTGTTTGTTTGTTTGAATGCGCAAATCTCAGTAACTACTGGTCCGATTTGAAAAATTCTTTCAGTGTTAGATAGCCCATTTATTGAGGAAGGATATAAGCTATTATATATTATCCCCGTATTCCTACGGGAACTGGAACCACGCTAGTGAAACCGCGCGGTGTAAGCTATGTATATGCATTTACGAAAAATGTATCTCAAAAGAAATGGGGTATGCTCTATTACACTCATCACGTTGCTGTCAAGTTTAATTGAGTGATAACGACCGGAACCGAGGCGAGTTATTCTCCAAGGCGTTATATAAACATAAAGGCCAAGGTCGTTATTAAATCTAAATAAACCGCATGGTTTATTTTGCAACTTAACTACGTTACTCCAATGTAATCCATACATATAATAAAATCGTAAACGAACTATGTTAATACATAAAATATTAAAAAAAAAATCAATTTATATTTAGGTTTCCTATTTTAGATTCAATGGTAATACGAGACATGAAATAGTATTAAATCCAAAAAATTAGTTTTTAGAATTTTAATCTCTATATCTGTTTGTTCTCTTATATTTTTGTTTGCATACGCTAAACTCAAAAACGCCTGACCGAAGTTGATTGCAGTTTTTACTATTGTTTTTTTTAAATCGGTTCACGGACAAAAAAGTTGTATTGAAAAAATAAGAGCTTATTAAAAACGGGCTTTGATAAATTGAGCTGAACCTTTAGTCGACTGTAGTAAAGTCATTTGTGAAAATCTATATGAATACGATTAACATAAAGTTAAGGCTCCCACACACGGGGCACCGGCCACAACCACAAAACGCCGCTAAAGGCATATTTCCTGTAGTTTTCATACATTTTATTTGGAAATACCGTGGAAGCCAGATGCCTATGTATAAAATTAGTTTAATCACGATATAAATTGTCAATTGTCTGCCAAATTCATTTAATAGATTTTACGTGAAAGAGTAATAAACATTCGTACAAACTTTCGCCTTCATAATAGAATAGAATGGGGTATAGTCAATCCGAACGTACTCGTAAATAATCAGTTTCTTCCTTTTTATAATGATTCATTTGAACGTCGTCGTCATGCTAACAAAAGGCATGCATGCATTTTGAAGGTTTCAAAACTTAATGTAAATTTTTTTGTACAGGATTTAGAAAACAAGGTCCACTCGTCCGAAGACAACCAAGCCATGAACGCGACGGCGCCAATCCTCGACTACTCCGAAGACCACGAGTTCGTCTCGGCCAACCAGCTGGACGACTACTACGCTCAGGAGGATCTGGTAGATGCGAAGGAGGCAGAGAAACAGAGGCTAACTAAGGGTAAAGCTGCTAGAACCGACATTCAGAGGTTTTACAAGGATCAGTGTGTGTTTTTGACGGGTGGTACCGGGTTTTTGGGTAAAGGTGAGTGTTTTTTCTTGCTGTGAAACTTTCTTGTTATTTTATAATCATCATCATTTCAACCCATATTCGGCTCACTGCTGAGCTCGAGTTTCCTCTCAGAATGAGAGGGGCCAATAGTCCACCACGCTGGCCCAATGTGGATTGGCAGACACATCACACATGCAGAGAATTAAGAAAATTTTCTGGTATGCAGGTTTCCTCACGATGTTTTACTTTGATCGTTTGAGACACGTGATATTTAATTTCTTAAAATGCACTCAACTGAAAAGTTGCATGCTCCGACCTGGATTCGAACCCGGAAGCAGAGGTCATATCCACTGGGCTATCAAGGCTCCACGGCGCCTTGTTATATATTTATAATTAACTCAAGGACCAACGAATGGAGCTTGAAGGTAAGGTTCTATATTAGCTTGAAATATGTGTGTGTTTTTTTGAGTTTTAAAGTGTCTTTGTTGCGAAGTTTTGGGTACGGTGATTGAGATTTTTTTGCAGTGACTTTAAGATTTATTAAGACTTATTGACGCAAAGGTTCAATCAGAGGTGAACTAACGGTAAAGTTTCTAAGCGTTCTGAAGATTAACGTGTTATTTGACTGCTTTGTGTTTTTTTTGTTTAAAGAATTTTAATGATGCGATTCTTACTGTACTACTCCATACATAAATTCGTTCGTTCTATAACCTTGTTAACTTAGTAGTAGGTACTTTTGATTGCTTTGTGGATCGGTTTTATGATTTATATCAACAGAGTTTATCTTGATCCTAATAACATGCTGCGTAGTATTTATTTGCATATAGTCGTTTATTTGGCTAGTATATTATTTGTAATGACCTTCCGATTCAAACTTTACGACAAATTCAATGTCAGATCCAAAATATCTTAGCTCAGCGTAATCTGATCTCATAATCAGTGGTAGGTGTTAGGAAATTAACATAGGCCTAAATAATTCAATGTGTATGTAATTTAATTATTTATATACCTACATAGTTACGTATACCAAATTTTTATTTCTACAATTCATTACAAATAAACGAAAACATTAGTTATTTAAGTATCCTCCTAACAAGTTAGCCCGCTTCCATCTTAGACTACATCATCACTTACCATCAGGTGAGATTGTAGTCAAGGGCTAACTTGTCAAGAATAAAAAAAAAGTATTCATTTTCTTGTCCCACAATCTTGAATGAAGTCTAACAAGTAAATTCTTTGAAAACATAGGTACTTCATTTCTTAGACCAGAAAATCTAGTTATGTGGGAACTTCCACTGAACACATTCCTTCACTTCACTTACGAATAAGGTGCTTTAATTATTATTGGCAATGCCTGTCCACAGCTTCGATAAAACAGCACAATCGCAACCTGCTGCGCAGACGGTTTGTGCAGTTTATCGAACGTCAACAATAGTTGGTCCAAAAACCATTTTTAATACATTTATGGGGCCCAATCTATATCTATTTATCTAGATATAGATATATAGATATAGATATATCGATATATATCGATTTTTTGTCTGTCTGTCCGTGTTTTTTTTGTTATTGGGGCATCACGCTGAAACTACTGAATGAATTCAAACGAAATTTTGCACGGTTTAAAATAAGGAAGGGGTGAAATAGGGGTTGAAAGTTTGTATGGAAAGTCCTTCATTTTTAAAGTTACAGATTTAAAAATTTGTTATGGTGATTCAAAATATAATGTGATTCAAATTTTTTAAAATTCAACCCCCCATATTTTCATAATTTATTTGTTTTCTGCGACATGCTGGGCCAAAAAAAGTCTCCTTTTCGTACACACGTTCGATAACTGCACAAATGGATTGCGGATTTTAACGTTGCCCTTAGTTTTTTTTTATTGAGAAAGAATACAATAAGGAACTGAAGCTAACATATCCTAATAACTATACAAATTATGTCCACGTGGAATGGTGGCAATAATACTGGCTGTATTTCCGCGCTGGACAGAAAAGCTGATCATTTGCGCAAAAAATGAGCCAGCCCTTCTGTCACCAGTGGAGGCAACTAGCCGCGGTGAAATTATTCGGTTAAATTTTTTGGCATTAGTTATATTTGTAGGCTATATGTTAGCGTCAGCAAATATGAAATTGTACAAGGTACATGTAATACCTTGATGCGGGTTATCTACACAAAGTAGAGTTCCGTAGGTATCACAATGAAACCAATATAAAAAAATATAAATTCTATAATTGAATAAGCATCGAATTGAAGACCTCACGGTTGTATAGCAAGTCGTTTGCAACTGCGACACAGAGGTCACGAACGTTTGATAGTACATTGACCTTAATATTTTTTTTTGTGAATTTGATGTGCGTATGTTTGGTTCAAGCTTCGAGTGATTGCATGGTGTGTTTTTTTCGTGTCTGAGTTGTTTTTTTAATCCATTTTTTTTTATATCTGAGGTAAGTGCTTAAGTGTGTGTTATTTTCGTATGTCGCTTTTTTATGCTTGCTGTATTATTAGCTCCTATGCGTCAATTAATATAATAGATGTTTTTTACCGGGGTCATATGGTGTTATTATATATTGGAAGATTATAAACAATGTTAGATTTTCCTTGTAGGTATAAAACCTTATTGTTTTTGGAAAATATCTGTCAATTACTCGTAATTAGCTGTGCTTGAGGTTCACTCGTGTTGATGCCGTTTTCGTAAAAATACCTACCTATTTTACGGAAAATATTCCTTGAAAAAAGTTCACTTGGAGAGGACAGACAGACTGGGATAAAAAGTCGAACGGAGTCGCAGGCTTCTGCTAGTTCTTATATTAGGTATATTAATAGCTATAATAAATCTGTAGAGAGGTCAATTCTGTACAGGAAATATATTTCCAAAATTACTATCAGGGGGTGATTAGTGATCGATACTGGTGCCAAAAATGCAATCAGTAAAATCTTTGTCTGTCTGTCTGTCTGTCTGTCTGTATGTTTGTTATAGAAACAAAAACTAAAACTGAATTTTAACGAAACTTGGTACAATTATTCTTCATACTCCTGGGCAGGTTATAGTATACTTTTCATCCCGCTACGATCAATAGGAGCACAGCAGTGAAGGGAAATGTTGGGAAAACGGGAGAAGTTACTCCATTTTTACAGCGATACTACTGTAAGGGCTGGATTAAAGAGGTCTAAGGGCGGACGAAGTTGCGGGCGTCCGCTAGTATATAATATAAGCTCATGACACGATGTATTTGCTATAATTTTCCGAGGAATTGAGGAGCCCGTTAAATTTAATGCCACAGCATCAGCTCAAGGTAAGCATGGCATGGATAGGTGTGTTTTTGCTTGTTTTTCGGTTTTATAAGCTTTTTGGTTCGGATTGCCAAATATGTCGATCTGTTTTAATTTGTGTTTTCCCCCACAGATGGCAGGATAAGCTTGAAGGCGAGTCGCGTTATAGAGAAGGTGCTGCTCTAATGCCTCTAGTACTCTGTAATAAATGTATTATTTATTCAAGGTGACTGTTTAGTGTAAAAATAAATGACTATATCAATCTAACGTTGTTTCATTTTAGAGCCTGTAATAAACAGAAATACCTCAAAACCTCTGCTACAGTATACCATATAAGCACCACAGTCCAAACTCTATAAATGGCCAACGTATTTCCTATGGTAGGACCATAGGCTGAACTTTTAGCTTTTAGCCACCACACTAATATAGCTTTGACGGCCTCCGTGGCGCAGTGGTATGCTCCGGGTTGAAAACTAGGAATCTATCCTAATATTATAAAGCTGAAGAGTTTGTTTGTTTGTTTGATTGAACGCGCTAATCTCAGGAACTACTGGTCCGATTTGAAAAATTCTTTCAGTTTTATATAGCCCATTTATTGAAGAAGGCTATAGGCTATATATTCTCCCCATATTCCTACGGGAACGGGAACCACGCGGGTGAAATCGCGCGGCGTCAGCTAGTTTCTTATAAGAAGGAAAGGTGAACGGACCCAAAACTCGATCCCAGAACTTCAAAATCCGAAGCCATATACGAGTCTCAGAGGAGGCGTTGTTAAAGAGTCGTTCCTCCCATTACTTCTGCTTCTGCCCTCGGGCGCTATAAGATGACCCCGATAGTAATTACAATCAGAAAAAGAAAAAATTCTAACCAAGAATATCAAACCTGTATTTAAAAAGTTATTTATGTGTTCAAATTGGATCTCAAAGTTGAAAACATGCTTGGAGACAACTACCTTTTATCTTCAAACGGAAAGTAGGATTTTATTCAAGTGCCGTTTTTAATGAAGGTGAACAATTTGGCAACTTGAATTTTAGACATAAAGGTACTGTTACATGTTTGTACATGCTCTAAAATAGCATGCTAAAAACGCTCCATACGAGCATGCTTATCATCAGTTTACATTTGCTAGCAATAAGCATGCTATTTTTAAGTATGCTCCTGAATAAGCATTCTCAAACATTCCAATTACACATGCTAATTTGTATCTATCGCTCTCTGTCTATAGTATCGTGTTAGACAGGGAGAGATGAAGGTGAAGAGAATACAGAATAACAATGCTGATCGACTAGCATACTCAATAAGCAAACCTGTTCAGACGCGCTAAAAGCACGCCCCCTTCCGCCCGCGCAGCAAGTAGCATATCTGAGTAGCAAGACTTGATTCTTGAGTAAGCTCGAAATAAGCAGTAACAGTATCTTATCTCAGCTCTGAACAGTGATCGAGTGCTTTTGTTGATCCGCTGACGATGGCTTTCTCAGTCAGGATGTTTTTCTTCCTATCCACACTCCGTTTTCCCTATATCTTGCCCTGGATGGAATAAGAATATTATGATTTATATTAAGATATTAATATTAAGAACAAATATGTAACTCTCGGACAGAGAGGCATAATTGTGTTGATAGATTTCTGTGTAAACTCGATGAATAGATTATAGATACATATACTTAAAGGCGGAATTATATTTGTCTGACGTGTCGTGTCGTGACCCATCAGAACAGAATCGGTATCATATATTTTGTATGCGACACGACACATCAGAAGCCATCACGATATGTAACTGTAATCTTTGCCATACAAAATTTATGATACCGATTCTGTTTTGATGCGTCACGACACGACACGTTAGACAAATATAAATCCGGCTTCTATCTGGCTTTACCAGTTATAAAAATTAGATCACATAAATAAGGTCAAAATATTTTGTTTTTTCCTTTATCAAATTTTTAACACACACATCAACGGGTTCCGTGGTGTAGTGGTTATCACATCTGCTTTACACGCAGAAGGCCGCCAGTTCGATCCTGGCCGGAATCATATTTTTTAAATTGTGACGTCACACCTAAGAAACAATAAGTAACAATAACACAATTTTTTAAACGATTTTGTTATGAATGAGTGAATTTTTGATAACTTAAATATTAATTGGAGATCATTTCGGTAATAGACTAATAAGTTGCAGATTTGAAACACTTTTTTTTTATATTTTCCATATCATTTTAGTATTAAATACCGTTTGTTGTTCGTGTTTATTTTTTTCATTTTATAAGAAGACTAGCAGAAGCTGCGTGATTTTACCCGCGTGGTTCGCGTTCCCGTAGGAATACGGGCATAAAATATAGCCTATAGCAGGTCGGGGATATTGTAGATTCCAACAGTGAAAGAATTTTTCAAATCGGTTCAGTAGTTTCAGAGCCTATAATGCAAACAAACAACAATCAAATCTTTTCTCTTTATAATATTAGTATAGATGTCTACATTTTTTATATGAACAAAGGCAAAAATCCCAATATAAGAAGTGGAGTATTGAGCGGTTTTAAAGTAATTTCTTAACTCTGCACTACTGCTCGGAGATTTTCTGTCTAGCATAAAGGACCCGACACTCGCACGGTTAATACATGGAATGCTAAGATAATTAACTCTCTCTATACTATCTATCTTTAGCGTTCTATGTTCTGACTTACTATCAGGTGCACCTTCTCGAGGCAAGTTTTCACAATATCTTTCTCACTTGTTTTAGTATTAATTGAAAAGCTGTTGAGGTCATGTGGTGATATTGACACTTTATACGTTCTGGTGAGACCGAAGAGGGGGAAGGATCCCGTACGAAGACTCCATGATATGCTTGATGAATTTGTAAGTATACATTATCAACCCATATTCGGCTCACTGATGAGAACGAGTCTCCTCTCAGAATGAGAGGGGTTAGTCCTCCACGTCCAATGCGGATTGGCAGATTTCACACACGTAGAGAATTGAGAAATTTCTTAGGTATGCAGGTTTCCTCGCGATGTTTTTCCTTCACCGTTTTAGACACATGATATTTAATTTCGTCGTCGTCGTCATCAACCCATATTCGGCTCACTGCTGAGCTCGAGTCTCCTCTCAGAATGAGAGAGAGACTCCTCTCAGATTGGCAGACTTCACACACGCAGAGAATTAAGATAATTCTCTGGTATGCAGGTTTCCTCACGATGTTTTCCTTCACCGATTGAGACACGTGATATTTAATTTCTTAAAATGCACACAACTGGAAAGTTGGAGGTGCATGCCCCGGACCGGATTCGAACCCACACCCTCCGGAATCGGAGGCAGAAGTTATATCCATTGGGCTATCACGGCTCTTAGTATTAAGAGGTAATAACTGCAAATTTTCACTTCGTTCTTAGTTTAATTGTCTACTCAATAGTCAAATTCTTGATGAGATAATTGATAGTGTTACTGCAAATCAGAAGCTTTAATCTAGCCCCTCGGTGGAGGTTATAGACAAAATTGTACTATATCTTGTGTATCTGTTTTTCCAGTTGTTTCACAGAGCTCATGAAGAAAATCCGAAAGGAATACACAAGGTAGTGCCTATTGTGGGAGACATGGAGATGCCTGGAATCGGTCTTAGTGATGAGGACAGAAAAATGCTCACGTCAAAGGTATTTTAGTCCATTTATTTAGTAAGATAGCCAGCTAACCCACATTGTAGTATGGTGGGTCTAAGCTTCATATTCCCTCTCTTAATAAAGGCTCTGTAGGCCGTTAATAATAGGTTGATAATGATGAAAATTATTTAGTAGTAAAAACAACTATGTTCGAAATTACCGACCTTTTAATCTAATACTTCACAGCATAGCCATACAGCAGTAGTTTAATCTAGTACTTCATTCATCTATTGGTGCTAGTGAGGCTCCAAATACTTGTTGACCCAAAGGGCAGGGTATCAAATACGACCTTTGGGTCAAACATGTGCCAGCTCTTGGGTCACCTGACGCACGGATAAATTTGTCAGACGCCTGATAAATGTTTTAGTCATCGATGAATCAAGGGACACCACAGTCTCAAACGCAAATACATAATCATTAGTCGTTTTTCTAATTTATTCATAAAGTAAAATATGTAAATGGGTACATAACACGGGTAGTCATTGATTAGAATAATTATAAGCATATAGCGTTAATCTTTATGGTTTAAGGTGACAATTATAATCAACTCAGCGGCCACGGTGAAGTTCGATGAGAAACTGTCAATAGCAACTGGTATCAACGTCCGAGGTACCAAGGAAGTGCTAAAGCTGGCCAAGGAATGTAGAAATCTGAAGGCTATAACGCACGTATCGACCGCATTCTCGAATACGCATTTGCCATATATTGAAGAGAAGTAAGTATTTTATGATTCAGACTACTTAGTACTTAGATTGTATTTTCAATAGCAGTAAACAAAATTGCCTTATTGGCTAGCCTATGTCGCTTTGGATCACCAGGTCCTGGGTTTTGATTCTACGGCAAACTATGAGATACCTACTGAGCATTTCTTTCTTCTAAGAAATTTTCAGTTATTTCAGTTAGCCTGGGATGCAGAGTTTCTCAGTTAAATTCTCAGCTGGAAGTTGTAGAGTTTCGTAGCAACCCTTCGCTCGAGACCGTTTATCTTAAAAAAGCTTTAACGGTGTTTTGAGAAGAGTTGCCGCGAATATAAACGACTGGCGACTGGGGATGGGGGTATGATTTCTAATATTTTGCCAAATAATAAAAAAAAATATGCATTATATTTGGACGGTAGAGGGTCTGGATCTTTCAAAGCCAAACTCCGTAATTGTTTACCGTACTACCCATATATGACTGTTATGCGGATACGCCGAATGCGCCTTCGTCTTTTTCGCAATCAATTTTCATCACACTATCTCTACATAGAGGTGAAGACGTCAGCTGGGGTAGCATTTTCTACATTCTGTGGTATGAAGGTCTACGAAAGTTCTGCTAAAGGTCTCCTTTATATTCTCTCTCCTTCATAGACCTTCATAAAATCTTCTTCTTCTTTGTCGCTGCGCTCTTGACAGAGCGGTCGTGGTCTTTAGGACGTGTTGGAGGTAGATGTAATACACCTCACGAGCATTCGCCACTTCTCCCTTTGTGTAGTGAGTCGCGTACATTCATGCAAGGGACCGCCTACAGCAGATAAAATGAGGTACCTATTATGTCCGGATATTGCTGGTACTCTGTCCAATAAATATAATATCATATCATGAGATGAGAATTTTCGCAGGCCTGTATAAAAAATGAGTTTCATTTATCATATTAATTTCTTTTTTAACTTTTTTAGGTTTTATGAACCACCGATGTCAGTAGAAGCTTTGGAAGCAGTATCTCAACTTGACGACAACATACTAGAAAATGTTTTACCAACGTAAGTTTGCGACAAAGCACATTTAATTTTACATTTTTTTAAATGTATTCAGAGTAACAAGGAACTTAAAGAAAGAAATTTCTTTAAGCTAATTTATCATACACCACGTGGTGTGGTAGCAAGGATATTGGCTGTATGTGGATGTGTCTTTGCCACGTTGTACAGCCAGACTTATCCGTTGCGCAAAAAATGAGCCAGCTCTTCTGTCACCAGTCGGGGCAACGGAGAAATTTTTGAAACTGCGACTCCATTGCCTTGGGAAGTTGAGGGTGATTACTCCCCGAGATTTCAGAGACCTCGTCAATCTGACGGTTTCGATTGGACGGTCCGGTGGGAATTGAACTGGTGTTCGTTGTGTGTGTTGCGAAGGGAAGCTGAAGTGTTAATTTTAAAATTCTTCGCTTTTCTAGCATCCTGGGTAATAGACCAAACACGTATTGCTTCACGAAAGCGATCGCGGAGGAGGCTGTCAGGATTTATGGAGAAGGATTGCCCATTTCTATCGTTCGACCTTCAATTGGTAAGTATATACGTCTTGCGCTTGACTACAATTAAGCCTGATGGAAGTTGGAGTGGTGCTTACCTAGGAGATGCATATTATTTGCTTTGAAGGTGTCTAAATTATGAGTGTCAGGAAACACAAACGGAATGGCATTCCAAATTTTGAAAATGTGAAATATTACCTATTTGAAAATTTAATATAGTACTTTCTAAAGTTTTCAAATATTTTGAGAATTCAAACTGCTAAGTTACCGTTAAAAATATGCTTATTATTTAGATTTGTATAAAATTGCATACACCAAAGTCGAGAATTTTTACTCGTAGTATCGTAAACTGTGATAATTTAACAATAAAATGCAGAAATTTATAAACTTTTGTACTTGTCTCAAACTAATAGATTAGATGTTTATTGTACCTACTACTACTAGTATCAAACATGACGTCATAAAACATAAATATTTTTTTTACAGTCGTGTCAACGTACGATGAACCTGTGAGAGGCTGGACCGACAGTGTCTACGGGCCCACAGGGTTGGTGGTCGGCATTGGTACCGGGGTAAGTATTGTATACATTTAGTTATCGAACAAAACAATTGACTGCCTCATTGGTCCCACGGTAAGCTGGTTCGACTACGGACAATCCAGGTCCAGGGTTCAATACCCGGGTCAGGCCAACAAAAAATAAGTACCGGCCAAGCAGGGTTCCGTAGATTAAATTAACATTTTATTGCTCCGAGTATACGTTTTTTTAAGTTGGTATACTCTTTAGTCTTTAGTACGTAAACAACTAAGTATCAATTGCTATTTAAAGAGTAATAGTCGACCAACTTAAAAAACGAAATTGGAAATCGAAAATTGCATACTATTCTGTTGTTAATTAAAAACATAAAGTTGTCAGTAAGATAAGTTAAAGTCTGTTAAAACTAGAAAGCAAAATTTGGTATGGGTATGTATATTAACGTCTGTAAAGTGGTAAAACTAATTTGTTTGGGGTTCCGTCCCCACATACAAACTGATGGTGAATTTTTTATCGTCTATCCCATGGTGGGGGTAACATTATCGGTATTTTTGTGCATTACAGAAGCGATTTAACTGCTAACTTAATGTACGGAACTCTACACTGTGCGTGGCCCGATACGCACTTGGACGGTTTTTTCTTTTCAATTACATTTCTCAGCCTGGGGTCCTCGGAGAGCAAGCAAGCCGGTCGCTATCATTATCATTATCATCAGATAATGATTGTTACTCACTGAAATATTACTATCATTCGTCCGCGAATCCATATTGCAACAAAAATGCAGCAACATGGTGCGTCTATGCTCCAAATCTTAATATTCATCTAGTGTCTATAGTTCTCTATACTTTTCCAGGTCCTTCGCACCATGTTCTTGGACGTAAACAAGGTGGCTGACATGGTACCCGTGGACCTCTGCGTGAATGCCATCATAGCTTCCGCATACCATACTGCCATGAAATATAAAGAAAAGTAAGTTTAATCTAACTGAATAGGTATGGCAGAAAGACTGGATGTAAATAGGTACAAAGTTATAATTTAGTCGTGTCGAAATTTTACCTTTCGAACCTGCTACATCCCTAAAGCCATATTTCATATTACATGGGTCATCTATACCTACTAATATTATAAATGGGAAAGTAAGTCTGTCTGTTACCTTTTCACTGCTAAGCCACTGAACCGATTTAGATGAAATTGACTATAGAGATAAATTAGACCTTGGAGCAAAACATTTTAACCTGGAAAAGTCCATGGCTCCCGCGGGTTTTGTGAATGAAGAATTTCATTCACAAAACGCGGACGCGGACGTCATCTAGTATTTCATAATTGTTTACTGTTTTTATTTAGTGACATGATCACATGAACAACTGACAAACTTTAATACTTCTAGTTTCCAAATAAAATAGTTGAAAATAATGCCAGTGAACTTGCGTGATTGCCATTTCAAAAGCTGTATCCATGGAATACGTGATAGGAAATATGTTTTTTTATTATGAAATGCAATACGTACTAACTAACTCGAAAGTTATTTGAAAGTAAGAATAACTTTTTTTATTACAGTTCCGTCTTTCAACTTTTACAAAATAACGAATATCCGGCTATCACTGTCTCTTAGACTATTGCAAACATTACAAAATTGTAACACATTAGCAATTTTTACTGTACTCCTGTTTTAAGTATAAATTGTAATTTTTTTCAGTCAAACGTCGGACATACCGATATACAACTTCGTCTCCGGTGCCCAGACCCCTATCCGTTGGGGAGACTTCATTGAATACAACAGGAGGTTCGGAATACAGACACCAACCATGAAAGCTGTTTGGTAATTTTTTTGATTTGCTCATTTTTAAGAAGGCATAGGTATCATAGAGTTAGCTTAAGCGTTTTTTGTGGGCAAAATATGTCAATCTCTTCCATTCCCTTCTATTATTCACCAAAGTGGAAGCGACGTGTTTACCAAAAGCGTGAACTTTTACAATCGCATATCTAGGGCATGTACTAAGGTACGAGAGATATGATAACTCCTACAGTTCATCATGATGGGAAAAGTTGCAGGTAATATAAAGTGGTGGTCGCCGCAAAAAGTCGTAGCTTCGCCTCGCAAAAGATAAGGTAGTCCAATCGCAGCTAACTGCGCTCGCTAGTCAAGGAGGCACTACAGGAAGAAGAAGACCATTATATACTTAAGTCCCGGACGTAATTTTTTTTTATAATTTTTTCTTTATTCTTAGGTACTACGGCCTAAACCCCACCAATAACTACTATCTGTTCCTGGTGTACAACTTCTTCTTGCACTACTTGCCAGCACTGTTCATCGATACCTTCTGTGCCTTGATGGGAAGAAGACGGGCGTAAGTAATCAAATTACATATGTATCTACCTAATATACTAATATTAGCCGATACCCGCGACCTCATCCACCCTCATACTAGCTAGAGGGGAAGATTAAGAAGGTCTTTAATCTTCCCCTCCTCTCTCCTCAAAATTCTTTCTTTTGGCAGGCTTACACTGCTCCGCATCGTAACGGACGCATCTACAAGTGAAAGTCCCAGTATAATTGGTTCAGCTGTTCCAAAAATTAGTTCAGACGGAGACAGACTCGATAGTTCGGCCGTGTTTTACTTTTAGTATCATTTAAAATATAAAGTACCTAGGAACTTGAGAAAGCACAGTTAGGTATCTTGATATAACAGACAGACACTTCAATATTTTTTAAAGTATTCTATGTAACTTACAGAATGTTAAAATTCTACAAGAAGCTGACAAAAATGGCGAACATTCTGTTTTACTTCTCGACACAAGACTGGAGGTTCAATGACGACGGCGTCCAGAACATGTGGCGATCTCTCTCCAGTGCTGACCAGACGGTGTTCCCCTTCAACATCGGCGACATGTCCTGGGAATATATGACGGAGACCTTCTTAGTAGGTGAGTCAAATGGTCCACGCAGTTCCACTGTTCTATAAAACGTCCGACACTTTCATCTACATAGATTCCGTTCCCGAGGGAATTGAATAAAGTCAATCAATCGCCAAATACTCGTAGACTGAGTCCTCGCAGTTCCGCTGTTCTGTGTTCTTTAAAACGTCTGACAGTTTCATCTACGTAGAGACTTCCGTTCCCGAGGGAATTGAATGAAGTCAATCAATAGACAATCTATTATTTCAACTCTTAATTCTAAATGTATGACCTATCCTTGATCTAACCTTTGTGCATGATGTGGCTACGTTTATGTAAAATTATATAATACTAACGGACGCCCGCGAGTTCGTCCGCCCTTAGACCTCTTTAATCCAGCCCTTACAGTAAGCTGTAAAAAATTTTAATAAAAAAATACAACCGACTTCAAAACCTAAAAACGTACCCACTAAACTAAAAAGTGAAAAATAACATCATAATATGTTCTACCTGCTGATCAGTATGAAGGCGGTGCTAAGCCGGTGATGTATGAATTCAAGCCATGTGAGAATATCTTATAGATTTAGATTTTGCAGACAGTGTTGTTCCATGTGGTCCTGTCAGAAATGGCTTAAATTAAGACAACACCGGCTAAGCACCGCCTTCATACTGATCAGCAGGTAGAACATATTATGATGTTATTTTTCACTTTTTAGTTTAGTGGGTACGTTTTTAGGTTTTGAAGTCGGTTGTATTTTTTTATTAAAATTTTTATTATTTTTCAATTTTTAGTGTAAAATTTCATCTCAAACTTATACATCAGACCCCTAATGACAGTTACAACCCATCTTGGTACAAAATTCTCAGCAATACAAATTAATCAAGGCCAAACACAAGGTAGTTACTGTAAACTGTTAAGGAGTTCCCTTAATTGTCCTTGGTCTTCATCACCAAACCCCTAAATGACAGTCACAACCTATCTATGTGGAAAGTTCTCATTAATACAAATTAATCAAGCCCAAACACAAGGTAACTGCTGTGAATCGCCGAGGAGTTCCCTCGTCTGTTTTATGGCTCCATCATCAGATCGATTTTAAACCTTCATAAAATTGTAGTGCTTAAAAGTACTAAATGGAAAAGTATACGAACACACTAGACACCGATATAATTTTCGAAAGTTCCCCTCAATTTCTCCAGGATTCCATCATCAGATCTTGACATGATGGCAATGGTACCAAATGGGGACTATACCGTTTTAAACAAAAAAAGAATTTTTGAAATCGGTCCAGGCGTCTTTGAGTAATCGGTGTACATACATAAAAAAAAAAAAAAATACCGACCGAATTGAGAACCTCCTCCTTTTTGAAGTCGGTTAAAAATGGAGTAACTTCCCCCGTTTTTCCAACATTTTCCTCCATTGCTCTGCTCCTATTGATCGTAGCGTCATGAAAGTATACTTTATCCTGCCCAGGAATATGAAGAATAAATTTCATTAAAATCCGTCGATACAAACAGACAGACAGATAAAAAATTTGCTGATTGCATTTTTGATATCAGTACCTATCGATCACTGATAGTAATTTTGGAAATATATTTCATGTACAGAAATTACCTCTCTACAGTTTCACCCTACTTTATAAGTCAACTAGCTGACGCCACGCGGTTTCACCTATAGCCTTCCTCGATAAATGGGCTATCTAACACTAAAAGAACTTTTTAAATCGGATCAATAGTTCCTGAGATTAGCGCGTTCAATCAAACAAACAAACTCTTTAGCTAGTATAGATTTAGCTCCATTTACATAAGATTTTATTGGTGATCTAAATAAATAAAAAAACGATAAGTACTACGACACTCGCCAATAACGTGGTTTTTTTTTTCTAAATCGGTTAGTGAATTCCGAGTTACTGCACCTGTAATGCAACGTCGTTTTGAAGCAATTTTGAGGTTTGTGCATTGCACATCGCCTTTCCTGGATCTAAATTCCGAGGTTCAAAAATAGCTTGAGATTATGAACGCCGACCTGAGAAGCAATAAAATCATAAAATAAGATGACGAAGATCGAGCAGAGCAGTTTATGTTGGAATGCGGACCCCATCTAGTTATGAAGACTATGATATATTTTGTGCAGTTGTGCTTAATTCTTGTTTTAACTTTAAGTCAATCTTTTATTATACCTAACTTTTTTTTCAGGATTGCGAGTATACTTGATCAAGGATGATTTGTCCACATTGCCTGAAGCAAAGAAAAAATGGAACAGGTAGATTTATTTTTTGTATGTAAAGACAGATTAGCCCTTGACTGTTGTATAGATGACTATCTACTAATAGAGCAGTACTGGTATACAAAAAAAAATAAACCTTCGCTGAGTTTGTTGTAGGCTCTTCTTGGACCAAGGCGCTTTGGAACCGACTCGACTTCGACTATTATTACCATCATTAGATTCGAATAAATTATGACATAATCCTGACCTTTCAAAAGTGCTTGTAAACTAAGCCTAATTGAAATAAATGAATTTTATTTAAATATTTTACATTATATTCTTGAAATCAATTAGGTATTCTCATTTGGTAAATAATTTAAACAACTACTGCTGACGTAATCACCATCTAGGCATATAAAGACGAACGGACTTCAAAATCAGACAAACTATATATATCTATACAGTTTACACTCATTAGTCAATGAACTTCAGTCTTTTATTACCTATAACCCTACCCCTATGACCCTATCATAGCCACCCCTAGCCTATCCCTATCCCAAGTTTTAGCGATTCGTTTTTGCCCGTAGGGTGGTTTCATCCCTTCTAATATTACTCTTTACCAACTTATCTGAGCTTTTTTTTTCAGATTGTTCTACTTGCACCAGTTCGTGAAAACGGCTGCTTTATGTTTAGTAATTTTCTTAGGTTATTTATTATTAAAGGGCTTGATGTGGATTGTGTTCGGATTATAGTTCAATAAATATTGTTAATTTAGGTAGTTTAATTTTAAAAATGAGTATGTATGTATTGTAGTAAATAATAATCTGAGAGGGATATGACCCTAAAGAGTGGGAGTTAGAGAGGGGTACCTATCGGTTGGCGGGAACGACTTCCGATATAAGGCGCTCGTCGTACTGTCGGCTTCAGTATACTCGTGGCGTTCCAGCTGTCCACATTTCTTGTTGTGTAATTCTTTATGGGTTACTTGGGATAGACGGGGAGAGGGACTTGAGTGGAAAAAGGGAGTGTTGGTTAACTGTCAAGGTAACTTAACCCTACACACAAAGTTCACAAGTGCGTGATTCCACTCAAGATCATTCTCTGCCATTCTAGGGTCTTATTTTGGTTACAGTTGTTATTTAAGTCGTCCTGACAAAAGTTGTGAATATAAACTTTTGTTCGATTAGTTTCTTATTTCTGTAATCCACTTCTGACTCTGCTAAAAGTATATAGACTAGCCGACAACTGCGACTTCTTCGGCAGAAGTCAGACCTATCGACTATCGACGGTCTGCCGCACTCCTATACTTCAACCTTACTTAATGTGTACTGTTTACCAACAAACAAAAAAGTGAGTACTTGTACATATTATGTTTTCTGTGATGAGGGTATAAATTGGTTTTTTTTTTTTTTATTCTTTACAAGTTAGCCCTTGACTACAATCTCACCTGATGGTAAGTGATGATGCAGTCTAAGATGGAAGCGGGCTAACTTGTTAGGAGGAGTATGAAAATCCACACACCTTTCGGTTTCTACACGGCATCGTACCGGAACGCTAAATCGCTTGGCGGTACGTCTTTGCCGGTAGGGTGGTAACTAGCCACGGCCGAAGCCTCCCACCAGCCAGACCTGGACAAATTAAGAAAATCTCAATCTGCCCAGCCGGGGATCGAACCCAGGACCTCCGTCTTGTAAATCCACCGCGCATACCACTGCGCCACGGAGGCCGTCAAAAATTGGTAGTCATTTCACTCATAATTATAATTAACTTGTTCTTAAATTAACGACAATAAACTTTATTAATAACCCAGAACCCAGTCTTTTTAATAACATTTTATATTAAAACAATAAATATTTTAAATTAAATAAGTTATGAAATGACATGCGTTTATTACCTTCATTTCTAATTTGTTTGTTGGTAAACAGTAGGAACTAGGTACACATAAAGTGTTTGAGCATTATTTTAAAACTGTGATATTTCATTAAAAAGCAAATAATGCAAGATCGATTTTGTTCAAAATTAAATACTTGTCACGAATACTGTGCTTATTTGGATTAGTATTAATTCTTATCCAAATATGTTAATAAAAACACCTTCGCAAATAAGATGTAAATTTTAAATGGTGAAATTGTCATTTTAATCATTAAATACTTAATAAATAATTTGCATGCCACATTGGCAAGATACATTTACCATCTACATCTACCGACCACCTGTATAAATAATGCATGTATCTGCAAAGAAATAAATTGATTGATTGATTGATTGATGCATAATTTTAGAACTGATACCTTAAAACATACATACAGGCGAACGTAGGACCTCTTCCTTTTTGGAAGTCGGTTAAAAAAATTATAAGACAGATAATAGGTATAGGTATCTTATAGCTATGCTGTCGTAATCCGTAATTTTAACCGTCTATGCAGTTAACGCAACGGAAACTTTCAAAAGGAAATTTATTTTCCCACTTTTGCCGCACTTTATTTACGCTCCTATTGTCCATAGCCCATTAAATATGCACCTATAAACCGATAGTGGCTTTATAATGGTAAATGAATAAACCCTTTAACGTCACATTGTTTCATTGATGTTACAACTCATAAACTCATTACACCAATAGTCGTGGTATCTGATTACTTATGAAAACTAAAACTAATAGTAGATATAATAATTCAAGTAGGTAGGTAGTAGGTACCTATTTCACATCAATATTTATCAAAATGAATCCCTAGTTCGAACTACATTAGTATTTTAGTCGAGTACGAACGATTTTTGGGCGGTAGCAAGTAGTCTAGTACGCTACTCGAATAAACTGCTAAAGTAGTCCGAACTAAGCCTTACAGACTTGCTCAATGAAAATTTGTATTTTGTATTAGGTATAGGTAGGTATATATTAGGTAGTATTATTTTAGATTTACCTATTTTAGAGATTTCAAATGTATTATTAAAGGTTTTTACGATATGGTAATTATAATTTAATAAATGAATTTCTGTACATACATTTTCATTGAAATTATGCATACTTTTGTATGGTTAGTTAATTAGTACAAAATTAAATTTTTCATAATATTTCGAGCAGTATTATTTCATTTACACACATCACACTAGATGGCGTTAGTTGTGGTTAGGGGCGCGCTAGCGTTGTGCTACATTAAATGTATATAAGGAAATATGATTGTTTATTAATCAATCAAATCACCATATTAAGAATATTTTTGGGAAGTATTCTAAACGCAGCATAGCGTTTACGATACTAAGAAGCAAAGAACATATTTACTTCGGGTTTGGGTCAGGTCTGAGGTCATGTCAGGAGTAAGAATTAAGAAAAGACGTAGGTAGTAGGTACTTAGTAAAATAATATAGTGTGTAGTATTGGAAGTTCGTATTGTAGGCACTCGTATAAAAAATAAAAAAAATCAAGTACCTAAATTAATTATCAGCTATGAGCCAGCAAGAAAAACACACACTTAAAACTTAAAAAAAAAATTGAATTTTATTTAACACTAGCTGACGTCGCGCGGTTTCACCCGCGTGGTTCCCGTTCCCGTAGGAATACAGGGATAATATATAGCCTATAGCCTTCCTCTATAAATGGGCTATCTAACACTGAAATAATTTTTCAAATCGGACCAGTAGTTCCAGAGATTAGCGCGTTCAATCAAACAAACAAACAAACAAACTCTTCAGCTTTATTATATTAGTATAGATGAAATACTGGATTATTCGCTATTTATTTTTTAACTAGCGGACGCCCGCGACTTTGTCAGCGTGAAACTAGATGTAAACTTTGAACTACCTCTACCCCTACCCTACTCATTAAGGCTGCACACTTTGAGTAACTTTTCCCGTTTTCCTAACATTTCCCTTCACAGCTCTGCTCCTATTGATCGTAGCGTGATGAAAACTATACTATAACCTGCCCAGGAGTATGAAGAACAATTGTACCAAGTTTCGTTAAAATCCGTCTAGTAGTTTTTGTTTCTATAACGAACATACAGACAGACAAAAATTTTACTGAATGCATTTTTGGCATCAGTATCGATCACTAATCACCCTCTCGCGGTGTTTTTCCTTCACCAGTTGAAGATATTTAGTTTCTTAAAAATGCAAAATTCACATAACTGAAAAGTTAAGCCTCGGACCGGATTCGAACCAACGCCCTCCGAATCGAATGCAGAGGTCATATCCACTGAACTATCACTATCATTATTCAAATCTAAGAATTCCTTTATAATTCAGTAAAATTATATTAGTGTCAATAACTGAAGTGCGCTATCACGTAAATCTCAAAAACTTGGGATTGCATTTTATTATTTCACAAGCTATTTAAGTTCGATTTATGTTGTTTGTTAACGTTACATAGACTGGAATTGAATGAAATCGTGTATTTGTCACTAGGTGAAAATATAGCTTTTCGAATTTTTCGGTACGGTCTATAAGGTCTTACTAGTTTTAGACTTAGATCATAACAAACAAACATAAAATCAAATCTTACCTGAATATAAGTAATAAATATTATGTATTAGTTTAGACTAGCGGACGCCCGCGACTCCGTTCTCGTGAAATTCTGTATCTTCCAAATCCCACGGGAACCGTGGTTCATCAGTTTTTTTTATTCTCTACAAATTAACCCTTGACTACAATCTCACCTGATGGTAAGCTCAGACCAATTATTGTATAGGACCTGACTTGCTAGACGATACTTTTCTGCCAAAGTATATGATCAACGATCTAATGCGATTATAAGAGCTGTCTCTATAGAATCAATGTTAAATAGTTATAATCATGTTCGTCGGTTAAAGAGCTCCGTAAAAATACCTTTTTGTGTAATAGAATTGCGTAAAAAATGGGCAAAAACTTCTAGTTTAGTATAAGATATATACCAAATCTAAGCTCCTTTTCCTCAGAAAATGACAGACAATTTTGTTTGTGATTATGAGTGCAATACAGGTATAATTGGTCTGAGATGGTAAGTGATGATGCAATCTAAGATGGAATCGGGCTAACTTGTTGGGAGTGGGATAAAAATCCACACCCTTTTCGGTTTCTACATGACTAAACCTCAATCGGCCCAGCCGGGGATCGAACCCAGGACCTCCGTCTTGTAAATCTATCGCGCATACCACTGCGCCACGGAGGCCGTCAAAAGTAGTTTATATATTTATAAATTTTATACATTTATAATATTGATATGGATTAGTGCTCTGCTATATAATTTCAAAGGTTTCTTGTAATAGGGATGATGACAGTTTTTTAAATTGTATATTAATTAAGAGTATACTAATAGCAAAGCAATTTTGTAAAAGTAACAGAGTATCAGCTGTGATCATTACTTTCGGAGCTACAGGGATTTAAAGGGTCAGATTTGCGGCACTGCCGCGGATCCCTGAAAAACGCCCTATACAAAATGGCACGATTTGTGACGTCGTTGGCTCGCTGATCGTTAGGTTTGTATGGGCGTTCAAACAAAATTACTAATATCTTTGTTATTTGTGCGTTTATGTTTATAGTTCATTTATTGAAAAATGTCACATTTAATGTAAGGAAGCTAAAACTGTATGAATTTTCATCTAATTACGATAAAAAAAATTCAATAGATTTTGAAATTTTATAATCTTATTTATTTTGCAAATATCCAGAAAATCTTTGCTTTTTATGTATAAATCAGTTAACATTGACCTTATTTACCCGAATGTATCATAAAAATCAATATATTCAAACCTGGTCATCATCCCCATTGTTTAACGGTAAATAAAAGAAAGAAATACTAAAAGCTGTTTATTTATGAACAAAAGTCAACAGAACAAGTTGCAGAGCTATTCATAGTTAAAAGTGTATTTAAAAAAAACCCATACCCAAACTTAAATTACTAAAAAATAATAAAAGTGAACTGAAGAAATACAAAATAACAAATTGAGTTAGAATTGTAAAACAAAACTATAACAAAACAATTCAAAAATATTTATAAATAGAATATGTCTATACTCCTATATTATGAAGATAATATTATTTTAATATGTACACATTTCTACATAATTATATAAAGCATATTTATATATACATATATTTATTATGTACATACATGTATGAATAGCTCCTTTCAAATAGCTAGGTATAATAGGTACTTCAAATCCCATTGCAAAATAATCTTTTTAACATACAAATGGAACCGACTTGAAAGACGCATTTCAGCCCCCCTAGCCAAATAGCACGTCGATTCTCTTTCTACGATCGCTAACGCTTCGAAAACTAGAAAAATGTATGGGAATGACAGATCATGATCATGTGACCTGTCGATAGCAAATGTCATTCCTATACATCTTTCTAGTTTTCGAAGCGTTAGCGATCGTAGAAAGAGAATCGACGTGCCACTTGGCTAGGGTTGGCTAGTTATTTTGACTTTAACCAAAAATTACTAAACCGTATTTCATGAAAATTAACTGGGATCAATTTTTTTTTTGAAGTCGGTTGAAATAAATTGTCATCCAAATATTCATATAATAAACTTAAAACTTACATTAAATCTCACATAGGATCACATTTTTTTATTTCAATAAAAACTAATACATCTGTATTTCATTTTTCCTACCTTTATATAAAACGTTAACAGAGTCAAGCTATGACTGGAAGATTTGTTACAGCGATTCCGAAACCAGCCCCTGTAGCGAAGCAGCACGTCGATTCTCTTTCTACGATCGCAAACGCTTCGAATGACATTTGCTATCGACAGGTCACGTGATCAAGATCTGTCATTCCCATACATTTTTCTAGTTTTCGAAGCGTTTGCGATCGTAGAAAGAGAATCGACGTGCCACTTGGCTACAGGGGCTGATTCTACCAAGAGCAGCAGCGAAACTCAGTAGTTGCTTTTTTTTAATAATTCCCATTCGGCTAGAAAAAACTTGTTTTTACATGTCATTTTATACAAATACTTTCTTAGCAAGTGAGTAATAAATCTTTTTATATTTTCACTTCTATTTAGGTACCTATATTAAGTAAGCAACATTTTCTATAAAAAAATAATAATAATGATTGTTCAAAAATACCTTATGTCTGCGGTCAGTGGCGTAACTACCATCAGAGGTCAGTGCCGAATTTATTGGGTAATAATAAAATCGAGAATAATCGAGAAATAAAAAATAAACTACACCCGGATGGAACTAAGTTGTCATTATTTTTTAAAATTCATTATGTACAAAAAACCTGTATACACTCAACAAAAATAATCGTCGCGACACCACTGTTCAATGCGAAATAGAAAGACGAAACGAAAATAACTGGCTTGCATACCCAACAAAAAGTATCGTTACAACATTTAGTCTTAATTTTTTCTCTCTTTCGCAACGCACGATAAGGAACTTCGTTCCAAAAAACGCAGATTAGTCAATTGTTAAGTTGTAATTTTTTCTGCCAGTTACGCCACTGTCTGTACCCTAATAATGTTATCTTACAACAATCGGAATTCTTAATACTTATACGAAAATAATATTACATTTTACCTGTCACCTCAGCACATTCACAAATCGTCTCCTTAGTGCGAAAGCCATTCACTCTAAAATCTAGATATGAGCGTTTAAAGTTTTTAAAAATTATAATATTCATAACTTTTTTTCTATAAAATATATTAATGTACCTACATAGACTTAATTGAAAGAACTGAGAATTGTACAATTATCTAGTGGTTTTGATTGAAATTTAGAAACTGTAAGTGTAGAGTAAAGTTAAAGGTAAAACTGAAGGTTTGTAGTTCGCATAAAAGTAACTGAAAATGACACCTTGCGTCCATTCCGTCATATGCCCACTCTTCAAGTTGACCAACACGCTGGCTATCTTGATGTGCGGGCACCATAGATATTGACCAACGTGAAGAGGGGACACTAGACAATGTATGAATGTATTGAGATGTCAGGTAAACCTAAAGGTCGCTGCATACAGAGCGGGGTTAGGACATGAATGGAGCGACGACGGGACGTGGTGTTATTACAAGACGTACCGTCCGTGCCCATAGAGTATGCATTTTCCAAAACATGTCGTCCCGCCCCGTCCGATATAAAACACGTTACGTGTGCAGCGAGCATAACAGTAAAAAAAGTCTCCGTGTAAAATGTCTATATAAAGTAAATTAATCTAAAATGAATGCATGTTCACGTAGACGCGGGCGCGGTGGACGCGGCGAACTCGTGTTGCTCGTGACCGCTAGTAGTCCTAAGAAGTCCGCACCGCTATATATCTCGATATGATAGGCAGTCAAATATCGACCAATAGTGGTGCAATTGAAAATATCACTATCTCTTTCGTTGTTTATGTTGGAGCGAACGAGTCAGCGATATTTCAGCTAGACCGCTATTGGTCGACAATAATTGTCTTTCACTTTACGAGATAATGTGTAGTTGACACATGCTAGGTATATAGGCATTCAGCAGTGTTTCCTATGGTTAGTTACTTTGAGGTAAACACGCACAAACAATATCACAAGTATGATTTAACAGAGCGCGGCGCATGTGACAACCGCTAGTTTGACCGCTACTTCCACCGCACGTTCGTTTTGTAGGTAGCATTCCGAAATGTAAAGGTAGACTTCGGTTCATGGCGACCGCGACACGGTCTCAGAATTTGTTCTCCAGTGCCCCATATAAATTAATACTAAGCAGTGGGTCGTGCGACCCTTTAGATATTTCGAGACCGTGTCCGCCACCGCGACCGTTAGTCAGAGTGAATACGCACTTAAAGGTACTTAAATCTAATAAGGGAGATACCTCATTAGCGCAATGGTACGAAGCAGTCTTAACAATGTATCGAAACAAGTGGAACACTTGAAACGTCGCTCCGACGACGCACCACTTTAATGTTGCATGTCATTTAAAGTACATATATGGAAAACGATGTAGCATTGACGTTGCGACGTCACAATGGAATGCAACGCACTAATGGGGCATCGCCTTAACACAAGTTGTGCTATCACTTTCCAAGAATTTATTGCTACGTCCATTATATACACATAACACTTTATTATGCAGATTACATTATAAAATATACATCGCACATACACAACACATAATCATAAATTGTAATTTACATAATGTATTTGTTTATATACATTTTATGGAACAAAAATAAGGTCTGCAAATCAACAAAGAATTATATAACTATCTACACAACACGCTGCGTATGAAGGCCATTATGACAGAATATAATGTAAATGAAATAGTTCATGTGTATATACTTTTACATATATACACACACAATGCACAAGGCACAATAAAAACCATATACAGTTATTTATTTTTATTTTGACCATCTATGTAAGTTCAGTATTTTTAATTGGCAATGTACTGTATCGCAAATACAAAATCACAATAAAAACCTACCTTTCGAAATTTCGTTCACACCAATAAACCTTCGATTTAGAGAACTGGAAAAACAGTAGGTACACATCTTTAGTATGGTTTGGAAGATTGTCTAAAAATATAAAAAGTCTAATAAAATCTTTTGTCTGCATTCAGGTTAAGAGTAGCAAATTTTCTTTTCAAATACATTTCGTTTCCTACGCGTTTAAAAAAGGTTGACATTTTATATATAAAAATAAAATGCTATCCGTTCAGTGTCGTGAAAACTTGATCACTATTTGAATTTGATCGTATTGCGTCACAAACGTCAAAAAGACCTTCATAGCGTGTTGTAGCCATATAAAAAATATAGAACGCTTAAAATTTGTAAAAGATATTTTCTGTAATAAAAATATGCATGTTGAAATTTGTCATCAAAAGTATCAATGCAACTAGATTATGTAAAAATTTTCTAAAGAATGTCATTCAGTAGATCTAGAGATCCCTACAAAATCAAAAAAACATTATGTCTATAATATTAATTTCTAATAAGTAACTAAAAAAATACCAATGTTCTAGCAGATCCATCAAAACTAAATAAAAAATAAACGCATATAGGCTGCGTTTAAAAATATAATTATTCAAATTATTTTATATTTTTATAAATATAAATTCTTTATATTGCTATAATTTTTAATTTATCATCTAAATGTCCCATTGATGAGTGCAGAATCTCTTTTATAGGAATATATAGCTGTCAAACATCGCGTTGCTTCGTCGCTATATAATGCTCGAATACTGAAACGTCCTTATAATATTTAATTGCATTATTAAACATTTAAACAGTAATAAAATAAAATAAATTTTTTAACTACTTTCAATTACACATATCTACGAATTTACTTTAATTCTTTCGTAATAATATTCATTCTCTCCCAAGAAATGCAACACTAATATGGGTATTAATGGCGGATTGATGACGTTAACAACGCAGTAGATTTCTTATTGTTTAGTTAAATTTATTCACATATGTAAATTTTAATAATATTTTTGTTTTTTTTAAATTTTAATGATACGGGGTACAAGATTGGACCTGAAATGGACCATCTCCTTTGTGTACTCGATGATTCAAACGTCACATTTTAACCTCCTTTATTTTGATCGTGGCTTTAAAGTATACGTAATTAGTAACTGCAGGCGTCCACATATGCGGATATGTGGACGCATCCCATCAAACGTCACTCAATGAAAAATTGGCATAATAAAACTTCAAGAGAGATATAGATTGATATTTCAGTATTTGAGCATAACATTCACAATTTTCAACCCCAAAAAGCAAAACGCTCGCTCATTTATATCTCATCAAATTGAATATGATAGGAAAAATGCACATAAAAAAAGGAATACTAGTGTTCATGTCCCATAGTCAATAGAACGGGTAGCATAGCACCGACAGTTAAAATGATAACTTCACACAATTGTAATCCGGCGAAACCTTTCTTAGGGGATACGCCATCTTGTGTCGGCAGCAGTGTATGTGTGTGTGAGTGAGAGTGCGGGTGTGTTAGTTCGGGCAGTATGTGTACTGTTGCCACATACAAAAATGTACCCGCTGAAAATAACATGGCAATACCTGGAAAGATAATACAAATTTTAATATATAAAAAAAAAACGGTTGTCTGTAAAGTCGGTACTGACGATAGTTGAACGTGACAACGTCATAAGAAAATACTTATGGAATGGTTGCATTTTTCAAAAGAAAATGTTTTTTTTTTCTAAGATATAATCTAAAAATAATCTGTTTATTAATCTTCATAGACCAGAATTTTTTATTTCTTGTTAAAAAAAGTTGACAACCCTAGAGCGAGGGAACGACGCACGACGTCATCTTTTTTCGAGTGTGCAGCCGGCTTCATCGAATTATATGACGTTGTCACGTCAAAATACAACTGACTTCATAACCTAAAAGTAAAAACGTACCCGTAAGTACTACTAAAAAGCGAAAAATAAAAACTTAATATTATTATGTTCTATCTGTTGATAAAAATGGAACCGGCTTCAAATACGTATTTCAGTTATTTTGATTTTAACACTAAATTCTAAAAATTGGTTAATAAATGACGAGGTAAGAAACATAAAAAAAATACATATGCGTCGAATTGAAAATCTTCTCCTTTATTTGAAGTCGGTTAAACATAATTGTTTATGTCAGGTATAAAATAAAAAATCCTTACCAGTAGCGTTGAAGTCGCTCAACGTCTGTTTGCTTTCGTTGCCGATGCCGAAGTACGTGAGCAGCGCGAGCATCGGCGCGGCGCATGAGAAGATCAGCAGATGCTTTCGTATCCGGTTTCTGAAGAAAATGAGGAGAACATAAGTATAAACAGGAATTGCTGTTCGTTTGTTTCGCTAACACCCAAAACGAGGTGACCGTTAGGAACGCTATAATTTATGCAACATGCTCGTTAGGAAATTAACGCCATTATTTGTGCAGCATGATCGAAAGGAACTCTATCATCTGTGCAACATAATCATTAGGAAAAGAAAGCTATTATTTGTGCAACATGATCGCTATGAACGCTATTATTTGTGTAACATGATCGCTATGAACGCTATTATTTGTGCAACATGATCGCTATGAACGCTATTATTTGTGTAACATGATCGCTATGAACGCTATTATTTGTGCAACATGATCGCTATGAACGCTATGATTTGTGCAACATGATCGCTATGAACGCTATTATTTGTGCAACATAATCGCTAGTAACGCTAGTATTTGTGCAACATAATCGCTAAGAACGCTATTATTTGTGCAACATAATCGCTATGAACGCTATTACTTGTGCAACATAATCGCTAGGAACGCTATTATTTGTGCAACATGATCGCTAGGAACGTTATTATTTGTGCAAAATGGTAGCTAGCTATAGGAACGCTATTATTTGTGCAACATGATCGCTAGGAATGCTATTATTTGTGCAAAATGGTAGGTAGCTATAGGAACGCTATTATTTGTGCTAAGTGGTAGCTAGGAACGCTATTACTTGTGTAGCATAATCTTTTGGAATGCTTTCGTATTTCGTATTTCGTTTTATTTTTGCAGTATGATGGTTAGAAACGCTATAATTTGTGCAAAATGATAGCTAGGAACGCTATTATTTCTGCGATATAACCACTAGAAAGACTTTGCTGTCCCATGCTCTCACCTTTCCAGTCCGGCGTGCATCAGGAATGTGACAAGCCCGAAGGCGGCAGGCGCTTTGTGCAACATGATTGCTAGGAACACTATTATTTCGACGTCCGCGTGCGATGTGGTCGCGGCAGCACCAAGCGCGATACCGTCCGCTGAAACATAGAATATAACATCTATACTAATATTATAAAGCTGAAGAGTTTGTTTGTTTGAACGCGCTAATCTCAGGAAATATTGGTCCGATTAGAAATTTTTTTTTAGTGTTATATAGCCCATTTATCGAGGGAAGCTATAGGCTATATAATATCCCCGTATTCCCGCGGGAACGGGAACCACGTGGGAGAAACCGAGTGGCGTCAGCTAGTATTGAATATTGGTGAATGTTCAAAAAGATCACGAGGCAGATCTTCAACCCAATCAGATCAGATCAATTGATTGAAAGTGATAGGCGCCAGTAAACCTTCTACAATGCCGTCCAAACGGCTGAGGACCTAATACGATGAAGAAACACTGTAAACCGGAGATTATTACTCGCCATAACAACACTAGCGTCATATATAAGTGATGATGCAATCTAAAATTTAAGGTAACTTGTCAGGAGGAGGATGAAAATCGCCACCCTTTTGGTTTCTACAGGATATCGTAACGGAACGTTAAATCGCTTGGCGGTGAATCTTTTGCCGCTAACTAGCAACGGCCGAAGCCAGTTAAGAAAATCACAATCGGCCCAGTCGGGGATCGAGCCCAGAACCTGCGTCTTGTAACCCGTGCATACCAATGCGCCAGGGAGGCTGTCAAAAAGTCAAAAATGTGGTCTGTGAGTGATTTCTTGAAAGTTAAACTAAAACCACTACCAAACGCATTACTGGTCGAAATACAGTTCGCACTGCGTTATCTAATCTAGGATCTACTTGTACGTATGTATGTATGTATGTTAGGTCCAAAGTAGTAAACCTTGTCAACAACATGGTACAATATACATGCCTAATGAGTAATGGGTTGTCGGTGTTATCAGCTAAACACCACAGCGCAATTCGCTGATACTGTTCAGATAGCGCGGATATAATAAAAATCTCTATCTATCGCGTCCTGTGTCTAGGAGTAGATATAATATGAAACACTAGCAGACGCCTCACGGTTTTACCCGCGTAGTTCCCTTTCCCGTGAGAATGCAAGGATAAAAGATGGCACTCACAACTAACCTGGCTTTCTATTGGTAAAAGATATCAGAATCGTTTCAGTAGATCCAGAGATTACCATCCTACAACCTCACAAATTTTACCTTTTTATAAATCGTTAGCTACATACTCCCAAGGACCTTGAGTAGCTCAGAAACCAATGGTTAGGTTAGGTTAGGTATTTTTTATTTTTTTTATTTGTATGTTCTTCCTTACAATCTACGGAATAACAACATGTTAAATTGTAAACAGTATGTGGCCGTTCACAATCTTTCGACAACCGTATTTACAATTTTACGGTGACATCTATCTATAGGTAAGTACTTATAATAAAACTGGTCGAATTCTATACATTTATTCACAATTTGAGATTTTACTTATACTTTGTAACAACAAACGTTACCGTGGCATAGAGTACTACTAGCGCCATTTTGAATCTATACTTATAATACGAATTCTATACATTTTGTACATTCTGTACATTGAAGATATTTTGAAAATTTTTGTCGGGGGGCATTATATAATCGATACTGAATATATAAATAGAGAAACAGAAAAACAATCTATTCCTTACCAGCGGCATGCACCACCAAGCCCACGGTGGCTGTGATGTTCTTTTCAGTCGGGTTGCCGGTGTCGTTGTAACGGGAGGACATCTGGTCCACTATTAGCATGAACACAAAACCTGGAAACGTACACATAACTATCTTACTTACATAAATTTAGATATCTATTAAAGTTTTTATTTATTATATTAAACCAATTTTTAACAGGCCTATACAGGCACTCCTGTTAGGAGAAATGGGTCGTTCTTGGCGACAGCGCGACCACTACGACACTAAACAAAAGTGGTAGCGCGTCGCGGTCTCGGACTTTGTCTAGTGCTCCATATAAATTCATACTAAGCAGTGGGTCGCGCGGTCGCAGGTCGCGGTCGCGCGTCACGGTCGCCAAAAACGGCTACCTTTAGACTCACCACGCTGCTCCAATGTTTTCGCCAACAATTGGCGGACTTAAAGTGACAATGTAAAATAAAATAATGATCATTATCAGATTTAATTTCCAGGACTAACAGCTTAACATATTCTCCTAGGCACTCTGATGTGCCTGATGAGCTTTAAAACCACCAACTCCAGGCTGATAAACATTATATACTATGAAAAATCCAGTTTATAGTCGAGCGACTGGTCACTGATAGATGTAACTGAACACAAGAAAACTCTGGGCCGAGAATTTTAAATGAAAATTACTTAAAAGAAACAAAGGCTCGTGATATGAAACCATACGATAATAGCTGAATCAAAGAAGTAGTTAATGTTTGGGTTTACTACATTATAACTTTCCGGCAGTAGGGATTCAATATCATCAAATAAAATAAAAAATAATCGTAAAATAAAATGTCAAATCGCGATATTGGCAAAGTTAAGATCAAGAGAACAGGTGTAACCAGGAAAACGTATTAAATATATCAATAAGGAAAATATGTTGGAAGTTTAATTATTTCAACCAAATTAAAAATGTCTATATGTATTATTATCACCACACTGAGACGCAAATTTTCGTATCTTACTACCAAATCAATGCAGTATTCATAATTTAATAAATAAAATAGTATTTAATTATTAATGTCATTCATACAAATTACATTAATAATTAAATAATAAATTTGGTTTAATGAGATTGTAGGGGAATTGTAGGTTGAACTTTGGGGTTTATTTGATAAGGTTAGAAGGATACCGAGCATGTTCTCATGTTCAAAAAACCAACTCATTAAGTAGGTACCTATGTATAGTTAGACTTAATCTTTTACCTAGATGGAAACTTGGAACTTTATTCAATGAAATTTACATCCTATTCTTTCATATGTTTATGATCACTTATGACAGACCAAAATATTTTGCAGCTGTCCAAAAGCATCACCTCTGGCATCACCCTAAGGGTGTGACCAAACGAGCGTAATTTTGTGAGCTGTCAGTCGCTGTAATTTCTCCTGCATTCGGTTTCATGCAAAACTCCACTTCCTGCCACACAGCGTCGCAAAAAGAGTTGTTTTATGACTTACACGCGACCTAAATTACGTGACTGACAACTCACAAAATTACGCTTGTTAAGCATCACCCTAGGTGACTGCTTGTACATATGAACCTTAGAATTGTTAAACAAATGGTACCAACAAGGTGTCATCGCTGGATACCTTAGATCTAGCTAGGGTATCAAGAGTGGAAACAATGTAAGTCAGCATTTAAAAAAACAAAACCTCATATGTAACATGTAAAAATGCAGTATTATTTCAAGAGAAAAAAAAAACAATATTTGCTACACAGTATGAAATCTTACAAAATTTCACACATGCCTTATCACTCAATACTTTGATTTCATACTTTTGTAATAGCTACATATGTGTAGAGATAAAAATCATAATCAATGCTTGATAGAAATATTGTGTAATTTTTTTTTATTTTATCTTTACTTTAACTTAAGTATCTTTAATTGAACTTTTTATCATTTATTATTAGATCCATAAATCTAAATTATTATTATTAATACCTTATTAATTAAGCTTTAAAAATTAATGAACATTTATCTTTGTCCCATTGCATTAAAAGAGAGAGCAATATTTTTGATTTCACCATTTTTTTTTTATTCTTTACAAGTTAGCTCTTGACTACAATCCCACCTGATGGTAACTGATGATGCAATCTAAGATGGAAGCTAACTTGTTTGGAGGAGAATGAAAATACACACCCCCTTTCGGTTTCTACACGACATCATACTGGAATGCTAAATCTCTTGGTGGTACGTCTTTGTCGATAGGATGGTAACTGGCCACGGTCGAAGCCTTCCATCAGCCAAATGCGCATCTTAGGCTTACGGGTATAGAACTGTTAATAAAATAGATTCAAAAAATTAAAAAGAATTCCTTACCCAAAACTAAAGATATCCCGATGACTGAATGCAAGTCATCTATGCCTTTAGGTTCAGGAGTGTAGTCCTTCGTGACCAGCACTGTTCTCTCTTCGAACAGGGACCTCACACCTTCAGGTATGATCACTGCCAATGCTGTGCCAACCAGGAGACCAGCACCAAATACTGTAACCTTGAGAAGCTTGTCCTACAATGTGATAATCATCATTAGCGAATCAATTCAAATCAACAGCAGAGCCTCAATAACTCAACAGTATGTGTGGTTGAACTCATCACCAGGTGGTTTGATCCCTGCTTGATTATTGTCGTAACCACTTCTAATACAGTCTTTCCTGACTAGTTTGAGAAAAATGGGAATATTGGTCATATTTAAAAAATATGGCAAATATTCTTTAAAAAAATATATATTTATATTATTGTAATCAATTTATTAAATTTTCCTGTGCAATTCCCATTCCTGCAGGAATATGGGAATAAAATATAGCCTATGACACAAATAAAATGGCAAAAATATTCAAGATCAGTTTAGTAAAACCAGAGATTACCCCCTTACAACCTCAACTCATAAATTAAGACAAATTTATTATATGAAAACAATAAATAGGTTGTAATGCTTATGCTATATGAGGATTATTATCTCAGCACTGCATTCCTCCTAGTTTACTTCTTAAATTTGTTTCCAAACATCACAAGATTAAAAAATGTTAGTTAGAAATATAATTATCTAACAGACACCCCAAAGTTTTACAGATGTTCCCCATTTCTGTGGGAACTAAGATAAAATAAAGCATATGTCACTTGCTGACAATATAGCTTTCAATTGGTGAAATATTTTTTTTAATTGGTTCAGTAGTTTCAGAGCTTAATCAACTCCTTAACCTAACTCCAATCAAACAAACTAACAAATCTTTTCTCTTTCCAATATTAGTATAGACACCTACTACTTACATTACCTGTACCCAAGCCTTAGTATTAATTGTATCTTGATTAAAACAAGTTTTCTAAAAGAAGACCAAAGATAAAAGTTACAGTTGTTAAATATTTATTGTAACATAAAAATTGAATTATATAAAATTTGCGGTTTCCAAACTGCTCTACAATAGAGTGACTTGTTTCGTGAATTTCTTATGCAAATAATTGTGAAATTGTTTACATCACTAATTTAACAACACAGCTGTTATATTATATTTTCGACACATTGAAGAATAATGCCGCGTCTTACCTCAGACATGTTCACGTTCAGAGGAATACTTCCAGCCACATAGGATCCCACTAACATAACAACCGACAACAAAACAAGAAACAGAGTTTCATCCATTTTTTTGGCTTTAAAATTGTAACAAAAACCGAATAAAACTAAGTGAAGTGAGACTATGTGAAACTATTTTTGTTTCCTATAAAGCTAAAGCTATGTAACGTTGATGTGTCCCTTGAATAACATTGCACTCTGTAAATGTGATTTATTTGGTTAAAAATATTATTAAATAAACTAGAAAGTCCACCATGAAGCAAGATTTTGATAATTTGATTTGATTTGACATTTGGATTTGACATTTCGCCAACGATAGTTTACACGACAGCTTATATTTTTAATCTGTGACAGAGACATTGACTATAGATAATAAAACCAATCAAAGATTATATACTTACTTGATCAAAGACTTGTGTCGCACTTTCTCTAGAAAAAAACTGTCGTTTTTTGATTCTGCAGCCACACTAACGGGAAACACCGTGAATTAAGGCGTTAAACTCTATTGTAGCCACGATTTAACGCGTTAGTTTTCACCGGCATTAAAAATGGCGTTAGACGTTATGAACTAGTTTGGACGAGGTACTTTAGTAATTTAATTGAGTACGAACGATTTTTGGGAGGTAAATCCAAAAATCGATCGTACTCGACTAAACTATTATTGTAGTCTGTACGGCCTATTAGGCCTAATTCGGACTACTTTAGTATTTTAGTCGAGTACAAACAATTTTTGGATTTCCCGCCCAAAAATTGTTCGATCTCGATTATGGCCATAAATGTTGCTAAAAGTCGTGAGTTGATAAAACATGATTCAAAATCGTTTCGATTCGAGTCGGCACTGAATCGATGAATCCAAGAGACAACACTAAGAAAGGAAATGCTTATCAATTTTGAAACGTTTGACGTCAATTATTTATTGTCTATGATATCTCGTTTTGGCGCACGCGGAAGTGGCTTTGCTTGCATTTCCTTTTCCTAAAAAATTTCAAATAATATTCTAAAGTTTTTAAACAATATTTTCGGGCTTAAAATAAAAATACTTTCAATAGATCACCGACATTTTTAGAAGTCTTGTGCAGTGGGTGTTATATCACTGTCCCCAATGGAAGTGGCGGACTTAAATGATTTGCTTAATGTTAGAAGTATTAAAATGGAAACTGGCGATAGTACATTTGTTGACGCTGAATGCGCGGAAACTTCGGATCCGCTTTCGCTAATACCACAATATGTGACCGAATCCGATTTAGGTAAGGAATAAGATTTCTTGTTGAATATTAACATATTTTTGTAGTCAAGTATTTTATTTGCTCTGTTTTTCTCCTAAATTTCGTTGGTTAATTTTAAAAGGTACTTCTAAAATAATGCACGAAACTTTAAACTCACTTACTCATGACCTCTACTTTACCAACATTAAAGGTGTAGAAACTGTTGTACCTTTAAATGAAATGAAGTTTATAGATGACTTAGGTATGTATGATCTTGATCATTTTGCTCAAGGTTACTGTTTATGTATTAATTTTTATGTTACAGTTTATGTATTAATTTTCCAGGGTTGATGCAAACTGGCACTGAGATACTGGGTGCACCGCTTACTGTGTTTACTGATGCTCCGGACGATGATGATACCATGCAAAGCACTGATTCCAGCGGTAATAAGTTAAACCAACACTCTGTATTATAGTTTGTATTTCAATTGTTTTTTTTAATTGCTGGATCCTGATATACCAGTGATGGCCTCAAATATTATTTTACCAACTTCAAGGAACAGGGACTTAATGCTTGTGAGAATATATGTAGAGCTAAGAAATATATATTTTGACAAAACACATTGTATGTAACAGGAGGACAGAGGTCCTAGGTTTGGTTCCGCCGCTGAGCCGATTGATGTTTTCTTAATTGGTGCAGATCTGGCTGGTAGAGGGCTTTGGCCGTGGCTAGTTACCACCCTACTGGCAAAGACATACCACTAAGCAATTTAGTGTTCTGGTATGATGTCGTGTAGAAACCAAACAGGGTGTGGATTTTGATTCTCCTCCTAACAAGTTGCCCGGTTACATCTTCTATTGCATCATCACTTATTATCAGGTAAAATTGTAGTCAAGGGCTAACTTGTAAAGAATAAAAAAAAATAAACAGGAATATTGATCATCTTTAGAAATCCATGCCAAATTTGATATAAAAAACATTGATGAGTTGGACGAATAAATAGGGGAGGCTTGAACCTTTCCCTTGGCCCCGTCTTTCATTCATAATATGTTGTTAAAAGAAAAATTGCATACACACATAATTTCCAAGCTTTTTTTGAAATTTTCAGAAGAAGTAATAGTTCAACTGATGGACATAAGGACAAGGCTTTCCCGTCTCCGTGCCATGCTTGAGAGGAGGCTCAATACTGACTTATCAGAGTATACTTTCTGGCTTCAGGATGCTAAGATGGTAAATGATATACTAATTTTTTTTCAAGTAACAACAAGACAGCAATGCGCTAAGGAGAAATATTAACATGACACTGGCCTGTTTTGAGCAATCAAATGGTAGGGCTGGTGTTTTATAATTTTTTTTATATTATATTTCATATTTAATAAATATTAAAAAAAATAATAAATTAAGGTTTATAATAACAACTTCAAAGAGTTATAATAATGATAATATAGCTGTATCTAATGCTATTCTAGCTCGAAAACCATAAGACGTTGGTGGAGCAATGTATCCGAGGGTCTGGAGTGGTGCAGGTCAACATTCAGATCCGAGCGTCACAGAAGAAGATCAACATCATGGATGTGCTGAAGCCTGACGAGGAACTGCTCCAACTACCTCAGGAGGAAGAGCGTATGACTTTTTATTGAACTATGTACATATTGATGGAGTATGGTATTCATGGAGTTCTCGTTCCCATGGGAACACGGGGATAAAATATACCCTATATTACTCTGTGAAGATGTAGCTTTGTAATGGTGAAAGAATTTATTTTTAAGTACTTTTTGAGATCAAAGATTATAATATTAGTTTAGATTAGTTTTTTTAGTTGGTCATATGAATGTACACACACATATGCACTCCTCACAACAACATGACATTCACATATTTGCGTTCCACAAACAGACTATGGAAGCTATGTCGCAATGTTCGTTCCTATACTCCTCTGAAACGGCTTGACCAATTCTTACCCTAACATATTTTTCTATACTCACATACAAACGATTCGTAATAATACCTACATATCAATTTGAACTTTAATACCATACCATAAAGTTCAACTGTTAGTGAAAAAGTTCCAGGAAGGCATAACCATTGATTGACGTTAATGTAGGGGTCGGTAGGGGAAGAGTAGGATAGGGTTAAGTAGGGGTAGGGTAGGACATCTGTAGGGGTAGCTTGGGTAGGTAGGGGTAGGGTAGAGTAGGTGTAGGATGGGAGTAGGGTAGGGTAGGGTAGGTGTAGGGTGGGAGTAGAAGAGGTTAGGGGTAGGGAATGAGTCAAAGCTAAGCTGGACCGTGTCCGCTAGTTTTATAATAATATACTTGAAAAGAAACAATCTTAATGATTAATGACCTTGAAAAGCCCACCAACTTATGATCAACTGGTATAGATTAGGTATTTGACTTTGGTATAGCAAATTATTCTCAAAAACAGAAGTGGAAGAAATTCTGCCAGAGCCACAGGCAATAGAGGTGGATACGGTGCAAGATATTCCTCACGCGGCCGCCGTCAAATGGGTGGTGGACTCCAACTTCAGAAACGACAACAGCCGAGCCAGAATACCTGACGACCCTGCTCTGTGGTAAGAACCTGATACTCTAATCAACAAGTCATTGTAGCTGTCCACTGCTGCACTGACAAAGAAAAAATCTTAACACTATTGTATTGTTGTGTTATTTCAAACAAGGCCACAAATTGTTTACATCCAGTTCCATATAATTATTTCATGTCATCCCTCAAACTAGTGTAGGCTTGATCACTATCGACAGACGTCCTCTATAGAGTATAGGCCTTTTGCAGGGACTCCCAAATTCCTAAACACGCCACATCCAGCGACAATCATAATGTCAGTCTACTCTATACCAGGATCGACCAGCACAGCGCTTGCCACATTAAAAGATGTTGCGAAATTTCCCAAACGCCTTTTGCCGGGGAGGAGATATGAAGCTTAAACAACTAGTCTGTTTTAATGCTGCTGGTATGCATGGGTGAGATCATGATAATGCCTGGGATCGACAGCTCTCCAACGCATGGGTGCAACATCACCTAGTCGTACCTTTAGACGATATATTTCATAAAACATTACCCTTCTTTGGTGATGATCTATCTATGTTTCCGAGACTTAGTCGCTAACTATGAGCCTGATAAGAAAGTTCAAGAGTTTCACAATAACCGTGATAGCCCAGTGGATATGACCTCTGCCTCCGATTTCAGAGAGTGTGGGTTCGAATCCGTTCCGGGGCATGCACCTACAACTTTTCAGTTGTGTGCATTTTAAGAAATTAAATATCACGTGTCTCAAGCGGTGAAGGAAATCATCGTGAGGAAACCTGCACACCGGAGAATTTCTTAATTCTCTGCGTGTGTGAAGTCTGCCAATCCGCATTGGGCCAGCGAGGTGGACTATTGGCCTAACCCCTCTCATTCTGAGAGGAGACTCGAGCTCAGCAGTGAGCCGTATATGGGTTGATAACGAAGTTCGACAGTTTCAAGTCATCGTCATAGCTTCAGGGTGGGGAACAAAGTTTAATGAGCCGATTGACGTTAGGGACCCAAAGTGCTGGAATGGTGACATCGCACTAGAAAGTACAGTGTTGGTTGATGTCATACATAATATAGGCTTGGTGTCGTCAGTCCCCAAGCGAGTCGCAGGGATTCGCTGGATGCAGGTGGTTCAGGATCGTGATGTTTGGAAGTCCCTATCTAGTCCACCGATGTTCTGCAGTGGACGATGAAGACCTTTCTGTCGCAGTCGGGTAATTGAATCAAATGACCATTGGCACAGGTCGGTGCAGCACGTGAAGCTGTGGATCCAGTGGGCGGTGCGCCAGTTCAACCTCACCGGCATCAAGCTGTCCGACTGGAACATCAGCGGCGTGGAGCTCTGCGCCATCAACAACATCGACTTCAAGTGAGTCAACATTGGCAAAAACAGGTCAAAAATGACATATATCGTGAAGAGACATAGACAAAGGAGATGCTCCAAAATTGTATGGAGCCCAGGTCCAGTCATTGTACCCTAGCAGAAATAAAAGAAAATATATTTTTAACTATTTTTGATTATACAAATCTACGAATTTACTTTAATTCTTTCGAAATAATATTCATTACCAAGCAACACTATTAAGGGTAATGGCGGATTGATTACGTTTTCAATGCAGTTAATCGATTTGACTTTTGCTGTCGATTGTCGTGTCATAGTTGCTCTAAGGGCGCCATCTTGATATAACTCAAAATCTTGGTTTTTAATTTTATTTATTTCTTTTTATTTAGTTACATTTATTCACTTTAATAAATTTTAATAAGATCCTTGTATTTTTTAAAATTTAATGATACGGGGTACAAAAGTGGATCTGAAATGGACCATCTCCTTTCAACCAATAGCGGCGCAACTGGAAATACCGCTATCTCCTTCATTAAGTTGGGACGAAAAAGGTGGGACTCGCAATTGGGCGACATTTTCTCTATTTCTCTTCACGATATACCTACTTACTCGTATATTGTAGACCTTTGGCGCCTATCTAACCAGCATCATGTCAGATAAGGATAAGGTAGGTAAGTTAATAGCTAAAAAGTGTGTATTTAGAAAATCTAACGATTTGAGCGTCGAATCAAAACCTTTCTTTTTTGGCAACTTTTTTCATTTTTAATTTTATAACAAGGTTCTCCTGGCAATAACAAACAAAATAAAAAAAAAATAACGAAATTGATACCGTAGCATGGAGCCGTGGCCACTTATGTATTCTGTGCCGTGGCAAAGGAAATTAGGAATTCATTTTTATATTTATTTAAAAGATATATAAATAATACTATCTAATTTTCAAATATATTTTTTCCTCCACAGACAAAAAGTACCGTCAGATCCGGGAGATTTGTTTTGGACACATTTTGAACTGTTGCGAAAATGCAAATTCATAGGTTTGTATTAAAAATGAAAAATTAAATCTATATTGATATCTATAATAAGTATTACCTATAGGTATATCTTTTCTTCAAATCGATATAGAATTAAGAAAATTCTCTGGTATGCAGGTTTCCTCACGATGTTTTTCCTTCACCGTTTGAGACACGTGATATTTAATTTCTTAAAATGCACACAACTGGAAAGTTGGAAGCGCATGCTAGGGACCGGATTCGAACCCACACCCTCCGTAATCTGAGGCAGAGGTCATATCCACTGGGCTATCATGGCTCAAACCTTTAGCCTTCATATAATGATTAATGAGGTATGTTTGGCTTTCATTCAGTGGTGTGCACAACAAAGGCCTGCCATATAACGATGCAACGACTTGCGGTACGGACGGCTTCAGTGTGCTCGTGGCGTTCGAGTCGTCCACATCTCTTGTTGTGTAATTCTAGGGGTTACGTGGGATAGGCGGGGAGAGTGACTTGAGTGGAAAAGGGGAGTGTTTGTTAACAATCAAAGGTACCGTACTTTTAACCCTACACACAACGTTCACAAGAGCGTGACTTCACTCAAGGTCATTCTCTGCCATTCTAGGGTCTTATTTTATTTACAGTTTGATCTGTTAATTAAGTTGTCCTGACAAATGTTGTGAATCATAACCTTTGTTCCACATTAGTTTTCTTATTTTTGTAATCATTTCTGAGTCCGCTAAAATTTGATTTAAAAATCCGCTTTGAATATTGAATTGTAAGGACTAATAACTATAAAATATTTTAGCAGTAATACAAAGCGAAGAACCTGTCATGAAAGAGGAACTGGACTTGCCACAGTCTGCTATCAAAAAGAAGCCCAAAGTAAGTAGACTTATTGAAATTAATTATTTTTAGAGTTCCTGGTTCCGTACCGCAAAGGAGGCTTTAGAGGATAAAAATTAGCCATGATGGTCTATATTTTGTCTGTGACATGACGTCACGTAAACCCGAACATTCCCTAGTTTGACGTTTAGTCCTCTAATGACATCACATATCATCGTAACATTTTCAAAAAACAATTGTCACAAAAAATTTAAGAATCTAATGTAAAAGTAGCTTAATCATTCAATGTCACTTCACTTTCGATATTTCACTTTTGTTGTATATTAATTAATCTGTGGTTAACGGTGTAGGTTGACGATTTAGTTTTAATGTCAGTAATTTTTTTGAATTGTAATCTTATCGTTTACTGTTTGTTAACCCAAATAAATTAAAAAAAAAAAAATGTCACAAAATGGACGACAGCGTTTTTGACTTTTGAAAAAAAAATAATTTTTAAATTAAGTTTTCTAAGAAATCCTTAACATAAATAAATTAATATCGATGTACATCGGACGTTTATTCCATGTACTATACGAAATTAATATTGTTTATTAAATTTGGTATGAGTCGCTATTGGTGGAGGTACTTACTCAACAACGTGCAAGGTATCAGTGGCGTGCATAAGGCTGTTGATCAGGGTATGCACTAGTAAGACAATTTAACTAAACTGTGTAAATTTGCATTGGATAAGCATTAACAAAACACGTGCACGCCACTGCAAGGTATACTCTCTGACGTTCATTTGCCGCGCTGGAGTGAATCCAAAAATTCTCCCGTCAGCTCTCCTACTACAAATAAAATTGTCTTTTCCAGTTGATAATCCGCCAGTCGTCGGATGACGAAGGCGGTCAGTACTACACGTCGCGCAACGGCAACAACGGCCAGATACAACTTTGGCAGTTCCTGCTGGAACTGCTCACCAGCGCCGAGTACTTCGACGTCATCAGGTGGCATGGTGGGTTTCTGTCTTAACGTGTGTGTGTTTTAGGGTTCTGCACCTCGATTCGAAAAACGAAGCCCTTCTATATGATCACTTTGTTGTCCGACTGTTAAGTCACTTTATTTCGGGATTTCGTTGAGGTATTAAGTTGAAAATTAAACCGTGTACTCAAGTCTACGGTCCCTTGAAGTTGTGTACAATCTTTTAACCATCATAAACGCATATATTGACACTCTCAAGGGAATCATAACTACTTCCCGTTGACCTAGAACTATGAATTTGGCAAGTAACATCGTTATAGACCTCAAGTACTATGAAAAAAATCTCAAAACTGAAGAAGAATTTCAAATTGAAGCGACTAGTAGTAGGTATATCATATTAAAGGGCTTGATATGCTCAACGGAACCCTCGGTGGGTAAGTCCGACTCGCACTCGTCCTATTTTAAAAGAATATTTGCAAATTAATTCAAGGATTTGTAAAAAACTGAATTTTACGCGAATGAAGTTGCGGGCGTCCGCTAGTTTATGTCTGATGACCTGGCGGGTCTGTTGCAACATCCGTTCTAGCGGACGTCTAGTAACTATGATGTACCTCCCTGCCAAAGGAGATGGTCCAAAATTGTATGGAGCCCAGGATTAGTCATTGTACCCTGGTGGAAATAAAAGAAAATATATTTTTTAACTATTTTTGATTATACAAATCTACGAATTTACTTTAATTCTTTCGAAATAATATTCATTCTATCCCAAGAAATGCAACACTAATATGGGTAATATTAGCGGATTGATGACGTTTTCAATGCAATAATCGATTTGACGTTTGCTGTCAATTGTCATGTCATAGATGATTTATGGGCGCCATATTGATTTATTTCGAAAACTTGGGTTTTAATTTTATTTATTTCTTTTTATTTAGTTAGATTTATTCACTTATTTAAATTTTAATTAACTCCTTTTATTTTTTAAATTTTAATGATACGGGGTTTTAATTTCAACTTTGTGCGTCAATCGGTTTTTGAGATTTCATTTTTATATATTTAGATGGATTACGGATTTATGATACTCATACGATGATTTAGGCACAGACGGAGAGTTCAAACTTCTGGAACCGGAGAGAGTGGCCCGGTTGTGGGGAAAGAGGAAACACAAACCAGCGATGAACTATGAGAAGCTATCCAGGGCCCTCCGGTACTATTACGACGGGGACATGATATCCAAAGTTGCGGGAAAAAGGTATGTATGTCTACCGTGCTTGGTGTATTCTGTGGCGTAGGAGGGGCCCCGTATCAAAGTTAGTTGGGGTCCCAATAGACGAGCGCCAAATTCCGAAAATAGCTTGATTTTTTTCTCCAGGAAGCATCAAATTAAGTGTGATTGTGGTTTAAATTAGTGTGGTTAAAAAAACCCATCAGTTGATACCTTCAAACATCGACTTCATGAACACTATCTTTCTTTATCATCATAGATCGTTATATTATATGTATGTATATATGTGTTTATTTAGTTATTATTTATATATAGTATTGATATGTACTGTTATAATTTATATATTTATTTTAATTTATTTATTAGTGTTATTTTTAATGTATTTAATATTATTTACTTTTATTATTTATGTATTAAGTATAATATGTTTCCTCACTTTTTTTCTGTTTTACCTATCCATTTCTTTTGTTTAAAATCTCTCCCACTGCCAAGGGTCACTGGCAGAGATCTCTTATAGAGATAAGTGTTTCCTTGTCCACTGTTTTTCTTTTTACTTTTGTGTGTTACTAATATTGGTACAAAATAAATAAAAAAAATAAAAAATAAAAATAAATAATACTAATTTTTGCTTTCACAATTAAGGGGCCCCTGTAGCCCGGGAAGCTACGCCCCTGGGTATATTGTATTATGTGCTTGGTCTCTTGCATTGCGTGCTTGGTGTATTGTTTGATGTGCTTGGTGTCTTGCATTGCATACATATTTTTTTATTGTGTATTTAAAGAAATCAGATTACTTATGAAAGAAGCCTGTGTCTATACCCTGTGTCTGTGATTATAGTTTTTGTATACACCAGCCGAGAAAAAATAAATCTGCCAATAATCGTTAGAATTGAAAGAAAAAAGTTCATTTATCTATTCTAAAAATATAGTTTTTCTTGGACCTCTTTTTACATACATATTTGGTAAGATCTTGTTTATAACAGTTAATAACAAACAAAAGTTTTTATTTCGAGTTTCCCGTTTTCAACATATGTAATTATTTTATGTTGAAATTTTAGATCAACTGCAATTTTGTTGAAATTTTACAATGTTGAGTTCGCCTTAGTTTCTACGCGTTAGTGACATATCTAATAGTATAAATCTTTGCTTCACATACTTTTTTTATTTCAGGTTCGTATACAAATACGTGTGTGATCTGCGACAGTTGCTAGGCTACGGCGCGGGCGAGCTCGCGGAGTTGGTCAAAGAAGTCCACGACTCCATGTAGCTGTGATAACTACCTGTTTGTGTGAGCATCACACTTCTGTCTTTATGCGGTTGACGTTACCTTATTACCAATTTAAGGTCGTAGCATACGTTGCGTGTTTACGGGCGGGACGTTTTGGAAATATCGTTTTGTGCGAAAGTGACAGCGACGCGCGGACGGGACGGGACGGGACGACGAGATATGGAAATATCGTTTAATATTAATGTGACGTATTATTATTGGCGTATCTAGGATTATTTCCTAGGGTGGGCCCTTAAGGAGCCAGCTACTTACCGCTGAACAGAGTTGACACTCATTATAGTAGAGGAGCCGAAGAGGGGATTTTTGCAGTTACTCGAGCGCGGCAGATAAACATAAGGGACTATACCTTACACTTCGTCGAGTACCTCCACCGAGTATGAGCCCTTAATATTGGTGGGTACGTTTAGGGCAACCAAAAAAAAAACTAACTTTATAAAAACTCAATCAGCATATCAGATTAAGATAAGGTAAGTGAGTTGATAGCTAAAAACTGCACATTTCGAAAATCTGACGATTTGAGCGTAACGTAATGGAATGGGAGGGTTTCAAAGTTACAAAATTAAACCCTTATATTTTAGTGCTCAAGGTACGAGTGCGATTATTTTTTTACTTATTTTTAAGGAAATAATCTCCTAATTAATCGCAAAAATTTTCTTACAATTTCAGTAAGCCAAAGTAATAAAAATTGTTTTTAAAGTCTGTAGTTTTTTTTTCCACCGCTAAAAGCGGAAAAAGTAAATAACCATTTATTCTTCCTATAATTTAATCTACCAAATGTAATCGGTCTCAATGACGCTCGAGTAACTGCAAATTTAGCATCCCGGGCTCCCCTACTATTATAGAAATGTCGTTTACAATGTCTGTGGACGCTGGCCTCTGAAACGGGTCGACTGATTTTATTGACTATTCTTTGTATATTTTGTATTTTGGCGTCCATCATAGAATTTTAAATCGATAGCCTAGTTCTAGAGTGGTTACTGGACCATTCTAGCCCACCCGCTATATACGCCTATGCGTGTTATGCGACACTACGTCCCGTTGACGTCCCGTCTACGCCCTAAGTCCGCCGTGCAGTGATGTAATGATGTTAGGGCCGGTGCACACCTAGCGGGCGTATGAGCTCAATGAAACACACGTTAGGCATGTAAGTGGTGATCTTGGCAGTTTATCATCATGTTCACTGCGCAGCCATACCCTTCATTTTTAGGGAACCACAAGTTTGGCGAGAGTTAGCCTTCATTCGCACGAGAGTTTTTTTAACGGACGTTAAAAAAGCGTTCAAATTTAAACAAACGAACGCATTCCCTAGTATATGTTCACGCGTCAACGTTTTAAAAACAGCTTTTTTTATAGAGCTGCGTTGCATTTTCAGTTTTGAGTAATCGTGGTGTTGGAAATAGACCTATATTTCTAATACCACACAACGTTATTTTCTACTTCATACCATACTCTACGCTCGCAAACGCTGGGTTTTAACGCATCGCTTTTTTAACTCTCGTGCGAATGAGGCCTTATAGGTGTATTCAGTGGCGTGAATTTCATAGTAGCGAAAATGCATTGCCTACCCTGATGACTCAGTGTCTGTGTTGTAAAAACAATTTCCATTTATTACAATTTATATGTATCTATAGTGTTACTACCCTAGTTAAAAACCTTGTGCGCGCCACTGGTTGTATATAAATATAGTAACTATACTAAAGCCACACTCGAGGTGTAATAAACACATTTATAATGAAGGTAGAAAAGAAATGTCATTTCATACCTAATTTAATTTCAATTATGTACTCACTTATTGTATTTTTTTTTATAAAATTTTACTCAAAATATATTAACTATATTTATTTGTTATAGGCTTAATCAAAGGAGATGGTCCAAAATTGTATAAAGCCCAGGATCAGTCATTGTACCCTGGCGGAAATAAAAGAAAATATTTTTTTCAACTATTTTTGATTATACAAATCTACGGATTCACTTTAATTCTTTCGAAATAATTTTCATTATCTCCCAAGAAATGCAACAATATATATTAAGGGTAGTAATACCGGATTGATGACGTTTTCAATGCAGTAATCGATTTGACGTTTGCTGTCAACTGTCACGTCATAGTTGCTTTATGGGCGCCATCTTGATTTATCTCAAAAACTTTATTTATTTCTTTTTATTTAATTACATTCACTTTAATAAATTTTAATAGGATCCTTGTATTTTTGAAATTTTAAAGGTACGGGGTACAAGAGTGGACCAAAAATGGACCATCTCCTTTATTGTTATTAATTTAGGATCAAGGCAATTTAATTTATTAGGTTTATTAAGTAATTTAGTATATTAATTTTTAATTTGTTTGTTGATAAACATTGCACAGAGAGTTTGGCTTTAGCATAGTAATAATACTAATACTAATACTAAGTATCTACGCCATATTCTATTTAAGCTCTAAAGATGTATGATGTTATGTACAAAATAAAGTCTATGTATGGTTTTATTTATATTGTTTTGTTTCATGTATCCCAAGTCATCTAGATGTTGATAGGTTATTACTATTCCATGTTTACGAGCAGTTCTTTGCCATATCGATACCAGATGCTACTATAGTCTGGCAAGTTCGTTGAAGACACTCTAATGATATGCGGGCGACGGGGGGAAAGACTGCGCGGGTATGAAATCGTGCGTGCGGGGAAGCGAGGTGCGTCAGTCGTTGGTTTTTCATTCATCGCTACACGCCCCCCGGCCCGCTCCCGCATCGGGAGTGTTACGAACGAAGTTGCCAATAATTTTAGACTCAGTAGTTTCGAAAATAAGGGAGAAAATAATTAGTTTTTAGAAGTCATTAGACTACTTAAAACTACATTGAATTTCAGGTGTTTTATTGGACTTTTTTAGGTACTTCTATTCGATTTTTATTTTTTTTTGACGTTGTATCAGAGAATTATAGAATTCTTGGGCTACCAAGTCCATTTGTTATCATTCTACGTCAATGGGTACGAGTATGTAGTGATATAGTCGGATGCAAACATTACGTTGAAGGGCACTACGTTTAATTTGGTATTAAGAAAGAAAGAAAGAATTGTGTTAAGCTTTTTTTAAACATTAACAAATAAAAAAAAACATGCTCAATCAATATCCCTGTATATTTTTTCATTATTTTCAATAATAACCTAAATATATAAACATTGTATAGTCGGATGCAAACTTTATGACGTATTAACGATACGTCATAAACTTTGCATAGTACTGTACGGAATTTTAAATTCAATTAGTTGTGTTAACAGAAGTACTTAACGAATCAACAAACATAGGATAAGTTTCGCACAAATTTTTCTTGTCGAATTCTTCTAGAATTTCTTTGTCCAAATGACGGTTCACAATGGCGGCGCAGCGAATGTCTTGAGTTGCATGCGCTAGAGGTACTTGCAACTGGTACTCGACAATGTCTTGTTGCGAGTGACCTTGTAAAGGCGAGGTGTTGACATTATTAGATTCAGATGACCAAGGCCGAATTGAAATGAGGAGGGAGCGAAGTGGACGTGGTTCTAAATGATAACGCCTCACTTGTCTTATTCTTTCGTATCCCGCTTTAATATATTCTTGCGCGTACTGAATAGAATGATTGATACGCCCCAGCAGTTTCTGTCCACAAAACGACACTTTCTCATTCCAAGTAGAGATGTTATTTAGCTCATTTTCCAGATCCTCTGCTGGTAATCCTTCATTGTCGTTAACGAATAACTGGAACATGTGATTGGCTAAAGCTACCTGCAGTGATTCTTCTGTTTTGAATTTAGATAGACTTTTGTCAAACATATCGAGAACTTCTTTCGGTGCACCGCCGATGCAATATATTGTGCCAGTTAATCCTGTAAATGAAATATTCCATTTTTACCGATTACCTTAAAAACATTACTAATTTTCTCAAGCAGTTAGGTATTTTAACTTACCACTATCTTCGAGAATCGCTGCCATTTCTAAGGCTACCAAAACTCCGCTTTCATATCCGAGAAGATAAAAGTTTTTCTTTAATTTAGTCTTTTTCAAAAGAATCTAGAAGAAAAGGGAAACTACAATAAGAACAACAAATAACTGATGATAATGAACTATAACTAGTATAGTAACTGTGTATACTACTATCGGATGCTCGCGACTTCGTCCGCCCTTAGACCTCCTTTATCCTTTCTTTCCGAAGCCAAAATTTCATCTTTGTTCGTCAAGCGATGTTTGATATTTCGTGACGTGTGTATAATTTTATAGATTTATTATTTAAGGTACTAACCTCTGCGTATCTTTTTGCTATTTCTTGTATACTCTCGTGAGGCTTATCAATATTTGGCTGTAACACTAGTGCAGGTAACTTCAGCCTCTCGCATAGTTCACGGAATCGCAAGTGTAGCCCTTCTACTCCTGGTACTATGCACAGGTATTTTTTGCCTACGTCAAATTCATCAGCTCTCTGAAACATTTCATATAGTTTTATACCTTAGTAATTTCGAGAAATTTTACGGTACTTATTACTACAACATCTATATATATAAGTCTGTTGACAAATTGGTCAAAGATTCTAGAGCCAAATTGACACGACACTATCGAAGATAGCCCGAACGTCCGCCTATACCTACGAGATTAGTATGGGTCTCAAACAACAAGACACCAGGAGACGATGGAATCACAGTAGAACTCCTGAAAACGGATGAAAAACCAACAATTAAATTTATTCACCTATTGTTCAATTTTGGCACACGAGCATGATAGTTTTGTTCTACAAAAAAAAATGATATGACCTTGCTGAAGACAGAATTCGCCATCATGACCATGACCCATAAATGGCCCATCCGCCGTCTCGCTGTTAAATCACGTCTACATCTTTAAGTTGTTTTTGAGAGACATCTCGAATTGTTTCGCTCGTAGGTTTAACGACTTCCAGCCATCCGAATGAGACGGTTTCCGAAACGGCTTTATTACCGTAGACCACAAATCCATACGCTGCTACAGGTTATACAGAAGAATAAAGAGTATAAACAGCCGCTTTGCTTAGCATTTGTGGACTGTAAGAAAGCCTTCGATTCGATGGAAATTTGGGCTGTGCTGTGGTCTTTGCAGGCATATGCCAGGTCAACTACTGGTAGGTACATCCAAGTGTTGAAGTGTTTGTATGAAAGCGCCACTATGTCAGTCCGTATACAGTAGTTAGTTGGACTGACAACATCAAGCGGATTGCATGGAGACGCTGTTATGCTAGCGGTAATGTTTTCACTTAGAAATATAATTATTTACTTTTCTATGATCCAAGAATTGCTTACCGTGGCCGAGTTTGTACTGAGTGTTGGTAAAAATACCATTTCTGTTGTAGCTAGGAGTTCATCCTGATCAATGTGGGACAAGATAGTTTTCAAATTTTCAGTTTCAGTAAGTACTTCTTTTTTTTCATTACCTGCTAACTCCCATATCCTGCAAGATGATTCAGGTCCATATTAAAATTTTAACACGTCAGTTGTACGTTATGTTATTTCAACGTTTATTTCGTTGAAATAACCAGATTGTTGACGCCGCGAACTTAACTTACCTTTACCTTTGCCGCGGTAGTGGACGATAAAATTATGCTGTACATTGAAGTGCATAGTGCTAGAAGCGGATTGCGGTGGCCTGCAGACGGGTGAATACATAGAACACACAATTCTCGACCTACACTAGACACACTACACATTCATATCGCCCGTCAGCTGGGGTCAACCAACCCATGTCAACTCGCGACAAATATTCATTGCCTATCTAACCAATTCTTTAAAGGCTTTCGTTTCGCGGTGTAGCGCCGTATTACGAATGCACGGCTGCCAACTCGGATCAGTTGATTGGCCCTTGATCCATTCGCGTGGAAGCCGGAGGTATGCCCACACAGACATTATATAACTACGACTTATTTATACACGTATAGGCATAATAAAGTTTGCTACATGATACTTACATATTTACAGTTAACGATGGTATATTGCTTGCGTCGAATAAAATATTATAAACATCTCGTAAATAAGCTCTAATAATTTGACATTTCGATAGATCCATTCCCAGTTCTTCAAGTGTTACATCTTGTATCGTGCCATCAAGTATTGGAAAATCTAATCAACAATTTTACAAATATGTTAAGATCTCATCTAAGAAAGTATTTATTGTACCTAGTAGGTACAATACAATTTTCTTCAAAAACACAAAAAGGGTGCGATGTTATTTTTCGCTTTTCAATGTAAAACATTTTTGCATTTTTTAAACCTGTTAATTAATTATTATTTATTAGTCCAGAACATCTAAGATCGTTGTTTCGTTCACGTAGGTGCCTTTTTGGGCTATTATAAACCAATATTGCAATTAGGTAGGTACTAGGTATAGATATTTAAAATAATTCTCATATGTTTTGACGGCCTCCGTGGCGCAGTGGTATGCGCGGCGGATTTACAAAACGGAGGGCCTGGGTTCGATCCCCGGCTGGGCAGATTGAGATTTTCTTAATTTGTCCAGGTCTGGCTGGTGGGAGGCTTCGGCCGTGGCTAGTTACCACCCTACCGGCAAAGACGTACCGCCAAGCGATTTAGCGTTCCTGTACGATGCCGTGTAGAAACCGAAAGGGGTGTGGATTTTCATCCTCCTCCTAACAAGTTAGCCCGCTTCCATCTTAGACTGCATCATCACTTACCATCAGGTGAGATTGTAGTCAAGGGCTAACTTGTAAAGAATAAAAAAAAAAGAAATGTATCTTCGAAGTTCAATATCGAATGCCAATTAAAATAAAATTTGATTTTAAAACCTTTGAGATTATTTGGATTTTCTTTCATGAAAATGTTATTGGGAGTATGATTAGCTTCTAGTGCTTCGTAAAGCTTCGATTTGATATTGACAGTTAACAGCGGTGGTGGATCCAGCTCTTTATTATTCTTATCATATTTTAGAGGTGAGTAAAATTAATGAAAGTTACAAAAGATAAATATGTTACCAGCTAAGTTTGCCAACTGTTGTACCAAGTCGTCAAAAGATTTTTGTTTACGCGTAGCTATAATGGGTTCTTTGTAACATATAGCCTTCTCTATATCATCGATAGCATGGTTGATTGAAGAAAGTTTATTATTTTCAACCTGTAATAAATACGTTTATGTAATTAACACGTTCGCTGCGGCACTGATTTTTGTGTACTTTTTTCTGCGATACGAGGTTTTTTGACCTCATACTAGAACTTTATGTGGTCCGTTACGAGGTCCATCGATCTCCTAACTCTTGAAGATGCTAGCGCATTCGACGACGAGGTCAATTGACCTCGTGCGTCTAGTGTCGCTGCGCGAATGTGTTAAGAAATTATAGATAAACGATTATGTAAATTATTTTTCAAGATTTTCTTACATTTTTTAATGACGGTAACTTGATGGTTATAAGTCGATCATGTGGTTCCGTTAGTTGTAATTTACTGATATGTTCTCGGGCATCAACTATAACGAAATACCTGAAACAGTACACAACAAGCATATTAGCGTTTATAAATTGTAAATTCACACCATTTTTTACGTAACTTCGCATATTTACTTTATGGGCCAATTGAATTTTCGTGTAACTAGAGTCAACTGTTCCATGAATTTGGTATTGTTTTGAATTTGCTCAGCTGAATTTAGAATGCAATATATTCCTTCAACGTTTTCGGATGTCTCGCCGTTTAGTAAATTTACAACGTTTTCATCCCATTTTCCATATGACACTGCACATTCAACACCTAGATCTTCCCAGGACCTGAAAATACAATGTTAAGATTTGTAGTTAAAATGATAGGCTACTCGCCTGCTGTACAAAACTAAGAAGATTTTTTGCATAGAGGCAGTTTATATGCCTAGAAACTCTAATCACATTTTTATTATAATAATATTATAATAATCTCGTAATTGTAATATTTTTATAAAACAAAATTGTATTTTTATCACGTCACCGCAAACGCCAATCATAAACTGGAACGTCATTCGCTACAAAGCATCGGTTTGTGATTGGCGCTTGCGGTGACGTGATATAATCACATCACTGCAAACGCCAATCACGCTGTTATCAATATGAATGACGTCACTTGTGTTGTGTTTCGGCGGCAAAAATTTTTTCCTAGATATTTTTTCATTTATTTAAAATTTTTTACCGGTTATTATTGAAGGTACAAAATAAAATATAGCTTAAAATACTTCCATAATTCAGTTTAAACACTGTTTACAAAAGATGCTAGTAGCCTATTGCATGTTGCTTAATAATAATTATAAAAACACCATTTTATTACACAAAAAAAAAAATATTACAAAACACATTAAGTGGAAAAACAAGTAATAGAAATGGTGTAACTTAATACTTACGAGTATTAGTTACCTGACTTTAAACAAAAGACTATTTGACTTTTTAGAGCAACGTAGCTAGTATGAATCTTCAACATTTTATTTCATCAAAAAAAAAATACAAAAATAATTAAGTGGGAAAAAAACAAGCAATAGGTGTGATGTAATTTAATACGAGTATTAGCTACCTGAGTTTAAACAGTAGACTATTTGACTTTTTAGAGAAACGAAGTATTAATCTTCTACACTTTATTACACCAAAAAAAAATTACAAACACAAATTAAGTGGGAAAAACAAGCAATAGGTGTGGTGTAATTTAATACGAGTATTAGCTACCTGACTTTAAACAGTAGACTATTTGACTTTTTAGAGCAACGAAGTATTAATCTTTTAGCTCCTCGTTTTATTAATCTGTCGGCTAATTGTATTCCCAAAACAGTGTCCTCTGATAGTAGTATTTGGATTCGATCAGATGAGCAGCTTATTCTGAAAGGGAATTATGATAGACATCATCAAATAATATTATTGTAGGCTCATTAAAATAAAAAAATCGCACTTCCGCATCTATTTATAACTAGCGGCCGACCACGACTTCGTCCACGTGAAATTCTGTTTTTTACAAATCCCTTGGGAACCATGGATTTTTGCGGGATGAAAAGTAGTCTATGTATTAATCCAGAGTAAAATCTATTTCCATTCAAACTTTCAGCCAAATTGGTTGAGTAGTTGCAGCGTTAAAGAGTAACAAACATCCATACAAACTTTCGCGTTTATAATATTAGTAGGATACATAGTCTGCTGTGAAAAAAATATATTTAGGTATATTTATTTATCCCTTTTTGTTTTAAACATTTTTTTAGTTTTACAAAGAAATATCAGAAAACATGCATAAAAATGAATTTTATTAAAATCTTTCGGTTTTTCTTAACTATAAAAATTTTAAACTTATAAAATTCAGTAATGTTTTGACACTATCATTCAAAGCAACCAAAATTTTGCCGTGCAAATTAGAAACGTGGATGCAAAAAGGAATATACATAATATTAAAGTATGAGTTGCCTGGATACAACGTAAGGGTGCCAGCGTTTGTGGTGTACACACTCTCTAAATCTGGTTAAAAACCGACAGGCAAGCAAAATTGCGAAATTAGCTTCAGCAAAGATCCTTCTAAGGCGATGATCTATTGAATCTAATAAATCGAGCTAGTATTCAGCAGAGCCATTTCAAAGATGACCAGAGTTTGAACCTGAGTCTGGTAAAGAGCTAGAAGTTCTTTGAATTTTTAGTATTTTTGGCTACTATTTTGGCTTTGCACGCGATGATCGATGTGACGTTGTTTCAAATATAAATAATCTTTTTAACATGAAAATGGAACCGACACCAAAGACGTATTTCAATTATTTTGATTTTAACATAAATTACTCAATCGGAAAATAAAAATGAAATGGGACCAATCTGGAAGTATACTTTACGAAACAAAAAAGAATTTTTAAAATTGTAATAAATGACGAAGTTATGAGGTAACAATAAATTTAAAAAAACATGAGTTGAATTGAGAACCTCCTTCTTTTTTTTAAGGTGGAAAAGTGCATTTTACCTGTGCTGAACGTAGGGTATATCCTCTTCTAAATTAAGTAGCACTCTGCCAATATGTCTGCTGCTCGCTTGAAGCCGCAGCGCTCGTTGAGCATTCTTCGCCGCATACACCACATGAGAGAGCGGTCGCACGTAACCGCGGGCGATTCCTTCGCTCACCATTAATTGTAATTTCTGGTTTCATGAAAAAAAAATATCAGTCAAGGGAGAACTACCGATACATTGCAGGGCCCAGATTTGATGAATGAACCGTAGCAATGTCTAAATTAGTGTCATTTATTAAATAATATTGTCAGTTTTAAACTCGTTTAATAACAGTTTGATTAACAGTTGTTATTCAAAAGTAGGTTCAACATTATAAAATGCACGATTTCAAAAAAAACACACATATTAATATAAATATAGGATTTTTCATAATTTTTTTCCTCGGGACAAAAATGTAAATTAAATTTCACGTGTACTTGACTCTTCTGCCGACGTTATTATTACTTAAAACTACTCTCTGCACTACCCTCTCCAGCTACTGAGCCAGCCGAGTTCCAGGAACAGCTCAATTCCGAAATATTTATTGTTTTAAGCAAGCCGGGTATGAGGCAACCCTCACTCACACAATCTCTCATGGAATACAATTTTGAATTTTGCCTTAAGACCGCCCTTCATTGGATCAGTGGAGTGCGTTTAAGCTGCTTTCATCTTATGTAAGACGAGAGCGTTCTGCGGGTCACTGACCGATGTTGACAAAGATGAAATAAGATTTTAATGAAATAGTTTCGTTGCAAGTACTTACTCTCAAATCTTCTACATTTTTAGCCTCAAATAATGAGGAAAACTGCAACATACTGTAACTGATAAATTCAGATAAATGATACATTTGAAATATATAATTGTCATCGTCCAGTATAAGCGAAGTGTCCACAACGCATCCACTGATTTTACAACTCCTTATTGAACTCTGTAAATAGATGAAATTCTGAGTTAACTTTTTGATTTGGTATGTAAACTCATAACCACAAGTCAAAACTCACTTCAGTTTGGACTTGTGGTTATGAGTTACTAATTGATGTAGAATGAGAGAAATTATTATATTATTAGGAAAAGTCAGAAATGGATTAAAGAAGATAAGAAAAACCAATGTTAGAACAAAAAGTTCACATTCACGATATGTGTCAGGACAATTTAATTAACAAGTCAAACTGTAACCAAAATACAACGGAGTTTACTGATCAAGACAAAGAGAGATTCTGCTTGCCTAGCCCAGAGTAATCCTAGAAGGATTACTCCACGAGAGATGTTGAATCAATCGCCACCGGAACACTTTATTTGCGACACAACAAAACACTCGCGACGTTTGACTCACTTTTAAAATGACCCGTTTCATTTTGGTTACTGTTTACTTTATGTGAGTAATGCGTTCTTTATCCCACTTCTGGTTTTAGGAAAATTCAGAAATGAATTAAAAAAGATAAGAAAAACCAATGTTAAAACAAATTCAAACAAAGTCAAATTATAACCAAAATACAACGGAGTTTACTGATCAAGATAAAGAGAGATTCTCCCTGCCTAGCCCAGAGTTATCCTAGAAGGATTACCTACTCCACGAGAGATGTTTACACGTTTAAAATAACCACCACGTTTTATTTTGATTACTGTTTACTTTATGTCCGTAATGCGTTCTTTATACCATTTCTGAGTTTACCTAAAGCTGTATAAAAAAAATATCACTGTAGTATAAAAGGTTACCGTTACTGACAGATCTAGAGTATCTTATTTTCACATAGATGAAAAGACTTGCTTTGTGACACATGGGCAGGTCACCAGGAGAGAAGCATTAACAAAAGTGTCAGACACATTACATTGACCAAAACTTTCGTCAGATACTTTAAAGTCCACTAAAAATAATCCTTACTGTAGTTGATGCTGTTTTGATGATTCGTAAGCTGTTTAAATGAACTTTAGAGGAGATGTTTCTGTATGTTTTTGTTTTTTTTTATACTTATGATGAGATGGTGCTCCTGAGGTGGTTTCATTGTCATCATGTTACGATCTGATGATGGTACTCTGGAGTCGGTCGGTCCAGGCGTCTTCGAGTAATCGCACCACCTTTTTTTTGAAGTTCATTTAAAACAGCTTACGACGGACAGCATCAACTGCCGTAAGGATTATTTTCAATGCCGGTTTTATATACTCAGAGGCACAATTATCCGCCCACTTTAATATACATACTTACGTCATATTGAAGATAGCGGATATTTACGCCTCTGAGTATTTATAAACAAATCAGTGGTGCGATTTTAAGCTAAGTATCACTTTTCTTTAGTTACCTTTCTCCTCTGGTACCTGCCTGGGTGTCAAAGAGCAAGTCTCCACAAACACGCAGTAGCACTAACCTAAGGTTTCATCTTTATGAAAATAAGCCGTGCCGGAATGAACTGGGATCTGAGTCTAATCTATCAACACAGCTCAAATCATTAAACAGATTTGCTAAAAAAAAAGCACGTCGATAGTTATTATGACGTAGGTTTTTGCTACAAAATTTTCTACAGAAGGAGAATTCCTGGATAGTAAAATCTCAAATTCACGCGGATGAAGTCACGAGCATCATCAATAACAATATACTCGTACTTCACAAAAAAATAAAATGGTTTAAGGACTTACGTCTCTTAGATCTCCTTTTAAAGGTGTTATAACAATGTCACAACCTTCTCCATTCGTACCATTAATAACCATATCTCTGAAACTGTTGTCACGAGAAGAACCAATTTGTTCCTCTAAAAAAAATAAGGATATTTTAATACATAATACGTTACTGTCCAAACAAAACAACACACCAAACTGACAAAGGAGAGGTTATGGCACATAGTTTGAAAAGGTAATCGGAAACCCTTGTATTGGTCAACCCCCGCACTAGATAGAACCGTTGTATTGGTCGACACCCCTACTAGATAGACCGAGGACATCGAGGATATGAAGCGGGTTGCAGATAGCCGCTACCGGCTACATATCCCCGATTCTGGCGGCCCGAGACCGTGGTGTTTAGAAGTCTTTACAAGAGGCCTTTGTCCAGTAGTGGAAATCCATTCCATCGGCTGATAATATTGGATGTTGATGACGTTAGTTAAGACAGAGCGACTCAGACATGTGTACCTATCTAGTACCTACTGATATCATCATCATCATATCAGCCGATGGACGTCCACTGCAGGACATAGGCCTGTTGTAGAGATCTCCAAACATCACGATACTGAGCCGCCTGCATCCAGCAAATCCCTGCGACTCGCTTGATGTCGTCAGTCCACCTGGTGGAGTCGACCAACATTGCGCTTTGTAGTGCGGGATCGCCATTCCAGCACCTTGGGACCCCAACGTCCATCGGCTCTTCGAACTATGTGCCCCGCCCATTGCCACTTTAGCTTCGCGACCCGTTGAGCTCGGTGACTCAACTCCGAGCTTTCTTATGAGGCCCATAGTTAGCGACCAAGTCTCGGAACCATAGGACTGATATAGACTGACTTTACCTTTAAGTTCTGGAAACAATTTGAGCAAAAACTTTTTTTTCCTAATATCGCTGACTGTAGTATAAACATCACAGTCGTGTGCGAGTGCAATAGATATGATCGCTTGACCCAAAGCTCCTGCGCCTCCATGCACGAGAATACTGTTGCCACGGTAGAACCTCGCCTTGAAGCACTGCAAATAGAAACATTTACATATACAGTATTTGAACAGTATTTCGACAGCCGCGTGGCGCAGTGTGTCGTAAGTCGTGACTTATTGTGTGCTTCCTGCATCTACGGCCGACTCCCACAACTGGAAAATATTTGTCTTTATTTTTTTTATTCTTTACAAGTTAGCCCTTGACTACAATCTCACCTGATGGTACGTCTTTGCTGGAAGGGTGGTAAATAGCCACGGCCAAAGCCTCCCACCAGCCAGACCTGGACCAATTAAGAAAATCTCAATCGGCCCAGCCGGGGATCGAACCCAGGACCTCCGTCTTGTAAATCCACCGCGCATACCACTGCGCCACGGAGGCCGTCAACATAACTTTGGTTTTGGTTTGGTTGGCTCGGAAGTATTTCCCATAACTTTGGTTATATTCATTAAGGAAAATTAATTAAATATGTCCACGGAACGTGTCACTTTTACTGTGAACGTGTGTTCTAAAATTAATATTTTCGGAGTAAATAATATTTCTTTTGTAAATAGATCTTAAAATGTGTCCCATATACGCATCCTTGTATTAATGACGTAGCGAAACTTATTCACTGATAAATATAACGAAGTAGCTAGCTAGCTAACTAGTGAAGTGCCGAGTGCTAGTTATGCAGTTCAACTCCTACAAGTGGACTCGTCAACACCTTGAAGTTATGGGAAGTACTCCCGAGCACCCTGTATACGTATTTATATGCAGCATATATATCAACTATCTTAACCGTACTGTATATTTATTCAAAATCAAAAAATCAAAACCAAAAATCATTTATTTCAAGTAGGCTCATTTTACTAGCAATTTTGACACGTCAGTTGAGTATTTGTAAAGATTCTACCACCGGTATTATTATTTTAATTGGCATAATTGTGTTTAACTGATTGCCAATTGACCAGCGGTTACATTTTAGAATTCAAGAATTGCTTTATTAATTATTCACATTACTTAATATGTGACGTAAGTTAATTGTTTTTACATTCTCTCTTTGTTTTGTCACTAAATGGGTAAAGTGTTTTGGTAGTCAAATTCTGGTATACAAAAGGTATTTATCCATTTGAATTTTAAATAAATAAACATAAATAAATGTCTAATTACCAGACAATAGAACGCCAGGCAGTAGGCTAGAGGAACAGTAGCTGCTTCCTCTAAAGTCCAATGTTCAGGTACAGGCCACAACAGTTCAGGTTTTGCTTGGATGTGTGTGCTAATTGATTCACCCTGCACGATACCCATCACGCGCTCATTTCTGAAAAAGAAATTGTATTTATTTTATATTAATATATATATTATATTAATCGTTTCATTAAAATAAATTATGTATGGGTACTTATTAGTTTCATCAGTCCATCCAAATCCAATCAATTCAATTTTAACGGACAATCGTATACTTCTTCTATACTATTATACTATCGATACTAATAGGGGGTAATCTTTGGATCTACTCAACCGATTTTAAAAATTATTTTACAAATAGAAAGCCACATTATTTGTGAGTGTCTTATGCTATATTCTACTCCCGTATTCATTCGGGGCGTCTGCTGGTACCTATACTATAAGAAAATAATTACAAAACATCACCTGTATGTGTACCACTACCTAAACACTTTCTTGCAACTTAATTTTAAAATCTATCTACTTAAAATTAATATCCATCTAGGTACCTACTTAAAATTTAAATCTATTTACTTAAAATTATTATCCTTCCTACTTAAAATTTAAATCTAGCTACTTAAAATGAATATCCATCTAGGTAGATACTAAGATTTAAATTTATCTACTTAAAATTAAAATCTATCTACTTTAAATTAATATGTATCTACTTTATTATATGTAGGTATTTATTATGTATTAGTATAGTTTTGGATCGTGCCGCTATGCAAGAACCAGCACATGACTAAGGGCCCCGTATGGGTTCGAAACTAGTCGGGCATACTCCGACCTAATATCACGTGAGTTTTAGCCGTGTTTCATAATCAATTAATATGAATAACACTCACGATAGTTTAAATTCTAAAATACTTTATTACCTTTTAGTAACACCACTGAAGTCATATTCGATCAGTTTCTTACTATGCTTGCTTTCTTTTGCCACTCCGTATACTTTCTTTACGTAAACATCGTTGAAGCCCGCATAATGAACCTAAAATTAAATGTTAGACACATAAGGCAAAGAAACAAAACATCGGTTTAATTCGATGGTCATATACATACTTTCACTGGAATCCCTTGATGATTAGATTTTGCCACTTCTATCCATTGCGTCGAGTTCATATCAGTCACTTCTAGCGCTATTTTACTATCTTTCGATATTTGTTCCCGAATTGGTACGAAAGATTCTCCCTCTCGATTATTCTAAAATATAAGACATATACTTATCAAATCATCATTTATTAGGTACATCCAAAGATTTAAGAGTCGGTATAGAGGTCATCAGATTAAGAAATGCCAGGTTTTCCTAATAACTTTGGTAACTATTTATATAATTACGGTAAGTATATTTTGGCAAGTAAATCGAATTTGGAAATTTAATAGATTTTCAAAAAATATTGATTTTTGTATTCATCAATAGTTATATAAAGTTATATAGCATAGTTACCATAAAGTTACCTAGAATAAAAAAAGAAAGTTTAAAAACCATATACCCTAACTATATAACTATTTAAACCGACCTCGTACGGCAAAAAGGTGTCTGAAAAGGAAGAAACGGGAAAATATTTCTGATAGAAATAGAATAATTCATAGGTACAAAAATTGCCAAGGTAAAGCCGTGATAATTATCTCAGTTTAATTTTTTTCGAGGTTAGAATCAGAGGTTCAAGTTCCGTCATACAAAATTTTGATAAAATGTATATAGCCTATAAGTATATCACCCGGGCCATTAGAACAGATCTTTTGACAGCCCCCCTAGCCAAGTGGCACGTCGATTCTCTTTCTACGATCGCTAACGCTTCGAAAACTAGACAGATGCACGGGAATGACATTTGCTATCGACAAGTCACGTCAAAATCTGTCATTCCCATACATTTTTCTAGTTTTCGACGCGTTAGCGATCGTAGAAAGAGAGTCGACGTGCCACTTGGATAAAGGGCTCACGCATAGGTACATAGACTGCCAAATTCATTACCCTTCTTTTTTGGCTTCGCCGTAGTCGGGTAATAATAATAGAAAAATACTATTAAAATTATATTTTAAGATACTCACATTGATAATATTATTTACAGTGGAGAAGTTAGACATTTCTAAACCAATCTGTTCTTTTTTAGTCGGCAGCATGTCGCGGAATTCAATGCTTTCAATGGTGACACCTCCACATCTAAACAATTAGTAGTTAATTAATAATCTGAGTAGTTTTAAAAGAAAAGTAAAAAGCAGAAGGTTTTCAATTCGACGCGTAGGTATGTTTTTTTTTTTCAAAGTTTGTTACCTTATAACATCGTCATTTATTAACCAATTTTGAAAATTTTCATTTTGTTTGAAAGAGTATGCTTTCAGATTGTTCCTATTTTATTTATATGAAAATCGGTTTAGTAGTGAGTTAAAATCGAAATAACTAAAATATCTCTTTGAAGTCAGTACCATTTTTATGTTAAAAAGATTATTTTATTTTAGCGTTAATGGTTGGATATTAGGAATAAAATAAAATTTCGAATATACCTGGTAGTATTCGTCACTTCACACACATTAGCGGATATGACATTGACACGATTGACCGATCGGGCAAGGTTTCTCGTATGATTTTTAACATCAATTTCAATTTGTCTTATAAAATTAGGCTGCGAAACACTTTCGTGAGGACATCTGAGTGCATTGAGTTGGATCATACCATCGATAAGAGTGACCCAATTATTTTGCCACACAAGATGAGCTTTAGAAAGTGACATGTTAGCATTATAAATACTTCGGAACTCGTCCCTAAAAAACAATTTACATATAATTTTACATTAAAAGTCAGAACTATAAATATATAACTATAGATTTTTTTTTTTTTTATTCTTTACAAGTTAGCCCTTGACTACAATCTCACCTGATGGTAAGTGATGATGCAGTCTAAGATGGAAACGGGCTAACTTGTTAGGAGGAGGATGAAAATCCACACTCCTTTCGGTTTCTACACGACATCATACCGGAACGCTAAATCGCTTGGCGGTACGTCTTTGCCGGTAGGGTGGTAACTAGCCACGGCCGAAGCCTCCCACCAGCCAGACCTGGACCAATTAAGAAAATCTCAATCTGACCAGCCGGGAATCGAACCCAGGACCTCCGTTTTGTAAATCCACCGCGCATACCACTGCGCCACGGAGGCCGTCAAAACCTATAGGTATAGTTATACCTATTAAGTTTTATTAATCACTAGCTGACGCTACGCGGTTTTACCCACGTGGTTCCCGTCCTCATAGGAATACGGGGATAATATATAGCCTTTAACCTTCCTCGATGAATGGGCTATCTAACACTGAAAGAATTTTTCAAATCGGAACAGTAGTTCCTGAGATTAACGCGCTCAAACAAACAACCAAACAAACTCTTCAGCTTTATAATATTATAGTACGAGTATATTATAATCATTTTGTAAACTTACATGTAGTTATAATCTCTAGCGCCTAATAATTCGTAAATATCTTCTGATTTTAGCTCCAAATCTTCTACTAGTTTCATATCATCTTTCATATCTATATTTTCTGTTATTTTTTGTACAATAAAACCAGTTGCAACTATAATATTGTTATTAATTAAAACCTAAAATAAAGTCAACATGTATTTTTGAAAATAAATAATTTCGTAATTTAATAGTTTTATAAAAATTATGGGTGAATCAGATACTATTTATGTTCATCTAGTTTCTAAATCAAATCCCACTGAATTACTTGCTAACCTTTATACGCCCCTAAATTTGCTTCTATCCAATTACTTATGAAAATATTACCTCGAAGTAGCCTTTTCCTCTTTGAATAGTTACATTAAGCTTTAAGTGGTCATTGTCTTTCAGCACAGGTTGCAAGTAAAGATGAACATCATGAAACTGGACCGAAAGTTGTTTTTTTGGAACTCCCAGCACCATAGCTAATGTATCCCAAACTGCTACTATTACAGCAGCACCAGGATACGAGTTTATTCCTAAAATTTGTACAATATTTACTTGAAGTCTTGAGAATATAATTATAAAAATTTTAATTATATCCGTGGTGTCATCTGGATCAAGGTAACAGCTGAAAATCAGCACTGTGATAGCATTTTCTTGGTTCATGCAGCAAAATGCTGAGCTGGTACCTTTTTCAAGATTGTGCCTGAAGAAACATGACAGTGTGGGTTTGATGCTTTTGCTACTTGAGTTTTGGTCTTGCCGTGCTCAGGTAGTTGAGGTATCGGACACTACAATAGCATCATCATCATCATCAGGCGCCCTCTTCAAACTGAAGTTTGGCGGTCAGATGTAGAAAACTTTTCCGATCACTTGACATAATTTTCAGCTGGCTGTAATTACTCTTGGTCCACTCCTTAATATCGTCCACCCATTTACGTCTCTGCCGTCCTTGTGCCCTTTTTCCGACTATCTTGCCTTCTAGGATCAACCTTGGAAACTCGTAGAGGGGCCCTCTTTGCAGATGTCCGAAAAATGCAACCTTCCGCCTCATTATACTACAATAGCGCTTATAGAAGCCAAGTGTCTGGCAAATGGGGATATCAGTTCTCCATATTATGCCAATAAATAATAAGGCCCATAGTCTGACTCTGGGCCTTATTAGAAGGCTCAAAGTCACTCAGCGGCCGATAAAGCGAGCTATGCTTGAAATTTCTCTGTGTGATCGAATCAGGAATGAGGATCTCTTCATTCCTAATTCGATTCGATTTCGATTCGATTAGATTCTCAGACGAACCAAAGTCACTGACACAGCTCAGCGAGTCACAAAGCTGAAGTGGCAATGGGCAGGCCACATAGTTCGTAGAGCCGATGGACGTTGGGGTTCCAAGGAGCTGGAATGGCGACCCCGCAGTGGAAAGCGCAGTGTTTGTCGACCCCCCACTAGGTGGACCAAGGATATCAAGCAGATTGCAGGAAGCCGCTGGATGCTGGCGGCTCGAGACCGTTGTGCTTGGAGGTCCATGCAAGAGGCCCATGTCCAGCAGTGGATGTCTATCGGCTGATGCCTGATAAGGTAAGGTAAGGATGCCGATAAAAATATATTTATACTTAGACGGTTGAGGGTCCTTCTCAAAACCTGCTACCTCCAAAATCCAACACGGTCCAAACTCCATAATTGGCTACCGCACTTACTTATGGTAGGAGCATAAGCTGTCAAACTTTCAGCTAATATAAAATGACGAAGGTTGTGTGTGTGTGTGTGTGTGTGTGTGTTTCATAATTTTAGAATGGGTGTGCGTGTGTGGCATAATTTTAGGATAAACGGTTCTTCTTTCTTTTTTTATAATTGGCAATATTGCTACTAACCTCTTACAATATGACCTTTTAGGTAACTATGTTTGTCGTCGTGACACGATAAAACGTGAATACATGAAGCGGCAGTTCTCTTTTTTTCAGATACATATGTTGGTAGACTCCTGAAATTATTTATTATTAAAATTATAATTATTGTTTCCGACTTGAATGCTGAAATATTCTTCACAAATATAGTTTGCATGTTGGCCGGTCATAATATATTTGTAACGTCAGGTTTAGGGTGAGGCCAAACGAACGTAACTTTGTGAGTTTTCTGCATTGACCTCTTATAATAAAAGGACGCACAATCATGTAGAAAATTTCACTTATTAAAAACTAGCCAATTTTGCTTTGACAGTTTTAGAGTTATCAGTAAAGAAAAATATACCAAAAGGCCAAAAGATTTGTGTTCCGACTTACACGTGAATTTCTGCGACCGAAATTACGCGACTGACAACCCGCAAAATTACGCTCGTTTGGCCTCATCCTTAATCGATGAAGGAGTGGACCCAACTACTAATTTTATAAATAGCTAGACTTCGCGCCACGAAAGAAGTCCCACGGCTAAAACCTGAATTAAAATTGACATCGTCTTACACAAATGACAATAAGACCATCATTACCAAATCACTTTGAGTGCTAAGACATTAGCGCCGCTTCTGGGGGACTTCTTTTATGAAAAGGCCTATACTAAAATAAATACTGCGCCATATTAGTATCTACGTTGCACATGTGCCAAGCCGAGGCGGGTCGCTAGTAAGTGATAAAGTTTTAGTCAACATACCATGTTTCTAAATGCGCCCACTCAATTAAATGAGACAACATTGGTGTTCCAGTCGACACTGGAAATTCAACTTTCGGGTACAGGGCTTGCACTTGTGGGTTGTATCCTTCTGTGAAGAGACTGTGAAACAAGAACGATATCATAATATTTTTTTTTAAAAAGAATATTTGCTATATTTTTTATAATATGACTAATATTCTCATACCCCTCTAAATAGTCGGGAAAGACTGTGCTAGGAGTGGGTACGACAATAGGCCAACGGGGTGAGGATTGAACCACCACCCCTCGGTGATGAATCCAACCGCTCTTACCGTTAAGCTATTGAGGCTTGTATTGTAATAAATAATAATAATTACTTCACAAGGTCCTACTAGTTCAAAATTATACCATTAAAGACTAAATTAAATCTTACTTGAATTGAATGGCTTACTTGAGTGGTGTCGTAGTTTAGCAGTGTTACTACAGATGAATCGTGATAGCGCAGTGGATATTACCTCTGCCTCCGATTCCGCAGGGTGTGGGTTCGAATCCGGGCCGGTGCATGCACCTCCAACTATTCAGTTTAGTATACCTAACAAGTGTCTAAAACGGTGATGGAAAACACACTTCACACATTCGGCCAGCGTGGTGGACCTAACCCCTTTCATTCTGAGAGGAGACTCGAGCTCAGCAGTGAGCCGAATATGGGGTGATAATGATGGTTACAGTCTACAGATGGCGCTTTTAAAACGGGGATATGTCATTTCGATTTTTTTTTTTTAACGCATTCACCATCTTAAAATCAAGCGTGCGTAAAGACATTAAAAAAAACACTAGGGTTTATTTTATGATAATTTGAATAAATAACAAAGAAAACTTACTCTCCCAGAGCTTTCAGCAAGAAAACTGCATTGTCGGGATGACCACGTCTAGTCAGAGGCACATGTTTGCAGGATCCAGGCAGAGAACGCTTGAGAATAGCCTGCAGAAGGCCATGAGGAGCAATTTCTACCACCACTGCATTTGATGGGATGAGCCTTGACGTCTCCTCAAAAAGTACTGCATTCTGCAATACATTTTCAGTATTTAATGTGTGTATATATGTATGTACAGATACATTTGTATTGCAGCTAACCGTCTATTCTGGCAACATCATGATTATTGTCTCTAAGATCCCGTATATAAATCGACCATCACCAGCCTGTCTACTAGATGAAATGTTTTTTCGTATATTTAAAATGTATATTAAATATATACTATCTACATGTTAACTTTTCACTCGTTTGTATGGACTGAACAAACTCAACAAGTCAAGTCACCCAAAATATGAAGCCGTTGCATATGCAAACGTTTGGTTGACTATATTTTTTTCCGTCAGAACTCTTGGGTAGGCAGGTAGAAACAGGTAAATCGATATTGATTAAAAGTAGGTCTGGTCAGGTTCATGAATTAAAGTTACGTTAAAATTTCATTGCGAACATTGTTAGGGTTGTCTGCGAAAAATCAGTCCTGGATTCCGAACATCATTATAGTCTGAAACTGAACCTGAACCTGGACTGAAATATTGTAGGCAATATATTTATTGATTTATTTAATTTGATATAAAATACTAGAAAGCGCAGTGTTGGTCGACCCCCCACCAGGTGGACTGACGACATCAAGCGAGTCGCAGGGATTTGCTGGATGCAGGCGGCTCGCTGTTGTGGCTCTAATCGGTTGACATCGTAATTTGTCGAGTCATTCGTCTATCTTTTATTGAATGTCTTTTTTAGAGATCCTCTGCAGATAAATGTTTTATCTATGCTCAAACAGAAACAACGTAACAATTAGAAATGTTAAAACATATTTACTCACAAGTAAGTTATTAGTGTGATATTCTGCTGATGAATATTTCGCAATGGGGTCATTCCATTTGTCTTGAGGCACTGACGTTGAAACCCAGCGGTCACTGCGAACTTTTGGGGACATGATCACTTCACTCAAATATTTTAGCAGTTCCGGTCCTGCTTGAGCGATGTATCTCGAATGATATGCAATATTCGAGCACGGCACTTCCCTGGCAAATATTCCGTTTGCCGTAAGTTGCGCCACAAACTCTTTCATAATATCGGCGGGACCAGAAATTGTGCAGGATTCGGGACCATTGTGGCAAGCTATTTGTATTTCAGGCGGAACCATTTTAGACATCTGTATGGAAATAATAATCAATTATAGAAAGTGAAATACAAATCAGTGGGTAATTGTATCTTGATGTGTGATTCAAAAAATGAGCTATCACATCAATTGGCAGTGATTTTCCGTTTCTGCGATCATATTACATATTATATGATGATGATATAATAACATGTATCATATCATCATCATATACCTAATATGTAATCATATATTGAATGAATGAATGAAATGAATGAAATATACTTTATTGTACACCAAAAATAATAATAACAGGCAAGAAATTAGCCTAAAAACTAATGTACAATTGGCGGCCTTATCGCTAATGAGCGATCTCTTCCAGACAACCAATCGAAAAAAAGAGAAAATAAATACAAGGAGTAATGCATAATGACGGGTGTACACATAAAAAGAAAAGTAGAAGATACATTACACTTAGATAATAATATATTAAATCATAATCAATATATATATATATTCTACCAAATCTGATCCTCAACACAAGCCCCCATGACGCTTTGGTAGAATATGCATGTAACTGCATGTTTAGAATCCGCTACTGTTAAAAATTAACGTTACTGAATAAATCACTGATATTTGATGTAGTGGCTCAATTTATTTTGCTTATTTAAAATCACTATCTACTGCCATTTTTTATTTTATTTTTTTTTTAAATAATAAATGGTAACCTAACCTAACCTAAAAACACGTTTTTACACATATTTAGCAAGGTATTTAAAGCAATTTTCTACCTGTTCGTAGCCAAGTCCAACAGCAGCCATGGATCCACGAATGAAGGGAGTCTGCACAGAGACCAGCCCGCGACAGTACGCAGACAGGATCATCTCCTCGGCTGTGAAGCAGCCGTCTGCGTACGCGCAACCCAGCTCACCCACACTGTGACCTGTGGATAAAACAAATGGATTGAGGCATATGGAGTAGGTATCTGCTGATTTTGGAAAACGTATAAAAATCCTGAGCATCCAGGTAATTTTAGTTATAGAAAAGAAAAGTAAAATTGTCATTACCGATAATTTTGTCCGGAATAATTTTTGAAGCCCGCAATACATCTGTGAGTCCAATTTGTATTGCAGCGATTCCGACGAAAGAATTCAGAATGTTGTCAAATATGGTCTTGTCTGGAGATGTAATTACATGCGCAATGTCCACTCCTTTAGGTTCCAAGACACGGTGACACCTGTTATTTTAGATGAAGGTGAAATAATAATAACAATAAAAATTAATTTATTTTAATTTATTTATTTTTATTCTTGATTAATCTCGTAAAGGAACTCATCATCATCAGCTTTTAACCGTCTGGACATAGGCCTTTCCTAGACCGCGCCACCATACACGATCCTCCGCTTTCCTCATCCAGCCACTTCCCACTACCTTCTTGATGTAATCGGACCATCTGGCTGGGCGTCCTACACTGCGCTTACTGGTACGAAGTCTCTACTCCAGAACACGTCGGCCATCTATTCTGCGACAGATATTTCCCGCCCACTGCCACTTCAGTTTGCTAATCCTTTGGGCTACGACGGTTAATTTCGTTCTCCTAAGGATTTCCTCATTCCGGATTATATCCTTCAGAGAGTCTCCTAACATAGCCCTCTTAATTAGCCCTAAATTTGTGGAATTCATACTCATCTATAATTAACCTGTTTTTTTCCAACAGTAGAATAGGTAATGGCTTACTTTTCAATAGCAGCAGCAAATATTGGAATTCTCATGAGGTGTTCTCCCATACCCGCCCACTGGGAGCCCATGCCGCTGTACACGAACCACAGCGGCCGCTTAGCGTCGTCATAATAGTTTGATTTTTCATGCAGACAAATGGTTTCGTTGTTTACATTTGTGTCTAGAAATCAAATTTGAAAATTAACCTCTCAAATCAGCTATTTAATTCTTTACATTACTGGTAAACAGAAGATTCCTGGTTTAGGTATATTCCAAAAACTAAATACGTTGACTAAAACCGAGAAAGGTTGCTTAGATGACTTGGACACGTAGAGGGGATCAATTAAAGGAGAATAACTAAACTCTAAAGGGATTAATTTGGTGAGTGTGAATGGATATGTTGGAAGGGGAAGGCCAAGGCAAACGTTCCTGGAACAAATTTAGGACATTCTCAGTAAATACCAGGGTACCTTAAACCGACGAACTTCTTAAAATATTGATTGTCATAAAGATGGAAAATGGAAGAAGCAAGAAAAACCTGCAAGGATCGTAGTAAATGGAACAACATGTTCCCGCCAATATCTACAGGAATGAGGCGTGATGGTGTTGTACGTAATAAATTATTATAATATATATAAACACGTAATACGAACATACAAATAGTAATACATATAACATGATGATTATAAAACATACAAATCTGAGATAGGACGTATAGACAGGACGGGAAATCATGTTACCATTCCGTTGGTGCCCCTTTCTTAAACATTTCGAAGTAGTACCAATAAAACTGTCAAAAGAATCGATATCTCGTTTATTACGAAGTGATGCTGGTGTCAGAATCAAAGAGTCAGTTAAATATACGCTAGACATTTCATTTCTGTGTAGGTATAACATTTGAATTTTACGAATTATTGCTAAAGTCTCACCAATAAGTACATATCCTCTTCCTAAATGACCTGATATTCTGTTCTTATGAATATTGTGCAGAAGCGCTATTTCTTCGGGATCAACAGGGCGAGATTTTAAATCCCGGAGTATTTTACTCACGGAAGATTCTTGTCTGCCAGATACAAGCACCAGGCGAGGAATATCTGTCTTGTAACGCCTAAGGTCCTAAAATATAATCAAAATTTTCTTTTTACTTGGTCAAAAATGTTGTCTGATTGATATGTAGTGGAATTAACTGTGGTTTTACTCGAGCTTCGCAGAACCTATTAGATTTGGGAAATCATATGACAGGAATAATAAATGCACTATTTCCGCTTTCAGCAATGGGGAAAAAACTACATATTTTGTAGACAATTTTTACTACTTCGTCAGATCGTCAAAAAATATATTTTTGTTATTCTGAAATTATTTCCTACAAAATAAAAAATATATATAATCATGCTTGTAGCTGTGTGGAAGTTTATAACGTTTGCTTATCGTCATGCTCATCTATTACTAGCGGACGCCTGAGTCTTCGTCCGCTCTTAGACTTCCTTAATCTGGCCCTCTCACAAGCCGTTTGTAGCGGATGTCTACTAATTATATACTTCCTCCCTGCAAAATTTCAATTGTGTACGTCAAGGGATTTGTGAGATTTCTTGATGAGTGACCTGTCACTCTTTGATACCTATATAGATGGATTTATCTTTAACCTTCTTACTCTTGTTTGACGTGCTGAAGTTGCCTTAAACAAAAATACTCTTCGAATGTTCAACAAAAACAATTACGTAGCCAAAATAGGTAGCTACATCCTCCCTTATGTTCATCTGCCGCGCTAAAAATCCTCTTTTCTCCCTTTATGATAATATATGTTTCTTCTTAAATAAATCTTACCTTAGCTTTATAATGACCATTTAAAAGGATATGTGCGTTAACTCCTGTCATGGATAGACTATTAACAGCAGTGTACGACCGTCCAAAACTCTGATGATCAGTTAGGATGCGCATACGACCATCTTGTAAAGCAGCTACATCGTTTCTTGGTGAGTCGCAATTCAAATTTCCAGCAATTTCTCCATAATAATATCCTAAAAGTACCTGTTGATTTAAAAAAAACAACTTTGAGAGTTAGCATGCATAGGTTGGTCATATTTATAAAATGCTGTTAGTTAATCTCGCTAAGACTCGACAACGTCTTCAAATTTTTGATTAACTTTTTCTGAAGTTTTGTATTCAATACAGAAATTAAAGAAAGTATGAAAAATCAGTCGAAAATCTAAACAATCGATATTGCTAAATATGCATTTGAATGTTCGTTTCATAATAGGTGGTACAAATTTCGCAGGGTTCACCATCATCATCATCATATCAGCCGATGGACGTCCACTGCAGGACATAGGCCTTTTGTAGGGACTTCCAAACATCACGATACTGAGCCAACTGCATCCAGCGAATCCCTGCGATTCGCTTGATGTCGTCAGTCCACCTGGTGGGGGGTCGGCCAACACTGCGCTTACTAGTGCGGGGTCGCCATTCCAGCACTTTGGGACCCCAACGTCCATCGGCTCTTCGCACTATGTGCCCCGCCCATTGCCACTTCAGCTTCGCAACTCGTTGAGCTATGTCGGTGACTTTGGTTCTTCTGCGGATCTCCTCATTTCTGATTCGATCACGCAGAGATACTCCTAACATAGCTCGTTCCATCGCCCGCTGTGTGACTCTGAGCCTTCTTATGAGGCCCATAGTTAGCGACCAAGTCTCGGAACCATAGGTCATCACTGGCAACACGCACTGTTCGAAGACTTTTGTCTTCAGGCACTGAGGAATTTCGGACGAAAAGATGTCGCGAAGTTTCCCGAATGCAGCCCAGCCGAGTTGGATTCGACGGTTCACCTCAAACAAATTTCGCAGGGTTAGCTATAGTAACATCAATATGCATTTTATAAATTTGAATTTTCTGTCTGTGATTTCAAGTGTTTATTTACACTAAATCAAAACGCAAACAAAGCTTTTTAAAAATGTTTGTCTGTCTGTCTTTCTGTGTCCGGACTAATCTTAGGAACGGCTGAACGTATTTAAATTTTTACAGAATATAGAGAAGGTTATTGAGCAATATATTTGCTACTCCATGGTTCATGGAATTTGTGAAAATCTGCATTTCACGCGGACGTTTATAAATAAATTGTAAAAGGTGATTTTGTGTACCTTCGTAATAGAAGATATTCCCGATGCAGCTTCACTGAAACCTATATTTGACATAACGCTGCCTACCAAAAGTGTACTCTTTCGGTTATCACAATAAACTTTTTGGATAGTTTCTAGTTCTGCTTTGTCCGCCTCCGGTGTAGCTTGAAAATAAAATTTATTGTACTCATATATTAAATACACTTAAAGATAAAATATATTATTACCTACTACAAAAATCTAAGCGGCATTTTTTTATATTTTAGTAAAGATTAAGTGTCTAATAAGAAACAAGAGATCTAAGAGAAAGAAACATACTTTTCCTGAGAAACACACTCAATAACGATTTTAGAATGGAAATTCTCATCTAAATACAAAATTTTCTTTAAATTATCTGACCCGTTCCCCACACAGGTAGGTGTGTGGGGTTAGATACGAAATATTTACTATTTGAAATCTATACTAATATTATAAAGCTGAAGAGTTTGTTTGTTTGTTTCCTTGAACGCGCTAATCTCAGGAATTACTGCATGGGCTAATCTCTCAATCATCTGTAACGATGTGGTGCAAGTGCGAGTTTTACCTCTATCTTTCTCATTCTGTAGTATTGTGTTAGACAGAGAGAGAGGTGAATTCGAAACTCGCACTAGCGAGTTATAAAAACATCGTTATAGAATAGCCTAGCTTTTTTTTTTTTTTTGCCTAGCTGGTCCGATTTGAATTTTTTTTCAGTGTTAGATAGCCCATTTATCGAGAAAGGCTAAAGGCTATATATTACATATTATCCCCGTATCCCCGAACGGGAACCACCCAGGAGAAACCGCGCGGCGTCAGCTAATATATTATATGCTTATTAGATAACTACCAGAACCACATGCTTCCACATATTCAATATCTTGTGGCGAGACATTTGCTTCTGTATAGAAAGTTTTCATAAAGTTCGCCATGCTATCAGGTTCCCTATAAAAACCATATTTTGGACCTTTTGTTTCGTCTTGCAGATTTGATGCAAATATACATTTCACATGTACAACTTCAGCGTAAATTCTGAAAGAAAAATTGTTCAAGTATAGGTACAGTGTTCTATATATTTTAAACTCTAATTAATTATTATTTCATACTATGATTTAGTTATACGTTACCTAAGAGCATCTTTAGCTTTTTGTAGGAATAGAACGTTGATAGCTTCGGAATAAGCACACCCAGCCGCTTCAGTGTCAAACGATTTAGTTTTACCGTCTGCACTCAACTTAATGGTTCTAAAATAAGTAAATATTTTTAAAATATCACCATCTAGCCTCAAAGTATTTTCATTGATGGGATCTAAGATAGTTGTTAAGACCATCAAGCAGCGGAAGATATCGTACCTAGGGCATATTTTGCGACATGAAAGATACCGTTTGCTTCAAACCATCATGATTGGCAAGATTGCAGGCAAAAGAGGTGTAGGAAGAAGAAAGAAGTCCTGGCTACGAAATATAAGGGAGTGGACTGGCATAAAAACAGTCGTAGAACTTTTCCGCCTAGCCATGGACAAGGAAAAGTTTAGAAAGCCGCCGACCTTCAGTAATGGGGAGGCACTCTAAGAAGAAGATCATCATGTAGAGTATGTTGTACTATTTACGCGACACCCTATATATAAACCGCACAGACACTGGAGAAATGTGTTGAAAGCTCATCCCACAAATATTTTTCAGTTGTGAGAAATAGAACCCACGACCCCTTGGATGGAAAAGACGTGGGTCACTACCCACTGCACTAATCGACCGTCATACACTTACGCTTACTTTAGGGCTTCTTGCTAGATTGAGCGATATTGTTTTAAAAAAATAAGTTTGTTTAAGGTTTCACCACTAAATACACTCTATAGGTACTTAGTTGATTTTTTTTCGTCAAAGTTAACTATAATCTGAAGAACTGAACAGAAGAAGACTAGAAAATGAAAGTATTTTTTCCTTTTTCTACCCTTAAAGTTTGACATTTAAACAGATTTCAAAGGGTTGTTCAGAAGCTAAGTGCGACTGACTGGCAACTAGGAATGGGGACATGATACTCAAATGCCGAGGAAAAAAGAAATTTATTTTTCGAGACTGCTAAAGATAGTTCGCTAAAAGAACTTGTTGACTGTATGCACTTTATCTATTCTATGTTTTTTTTTTTATAAATAAAAGTAGAGTGTTAGATTCACCTATTTTTAGTAAATTAAATGGCATTTGCTGGAGTTTTTTTACAATTGCAAAAGTCGTTAAATACCTAATGGTTATTTAATTTAATGACCTCTGCCTTCCTGTCTGTTTGAATCCTGTCCTAGGCAAGTACCTCCAACTTTTCAGTTATGTGCATTTTAAGAAATTAAATATCACGCGTCTCAAACATCGTTAGGAATCTTTGAGAATTTTCTTAATTCTCTAGGTACATATGTGAAGTCTGCCAATCCGCATTTGACTAGCGTGGCCTAACCCCTTATTCTGAGAGCAGACTCGTGCGTGAGTCGATTAATTGTCGTTAATGATGATGATGATGATGAAAATATAAGACCTATCTACATTATATATTTCGTTGCTTGTAATATAGCTAAAGACACCAAACCATAAGGAAAAGAACACAACTGACGGATATAATAAAAAGGATCCGATCCTTAATGTGGAAATCTGTAGATTGCAGAACGATAGATGGACCAAAAAGGTGACGGAATGGGTACCAAGGGGCGAAAAAAAAGAGGACGTCAGAAAAGGAGATGGAGCGACGTCTTCTCACAAACGAGTGGCACGACCTGGATGCGTACAGCCCGAAACAGATTTGGGGGAGGCCTACACCGTATTGGCGACTTGTATTTAGTGTAATTATTTCTTTTTAATTAATGTTACAATGTAAGTTAAAATTGTAAAACGGTACTAGAATAAAGACTTTTTATAATATAGCTAAATAAATTTTGTACCTTCCATACAGGGCAGTAGTTTGGGGATGCAAACAAAGATTACACCCTCCTACAATAGCAGCTTCACACTCGCCAGATTTGATGGCCTGGTAAGCTTGATTCAAGGCTTCAGTGGAACTGCAGCTGCCTTCGTCAAAGCTCATAGAAGGACCCTTGGCGTTTAACCAATAAGATATGCGGTTTGCAAACATTGTCTTACTGCATCTGTCAATGTAAGATTAATATTTCCTTTTATTTTTGCTGAAGTAGTGTAACTATATATTAAACTAGCGTGGATATCAATGTAAACTTTCAAGCCCTATTTTACCAGTTTAGGGAATGAATTTTAAAAATTTTTGAATTACATTATATTTCGTGTTTTTTTTTTGATTTATGAACAATTTTTTAAAACTGTAACTCTAAAAATGAAGGTCTTTCTATACAAACTTTTAACCCTTATTTCACCCTCTTCTCATGTTACTTTCGCAATAAAAAGTATCCTATAACCTTCTCCGTATTATGGTCTTAAGCTGCGCCAAGTTTCATTTGAATTCATTCAGTAGTTTCTGCGTGATGCCCGAATAACAAAAAAACGCAGACAGACAGACAGACAAAAAATCGAAAACAAATATTTTTAGCTTCAGTACCGATTATATAATGTTTCAACAAAAATTTCCAAAACATCTTCAATGTACAAAATGTACAGAATTCGTATTATAAGTAAAGATTCTAGATTGCCATCGTGCCATACTAACGTTTGTTGTTACAAATGGTATAAGTAAAATCTCAAATTGCAGATAAATGTATAGAATTCGACCAGTTATACATGTTCATATAAATGTATATAAATGTATAGAATTCGACCATGTATAGATTACATGAAAACTTTTGTACATACCCTGCAACACCAGAACCTGTCTTAGTAGTTGTAGAATAAAACCAAGCCTTTTCACTTTCAGAAAAACAAGTTCCAATGTAGACACCGACTTTTTTTCCAGAAAGTTCTTCTGGGGATAAACCTGTGCAGAGAGGAAATTATTTTTATAATATCTTTCCATAGATATGCAAAATGATTTAGGCTTATTAGCCCCGGTTATAAAAACGACGGGTTGTTTTAAGTTTGACGAGTCTGTTTATGGGTGTCAATCTGTGTCACTCGCTAACGAACAGACGAATCAAGGTTGAACCGATTTGAATAGTTTTTTTTTTAAATGAAAGTTGAATGAGTCAGGATTGTTCCTAACTTATATACCTAGTTTGTGATTGATGAAAATCGGTCCAGGATGCCTGTCACCACAAAATGGCGAATTAATTTTTTATCCCCACAATATGGGTATCAAATTAAAATTTCGTTTGAATTTGATACCCATATTGTGCGCTTATCTAGTAGTAGTACTAGTAGTGCTATATACTATAACAAACTTCAAATTGGGCTGTGATTGGAGATTATTTTTTTAATTATTTAACAGGTTAACATTAATCTCACCGGCGTCATAAATAGCTTGATATGACTGTTCTAATATCTTGCGTGCCATTGCGTCCATAGTGTTGCCCAAACGGAAGTGTACTTTGAAAAATTGAGCGTCGAATAGTTTCAGCCCTGGCACTTTGCCGGTGTAGTGCACTACGTCGGGATGGTCAAAGTTCCACCGGAGGTTTTCGTTGTTGATTGGATTGATCTAAGGACAAATATTTGACAGTTATCTAAAATTTGTAGGTACCAGAGGCGATGGCTCCTCACGAGCCGATTCCTATCAGATTGTTAGGAACCATGCGTTCGACTAAACTTTACTTTCATATATGAATGTAAAATATCTCATCTATACTAATATTATAAAGAGTTTGTTTGTTTGCTACGCGCTAATCTCAGGAACTACTAATCCGATTTGAAAAACTCTCAGTGTTAGATAGCTCATTAGCATGAGGAAGGCAGATAGTATCTCATATGTTTCCTCTTTAGTTTTCTGCGATAAATACTAGGTAGTCTATGTTTTTCCATATTATAATCTAACTCTGTGTTAACTTTCATGAAAATATGTCGAGTAGTTTTCGCTTATCCTAAGACTCCCGCATACTCAATTTCACGAAAATCGTTGTAGCAGTTTCCGAGATTCAGATTATATGCTCCGTGGTTTCACGTGCGTATTTTTCGTTACAATGGAAAGACATTAATAAAATATACTTGGCTTTTATTACTTGTTCATAATGTAGCTTTGTATTAGTGAAAGAGTTTATAAAATCGGTTTAGTGGTTTAGGCGTAAAAGTATATCAATCAAAAAACTTATAACCATACTTAATATTATAAAGTTGAAGAGTTTGTTTGTTTGTTTGCGCGTTTAAACGCGCTAATCTCAGGAACTACTGGTCCGATTTGAAAAATTCTTTTCGCGGGAGCGGGGACCACGCGGGTAAAACCGCGCGGCGTCAGCTAGTTCGAATATATACGGAATACCTATGTATGAGTTAGGAATAAGGATTAATGCCTATGTAACATACATACCTTATTATACAGAATGTCTGACAAGTCCTTCACGTTGTGAGACTCTGGGTAGAGTCCCGACATGCCAGATATGATGATCTTCTCTCCACTCATGTCGTCCACTGCGCTTCTGCCGTCACATGTGACGGATGTATTGGGTGTCGGCACCATATCTTCTAGAACAAAACTTAATACAAGTTTCACTAGTACCTTCCTAGTTTGTATTATTTCTCCACTCTTGATTGCACATTTTATCTCTTGTCGATTCTTATCCTACCTGATGTAAAGTTCTTTATAAGCCCTACACTACACTTTAGGTTTAGACTTTAGATAAAGGAGAAAATATATATACCTACCTCACGATGTTTTCCTTCACCGTTTGGGACGCGTGATATTTAATTTCTTAAAATGCACACAATTGAAAACTTGGAGTCGCATGTCCCAGACCGGATTCGAACCTACGCACTCCGGAATCGGAGGCAGAGGTCATATCCACTGGGCTATCACAGCTCGTTTTGTTTGTACCTAAACATAAAAATAATGAAACTATAAAATAATCTTACCTGTCAATTAAACTTTGCCCAACTAAATTGGTGTGCTTTGAAAATTGACATTCGCACAGGTATGCAGAACAGTTTGCTTTATATATAAACTCTGTATAATATAATCAAATTTATTTGTTCAAACTAATTAACACCCGTGACTTCGTACGTTTGACATTTGTTTTTTATTCGCCATGAAAAGTTTCATTGCGTCTGTTTTTTATTCTTTACAAGTTAGCACTTGACTACATTCCTACCTAATGGTAAGTGATGTTGCAATCTAAGATGGAAGCGGACTAACTTGTTAGGAGGATGATAATCCACACCCTTTCGGTTTCTACAGACATCGTATCGGAACACCACCTCGCACAATAATTGTGCACTAAAATATCTCCTGCGTTTATGGTTATTCTCAAAATGAGATTGACCGCCGTGGTCGAAAAATTCGGTCGGAAGCATTATCACTACGTCATCATCATCAGCCGATAGACGTCCACTGCTGGATATAGGCCTCTTGCATTGACTTCCAAGCAGAGCAATCTCGAGCCGCCAGCATCCAGCGGCTCCCTGCAAACCGTTTGATATCCTCCTCCTAGTGGGGGGCCGACCAACACTGCGCTTTCCGTATACTATTCATTACGTAATTTCGTAGAATTTTCATTATAAGCCTATTTTCACGAAACTATAGGTACCTACTTGAGATTTTTTTGAAAAATAGCTCATTTCACATCCAGTGCTTAGTTTGCGTTTGTACTTACTTTTCTTCCGGAATTCCTCAGTGCCTGAAGACAAAAGTCTTCGAACAGTGCGTGTTGCCAGTGATGACCTATGGTTCCAAGACTTGGTCGCTAACTATGGGCCTCATAAGAAGGCTTAGAGTCACACAGCGGGCGATGGAACGAGCTATGTTAGGAGTATCTCTGCGTGATCGAATCAGAAATGAGGAAATCCGCAGAAGAACCAAAGTCACCGACATAGCTCAACGAGTTGCGAAGCTGAAGTGGCAATGGGCGGGGCACATAGTTCGAAGAGCCGATGGACGTTGGGGTCCCAAAGTGCTGGAATGGCGACTCCGCACTAGTAGGCGCAGTGTAGGCCGACCCCCCACCAGGTGGACTGACGACATCAAGCGAGTCGCAGGGATTCGCTGGATGCAGGTGGCTCAGTATCGTGATGTTTGGAAGTCCCTACAAAAGGCCTATGTCCTGCAGTGGTTACTTAGTTTGCGAACCTAGGGCCAGCGTGAACAAATTAACGAGATAAGCAGTGTGAGTAGACAAACATCCGAAACTAAAAAACAGTTAGTATTATTTACAATGGACAAACACTCGGTTTTTATACATTTCTATTAATGTGTAATAGATACAGTTAAATTATTTAACATTCGTCTAATATACGTAAATTAGTGATGTCATAAAGGTATTTAAAAAACTGATTTTGTTGAAATTTGCACATTCTGTATACCTACTTAATACCTACACTGTTTTGTTGGTCGACGTTATTATCGACAGAACCGATTCATGCGTCACTCACCCCCTTTCATTAATATTTTCGCATGTTTTATCTATATCTATACTTATCTATACTAATATATAAAGCTGAAGAGTTTCGTTTGTTTGATTGAACGCGCTAATCTCAGAAACTACCTACTGTTCCAATTTGAAAAATTCTTTCAATGTTAGATAGGCTATATATTATCCCCGTTTTCCTACAGGGACGGGAACCACGCGGCTAAAATATAATAGATAAATCTGTAAAGAGGTCAATTATGCACATGAAATACCTATTTCTAAAATACCTAACTATCAGGGGGTGATTATTTAAGTGATTGATGCCAAAAATGCAATCAGTAAATTTTTTGTCTGTCTATATGTTCGTTATAGAAACAAAAACTACTCGACCGATTTTAACGAAAATTGGTACAATTATTTTTCATACTCCTGGGCAGGTTATAGCATACCTTTTATCACGCTACGATCAATAGGAGCAGAGCAGTGAAGAGAAATGTTGGGAAATCGGGAGAAGTTACTCCATTTTTACAGCGATACTACTGTAAGGACTGGATTAACCCATTCTTGACCACTGTGCCAATTTGGGTACACTTAGTTAATGAGGGTATGTAGACAACATATTGAAGTTGGACAATATATTTTTATCTTAATGAGTAGTCAAAAGTATTTTGAATAAATACAAAATTGATCTATTTCATGTAAGTGCAGTGTTTTTGCATAAAACTCGATAAAAAATTGTTATCTAACGACTCGTGGAGGTAAGTACCTGTTTGTTATTTTTATTATTATATGCATTGTAAATTTCCATGTGAATAGTTATATTTCCATTTAAATAATAAATAACCAAGTGTATAAACAGATTTTCAATTCCTAAAACGATATACATAAGGTGTTATTACATGTAAAATATTGGTGTGCCAATTTGGGTACAACGGCTAAAAGTATTAGTTTTTGCAGATTATCAAGATGAACCCCAAACGATATTATAGCGCCAGTAACTAACGCCGTGGCTTAGAGAAGGCTCGAAATGCCATACACGAAGATAGTGACGATGGTTTGGAGTATGATTTGACCACAATCCCACCAAAACCAACTGGTGTTACCGACAAAGAGGACGATTTTGATGACGACGCTATTGCATCTAGCTTGTCAAATGACATTATAGGAGACATCGAGATGTTCGTTCAAAATGTTGGCGTTCTTTTGAATTCTGAGGATGATAGCGAAAGTAAACCATTGGCTGCAAAAAGGAACTGTTGAACAAACAAGGATTCGATTAACCACACAGTGGGTCATCTCCTCCCAGATGAATGGTAGAGGCTTAGAGGTTTAGCCTCCTTGCCCTGGTTGCTGGGGTATCTTGGTCCCCCGATCACGTTCTTCCATCTTTCGGGGCTGAAACCTTGTAGCCTATGGGGAGTCATGGATGTCAATACAGCCCCGCGCGAGATTCGATTGCTCGCCATGCCGCGCAGGATTGTTTTATATTGCAGTTGGTTGCCCTGGGAGGATTGCGTTGTGGTCTCTATCCTGCGTTGAGGCGGTGTTGATGTACGGCAATGAACGGTGAATTACAGAGATCGTTGAACCAAGTGGTGTACACATCGATCGGAAACAAATAATCCGGCTTGACGTAAGTCTTCTCCGAACAATTTTAAAAGTTATGCAGAATCCGAGTAACCAGTTTGAAGAGGTGGTGTTCAGATAGAAAACTCCAATTCCTCCATGCCCTTGACGTTGATAGGTTTAGAAAAATAAAAATACTTTACTTGTTTCAAACTTATCAACGAAAAGGAAAGTGGATGAAATGGAACAGTCGATATCAATAGTACAGGATTATCATTCATGGCAAAAAATGGTAGTGGCTTTTGTTCAGCTACATGATTGGTATAGCCGTGGCTAGCGCGTGGCGCTTGAATGTACATCCAAGAGAAGATGAGCTCATGGACCAGTTGCTACTTCGACGAAACATTACAAGATTTTAACTAAAACCGGCTTCAGAAAGAGCAACTGCCCGCCCTTCTTCATTGAACATCGAGTGTTTACAACTAGATGGTGCTAAATATATGTTCCTGAAAACCTTACGAAACGAGTGTGTTGTATTATGTATTATAGAAAACGAAGAAGGGTTGTAAAAAGGGAAAAAACCTCTCCATAGAAAAATCTTGCTTTGCCAAATTTTATACGTAAGTGGCCACTGTGCCAATTTGGGTACACCCCCGTAATTCCTGAAAAATGTACTTTCAATTTATTTTTTCTTCTTTTTATGTTTGTTTGTATTCCTAATATTAAGTAAATAAAAAAAATTGCTTTTTATAATTGACCATTTTTCTTTGGCCTCAAATGGGTTAAAGAGGTCTAAGGGCGGACGAAGTCGTGGGCGTCCGCTAGTACATAATAAATTTGAGTTACTATGTTTATTTTGTAAAATAATAATCATGAGTAATATTTTGTAAAATATAAATGTAACTTGAAAAAAAATTAAGGACTTCCGGTACAAAATGTCAACCCCTATTTCACCCCCTTCTGATTTTATTTAATCGTGCCAAGTCTCATTTAAATTCATTCAGTCATTCAAACGCCGTTCCAGCGTGATCCACAAAATCACGGATAGACAGACCAGATAGACACAAAAATAAATATTTGCGGCTTCAGTATCGATTATAATAATACTAGCTGACGACGTGGTTCCCGTTCCCGTAGGAAATGGGCTATCTATCACTGAAAGACTGAAATTTTCAAATCGGACCAGTAGTACCTGAGATTAGCGCATTCATTCAAACAAACAAACTCTTCAGTTTTATAATACTAGTATAGATAACCAACAAAAAATATCTTCAATGTACAAAATTGGACCTGTTACTGTTTTATTATAAGTAGGTAGATATAGATAGATATATAGATGACGGCTTCGAAGAGTGAGTTAACCCATTTTCAGACAAAAATAATGCTGAACTCGTACTGTGCAACTCCATTGACCACCTTAAAGCTGCCAGTCCACCGAAGTGGAGCGAGGCAGCGGAGCTGAGAAACGGAGAAATATTAACCAATAGGATAGCACAAAATCTCCGCTCTTCCTAAGTGGACAGGGACTTGCGAGCTAGTTTAAAAAATCATAAAAAACCGGTAAGCGGAGCGGGGAAACGGAGCTGGTTTGAAAAAATTAAATTTAATATTTATTTATTTAACAGTCTGCTAACATGTATTTATTTAACCGTCTGCTGCAATGCTGTCTGCATTAGTCCGTTTCTCCGCTGCACTCCGTCGCTACGCTCTGGTGGTCAGGCAGTCGAAGTTTAGAAGCACTGAGGACAGTACTGTTCAACAACTCCTGTTGGTACCTACAACAAAAACCGCTACAAGCGGTAGCGGTTTTTGATGTACCGCTACCGCTTCTGCCTAGGGCCATGTCTGAGCCCAACAACAGTGACAGCGGAGACGTTATTTGCATAGACGTAAAATAGTATATACCTACTAGTAATACATTTAAATTTTATTCCAGCAGAGCAAGGTTACAAGGTGAACTCTATTATTTAATTAGCTGACCCGGCAAACGATTTGGCTGTTTGTATTTTCCAATGCCACAAAAAAAGAGTTGACTGGGGTATAAAAAATAGAAAACGATCTATTCTCAGACCTATCCTTTATATATACATATAAGGATACGACAAATGACATAGTGACTTGAGAATTCTATATCTATATAAGACTATGTATTTATTTATTTCATAGGTACATTACGTTTATCACACTAATAGAATAAAGACGAAAGTTTGTGTGTATGTGTGTAAGTATGTTTGCTCCTCCTTTACGCTGCGGCGTGCGAGCCTATTTGGCTGAAATTTGGAATGATAATAAAAATTTTAATAAAAAAAATACAACCGACTTCAAAACCTAAAAACGTACCCACTAAACTAAAAAGCGAAAAATAACATCATAATATGTTCTACCTGCTGATCAGTATGAAGGCGGTGCTAAGCCGGTGATGTATTAATTCAAGCCATGTGAGCATATGTTATAGATTTAGATTTTGCAGACAGTGTTGTTTCATGTGGTCCTGTCAGAAATGGCTTAAATTGAGACAACACCGGCTAAGCACCGACTTCATACTGATCAGCAGGTAGAACATATTATGATGTTATTTTTCGCTTTTTAGTTTAGTGGGTACGTTTTTAGGTTTTGAAGTCGGTTGTATTTTTTTTATTAAAATTTTTATTATTTTTCAATTTTTAGTATAAAATTTCATCTCAAACGAATACATCAGACCCCTAATGACAGTCATAACCCATCTTGGTACTAAATTCTCAGCAATACAAATTAATCAAGCCCAAGCACAAGGTAGCTACCGTAATCCGTCAAGGGGTTCCCTTCATTGACCTTGGTCTTCATCATCAGACCCCTAATAACAGACACAACTCATCTAGGTAGAAAGTTCTCAGCAATACGAATTAATCAAGGCCAAACACAAGGTAGTTACTGTAAACTGTTAAGGAGTTCCCTTAATTGTCCTTGGTCTTCATCACCAAACCCCTAAATGACAGTCACAACCTATCTATGTGGAAAGTTCTCATTAATACAAATTAATCAAGCCCAAACACAAGGTAACTGCTGTAAATCGCCGAGGAGTTCCCTCGTCTATTTTATGACTCCATCATCAGATCGATTTTAAACTTTCATAATTTTGTATTTCTTAAAGGTACTAAATGGAAAAGTTTACGAACACACTAGACACCCATATAATTTTCGAAAGTTCCCCTCAATTTCTCCAGGATTCCATCATCAGATCTTGTCATGATGGCAATGGGACCAAATGGGGACTATACCGTTTCAAACAAAAAAAGAATTTTTGAAATCGGTCCAGGCGTCTTTGAGTAATCGGTGTACATACATAAAAAAAAAAAAAAAATACCGACCGAATTGAGAACCTCCTCCTTTTTGAAGTCGGTTAAAAATAGATTTTATTACAATACTTTTTGTCTCGGAAAATTCATGGACTGACTTCGTTCATCTGAAATTCTGTATTTTACAAATTCCACGGGAACTGTGAATTTTTCTGGATAATAAAGTAGCTTATATGTTAATCTAGGGTGAAATCTATCTCCATTTTCAAATTTCAGCCAAATCGATCCAGTAGTTGCGGTATAAAAGAGTAACAAAACATACTTTACATACAAACATACATTATAAAGGCGAAAGTTTGTGTGTGTACACAAACTTTCGCCTTTATAATGTTAGAGTAATGTGAAGTGTGATGTGAATTGTGTGTTCAAACATAGAACTAAAATAAAAAATTGGTTGTCTGTAAGGTCGGTTTACTGACGATAGTTGAACGTGACAACGTCATAAGAAAATACTGATGGGATGGTTGCATTTTTCAAAAAAAATGTTCGTTTTTCTAAAATACTGTTTAATAATCTTCATAGACCAGAATATACTTTTTTTTTGTAAAAAAAAGTTGGCAACCCTAGAGCGAGGGCACGACGTATGACGTCATCTTTTTTCGAGTGTGCAGCCGGCTCCCTCGAATTATAAGACTTTGTCACGTCAAAAGTGCCTTCTTCGTATTATGGTCTCAAATCGGGCCAAGTTTCATTTGAATTCATTCAGTAGTTTCAGCGTGATGCCCGGTTAATAAAAAGACAGGCAGACCAAAAATAAAAAAAAATTATTTATTTACAATACAATATCGATTATACCGTTTATTCCACGTGGTCCCTACATATAATACCCTTGCGTTATGAGCCTTACAATATGCATAATATGCACTAATATCAGAAGTAAATTATTTTTCACACAATTTATTATATTTATTTTTAAACATAGTGGATGTTTAAAAAATAGAGGAACATAAATAAAAAACATTTCAGTTTTAATTAATTTATTATTATTATTTATATGAAAGTGTACCTATTTAATGACACTAATTTCAACAAAATGATTTCCTTCGCTTCCGTAGCTTTAATCAAATAAACTTATAAGTGTTCGAATCATTGGCACTCTTTGAACAAAATGATAATTACAATTTACATATTAATTGAGAAAAGAAAAATAATAATAATTAGATGTGACTACTTCCTTACGTCTAAATCAACAATCAGTACGATAATTATTTAATTAATTATTAGTCAATATTCTTCTACACTACACCCAGTTGGTCCTTCAATAACTTTGTCTCTTCTATCAATGAAGATATCTGTGTGGTCCTGAAAAAAAAAACAAAATGTATACTAACACTATAAAGAGGTAAAGTTCGTGTTATTGTAGAGGGTAATCTCTGGATCTACTGAACCAATTTTGAAAATTCATTTACCACTATAGTCTGGCAAGTTCGTTGATGACACTCCCATGATATGCGGGCGACGGGGGGAAGACTGCGTGGGTGTGTGCGTGCGGGGAAGAGAGGTGCATCAGTCGTGGGTTTTTAATTCATCGCAACACGCCCCCCGGCCCGCGCGGACCATCAGGAGTGTTACGAACGAAGCTGCCAAGCTATTTTTTTGAAAATATTAGTTTTTAAATATCTGTCGGCCATGATGGTCTATATTTCAACTGTTTTATGACGTCACTATAACAAATCCCTTACAAACGTAGTGTTTGACAAAAATATTAATTAACAATTAGTTTGGTGTACAGTGCATCAAGTAACATTGTGACGTCACAAAATGGACGACAGCGTTTTTGACGTTTGGAAAATTTGAAAAATACTTGATTTATATAAATATATAAGTTTTATAAGAAATCCTTAATTTTTATTATATATATAATATATATATATATTTCGGACCTTTATTTAATGTACAGTACGAAATTAATATTGTATAAATTATATTTGATATGAATCAAATTTAATTTATACAATATATTTAATACCTATATTCACATTTCATAGACTGACCAGATCTCGAAATCAAGTTCACGTGACCAAAATATACATAAATGCCATAAACCACTGGACCGTTCTAGGTATGACAGACAGTCCTCTGTGCAGAGCCTGCATGGAGGAGGACGAGACACCGCTACACGTTATGCTCAGTTGCAGAGGCGTAACGGAACAACGAGCAACCTACATTGGCTCCTCAGCGACACTCCATGAGGCTATCGGCGACCTGGGCGGCCTGCTAAGCTTCTGGAGCGAGCTCGGCTGGATGGAATAAATCCAGCGGGAACCTACACCGGAGGGACCCACGCACAACGGCCAATCAAATGGCTAAGTGCGGAAACGGCCCAGAATAAAGAAGAAGAAGAAGACCACTGGACCGATGAGGCAGATATTATTGCGATAGTAAATATTAGTGTGTAGTAGTAGTGCGATAGTAATATGTACATAGAATAATAGTAATTGCTTAATGTTTATCTTACTGTTGTTGTAGGACGGACCAAATGGTGTCGCTGTGTGACTTGCCGAGCACTGTATCCTTCTTCTTGTACTCTTCTTGCCACTTCTTCATCTGTAATTCATATGAAACTTCTATGTAAATACTTCTGACACAATGTATTTTAAGAAATAGTCTAAGACCACAGATATAAGAGGTAACTAGATTTATAAAGTGCCAATTCTTTGTATTGAACCCAGCGTACCCAGGGGCGTGGCCTAAATGACTGTTTAATATTTAGTGAAAAATTAAATATGTCACCCTTACTTTAGAGTTGAATATTATTTATTCCTTTTAATATGTCACCCTTACTTTAGAGTTGAATATTATTTATTCCTTTTCTCACAGAACAAAACAAGACTGCTAGTACATGCGCGGACACGCTTGCGATGTTCCGCACACCCGGGTGTACGCAGGTCCCCCTTGCTACTTCCATTACTAAAAGCGCTGTGTCTGAGGCGGTTATGACGACTCTCGATTATCTCGTGTTCGCTCGTGCCGACGCTAGATGGCGCGAGTTGTTTCTATGAAAAGTCGTTTGTGATATAAGACGCTCGCCGTGCGGTCGGCTTCAGTATTCTTGTGGCGTTCGAGCCGTCCACATCAATAAGGATGATGACAGTTTTTTTTAATTGTATATTAATTAGGAGTATGCTAATAGTAAAGCAATTTTGTAAAAGTAACAGGATATCTGCGATCATTACTTTCGGAGCTACATGGATTTAAAGGGTCAGATTTGCGGCACAGTCACGGATCCCTGAAAAATGCCCCATACAAAATGTTAACGATTTAATGACGTCGTAGGTACATAATGATCGTTAGATTTGTATGGGCGGTCAAACAAAATTACTAATATCTTTGTAATTTTATCTTGTAATAACTGTATGTTATAACTAATAACATGGATTTTTTGGGAGTTTCTCGGATATTTTGAACGAGATAATGTACCATGTAATTTGCAGGTCAATGTAGCTGGTTAATTGTACAACTATTAATTAAGCAACAGTAAAAAAAAAACAGCTGGTTAGTAACAACTTCCTGGTGAACTCCTCTCCTCCCAATCCCTCCCTTTTTTTTATTCTTTACAAGTTAGCCCTTGACTACAATCTCACCTGATGGTAAGTGATGATGCAGTCTAAGATGGAAGCGGGCTAACTTGTTAGGAGGAGGATGAAAATCCACACCGCTTTCGGTTTCTACACGGCATCGTACCGGAACGCTAAATCGCTTGGTGGTACGTCTTTGCCGGTAGGGTGGTAACTAGCCGCGGCCGAAGCTTCCCACCAGCCAGACCTGGACAAATCAAGAAAATCTCAATCTGCCCAGCCGGGGATCGAACCCAGGACCTCCGTCTTGTAAATCCACCGCGCATACCACTGCGCCACGGAGGCTGTCAAAAATAATATAACTTGCAATAACTGTATGCTATAACTAATAACATGGATTTTTTGGGAGTTTCTCGGATATTTAAAGCGAGATAATGTACCATGTAATTTGCAGGTCAATGTAGCTGTTAAGTTGTATAACTATTAATTAAGCAACAGTAAAAAAAAAAAACAGCTGGTTAGTAACAACTTCCTGGTGAACTCCTCTCCTCCCAACATGTACCTTGTCTCCTCAGACTAAATACATAAGGACCAGTATCGCACCCAAATTCACGAACAAAATTTTCCGCCATTTTCTAAGGAAAACGATCTTAGATTTCATACATATCTTATACTAAACTAGCAGTTTTTGTTCGTTTTTTACACCATTTAACTACACAAAAAGGTATTTTTACGAAGGTTTTTAACCGACGCACACGATTGTAAACTATGAAACATCGATTCTATAGAGACAGTGTTTATAATCGCATAAGATCGTTGATCATATCAGACTTTGACAGAAAAATAATGTCTTGCGAGGCAGGTCTTTATCTAATTAGTCTGAGCTTGTCTCCGATAAATATTCTTTCAAGAAGATGTTCTGACCTCGTGCTGCTTGTGCTCCTTGTGCAGCTTGAGCGTGCGCACGTGGTCGGCGAGCGCGGCGGCCCGCTTCTGATGCTGCAGCAGCTCGGCCAGCAGCCGCCGCTCCTCGCCCGAGCTGCCGCAGCCAGCGCGGAGGTTCCTCACCACCGCTGAACATCTACATGACAGTTAAGTCTTTTTACGTTTTACTTCAATTAAAAGTTTTTGACATTTGCTCGGCCGGTAAGTCAGTAGGTAAGGCAGAAACACGAAATTGCCTAAACCGGCCGAGCAAATGTCGTACTATGACGTCACGGACATTGAACGCGGTTAGTCGCCGCGCGCTCATTTTAAAATTCCATATCTTGAGAACTAATTAACGTATCGAAATAATTCTTACAAGTGTAAACAAGTAACGTTTAAAAAGTACACGTTGAAAATTTTAAAATAGTGAATATTCTCCATTGTTTATATTACATTTTATTCATTTTAGATTGATGTTAATGGTAAAAAAATACTCAACTAAAAACTTAACTTAAAATACCTGATACTTTAAAAGACTTATCGAATAGAATAACAATAGGGTAGTTGACTAATATCAATATTAATATCGTGAAGTACATGGAATGAGGGTCCGAAATATATCGATACCAATTAATAAAAGTTAAGGATTTCTTTTAAAAGTTAATTTAAATATCACGTATTTTTTAAATTTTTCCAAACGTCAAAAACGCTGTCGTCCATTTTGTCACGTCACTAACACACCTGATTTACTAAACGTCGAACTAAATGTTAACTAATATTTTTGTCAAACGCTCCATTTGTATGGGTTTTATTATAGTGACGTTATGAAACAGTTGAAATATATACTGTCATGGCCGACAGGCGTTTTCGTATTGTCATAAACATATTTAAAAACTAATATTTTCATGTAATCACGTCTCACAAAAATATGCAAAAATGTTTTTTTAGTCTAGCTAGTAGAACGATAATGTACTATTTAAGACCAATTAAAAAAAAAAGCGTCAACAAGCCTATTAAATCTTTTTACGTTTTACTTTTAACAATTAAAAGTTTCTTGATGTCACGTAAACACTAAACCTTAACCGAACAGTTTAGTGTTTGACAAAATTATTAGTTATTTATTAGTTTGACGTTTATTCTTTTAGTGATATCAAGTAACTTCTTGACGTCACAAAATAGATGACAGCGTGAAAAATTAAGTTTTCTATTTTATATATTTTAATCTAAAAATTCTTAACTTTTATTAATTATTATCGATATACATATTTTGCACCCTTATTCCATTAATATTGAGTTAGCAAAAAAACTCAGAAGTAGATCAAAAATTAATGATAGTCTAAATGACAGGTACCAATAACTGCTATTTTCTAGATATGACAAAGACGTTTGACTAGGTTAATCACAATATCTCATTGGACAAAATCATACCTAAATGATAGGACTGTATGTACACAAATTAGTAAACTAGAAACTAATATTAAGACATTACATAATTCGACATACAAATGCAATAAAAATTGAATACCGCAAGGCAGTATCCTAGGACCATTTCTTTTCCTAGCTTACATAAACGATATAACAGTAGCGACAAGCCACCCGTGCTCGCATTTTTGGCATCGATCACTAAGTAATCACCCCCTGATAGTTATTTTAGAAATATTTCATGTACAGATTGACCTATTATAAGTAGCTATAGATATAGATAAAACATGCGAAAATATAGAAAGGGGCGAGTGACGCATGAATCGGTTCTATCGAAAATAACGTCGACCAACAAGACAATGTATTAAGTAGGTAAACAAAATATGCAAATTTCAACATAATCAGTTTTTTAAACACCTTTATGACATCACTAATTTACGTATATTAGACGAATGTTAAATAATTTAACTGTATCCATTACATGTACATACATATACATTACATGTATAAAAACCGAGTGTTTGTCCATTAAAACTAGTGCCAGTTAGATCCTATAATATACGAACTGTTTATTTAGTTTTGGATGTTTGTCTGCTCACACTGGTTAACTCGTTAATTTGTTCACTGGCCCTAGGTTCGCAAACTAAGTACGGGATGTGAAATATTGAGCTATTTTTCAGGTACCTACCTATAGTGCCGTTAAAATAGACTTATAATGAAATTAAGTAAATATAATATGCGGAAAGCGCAGTGATGCTCGACTCCCCACTAGGTGGACCGAGGATATCAAGCGGGTAGCAGGAAGCTGCTGGATGCTGGCGGTTTGAAAGTTGCGCTTGGAGGTCCACGCAAGAGGCCTATGTCCAGCAGTGGACGACTATTGGCTGATGATGATGATGATGATGGTGATGATGATGATGATGTCGTAATGATAATGCTTCCGGCCGAATATTTCGACCAAGCATTTGCGATCGTAGAAAGAGAATCGACGTGCCAATTGGCTACAGGGGCAGATACTTTAAAAGACCTAACGAATAGAATAGCAATTCTTAATTAAATAATATTCCACTACTTTATTTCTATAATAGTGTAAGTTAATTACCTGTATTTCATGTCTTCTTGGGATATCTCGACCAAGGCGCGCTTATTGTTAAGTAAAGTCGATTGGAGATGCACATTCTCGATTTCTTTCTAAAACACAAAAATAAAGATACAACTTTTTCTACAGCCAATTTTCATTTAAATTAAATTTCGTTCAATTTAAATGCAGATAATGTTATCTATATTTTAATCTATTCCAATATTATAAAGTAAGTTTGTTTGTGTCAGTCTGTACTTTTCACGGACCACAAAAATTAACAATAAACAATGTATGTAAAAAAATAAACAATTTTCTTTTGGTGCTTCTGTATCGTTGATGTATACTAATATTATATAGAGGAAAGATTTGATTGTTTGTTTGTTTGCATTGAATAGGTTCCGACTACTACTACTAACTACTGAACCGAATTGAAAAATTCAATGTGTGTAAAAAAAACTGCAAGAATGTGAGTTTTCTATTACTACGCAAAGAGTAGCAATGTGTGCACACACACACATTATTAAATCAAAATTAATTTCACATTTGACTAGAAGTATGCTTGACAAAGTTTGACAAAAAGTGGGGCGCTTCTTCGTAACTTAATAAGGTCCGTATATATCTACAGACATTTATCGTGCCAGACACGTGCCGTGGCAGACAAAATAATATTTTCCTACACAGTGTTTATTAACGTATTTATATCATCGTTCTCCTATTAAATGCACAATCAGCGACCAAAAAAGTCCCACTCAATGAGTGCCAAGCACAAGTTCTTGGCACTCAATTCAAGTAGTCGCATTTTAAATTTTACCTTAAAATCAATCCTTAAGGTTGAATTTGCTCTGAATTTAGGATTTTATTGAATATTGGACTATGTTTAAAGGACTTTAGGTTCATTTTGCTTTACCAATAATTCTAAAACTGCCAAAGCAAAATTGGCCTGTTTTAAGTGAAATTTTCTACATGATTGTACATACTTTTATTAGAAGAGGTTAATCTATACTAATATTATAAAGAGGTAAAGTTTGTAAGTTTGTAAGTTTGTCACATTTTTTAAATGGGGTAATCTTCGGAACTACTGGTCCGATTTTAAAAATTCTTTCACCAGTAGAATGCTACATTATCAGGGAGTGCTATAGGCTATATTTTATATAGGTATCATATATATTAGCCGAGTTATCACAGTTTTTGTCATACAGGTCGGACCGAAAATCCTCTTAAACAGACTTATTCGCATGCGCTGCCTTAACTATTGTGTAAAATTGAAATTAATGTATGGAAACTTTATGCATCTTTAAAAGTTCTACTAAAAAGTCCGCGACACCATATATCTATCTTCTATATATTAGCAGATATAGTACCTTTTGTGTTTTAAAAATTATTAATTTTATATACTTAGGTTTACGTCATTATTTATACAACTAAACTTTAATCCTTATTAAAATAAATTATTTAATAATCACAAGGATATTATGGAGATAAGATTTGCCCTTTACAGTATGTTAATTACTTAAATAGTTTCGGAGATAATACAAAATATCTAAAAGACGCAGAAATTCCGCTATATGACGCCCGGCGCTTTCATTTACGTAGTTCCCGTTTCCGTGTGAATATGGGGATCAAACATAGCCTATGACACTCGCAAATAACGTAGCTTTCTATTGGTAAAACAATTTTCCAAATCGGTCCAGTAGATCCAGAGATTACCTCCTACAACCACACGAACTTTACCTCTTTATATTATTAGCATAGAAGTCTCTATTTCTCTTGGTCATACCACCACTCTCGAAGGACTGGACCGATTTTGCTAAGGGTAGGAGTCAGATAGAGAAGTTACAGGGTAGGGTAGGGTACGGGTAGGGAAGCGTAGGGGTAGTGTAGGGGTAGGGTAGGTTTAGGGCCGGGTTTAGGGTAGTGGTAGGGTAGGGGTAGAGGTAGGGTAGTGGTAGGGTAGAGGTACGGGTAGGATAGGGAAGTGGTAGGGTAGGGGTAGTATAGGCGTGAGATAGGGGTACGGGTGGGATAGGGGTAAGAAAGGGATAGGGTACGGGGAGTTTAGGGGTAGGAAGGGGGTAGGGTGTAGGTAAGGTAGGGGTAGGTTTGGGGTAGGGTAGGGGTAGGGTGGAGGTAGGGGTAAGGTAGGGTAGGGTAGGGGTAGGGTAGATGTAGGGGTGGGGTAGGGTAGGGTTGGGGTAGTGGTAGGTTAGGGGTAGAGTAGGGTAGGGGCAGTAGTAAAGTTGACATCGAAATTTACGCGGACGAAGTCGCGGGCGTCCGCTAGTGATTTATATCTATCGTAACGCGGCCGCGCAGACGTTGACAGACACGGGCCGCGCCCGGCTAGTATTCGCGGAAAGAATATTTTGTCTGTGCGGTTCATGTCTGTAGAGTCCTTTTCATGAAATCTGAACAAATGACAATAATACCGCCATTACCAAATGCCTATGAGCGCCATTAAGGCATTAGCGCCGCGTCTGGGGGACTTCTTTCATGAAAATGACTTTTAGTGTCTCTAGCTACCTGCTCGGCAGTGTGTAGACGGTGTCTGTGGGTGTCTGCCACGCTACTTGTCTGTGACGCACTGTGTCTGTAGATATAAACGGACTTTTATACGCCAGTTTTTTTTATTCTTTACAAGTTAGCCCTTGAATACAATCTCACCTGATGGTAAGTGATGATGCAATCTAAGATGGAAGCGGGCTAGCTTGTTAGGAGGAGAATGAAAATCCACACCCCTTTCGGTTTCTACACGACATCGTACCGGAACGCTAAATCGCTTGGCTGTACCGGCCGAAGCCTCCCACCAGCCAGACTGGACCAATTAAGAAAATCGGTCCAGCCGGGGATCAAATCCAAGAACTTCGTCTTGTAAATTCACCGCGCATACCACTGCATCACGGAGGCCGTCGTTACATCGCCCATTCGATCACGACCGATACCGTGGATTTTCATCTTCCTCCTAACAAGTTAGCCTGCTTTCATCTTAGATTGCATCATCACTTACCATCAGGTGAGATTGTAGTCAAAGGCTAACTTGTAAAAAAAAACACGACCAGTCAGAAACGCAATTTCTGAGCGGCCGGACTTTACCTGCAAATCAGCGAGCCAGTCCCGGTACTGTCCGCTGAGGGCCTTCAGCGAGGCTATCTTCCGCGCGCACACGTCGGCGGCTCGCTGCTGGCGCACTATGTACTCGCTGCGCAGCCTGACTGTCGCTGGTGTCAGTAACTGGAACATGACCATAATGTTGCCAATTTGTGGGGAATTCCCCAAACCGTGGGAAATTTAACCTAAAAGATAAGTCCATTTCAGGTCCACTCTTGTGCCCCTTAACATTAAAATTTAAAAAATACAAAGTTTTTATTAAAATTTATTAAAGTGCATAAATCTAACTAATTATAATGAAATAAATAAAATAAAAACCAAAGTTTTTGAGTTACAACAAGATGGCGCACATAGAGCATGAACTATGACATGACAATTGGCAGCAAACGTCAAATCGATTATTAAAGCACCAATTGGTTCTTTAACTATAACTAAAAAAAACCCAAATAATTTGTATATTACCTCTAGACATTCCTTAGGGTCGGGTTCCTCCTTTTTCTCTAATTTAAGTATTGGCTGTGAAGCTTGCCTTTCCAATACTTCTTGTATAATAGACGTGAACGGTAGTTTTTGTCTCTGGAATAAAAACCATTACGTTTAATAAACTTAATGGAACTATTTTATTTAATTAAATTGAATTATTTAATTTTAATTGGGTTTTATTCAGCAAGTCTGATATATTTTCCGCAGCAGTGAATCCATGAGCTTTATAAAGAATATTTTTACCTACAAAAAGATTATTAGAATTAGGTAATACAATAATCTGGCGACAGTGGCCCAAACCCACAATCACTCAGTGATGAGTCTTTTTACCATTGAGCTATTAAGGATATAATGAAGGAATACCTCTTTTAGTATAGCATTGATGTCGTCTTGCTCGAGCGCAGGGTTTTTGAGTTGGAGCTCCTTGTATAGCTGGTCTTCCAAGTTGCAGGGCTCCAGTGTCCTGGGAAGGTAGAATTTGATAAATAAAAGCAAGCTTTGGATTGACGATGTTCTTTATATTTAACGTTGAAATAACCATGTTAAAGTGTTCGTAAAAACGAAAAGTCACTGCTGAAATAACCATTCGATAATCTTAAAAAGGAAAAATTACTGCCATGTAGTTTTCGACGGCCTCCGTGGCGCAGTGGTATGCGCGGTGGATTTACAAGACGGAAATCCTGGGTTCGATCTCCGGCTGGGCCGATTGAGGTTTTCTTAATTGGCCCAGGTCTGGCTGGTGGGAGGCTTCGGCTGTGGCTAGTTACCACCCTACCGACAAAGACGTACCGCCAAGCGATTTAGCGTTCCGGTGAAATGTCGTGTAGAAACCGATTGGGGTGTGGATGTTCATCCTCCTCCTAACAAGTTAGCCCGCTTCCATCTTAGATTGTATCATCACTTACCATCAGGTGAGATTGTAATCAAGGGCTAACTTGTAAAGAATAAAAAAAAAATGTGAAATGATATTAATATTATTTCCTTAAGACAAATAAAGAAATAAAAAAAGAGGCCTATGTCCAGCAGTGGATACATGATGGCTGATGATGATGATGATGATGATGATGATGATGAAGACAAATAACCATGCCGTACCTCGTGATGAATTCCCCTGAGGCGCACAGTATGAGGAGGGTCCGCAGCGGCGGCGGAGTGACCGCGAGGCCCACTGTTGGGCTGGCCTTGCCGCTCGTGCGGAGCAGATACCGCGCCGTGCTGGGCTTGGAGCATATCGCTTGGAGGATCGACTCGGTGTCACCTGGAGTACATTTGGTCTTATACTAAACTTCATCTGCGTGGAATTCAGTTTTTCAGAAATCCCGCGGGAACCATGGATTTTTCCGAGATGAAAAGTAGCCTATGTGATAATCCAGAGTAAAATATATTTTCATTCCAAAGGATGGTCCTTTTACTTCTTTCGAAATAATATTCATTATCTCCTAAGAAATGCAACACTAATAAGGATAATAATGGCGGATAGATGACGTTTTTAATGCAGTAGTAGATTTGACGTTTGCTGTCAATTGTCATGTCATAGTTGCTTTACGGGCGCCATCTTGTTATAACTCAAATATTTGGGTTTTAACTTCATTTATTTCTTTTTATTTAATTAGATTTATTCACTTATTTAGATTTTAATAAAATCCTTCTATTTTTAAAATTCTAATGATACGGGGTACAAGAGATGGACCTGAAATGGACCATCTCCTTTCAGCCAAATCGTCGTAAAACTGACAAAGTTTCATGCAAACTTTCATCCCCTATTTTATCCCCTTGGGGGTAGAATTGATCAAAATCCTTTCTTAGCGGATGCCTACGTCATAACATCTACCTGCATGCCAAATTTCAGCCCGATCCGTTTAGTGGTTTGGGCTGAGCGTTGATAGATCACTATGTCAGTCAGTCACCTTTGAGTTTTATTTAAGACTATATTATCTATACTAATATTATAAAGAGGTAAAGTTTGTAAGTTTGTCACATTTTTTAAATGGGGTAATCTTCGGAACTACTGGTCCGATTTTAAAAATTCTTTCACCAGTAGAATGCTACATTATCGGGGAGTGCTATAGGCTATATTTTATATTGGTATCATATATATTAGCCGAGTTATCACAGTTTTTGTCATACAGGTCGGACTGAAAATCCTCTTAAACAGACTTATTCGCATGCGCTGCCTTAACTATTGTGTAAAATTTAAATTAATGTATGGAGACTTTATGTATCTTTAAAAGTTCTACAAAAAAGTCCGCGACACCATATATCTATCTTCTATATATTAGCAGATATAGTACCTTTTGTGTTTTAAAAATAATTAATTTTATATACTTAGGTTTACGTCAATATTTATACTACTAAACTTTAATCCTTATTAAAATAAATTATTTAATAATCACAAGGATATTATGGAGATAAGATTTGCCCTTTACAGTATGTTAATTACTTAAATAGTTTCGGAGATAATACAAAATTTCTAAAAGACGCAGAAATTCCGCTATATGACGCCCGGCGCTTTCATTTACGTAGTTCCCGTTCCCGTGTGAATATGGGGATCAAACATAGCTTATGACACTCGCAAATAACGTAGCTTTCTATTGGTAAAACTATTTTCCAAATCGGTCCAGTAGATCCAGAGATTACCTCCTACAACCACACGAACTTTACCTCTTTATATTATTAGCATAGAAGTCTCTATTTCTCTTGGTCATACCACCACTCTCGAAGGACTGGACCGATTTTGCTAAGGGTAGGAGTAAGATAGAGAAGTTATAGGATAGGGTAGGGTACGGGTAGGGAAGCGTAGGGGTAGTGTAGGGGTAGGGTAGGTTTAGGGCCGGGTTTAGGGTCGTGGTAGGGTAGGGGTAGAGGTAGGGTAGTGGTAGGGTAGAGGTACGGGTAGGATAGGGAAGTGGTAGGGTAGGGGTAGGATAGGCGTGAGATAGGGGTACGGGTGGGATAGGGGTAGGAAAGGGATAGGGTACGGGGAGGGTAGGGGTAGGATGGGGGTAGGGTAGATGTAGGGGTTGGGTAGGGTAGGGTTGGGGTAGTGGTAGGGTAGGGGTAGGGTAGGGTAGGGGTAGTAGTAAAGTTGACATCGAAATTTACGCGGACGAAGTCGCGGGCGTCCGCTAGTATTATATATAGATATTTTTACGGAGCTCTTTGACCGACAAACACGATTTTTCACAAGAGACAGTTTTTATAAATCGCATTAGTTCGTTGATCATATAATTTGACAGAAAAGTAATGTTTACCGAGGCAGATCCATATCTAGTTAGTCTGATGTTGATAATGATGATGATGACAATGTTTACCTTCGTCAGCTGCGGCGTACTCGCTAAGCCGCTCGAGCACGGGCAGCGTGACGGTGTGCACGCCGCCCGCGTGCGCGCACGCGTACGTATTGCGATTCACCTGCACCAAAAAGAACATGCTATCGTAATCAATACTGTTTTAACTCGCGATTCCCTTAGGAACACTATTTATTTCTGGACGTTTTGATCAGCAGTAAAAAAGCACTTTTTGACAAGGATAGGAAAAAGCTGAAATTGTTGAGGCAACAGCTCCTCGTAGCAAGTTTATCATTACGCTAGATTAGAGTAGTTGACTCATATCAAATGTATGCCTAATATAAACAATATTGATTTCGTATAGTACATTAAATAAGGGTCCGAAATATATCAATATTAATAAAAGTTAAGGATTTCTCATAAAACTTAATTTAAAAATCTTGCATTTTTTTCAAATTTCCAAACGTCAAAAACGCTGTCGTCCATTATGTGACGTAACAATTGTGAAGAGGTTCCTCACTCTGGAGCCCTGACCGCTGATTGCTTGGGAACTCAAATGTCCCGGAGCGGGAGGTTTGATTTTTTATTATAAATTTTTAATAGTGGAGTATTAATTTTCATATTTATAACATTGTTAAAATTAAAAAAAAAACGGATATATAAATAAAGTAATTTACCAGATACAGATGCACGGGGCACACATATTGCAACACTGTTGGCTCCTCCTCCATCACGATGTTCAGCTCCACTGACTCCACAACGTACAGGGCGTGGCTGTCGTCATCCATCTCTGTAGCCTGACAATTTCACAATAGTACAATACATTTCACTACTAGTACAATACACTACACTACAATAGTACTTATGGTACGCATCCACATAGCCGCATAAGTATCGGACGCATTGCATCGCCTATTTTGCATTGGACGCCTATCTTTAGGATGCCGCGCTACGAGATAATTAGCTATTTTTAGCAGACTCCCCACCAACTCAAACCAATGCCGAACAAGGAGGGGCTCATTAACCCTACATACAACAATCATAAGTTCGTGACTCTACTCAAGGTCATTCTCTGCCATTCTACGGTCTTATTTTGATTACAGTTTGATTTGTTAATTAAGTTAAAATCTTTGACAGTTAACTAACACCCCCCTTTTCTACTCAAGTCACTCTCCCCGCCTATCCCGAATAACTCATAAATAGTTACACAACAATAAATGTGGACGGTTCGAACGCCAAGAGCATGCTAAAGCTGACCGTACGACAGTCAGAAATAAAAATAAAATTGTTGCACACCACACTAGGTTACAAAAAATTAGTAATTATTTTAAGGGTAATTACGTTTTTATAATAAAATGCCACATTAAACCACGGGCGTGTCTATCAATAAGTTCAAAGTTTTTATTAAACATAAGCTTGTAAACGACAAAATTGCTTGGAAATGAAATGTATTACATGACAGGCTACATATACACCTATTGTTAAATGGTGATAAACTAAAAAAGGTAAAACCTGGCTGAGTTTGTTGTGGGCTCTTCTCAGACCAAGACGCGTTTGGAACCCTTATAACTTTAATTTTAAGTTTTCGACTAATTATTATAACCATTATCTTAAGTATAATATTATTACCTGATGTTTCGAAAGAGCTTGTAAACTAAGTCTATTTGAAATAAATGAATATTGATTGATTGATTGATTGATTGACATACATAACCCTTGTTGCAGTCTGGTAAAAATAATAATGTACTCACATTGGACAGTAGCAAGCAATGGTACAGTACAGCCGAGGCGCTCGCGATCACCACAAGCGTGGGGGTGTCGACTCCACCCAGCGCAGTTATAGCACACGACTCGGACCCATAGTTGTCATCCGCTGGTGGATACATAGCCAATGGTCCCTTTAGCTTCGGTTTATGTAGGCTAAAAATATTTTATTTAAATATTCCAGTTATCTTTTTATGCAACGTCTAAATAAAATAAAATAAAACAAAAAAGCCTTTTAGTTTACAAGTAAGGTGTACAAATAATATTTATACTAATACAATTTATACTAATTATACTTATGTACTAAAAATACATTTAAAAAAAAATCTAGTGGAACAAGAACAAACGAAAAGAGGATTTCTTGGTGAGGGTGAAGGCCTCCTCCAGTGCGGACCATTTTTGATGCAACATCTGAAGGCAAGTAATTTTTTTTAAATGTATGCTTTAAAATTCAGAATAGCAATCTCATTAAGTTATGCATTGTTAAAATTTCATGAGTTTTGAATTTTGAATTTGATCCACAGAAGAGGAAACCTATCTCACCTCTTATTTTCAAAGTTAGTGTGACTTCCTGTACTGTACAGCTAGAGGGCGGCTTCAGACGTGGCTAGTTACCACCCTATCTGCAAAGTCATACTGACAAGCATTTTAGTGTTCCCATACAATGTTGTGTAGAAACCAAAAGGGGTGTGTATTTTCATCCAACTCCTAGCAAAGTAGCACGCTTTCATCTTAGATTGCATCATCACTAACCATCAGAGTGTAATCAGTGACTTACTTGTAAATAACAAAAAAAAAATTACTATTACATGCTCAGAGTTAGTGGTAGTCACACATAGCAGTATTAACCACAGAACAGACAACGCAAAAAGCTAACGCTTTTAACAATAGAAGTAGCAATGGGGCGTGGCTCGCGTACACCCGGGTGTGCGGAACAACGCAAGCGTGTCCGTGCATGTAAATTCTAAAATAACGTTGACATATTTCATTTTTCACTAAATATCAAACAACCATTTAGGCCACACCCCTGGGTACGCTGGGTTCAATGCAAAGAATTGGCACTTTATAAATCTGGTAACCTCTTATATCTGTGGTATTAACAATGAAACAATAAACATACCTCTTATTGTCAATGTCACAGTGCATCATATACACATCTCCATTGCCACTAAGTATCAACAGATGTTCAGAGTCAGGGGTTGGTGTGAAGTCCACGGCAGCATCTCCGTAACTCTCGAGAACTGTTTGACCCAGTGCACCGGCTGGTTTTGGGCCAATACTGAACACTTTCACTAGCTTAGGACCAGTCTTTAAGCCAATATTGTAAAGCCTGAAAGTTCAATGACCCCATGTGGGTTAACCAGCAAAGATCTAGTTCCCGTAGGAATACAAGATAAAATATAGCTTTCTATTGGTCAAAGAATTGGCCCCATATTTTTGGAGCAGCATCAATCATGTTCATTACCATTAAAGGATTTTAATTTCAATCAAATTAGTCCAGTAATTTCAAAGTTTATTCAATGTGAACAAACAAAATGTTAGTATAGAATATCGTCGGTATATTCTAAATGATATGGCAAATATTCTTAAAAAAAGTACATTACCTCATAGTGTTATCAGAGACTAGTACCAACAGATGTGTCACAGACTTAGGATGCCAGTGCACTCTATGTATTTCCCCTTGTAGATAGAGGAATTTTTCATCTAATGAGTAGCTCCTGTAAGAATAAAATAAATAATATAAAAAATCCAATTAGGACATTAAAAAAAATAAAATACATACAAAAACAAAGGAAGTAGCTGTTGCCATCAAGAAATTTTTAAATGTAAGTGGGCAGACCACACAATCAGAGGCAAAGAAAAATAGAGCAAAACAGTCATGCAATAAATAAAAGTCATAATATGCAAAGCAGAAGATAAGAAGAAGGCCCAAACAGAGATAAGTGGATGAAATAAGACGGGTGGCAGGGGGCAACTGAGCAAAATCTGCAAGGGATTGAGAATTGTGGAAAAGCTTGGCCTTTGATCTCGGGGACAACCAGATGAACTCTGAATAAAGGCTTTTATTATACATAATTAGGACATTCCAATTTTTTTATAATAATAATATGCAAATACTCATACAGTAGAATCTCACTCACTGATTGGGCACTTTAATAGATTGACACATCCAATAATAATCATCAATGAATTATAAAAAGGGAAAAACATTTTCCATTCTGATGCAAGGCATTTTCAATTCCAGCTGATAGATAAGTTACCATACCATTATATGTAGTAGTACTAAGTGTACCAAGATGAAATTTGGCAGAGAAGTAGTTTATATTTAGTAGAAGTCTGCTAAGAATGGATTTTGCAACAGAGCCATATTAAGGTGTAAGAGCATACAAATTTATGGCTGTTAATCAGTCGTTTCATACTTACTTGCAAAAAACTGTCTGTCGGCCTGAGTCAAATAGTCCCCCACATCCCCATCTTGATGGCAGCTCCACCACCATCACACCTCTGCCTCCCCACAGACAGAGTTTACCTCCACATTCACTACTGATCACATGCTCCACAGCAAACGCAGGTGGACATACCAGTTGAAGTTTCTGTAATAAAATCATACAAATCATATTAGTAATATAAAAGATTTCATTGTTTGTTTGTAGTTTGTCTGTTAAATTTGTTAGTCTATTTGTTTGCATTGAATAGTACTAAAACTACTGAACTGGTTTGAAAAATTCTTTCACTAATGGGATGGTAATTTTATCTCCATATTCTTATGGGAACAGAATGTGTGGCATCTGCTAGTCTGTAATAAAATCATACAATAATCATAGAAAACAATTAACTCTTTTTTTGGTATCCTCACAGATACCATGGAAAGGAACAGAAGTCATGTCTGACTTTTAGCAACTAAGTAAACTACACAAAAAATTAAAAAAAATCCCTTACATAGCTTTGTAGTGGTAAAAAAAATAAATAATAAAAAAATTGTGTAATTAATACTGGCATTTCTTTTTATGTGTTTACGTTACAGAATTTATTTTGAACTGAACAACATAACCTCAGATCTAAGCCTCAGATACTTAGTACATGAAGAATACAGCTAAATGATCTTGAATATTGTAAATTTTACCTGATATGAAGTATTTTCATCAAGTTCTTCAAGCCGATTCAAATTTACACAAAACAAGCAGTTTTCAACAGAATTCCAGACGTACAAAACATCATCTTTGTAGACGAATAAATTGCGCAATTTAGCATCAACATCATTTAAACTTTCTTTAATATCTTTGAATATCTTATGGTTTGCTAATTTCGACTCATATAATCGACAATCCATTGTAATTACTGTAATATAAAAGTAAACTACAATTTTGTTTTACAACCATTCAAGTATTTACGATTTTACGAACCGCTAATCTAAAACAAAATTGAAAATGACATGATATGACAGTGACAACCACAGACCACAAATGAAGGTGACAACCAACTGACATGGACCTGACATGGATCTATTAATCTGTGGACCTGACCAAAGAATTTTTTTTACCATAGAAAACCTCAGATGAATTATCAGAGCAGAAAATAAGTATTTGTATCGAAAATAAATCTATGGAAAATACCTTAAAAATACATAGATGTATTTTTTTATAATTGACTTTACTGACTTGCGTTCGTGTTGTACTGAGAGCAACGTTAGAAGAATACCGACGAGTTCTATAACTAACTAGAGTTTAACTAACTCTAACTCTAATATATTTCTACTCACATACATTATCAGGAATTGAAACATTTAGTTATGCCTATTTTTTAACATCTATATTTATTATTCTATAGAAGTAAAGTGGTAGGTACTGTAGGGGGTAACCTCTGGATATCCTGAACCAATTTTGAAAATTCATTTACCAAATGCAAATGCCAAAAATGCAATCAGTAAAATTTTCGTCTGCCTGTCTGTCTGTTTGTCTGTCTGTCTGTATGTTCTTTATAGAAACAAAAACTACTCGACGGATTTTAACGAAACTTGGTACAATTATTCTTCAAACTCCTGGGCAGGTTATAGTATACTTTTCATCACGCTACGATCAATAGGAGCAGAGCAGTGAAGAGAAATGTTGGGAAAATGGGAGAAGTTACTCTATTTCAAGTAATCATTTATGACGGGTAGGGGTAGGATAGGGATAGGGTACGGTAGGGTAGGAGTAGGGTAAAACGGGAGAAGTTACTCCATTTTACAGCGATACTACTGTAAGGGCTGGATTAAAGAGGCTGGATTAGAGAGGATATAATATAAAAATCAGTGCCACTTTTTGTGCTAATTTTATAATTATATAGTGATTTATTTATTTTGCAATCATCCGCGAAAAGTCGACGAACCCATGCGACAACGTCACCCAGGTCCGACAAAATACTCTCTACGTACGTTTCACCCCGAAACGTGCAATTGCAAAGTCTTTTGACTTTGCAATTGCACGTTGTAGAGTCAACATCTCCTGAGGATGCTCCGGTTTCGGGGTGAAACGTACGTAGAGAGTATTTTGTCGGACCTGGGTGACGTTGTCGCATGGGTTCGTCGACTTTTCGCGGATGATTGCAAAATAAATAAATTATTATATAATCATGATGAACTTCCGCAAAGTAACGCCTGCTTCTATCCAATATCTAATTTTATAACTCAAGAACGGGCTCACTTAGAAAAAACCAAATACTTAGGCTTTGTTCGGTCTATTTAGTTTAGTTTACTTTAGATGGTTTATGTGAAGTTTGCACAAAATCGGTCGGTGCCCTTTGAGCGTGGTGCGATGACCAAAGGACTATTTCCCAAGAGACTTCTATGCTAATATTATAAAGAGTTAAAGTTTGTTTGTCGTTGTAGGTGGTAATCTCTGGATCTACTAGAACGATTTAGAAATACTTTCACCAATAGTAAGCTACGTTATTTGCGAGTGTCACAAGCTATGTTTGATCCCCATATTCACACGTGAACGGAAACTACGTAATTGAAACCGCGGGGGAAATGCCGCTATACGATAGCGGCAATTCTGCGTCTTTTATAAATTTTGAATTTACTCCGAAACTATGTAACTAATTAACGTACTGTAAAGGGCAAATCTTATCTCTTTATTACCCTTGTGATTATTAAATAATTTATTTTGATAAAGATTTAAGTTTAGTTATATGACGTAAACCTAAGTATATAAAATTAATAATTTTTAAAACATAAAAGGTACTATATCTGCTAATATATAGAAGATAAATATATGGTTTTTGTAAAACTTTTAAAGGTACATAAAGCCTTCATACATTGATTTCTATTTTACACAATGGTTAAGGCAGCGCATGCGATTAAGTCTCTTTAAGAGGAAATTCGGACCGACCTGTATGACAAAAACTGTGATAACTCTGCTAATATATATGATACCAATATAAAATATAGCACTCCAATCACAATATAGCCTATAGCACTCCTCGATAACGTAGCATTCTATTGGTGAAAGAATTTTTGAAATCGGACCAGTAGTTCCGAAGATTACCCCTTTCAAAGAATGTTACAAACTTACAAACTTTACCTTTTTATATTATTAGTATAGATATAGATTATTTGTATAGATATACATTAAGATTAATGTTTTGTTTTATGCTTTAAAGATGATGATGAGTTTCTAGATTGAAATTGATTTGAATTGATGATGATGATGCCTTTCAAAACGAAAAGTAAATACCCTTTTTTAATTCCCGTGACAGTGTCAAAAAGTACGTTTTTGGGACCGAATATTTTTAGTGTTCCGTAGTCAACAAGGAACTCGTGTAGTTTCACCATGTCAAATTGTACGTCTGTTCGTCTATAGTTTAGTCACAGAAAACTTAAGTACAAGGTTCAAAGGCCCAGATTCTTTTAATTCTAAAAAGATGTATGTAATTTAGTGTGCCTATGTAAAATACGGAACGCCGACGAAGTCGTAAAAACCTTGAAATATTTACCTATTTTGTGGTACGTAGGTACATGTAAAGTGTAGATAATTAGCTCATAATACCTATGAGGTGTTTAGTGGTTAAAGTGCTAAGTTTCGAGTCAAGTACGGCGTACAGGGAAGAAATCCTACTCCGTGCGTGGCCCGACACACACTTGGCCGGTTATTTTAATTCAGTGTAACCAACTCTCGAAAATATTTATCCCTAAAGTTTGTGTCAAAAACCCCTAAAATCGCCTTAATTATTAAGTTGTCACCCTAGAAAATATAAATTAATAATAATTAAGAAATGGCTGTAATATGTTTTAAAAGTCTATATTTAATACAGACAAAATATTACATCTTCATCTGAAGTTTCAGATATTTTGAAATCATACATGTTGAGATTGAATAAAATTAACTATTTTTTTTATTGGATGAAAATTGCCGCCAGTTGCCACAGAGTGGTTGTAGAATAACATATTATACGTCGTTTTAAGTCACTAGGTCAAAAAATAAATATTAAAATTATCATCAATTTAAAAATATTAAAGGGTCAAAAAATCCCTGAAAATACCCCTAAAAATTTCATACTTATTTACCTCCTAAATCTGAGGGGAAAACCCCTAAGTTGAGAACCCTGTTTTAATTCGACGCTATAAAACCAAAAAAAAAAATAATCTAGCCTATTTTTTTCAATATGTATTTTTTTATATATTATAACTGTTTACTTGATATTTTTTTTTGTGTTTTCCATCCACGCGTAGGATCTTAAAAACATATCAATGTTTATTATCATGTCGAATAACGATGAAAGCTAGGATGTACATGTACTTACACAATAATTCCTTCCATTACTGCTCGAAGCTATAAATAGAATGCACTTTAATCAATATATCTAGGAATTGGGCATGCGTGATACGTGCCGTATCAAATATCGGCGTCCACCGGGCAGGTAACGATCCAGACTAGTCTGCCTGTTGAACTTGTAAACACAGGGGCTGTTCGATAAGGTAACAATTATTTTATATTTAAGATTTACTGTGCATAATTTAATCTTTATCTGTGTAACTATAATGCGATGAAATTACTGATAAATGTAAATTGTTTTTTTTTTACTCAATTTCTTTGCAACTGTGCAAAAGTGCAATGCGACTGTGTGTGTACTTACCTACTATACCTACCTATGTGTAATATGTACCCGGTAGGTACATACTTATTACGATTGTGTGTGTGTTTTGTGGCTGCGTTTATTATGTCTATGTAACTTATTGTAATTAATAGGTAGGTATAAAGAAAAAATATTTTTTCATGGACCTTTGAAATATGTATATAACTAATTTATCTATGCTTAATTACCCACAACCCACCCACCTAGGTTCGTGTCTTATATAGGTAGGTATAGAATGCTTCTTATTAAAAATTTAAATAGAAATCCCAATGAATAGGACAAACTGCGCAGCTAGTATAGGGTTGCCAACATTTTTTCAGCGAAATTTGTATTCTTCGAAATAACCCCTAAAAGATTTAGTAGGTAGGTTACACTTAAAGAATATATGATGACGATGATGATAAAGAAAATATAAGAACATATTACTATATACAATACTTTATTTTCACTTTTTTCACATTTTTAAAAAGAAAAAAATTAAAAATATTTGAAATACAAACTTTGTTAAACTATGCGTTTTACCAGACTGCGTCAGAAAGAGAGTATTGTTTTTACCTAATGTATATTCATTTCTCTGTCACGCCCTGCAGCCTAGTAAACGGCTGGACGATTTTTGACATTTTATAGGGTGTCGTTGTATTCATCAATATTGTGGTAATGAGTAATGACATAGGCCTTACAAATTTTCAAAAATTTTCGTGTCAACGTCTTATAATTTGATGAAGCCAGATGCAAACTCGAAAAAAGATGACGTCATGCGTTTTCCCTCGCTCTAGGGTTGCCAACTTTTTTTACAAGGAATAAAATATATCTCTCTCTAGGGTTGGCAACTTTTTTTTACAAAAAATAAAGTATATTATATTTTAGAAAAACGAACATTTTATTTGATAAATGCAACCAATTCATTAGGTAGTATTTTCTTATGACGTTGTCACGTTCAACTATCGTCAGTAAACCGACTTTACAGACAACCGATTTGTTTTATTTTATTTTTATACAATACTAGCGGACGCCCGCGACTTCGTCCGCGTAAAAATTTATGTAAACTTCTCTACCTCTACCTTACCCTGCTCGTAAACCTACCCAACCCTACCCTACCCTACCCCTACCTTACTAATACCCTACCGCTAACCCTACCCGTACCCTATCCATACCCTATCCTACCCTACCCCTAATCTATCCCTACCCTACCCCTACCTTACTCCTACCCTACCGCTAACCCTAACCCCTCCCTACCCCTACCTTACCCCTACCATAACCCTACCCTACCCGTACCCTACCCCTACCCTACCTTACCCTATCCTACCCCTATCCTACTCCTCCCCTACCCTATACCTTACATATCCTTCCCCTACCTCTACCTTTCCCCTACCCTACACTACCCCTACCTTATCCGTACCCTACCCTACCCTACCCTACACTTTCCCTAAATTACCCCTACCCTACCTCTATTCTACCCCTTCCCTACCTCTATCCTATCCCTACCCTCAGCAAAATTGGTCCAGCCTTTTGTGCGTGGTGCAATGACAAAAAAGACTATAATTTCCCAAGCGACTTCTATGCTAATACTATAAAGAGGTAAAGTTTGTGTGGTTGTCGGGGGTAATCTCTGGATCTACTGGACCGATTTGGAAAATTCTTTTACCAATAGAAAGCTACATTATTTGCGAGTGTCATAGGCTATGTTTGGTCCTCATATTCATACGGGAACGGGAACCACGTAATTGAAACCGCGGGGCGTCAAATAGCGGCATTTCTGCGACTTTCAGAAATTTTGTATTATCTCCGAAACTATATAACTAATTAACATACTGTAAAGGGCAAATCTTATCTCTATAATTTCTTTGTTATTATTAAATAATTTATTTTGATAAGGATTTAAGTTTAGTTGTGTAAATAATGACGTAAACCTTAGTTTAAAATTTAAATAATTTATTAAAGTACTAAAGGTACTATATCTGCTAAAATATAAAAGATAGATATATGGTGTCGCGGACTTTTTTGTAGAACTTTTAAAGGTTCCAAAAGCCTCCATACATTTATTTCAGTTATACGCAATGGTTGAGGCAGCGCATGCGAATAAGTAAGTTTTTCGGTCTGACCTGTAAGAGAAAACCCGCGATATCTCAGTAGTTATATATGATATAAATATAAAATATAGCCTATAGCACTCCCCGATAACGTAGCATTCTATTGGTGAAAGAATTTTTAAAATCGGTCCAGTAGTTCCGAAGATTACCCCATTTCAAAAAATTGTTACAAACTTACAAACTTACAAACTTACAAACTTTACCTCTTTATAATATTAGTATAGATTTAAAATACCGTTTCAAAAATAGGTACGAGTATATGAATCATACTATTACGTTTGTGATTTGTATTACTGTTTTAACACTTATTAGTCAAAAAGCGTATAGTCGGATGCAAACTTTATGACGTCTCTGAAATCAGCTGCGGCTGTCGCTACGCGCAGGTCATGCGTAAAGTCAAGACGCGTGCCGTGACGCGTTTGTCACATTCTATTTATAAACTTGCGGACGCCCACGACTTCGTCCACGTGAAAATCAATGATTTTAAACTTATCTCGTGGTTGTTCATTATGACTATTATTTAAACGGGTACATACATACCACGATAAAACGACAAGATTTTTAATGTCGATATTTCGACCCAGTTGCATGGATCGCGGCGCCCTCTTGGTTTGCACAATTCTAGAATTGAAACGCCTAATAACAAAAGCGATGTCGTGACTGTGGTTTGTCTAAACAGCCTAAAACGCGAGGTTGTTGAAAAACAAAAAAAAAGAAAGTGGGTAGATCGATTCTGCCCCTATCAGCTGATGTCAACTTCGCATCTCGCAACTTCAGTCCCGTCGTGACCACGATCCATGCAACTGGGTCGAAATATCGACATTAAAAATTTCGTCGTTTTATCGTTGTATATACCCGTTTAAATAATATTCACGTGAAAATCGTTTAGCTAATATCATAAACAAAGAAAGCCCAATTCAGATGAGAATGATGATGAGGGATAACTATCTTACGATATCTTGGATTTACTTATTGGTTGGTCCAGACAATCTATGTTTTTTTAATATTAATTAGTTAATATTGACCTTATTTGTGAATGTCTCATAAAAATTAAAATCTTCAAACCTTGACATCATTCATAGTGTACATAATATTATTAATATTAGCTATAGTTGGCAACCCTAATTTTAACAGGACGGGGATATATTTTCGCTTACCGCGCATTGCGCAACCATACGCCTCGTGTTCAGATTTCAGAGTAGACTCGATGTTTGGCGCATACTTTATATACATATATCTTTGGTGTATAGTCACGCCACTGCAGTTCCGAGTAAAGATTTTTTAAATATTATATGTATTATATGTATTACTAGTAAGTAATTTATTACCCGACTGCAAGAAAGGTTATGTTTTTTATTACACGACTGCAAGTAGGCTTATTTATGTTTTTCGCGCGTATTTTGTATGTAGGTATATAAAAGTTTTTATTACCTCATATCTTCCAAACCGCGGAACGGATTTACGTAATTAAGATATCGTTAGATTTGTCTTAATGAAGTTGAAAAAAAAATCAACACAACGACGACTGTACTGACAAAAAAAAGTCAATATATAAAACTAGCGGACGCCTGCGACTTTGTCCCTATATCACCCCCTCCTGTTAATACTATTTTTGCATGTTTTATATATACATACATATAATAAATAGCCTACACATCATTTTACAAAAAGATAACTTGAAACGTGAACGAATTATTAACAGAATAGATTATATCATTCCGTACCCCTATTCTACCGACCCTACACATACCCTACCCTACAAATACCCTACCCCTACCCAAGCTTCCTCTTCCTAGCCCTACCCCTATCCTATCCTACCCCTACCCAACCCGTACTCTACCACTACCCTACCCTACCCCCTTCTTTACCGCAACTCAACCCCTACCCTACTCCCATCCTACACCTTCCCTACCCCTTCCCAAGTTAGAGAATCCTCCTTCCCAGCCCTAACCCTATCGTACCCCTATAGAATCCGTACTCTACCACTACACTACCCTACCCCTATCTTAGAATTTTTCAAATCGTTTCAGTAGTTTCGGAGCCTATTCATTACATACAAACACAGAAACAATCTAATCTTTCCTCTATATAATATTAGTACAGATGAACTTCTGAAAGACTAACGGCTGCTCCTATTAAATATATAATATCGCTAAATATAATATTTTTGCAGGTAACTCGCAGATAGACAAATCAAGTTTCAACATTTTTGGTAGTAAGGTTTCAAAATGACAGATATTGATTGCCCTGATTCCCCATGGAGAACGAGCGGACTTTTGACATTTGCCATCGCTTGGATAACAATCATAGACCCACTTTGGACATCGATGGACTTAAGTAACTTCCAAATGTTTTTACCACCCTGGCCAGAATTTATAACAGTTTTATTATGGTAAGTAATCCATTTATTACCTGACTGCGTTAAAAGGAGGGTAATGTTTTTCGAGCGTATGTATGTATGTCCATTTCTTTGGCCCTACAGCCAAAACGGCTCTACGGTTTTTGGCATATGAGGCGTCTTTGAGTTCGTTAGAATTGTGGTAGTGACAAGGGCTATATATATTTTCAAGATGGCGCCCGTAAATGGAATAAAGGGGGCGCCCGTAAATGTGAGGGGTGGGTTTGTTTTTTTCTTACCCTAACAATGTCATTTTCACTACTCTTGCTCAAAAACACTGTCATATTACCACTTCACAGCGGGGCTAAACAAGCATTTCAGCCTCTAGGGGCTAAAGTAATTTTGTTTTTTTAATTCTTGTCTGTTACGAGTACTATATGTTGTATGTTACGAGTAAAATATGACAATGTTTTTGAGCAAGAGTAGTGAAAATTATATTCGGACCATCAAAGTAACATTTTCTAGCAAGAATATATTCAATTCAGGAATTACATTGTCTCTAATCAAATACAACAAATGCATTCCCAAGTTAATGTTCACACGACAGCGTTTTTAAATACGACGCTTTTCGAGCAGTGTTGCATTTAAAACTTATTTAATTTTGGTCGTTGGAAATAGACCTTCATTTAACTTAATACTATATTTGAACGCTTTTTTAACGTACGTCAAAAAACTCTCCATGAGGATATTAAATGAAAGCGAAAAAATATAGTCACGTGGCTTAAATCCAATACCTATTTGTAACTTTTAGTGCGTGCTTAAAGTGTGCTTTTTAGTTTTTTAAACTATTTAAAGTTATTTGTCTACAGGAGTGCACTATACATTGCAAGGAGAGTTATTGGCCTACTTTGCACCATCTATATACCATGGTATTTTAACTGCCATTACTCTCTGCGACGCCAGTATCAAAAGCTGCTGACCAAAGTTACTTGCGTTATGTACCATTACAAAGTAAGTTTATTTTTTTTATATTCTATTTTTAAGGGTACCCTTCGTTATCAACCCATATACGGCTCACTGCTGAGCTCGAGTCTCCTCTCAGAATGAGAGGGGTTAGGCCAATAGTCCAAAACGCTGGCCCAATGCGGATTGGCAGACTTCACACATGCAGAGAATTCAGAAATTTTCTGGTGTGCAGGTTTCCTCACGATGTTTTCCTTCACCGTTTGAGACACGTGATATTTATTTTTTTAAAATACACACAACACACAACTGAAAAGTTGGAGGTGCATGCCCCGGACCGGATTCGAACCCACACCCTCCGGAATTGGAGGCAGAGGTCATATCCACTGGGCTATCACGGCTCTCAAGGGTACCCTAAAATCCTATTAATATGACTACGCTGTCCGTCCGTCTGTCAGTGTCACTAGACTGTAAAGTGCGATCTGTGTGCCTAGTGGGAGTTTTCAATATGTTCATACTGTTACTATCGCGTTGGCGTAAACGCGAATTTATATGTAATTGAAACAGTTGTGCAGCAGTGCCACTAGATGGCGCTGTTTCAATTCCTCAGAAATTCGCGTTTACGTTAACGCGGTAGCAACAGTATCAAATTGCCACCAGGCCCTCAGTAGGTATTTCATGAACTGTGACAGTAGGCCTATATATTAAATTACTCTGTGGACAGTAGACTTGGATTGTTATAGTACAAGTATATCTTCTGTAACCGCTATAACAACAAATATTTAAAAATAGATTCAAATAAAATTTAAGGGGTTTTCCATAAAAACGTGATTTTTTGCCGTTTTCTCTCGTATAAATGAGAAAGGTCTCATCACGAAATCTCGAAAACCGCTTGACGTAAAAAGATGCAATTTGGCAAGGAGGTAGTTAGTAAGTGTCCGCTAAGAACAGATTTTGCAAGAGGGCCGGATTAAGGAGGTCAAAGGGCGGACAAAGTTGCGCGCGTTCGCTAGTATAATAAAGAGAGGGACGTGATAGCCCAGAGAATATGACCTCTTTTTTCAATTCAGAGGGCGTTGGTTCGAATCCGGTCCGGGGCATCCACCTACAACTTTCAGTTATGTGCATTTTAATTACAATATCAAACGGTGAAGGATAAACATCGCGAAGAAACCTGCATACCTGAGAATTTTCTTAATTCTTTACGTGTGGGAAGTCTACCAATCCGCATTTGGCAAGTGTGGTGGACTAAGCAGGACTAAACCCCTCTCATTCTGAGAGGAGACTCGTGCTTAACAGTGAGCCGAAGAGTTAAGAGAGTAACGTAACGTACGGTCCGGCTGTGCCTCCGTGGTTTTTAATTCTCTGATATATTTACTGTAATATAATACTTATGTAGATTTTATAGGTACATACCCTTCCTTGAATCACTCTATCTATTGCTGAAAATTACATTAAAATCCGTTTCATGATCTAAGCAAATATCTAGCGGAAGCGACTTCTACTGATTACTAACTAATTGTAATGATTACAGGTCCCTAAACCAGTCCGAGAGAAAGTTCTTCAATGCTACAAGCAGGCGTGGCTTGAGGACAAAATCATTTTTCCAAGCTCGAAGCTCGCACTGTACATTTTGCCAAGATCATTGCGCGAAATATTGCTTGGATGTATCAAGAAGACTATTTTGGATAAGGTAAAATCAAAAATAAAGGTACTTACGGATGCGAGACTTGGCCGCTAACTATAGGCCTCATAAGAAGGCTCAAAGACTCTCAGCGGGCGATGGAGCGAGCTCGAGCTTTTCTGCGTCCTCAAGAGGTGATCAAGTGACTGACGACATTAAGTGAGTCGCAAAGATTCGCTAGATGCAGGCGGCTCAGGATAGTGAAGTCCCTGCAAAAGGTTTACGTCCTGCAGTGGACGTCCATCGGCTGATGTGATGATAATGAGAAGGGTTGCTGTGAACCTAAGTGACTGTGAACATGATTCCTCAAATGATGCCGAGGAAATTAAAAAAGGAAATACACACACTTAATACTTGGACGGTTGAGGGTGAATAGAAAGGCTTTGTAACGTATTCAGGTCTGGCTGGTGGGAGGTTTCGGCTAGTTACCGACAAAGACGTACCGCCAAGCGATATAGCGTTCCGGTACGATGTCGTGTAGAAACCGAAAGGGGTGTGGATTTTTATCCTCCTCCTAACAAGTTAGCCCGCTTCCATTTTAGATTGCATCATCACTTACCATCAGGTGAGATTGCAGTCAAGGGCTAACTTGTAAAGAATAAAAAAAAAGTGCTCCTAACCACTTTTTCACGCCATTGCGTGAGGAAGTGCCAACCAATATTAGGAGGAGACGAGGAATCCTCTCCTCCTCCAACCATATTGGTGGGTACTTATACCTAATTATGTATTTTCAGGTCAGAATGTATCAGCAGTGTTTTCTACTGGTCACATCTTTGTCGTCAAAAGTACAAACTGAAACTTATTCTCCTGGAGATATTGTTTGTCTGCAAGGTAGGTATTTTTTTAATAAACTAACAAACGCTCCAGTGGCGATAGCTGTATCAGCCGTATCAATTATACGGGTCCCTCGGACTACAGAGATCCTTTATTACCCAACTAATTTTGATACAGGGCCCGTTATCAAGCCAAGGCCCCAAGGCACGCTACGCCACTGAAACGCTCGTAACTTGGACCGCGTGGGACTCTTCTAAAAAAATCGGCCAAGTGCGTGTCTGGCCACACGTAGTGTAGATTTACAGTGGAATTTATGGACGTTGCAGGGGCACCCCCAGGGGATCATTCAGCCGCTGAGTGTCGAATTTAACCTCTATTTGTTACAGTATTTGACACTCAGCGGGTGAATGATCCCCTGAGGATGCTCCTGCAACGTCTATGAATTCCACTATAAATAATCACTTTAAAGCGTTTTATTGCAAAAATATCGATAGCGATACACACACTATCACACACTATGCGATAGACGGCAAAAAATTGCCTTACTTTACATGTAGGTACCCCAATTGTTTAGCCGTGAAATATTTCAGCTTCCTAGTTTTAACAGACTGAGTTATCTTAAAATTACTACATATAACTCTTTAACCTTATATTTTCCTTGTATTTCATTACCTATGTATCTACTATTTTTGAGATTGGTGAAATCACGTGCTTTGGCGTCACCGACATATAGCAGTAACTATACTGACCGATGTGACCGATTGACCGATTGACCGATTGATCTGAAATATGGTACCTACACTCAGAGAAGAGTGATCATCACTACTAAAACTATGATGATGTGATGATCATAATACATACTATACGTAACATGTGATTATTACTATTTGTAGTCTTAAGCGAGACATTGGTCCGTGGGTCATCGTGGTTTCTTCTCTCTTTTTTGTCCAAGGTGCTTTGGCGGACAAGATATATTTGGTTGGTAAAGGAGTGCTGGAGGCAGTCACCTTCACAGGCGAACGCTTGGAGAACATGTCTTCTGGTGACATCCTCGGCGAAATTGGTGTTATGCACATAGGAGGATTCATTACGTGAGTCTTTTTGCCTTTTTGTTCTAGATCCACACGGCACGTTGTTCACACATTCGATCCGATCCGGCTCGAAGGACCAAATGGTATGGGTCAATAAAACACAAAGTTAAAGATGGAAAGTACGTTAACGAAACAGTCGTTTAGTATTCATATTATACACATATTTTCCATTTCTAAAAAGGCACAGAATACACGTCACTGTACTTAGGGGAGCAGGGTGTTAGTTGTCACAGGAGCAAGTAGTAGCTAACAGATTTTTTTACCTATGTCATCAATGTTAAGGATGACATAGGTATATGAAGGTATATGACCCATATTCGGCTCGGATCGTAGAAAGAGAATCGACGTGCCAGTGGGCTACAGACCCAAGCCATTTAAATTATAGGTTGAACTTCGACAACTTGGCGACCACTTTTTCTTCTCTTTCTCGATGTCACGGCTCTGCAGATCTTCCCGAGGTCCCTGTATCACGTTGATCGTTACCGATCTATAGTGATTGCCACTGCCTAGATTTCCCCTCCAATACTGGTTGCTGCCAGGTACAGCAGCAGTTTCTTGGATGGGATGTGTTTCACCTCCTCTGGGTCCACTGTGGGGGCGACCACTAGTATTACTTACTTTGACGGCCTCCGTGGCGCTGTGGTATGCGCGGTGGATTTACAAGACGGAGGTCCTGGGTTCGATCCCCGGCTGGGCAGATTAAGATTTTCTTAATTTGTCCAGGTCTGGCTGGTGGGAGGCTTCGGCTGTGGCTAGTTACCACCCTACCGGCAAAGACGTACCGCCAAGCGATTTAGCGTTCCGGTACGATGCCATGTAGAAACCGAAAGGGGTGTGGATTTTCATCCTCCTCCTAACATGTTAGCCCGCTTCCATCTTAGACTGCATCATCACTTACCATCAGGTGAGATTGTAGTCAAGGGCTAACATGTAAAGAATAAAAATAAAAAAAAAAACCTATCATTTCATTTCAGACGAACTGCAACTGTGCGCGCTCTGATCGACACCGAACTGTATGCTATCAGCAAGAAGGATTACAACGACGTTATCGACAATTTCCCTGAAACTAAGAGATTGATCGCGAATATCGGCAAAAAGAGGCTGGAACGTTCACATTACACGGCCCGTCGAGAAGCTTGTGGTAAGGTTAATTTTAAGATCATCATCATCATCAGAGTGGCGTGAATTATATGTACAAATTGAAGTACATAATCTTTTTAACATAAAAATGGAACCGACTTCAAAGACTTCTTTCAGTTATTTTGATTTTAACACAAAATTAATAAGTCAATCTGGAAATGTACCTAAGTAAATTTTCTTTCAAACAAAAAAAGAATTTTCAAAATTGGTTTATAGGTGACGAAGTTATGAGGTAGCAAACAAAAAAAAAAACATACGCACCGAATAGAAAATCTCCTCCTTGGTCGAAGTCGTGGGTACCCGCTAGTTAGATTAATTGCAAATTCTTTTTTGCAGGTTAATGAAATATAAGGACGCGTCCCTTGCTCAAACTACAGAAAATTGCGCAAATCTGCTCATGGAAATATAATAATAATCCCAGTATTAAGAAAAAAAAATGTAGACCATAGATATACATATATGTAGACTTTATGGTTTATGGTCATATATTACATTTAGCGGTAATATGCTAATTTCGTGATCATGTAACCGGTTATATAAGTAATTAGGTATATGTACCTAAATAAACATAATAATATTATTGATATATACCTGTTTAACCTGTATGTCTAATATAATATGTTTTGATTTTATATTAAGGATATTCTGATAATATACCTACTTATATACTTACATATTTATGAACATGGATTGAGATTTAAACCTCAATTTTCTTCAAAGTAAAGTAGTCTTCACTTCTATTTAAAGTACACTTCAACTTCAAGTAGTCAATGCTGTAGCAATAGTAAGCAAGTTTTACAAAAAGTTGAACCTCCCACTCCCTTATACAGTCAGTAATTAATAGTAGGATTTAGAATGACGACTGTATATTAGATTCTCTTCATAATTAAAAAAATCTGATATATATTTGGATTGGCCTATTCATATCCATATATTCAATGTTCAAAAAAAAAAATCAAATACTCGCGTACTTACCTATAGCTTGGCAAGTACTTTGATGTCACTCACATGATATGCGAGCGACGGGGGAAAGGACAGCGCGGGTGTGAAGTCGTGCGCGTGGGACATCGGGAGTGTTACGAACGAATTTGCCAAGCTATAAGAACTATTTCGTGAAAATCAGTTTCTTTTAAAAAATTCGTACACAAATCAATAAATCCCAAGTTTTGTAAGTTTAGGTAATCTTATAAAAATCCTGTATTGCATGGGATTAAGTTTTCGTATTCTTATATATTTTGTGGAACAGTGTTTCCCAAACTTTAGTTTAGAGTGCCAAAGAGTGAGAATGATAAGTGACATGAATTCGTTTCTGATGGTATTTTTTGTTAATTTCATTGCTAACATTATGTACGCATTATGTCATTGTGTGCACAATGTTTTTAACTAGAGTAGGCACTAAACGTACTCCGATTATAAATGTTCGTAAGGATTCCTCAGGGTAGGCAATGCATCTACGCAGGTATGAGGCACGCCAAACAGTCGGTACGTATACCTACATGATATTCTATACAAATGTGTTGTGAATACCTTCTATAATATATATGAATAATTAAACATTAGAAGAATTATTTTACTCGTATTATTTATCTAAGTTTATTTTTTTTTAATTTTAAGTAAATTATTGTATATTTTTTCCTCTAAGGATTATGGAATGGACCGAATGTTATATATAACTTGGTTTATTTACAAAAAGTTGTATTGCAGGTTTTATTCACATTTTAATATACATATTGTAATATGTGTATATATACAGGGTATATGTATGTATATGATAATAATAAAATTTTATATATTTATGATAATTATTTATTTTTATATTGAATATTTTATACGTAACATTGTAATGTTAACATTAGAAAATTAAAAATAACATTAAAGGGGAAACGTCCAAAAGGCCCTTAATGGGTCCAAAGTTGGACGCTGGATGCGATAACGGACTATACTGGACACAGAATGTACTCTTTGGTTTGTCCGAGAATCTTTCTAACATACCCGTTTACTTTAAATTATATCTAAAGTAATTATTATTATGATCTACTTACCCAGTACCCACCTTTTGCATTTAACCATTGCGAAAGAGCATCTTAAGCTATTAGCTCAATATACCTACCTATAAAGTAATGTACAGTAAAAGCTCATTATTCGCGGGGGATACGTTCTCTTAATGTGTCGCGAATACAGAAACCGTGAATATGGAATGGTATTTTATATAGGATTCTATGGGATACGTTCTTAGCTGACAAAATAAAAAACAAATATATAAAGACATTTTCGCAATTTCGGCAATAGGTATTTGCAAGTTAAAATTTTATTTTTCAGATTTTACGTCAGTTTCGACAGTCAGATCCGCGAATAACGAAATATTTAGCCGCGAATATAGGAATTGGGTCACAATTTTTTAATCCGCGAATAGTGAAAACGTGAATAAAGGAAGCGTGAATAAGAAGCTTCTACTGTATTTGATTTTTATCCATTTTACATATTGTAGTGAATAAAAAATTAATCAAACAATGTTGTTTTATTTCGACTACAACTATAACCTGACCTGGCATTGGCAAACTTTGCTGCGCAATCCAATTATTTTTGTGCAAAAGGAGATGGTCCATTTAAGGTCCACTCTTTTACAATGTATCATTAAAATTAAAAAATACAAGGATTTTATTAAAACCCAAGTTTTTGAGATAAATCAAGATGGCACCCTTTAGAGCAACTATGACATGACAATTGACAGCAAACGTCAAATCGACTACTGCATTGAAAACGTCATCAATCCGCCATTATTATCCATATTATTGTTGCATTGCTTGGGAGAGAATGAATATTATTTCGAAAGAATTCAAGTAAATTCGTAGATTTGTATAATCAAAAATATTAAAAAAAATATTTTCTTTTATTTCCGCCAAGGTACAATGACTGATACTGGGCTGCATACAATTTTGGACCATCTCCTTTATATACCTATATGTAAATTGGCACTGCTTTATACAGTGCTATACAGGGTGCTCGGGAGTATTTCCCACATCTCTGGGGGTCTTCTTTACCGAAAGTCAATTTAAAATGTTCAAAGAACATGTGTTCTAAAATTAATATTTATGGAGTGATTTCTTTTGTAAATAGATCTTAAAGTATGTCGCATATACGCATCCTTAAAATTATGATGTAGCCAAACTTTAAAATGCAAGGATAGATAGAGGCTTGTGTTACATGGATAGTCGGAATTATTTGAATTACTTCGTATGAAAACATTAAAAAAATCTTTTTTTAGTAAAAACAATATTAGTTATGCAGTTCGGCTCCTTTATGTGGACTCGTCAACCAAAAGTTATGGGAAATACTCCCCAGTACCCTGTATAATTGTTTTCTTATCTTATATGAAACACTTAAGTGGGAATTACTTTTAATCATAGGTTCCCAAATCTCACTTATTTTGCCCACACGTTACCGAGAATATATCTTTAATAAACGCGCAATTTACTACGTACGTACGCTTAAGCTTTAAAAAAAAATGTTCACTCAATTTTGCATCTAACTTTGTGACTATAACCATTGACATCTTTTATAACATCTGGATACTTTACACAATACACCTTACAAACATCAATCTGAAAAATTCCCTCTTGTACCATCTCAATTAACTTCTCTGGGTCCTCTGTTGCCCCCTGAAAACCTCAAAAGGGGTCATAGTAGGGAATATATGCTATAAATCAATCGATTTCTAATTTCTTGAACGAGCCTTCGACACCACCGAATATGTCTGATATCGTCTTCGGCTTCCCGGGTCGGAGGGATTCGGTCACACGTCTTTTGTTTTCGTTCTCGAAGTATTCCTTGTAATCCCGCAACTTTTCTAGAACGTCATCTAGTGGATAGAAAATAAGAAAGGTAAGTCAAGATCAGAGGCCTAGGCAGGGGCGTAGCTACCGTCGTATCAGCCGTATCAATGATATAAAAATTAGTAAAATTTAGTCCACAATCTCTCTTAATCTGGTACTTCCCCTCCCCTCTCCAAGGCAAACTAAGCTACTGCACCTAGGCCTAACCACAAGCATTTAATTCCGTGCAAATAAGCTTATTGCAGGAATGTTTCTATCAATAACAGTCTATTTTAACGGCCCTCTTTAACAACATTTTAATGTTAAATGCGTTCATGATCACTATCAGATGCTAATGATAATGATTGGTAACCGTCTTCTCCGACCTGGTGATCCAAATCCCCATAGGATAACTACTGGACTAAGGTGAAATTTAAAACTTAGGAGTAAGTAAACATAAAAACTAGTAGGTACCTTTGATTTCTTGGAAGGTTTTGTATTGTCCTCCCGATTCCTTAGGCAGGGCTTCAATAGGTATATACTTTTCTAGCGTCTTAGAACCGGTGGTGTGGATAAACAAACTATCCATAAGCGCCTTCTTCATGAATGGCTTCATCATGAGCAGCAGCTTGTCAATAAAAGATGGCGCATTTGTGAAGTGTAGCCCCTTTAGCTTAACCAAGATTGCTTCCTGAAAGTTTAATTAAGTTTCTTAGGATTTTTTGTCACATTTTATTACGACTATATTTTTATAGACTATATTTATGTCAAAGTCATATTTGCCAATTAATAGATAGCTGAGCCGTTCATAAAACCGCAGAATGTAATGAAATTGATAATAATTTACTACCTAGACAAAAAACGTTGATCACAACGTTTGACAGTATGGCTGAATGTCATTTTAATTTACTTATTGACGAATTATTTTCATGTTTTATGTTGACAATGATTTTACGAGTGCAACTGAAAATAGAATTATAAACACAAATTATTCAATAACTAAGATGTTTTTTTTAATTCTGCATACGATTCAGATTTTCCTCATTTCGATGATATTTCGTAACATTTAGAATACCTGTAGAATTTGTTTAATTTAGCTGTTTCTCACCCTTAGACCAGTTATTAATGGTCTAAGTTCTCACCTGAAGGTAATAAAGGAATTGCTGTATGTTTAGCAACTCTAGCTTAGTTATATGTCCCAAGCTGACTCCCTCAAAATCTATGACAAGCTGTAGTCCCGGCCAAGTACCTTCTTCCATTTGAAAAATGTCTAAAATCATAAACACCGTCCTGCAATAAAGAAATAAGTATCGGCCAAAGATTCTGTTTGTCGCTGATAGCTTATAGCTTATTGGTTGCTTGAAGATGAATGAAAGCAAAGCTTGACATGGGTCTACCAGTTACGATTACATATCCTAGATTTAGTCGCTAACTATGGACCTCCTATGGAAGCTCAGAGTCACTCAGCGGGTGATAGACTGAGCTTGGAGTTTCTCGGTGTGCCAAAGCCACTCAGGCCACTCCAAGGACCCTGTCGTCCTTACGACAGGCGATAGAAATCACAGGCGGGGGGGGGGGGGGGGGGGGGGAGGTCTAGCCCCGAACCTGTTTCCCCACACCCCTGCGGGTGAGAGGGAATTTTCCACGTCCTACATTTGGTCGCAAACTATGGGCCTCCTATGGAAGTTCAGAGAAACTCAACGGGCGATAGAACGAGCTTGGAGTTTCTCAGTTAGTATTTATATAGCAAGTTCGTGTCAGTGGTAAATAAATATTTTGTACCAGGGCCCAAGAAATACTTATTAGCAAAAAAAAACCTACCTCAAACATTGTCCAAAATTAAATGGCTTCGTGTCGTAATTCAAGAGATGGCAATACAATATCGCGTAGCCTTCGGCCGTCCGCGTAGGTAGAATTGACATGGAGCTGAAATATAAAACGCATTTAGGTATAATAAAAAGCTATTTTCTTTCAATTTATAAACATACAAACAAGCATATACTGTTGAGTTTATTGCCGGCTCTTCTCAGTAGAATCTGCGTTATAAGTACGAACTGGTGGTAGTAGGCCTTTACAAATAGCCAAACTTGACGTCTCAAAAATGCTTGTAAACTAAGCCTTGAAATAAACGAATTTTTATTTTGATTTTTTACTTAGGTACAAGCAGAGTTCTGTAAAATAGCCATGTTACTTATAGTATATCATTCTTCAATCGCTAACGCTTCGAAAACTATATATATTACTAGCGGACGCTCGCGACTTCGTCTGCGTGAAACTCGTTGTAAACTTTCAACTACCCCTACCCTACCCTACCCCTTCAATTATTTCATTTTTTTCTGTCATAAGAACCTTCTTCTTACAATAACAAAATCAAACAAAATGAAATCGGTCCAGCCGTTCACGCGTATATATAAAATGAAATGACATTCGTTATCGAAAGAGCCAATCAACCTAAATCATTCCATTCAATATCATTCCCATACATTTTTTAATTTTGAAGCGTTAATAGTTGTAGAAAGACAATAATAAAATTTGTAACCAGTTTAAAACATTCTTACACATAATTGACAGTTTTTTCAATATCAGCGTCAAATTTTCTATCCTTGAAATAGTTAGTGAAGAGAGTTCGAAGCGTAATGTTGAGGTCCAGCACTTGTTTTGCGAGCTCGGCACTTCGGTTGCAGCAGTGGAATGATAATATAAGGTCCAAATCTGTAAGTATAAACAAGATATGTTTAATTTTTACCATTATACAGAAGGACATAGGTTTCGGCATTCATTAGCGTAAACCTAAACTAGCGTAAAAAAAAACAAGCTAGAGGCCCTCGACTCCGTCTGAAATTCTGTTTTTTACAAAACCCGAGGTAGGATTTTTTCGGGATTAAATGTACCTACTTCTAAATAACTTACTTCCGCATTTATAATATTAGTATGAAAGTGTGGATTCAACTAATGACATCATATATCTATGACCAATGATAATTATATACTATAGATCGGTTACGTCCCTACAAAAAGTGATCCGAATAATAGGCTATAATACTGAACGCACACATGCACAATTTTATCTTTAATTCCCTTATATATTTATGTATATATAGTTTTTACAGAGCCGTGATAGACTAGTGGATATGACTTCTACCTCCGATTCCGGGGGTTTGGGTTTGAATCCGTTTTCGAATTCGGTCCAATGCATATGCACCTCCAACTTTTCAGTTGTGTGCATTAAAGAAATTAAATATCACGTGTCTCAAACGGTGAAGGATAACATCGTGAGGAAACCTGCATACCAGAGAATTTTCTTAGTTCTCTGCGTATGTGAAGTCTGCTAATCCGCATTGGGCCAGCGTAGTGGACTATTTGCCTAACCCCTCTCATTCTAAAAGGAGACTCGAGCTCAGCAGTGAGCCGAATATGGGTTGACAACGAATATGAATACGAATATTGAGTTGACTATAAATTTCTTCTTTTGAGCGATTCATTTTTCATGCGCTAGTAACACATCTAACAGTATTTAATATGATTGCCTACGACAATAACAAGTAATTGTTTCAGAATCAGAATCCCACGCAACAGTTTTCTTTAACAAACTACGTCTAAATGCATACGTTGTAAACTATAATGAAACAGACAGACAACCATACGAATACGAGTATCTGCGTATTGACAGAAAAGGCATGGCAGAGCAATTATTCAAATTTCGTTCTCCATAAAAACCATCAAATGATGAATTTCAACCTTTTTGGTATACCTAGCCGAGAATTAATTTAGCAGAGTTCGCCTCGTAAACAAACCGTTACTAAATTCTTTTATAACTTGTTAGATAAAGTGATAACTTTGAAGGTCTTCTACTTATTTTTTATCCTTATACCTACTTGTGAGTATTTTAAACTCAGTAGAACTATTATGACGTAATACAGTTTTTTATAACTCGACAGTTTATGTTTCGAAAGTTTCGCCTATCAAATGTGATACTTTAGTTATAGAGAAAAGGAACTACTTAAGTTATAGAGAAGGAAATACTTTAGTTATAGAGAAAAACATCGTTGCAGAATAGCGCTAAAGGTTCAAACAGGGGCATAGCGATCGTGCTATCAGCCCTATCAATGTCATGGGGTCCCCGGATTACCTATTATGTGTGTAATTAAAAATTAGATAGGGGGATACAGGGGATAGTGTAGATTCCCAACAGTGAAAGATTTGTTCTAATCGGTTTAGTTGTTTCGGAGCCTAGTCGATGCAAACGAACAATTCTATATAATAGGACCTTAAACCACACTGAAGTTAATAGAATGCACTGTCTCTTATCTCTCGAGCGGTATATGAATTTCTGGTCCAGAAACCCATTCATCATATGAGCGTTTCTACGAATAAACCCATTTTTGGGTATCTTCATATGAATCGGGGCACTGTTTCGCCAGGTCATATGTCATGAACCGGAATATGTACTTCATTGGAAAGAGAGATGTCCGGTGAATGTTGTGGCTGGGGTAGAACTTCCCCATTTTGTCGTTTTTAGTTAGCTTCTTGCTGGTAAGGCGACATTTGGCCTATCGTTGTCATGTGATAAAATCACTTTGCCATGTTTATGCTTCAATACCGTCTTTATTTTAGTGATGGTCTTAAGTGACAATTAAAGTTGTTAATGATCTCTCGTAATATTCTGTTCAGTTATGCTGAGCAGCTCGTAATAAATAACACCCTGCTGATCCCATATAATGTAGAGTAGAAGCTTCAAAACATGGATACTTGGTTTTGCTGACCATATTAACACAAATCCGGGCTTGACTTCGTGATTTTCTGTAATTAATTGTCGTACTGTATCCACTTTTCAATACTATTTAGAATATGATGCAAGAAACCTGTCATTGAAGCAGTAATTCATAAGAAAGAAAACGGTTACATACAGTAGGACTGAGAGAGAGAGACACTACGGTCCGAAATTCATTGCACCTATTTCTCGTAATGCATAGAATAGCATTACATACAGAACAGCGAGAACTTATTCAAGGTCCTTTGTAATATTAGTAGAAATGATTTGAGAAATCATATTTTCAACAGCCAGACGCTTAGCTTCGCGGCAACCCTCGAAAAACACACTTAAAGAGGGTCTCTGGCAAAGGGTTGCCAATTTGCCATGAAGAAAGTGTGTGTGTGTCATTTCAGATCTTGCTGACATACTTAAGATCGACACACAATTTGGCTGTGACTAGCCTTCAAGCAACGGTTTGTTAGAAGTTTCTAAGGAGGTTTATATAAAAAAAAATCAATAATTTAAAAACCTGGTAAAACGGTGGATTCACCGTGTAGGTGCCGGGTCCATCGCATAGCAGAGAGAAAAACTCCGGGCATAGTCCTGGACTTGTGAGCAAAGGACGTAGGATTAAAGAATTCCTTGACAATCGATTAACGGGGAGTGTTCTCTGCTCGTGTTGTTCTCTCTGCCAAACCAAATTTGGTAAGATCCTATTAGATCAGTTTTGGATACCCGTTCTATTATAGAACTTACTGCAGATCTAGAGAGGTCAAGGTTAAGCAAGTTATAGAGACATTTTGCTGGTAATCCTCTCACACCTTCTTCTACGGCGTCATCATATTTTACAAATACCTACCACGAAAATGTACCAGTTAAATTGTATTGTCATCAGAATTAAAGGTGTGTACCAAATAGGCATCAGATCAATCAGTCATTAGGAAGAAATTAAAATTTGACCCAACAAACAGGACAAGCTAAATAAAACTGTTCAAAAATCTTTATTAATATTATAAAGCTGAAGAGTTAGTTTGTTTGCTTAAATGCGCTAATTTCAAGAATTTTCCGATTTGAAAAAATCTCAGTGTTAGATAGCCCATTTATCGAGGAAGGCTCGATATTTATCCCCCTATTCCTACGGAAACGAGAACCAAAGGGTGAAACCGCGCGGTATATAATATGTATTATATAACATGCCAACTGATTTAAGCTATTCAAGCAGATGTACATACTCGTAGGTACCTATATTTATTAAATACTACAACTTTACAGCAATTACTTAAGAACAAAGCGAATTAATTGTCTTTTAGTATTTAACCGACTTCCAAAAAGGAGGAGGTTCTACGTTCGGCTGTATGTTTTTTTTTTTTTTTTTTTTATGTATGTCCAGCGATAATTCCGTCATTTGTGGACCGATTTTGAAAATTCTTTTTTCGTTTTGAAGGGTTTGATTCCAGGGTCCCATTTTTTTCATGTCAGGATCTGATGATGGCATCCTGGAGAAATCGAGGGGAACTTTCGAAAATCGTAGAGACGGCTAGTGCATTTGTTAGTGTTTACATAAGGTATTTTAAGCCACTACAATTTTATGAAGGTCTGGAGTTGGTCTGATGATGGAGCCGAAACACAGACGATGGAACTCGTCAAGGATTTACAGCAGTCACCTATTGTTTGGGCTTGATTAATTTGTATTGATGAGAACTTTCCACCTAGATGGTTTGTGATTGTATTAAGGGTCTGATGATGGAGACGAACGAGAGATAAGGGAACTCCTCGACGGTTCACAGTCGATACCTTGTGTTTGGACTTGATTAATTTGTATTGCTGAGAGCTTTCCACCTAGATGGTTTGTGACTGTTTTAAGGGTCTGATGATGGAGACGAACGAGAGATAAGGGAACTCCTCGGCGGTTCACAGTCGATACCTTGTGTTTGGACTTGATTAATTTGTATTGCTGAGAACTTTCCACCTAGATGGCTTGTGACTGTATTAAGGGTCTGATGATGGAGACGAACGATAGTTAAGGAAACTCCTCGACGGTTCACAGTAGCTACCTTGTGTTTTGACTTGATAATTTTGTATTGATGAGAACTTTCCACTTGGATAGGTTGCGACTGTAAGAGGGGTCTGGTGATGAAGATAAAGGAGAGTTAAGGGAACTCCTCGACGGTTTACAGTAGCTACCTTGTATTTGGACTAGATTAATTTTATATTACTGAGAACTTTCCACCCATAAGGATTGTGACTGCATAGGGGGTCTGATGATGAAGACGGAGGTCAGTTAATACCTCTTCTCATTAGTTATGATACCTTTCACGTTCTTCTGAATATTCATATTACGTGCGGGTAAAGGGGGAAGCCGTGATAGCCCAGTGGATATGACCTCTGCCTCCGATTCCGGAGGGTGTGGGTTCGAATCCGGTCCGGGGCATGCACCTCCAACTTTTCAGTTGTGTGCATTTTAAGAAATTAAATATCACGTGTCTCAATCGGTGAAGGAAAACATCGTGAGGAAACCTGCATACCATAGAATTATCTTAATTCTCTGCGTGTGTGAAGTCTGCCAATCCGCATTAGGCCAGCGTGGTGGACTATTGGCCTAACCCCTCTCATTCTGAGAGGAGACTCGAGCTCAGCAGTGAGCCGAATATGGGTTGATGACGACGAAAGGGGGAGTGAAATTTTATATGTGAGTTAAGGCAGTATTTATAAAATTGACTTAGGTACTTATCATAAGAAAATAACGTTTTAGCTAATTATTTTTTGTTCACACTCAATAGGTATGCTAACACTAAAAATGAAAAAATAAAAATTTTAATAAAAAAAATTCAACCGACTTCCAACTCAAAAATTAACCTAAACTAAAAAGCAAGAAATAACTTCTTACCTATATGCTACCTTCTGATCAGTTTGAAGGCGGTGCCAATCCAGTGTCATGTTTTAATTAAAGTCGTTTCTGAAGGAAGCACAGAAACGTTGTAATTTAAACGGCTTGAATTAAAACATCACTGGCTTGGCACCGCCTTCAAACTGATCAGAAGGTAGCATATAGGTAAGAAGTTATTTCTTGCTTTTTAGTTTAGGTTAATTTTTGAGTTGGAAGTCGGTTGAATTTTTTTTATTAAAATTTTTATCTCATCAGCCGTTGTTTTTGTTAGTTTTAAAATAATTTAATTTCAAAAATTCCTGTCTCGTTCTCAAGTTTTAGATTTTTAAAATTAAACAGTAAAGTTGGCATAGTTTACAAGCAGTTTTGAAGTCAGTCGAGTCATGCATGATAGTCTATAGTTTGTTTTGGATGCGACTTGTTACGTAACTATTTAAAAAAAGTGTAGGTACCTATCACAATCACAATGCAATGTCATGTAATAGTCACACTACATTAAAATTGCAATCCTCTAATAGCGGTCAAGTCAAGTTGAGGTAGGTACAATGTACATGTTGCAATTAGAACCTAAATTATACGACAATTTAACGTTTTTCCGTTGTATGGATAATAACGTTTACAAATTGTTTCCCGAGTTTTGTTTGGATGACATATTTACCTAAAGCTACCTACTATAAATTATTTATTTATTGGAATTTGATTATTAAAATAATATGTTCATTTATTGTATATCTACAGGCTAATTTACTAAAATTGGACGTACTCGTTATATGTTGGTTAATTAATACACCGCGGCTAGTTGCCTCGACTGGTGACAGAAGGGCTGGCTCATTTTTTGTGCAAAGGATCAGCCTGGCTGTCCAACGCGGAAATGCAGCCAGTATTCTTGCCATCATTCCACGTGGGCATGATTTGTATAGTTATTAGGATAAGTTAGCTTAAGTTCCCTATTGTATTCTTTCTCAATAAAAAAAAAAAATTAATACACGAATTGAATAACAAATGTAATCCGGTGCGTACTGACAACCCTTCGTGGATATCATACAATAGGTAGATGACATTTCTTAGTTGCCAAAAATGTGGGAAATTGGCCTTTATAAATTGACTAGTAGATGCCGCGCGGTTTCACCCGCGTGGTTCTCGTTTCCAAAGGAATACGGGTATAAAATATAGCCTATAGCCTTCCTCGATAAATATGCTATCTAACACTAAAAGAATTTTTCAAATCGGACCAGTATTTCCTGAGATTAGCGCGTTCAATCAAACAAACAATCTCTCCAGCTTTATAATATTAGTATAGATTACTGTGGAGATTATTTTAAAAGTTTGTTCAAAATATCAAATTTAACAACAGTCTGCAAATTTTTTTTCTGTCTTTGTTTATCTTATATCTTATATTTTCATGTTATTTTGATTTGTAAATCTAACTCGTCTAGATGTGATCATTGTTATATAAGTTGAAACAACTTGTATAAAAAAGTTTATTACTGTAAATGTTTTATAACATCCTTGTTTCTTACACGCGTGGCAAAAAACCACAACGTTACTGACATCTCATGGACAAATTTTAGATTAGGGTACATTTCCGTATGTATTTGATTCCATTTGGATAATACAGCGATATATTACAATCTAGTGGACGCCCGCAAGTTTGTCCGCGAGAAAATCGGTGTAAATTTTCATTAGTCTGTGACCACTGACCATGTATTTTAAAATAAATGGATTGTAGTAAGATTTCCTTAAAATATAACTTGTTTTTTTTAGACTTAAGGCTTTTTTGTATAAGAAAAACGGGCATTATTTTAATTTATAACAAAATAAGGCAGCGATTGTGTTGAAATATGCCATAGAATAAATAACTAAGGTGTCCTTTGCCGGTAGGGTGGTATCTAGCCACAGCCGAAGCCTCCCACCAGCCAAACGTCATGTCGTCATAGTAAATGCTGAGACCTTGCTTCGTTCAGTTATACAAACTCATGGTAACAAGCGCTACTGGTTTACACAGCCTAACCATGTAATTTAATTTAATTATATAGAGACATGTACCTGGATGTATGTACTAGAAAATCGTTTTTATATTTGTACAACCTTGGATGCAGATGTATTGTTTTTTATGTGCCTATAGAATAGATACAATAAATATTTTTAATATATAAACAAATAAATATATAAAAGTAAATATATGGTGTCCCGTAATTAATGAATAAAACGCTAATTATTTAAAACTCATTTGAATAGTTTTGAAAAAACTAAAAAACCAGGTTTGGTCACCCTAGGGATTTCTTTTTCTTTTTTTTTTCTCAAATTATTAAAAAAAATGCATCTTGAATCAGTTTTTTGTAATGCTGTAACTGTAATTAATATTTTAAATATCAGATTTTTGTCGGTTGAGTAGTAACTAGCCACGGCCAAAAGCCTCCCACCAGCCAGATTATTTGATAATTTTGGATTTTAAAATACTTAATATTCATAATACATTAAAAAAATCCAAAATTCAAAATGTATTTGGTTTAATACAGCAATGTGTTAATATAATTAGAAACGATATAGAATTAAACATAAACTTTTTATACCGGGAAAATCCATGGTTCCTGAGGTATTTGTGAAAAACATTTCAAAGAAATTTGCTTCCGTCCTCTAGTACCTTTTACTCGTATGTCTACTATTTTGTCCTTTACTGCTATTTTGTGGCATACCAGTGGCAAAGGATGAAATTTAGATGAAGGTAAGCCGTTCTAAAGAAAAATAAATTTATATAACGTGATACATACTCCGGTTTCTCGTATATCCACATACAGTATAACAATGAATCATCATTATCAACCCATATTCAAATGCACACAACTGAAAAGTTGAAGGTGCATGCCGCAGACCGAACCCACACCCTCCGGAATCGGGGGCAGAGGTCATATCCACTAGGCTATACATATATGCATGGATTTTTAAAGGTAACCCGGCGGGAATCGGCTTGTATGAACTCTTCACCGGTGCTACTTACTACTCGTGTGAATTATATGTAAATCATGTCTGAGATAGAGCCTTATTGAATACCTGTGATGTGTTGTTCTGGTAAATGTGGCTGTGTTTTCAACCACTGCCGCAGTTTAGCGATGTCCTCCGGTGTGATACCGGTGTTTTTACTGTACTCATCCTCCAATGGAATGGGCTTCATCCCTTGTGATGGCATTTTCCTGAAAGAGACGTCAAGATATACAATACTGGCCGGCGCTCCGCGGTTTCAAATACGGGGAATGGGGATATAGCATATGAGATTCATTAAAACCGTGGATTTTTAGGTGGTAAAGTATTTTTTTTAAATCGGTTAAGTAGATCCAGAGATTACAAAGTCTTTGTAATGTTAAAATAGAAAAAAATTAAATTTTGGAAATTTCCGACACTTTAACTAAAATGTCTAACTTTTGTGTAAAAAACCGCGATATCTTTGGATTTTTTTTATCGGATCTTGACTGTTTAAAGTTAAGTACCGTCTCAACCACTATTTCTATCAGCTTTGTCAGTCTTTAAAACAAAATTCATCATAATAGACAAACTTTCAGCCATTACAAAATGAGCTGTGTGGCTATCGCATGCAATTACATAGAAGGATGACGTATAGTTTAAACGCTAAATGTAGCTAAAATGACATAATTGATCGTTCAAATATTTAATAGAACTATCTGTATTAGCAACGCGGAAATTCCATATGTGTAGTGAATATAAAACTTATACACTGCAACATTAACAACGCTTGGCAACTTCGTTCGTAACACTCCCGATGGTCTGCGCGAGCCGGGGGGCGTGTAGCGATGAATGGAATACCCACAACTGATGTATCTAACTTCCCCGCACGCACGATTTTACACCCGCGCAGTCTTTCCCCTCCGTCACCCGCATATCATGGGAATGTCATCAACGAACTTGCTAGACTATATACTAAAGCTATACTCGATGTGCACTGTTCACAAAAAACAATTTAAAATCACTAGTCATTTCACACCTCATAATTATTATAATTAACTTTTTGAAAATATATTTGAGTAATAAGCTTAGAAAGATTAGATATTGTTAATATATTTTCAATATCAATTTATAAAAAACAATACATAATTTTAAATAAATAAGTTTTGAAATGACATGACAATTTCTACCTTAATTTCTGATTTGTTTGTTGGTTAACAGTGCACAGCGAGTATTTGTTTGTTTGTTTGATTGAACGCGCTAATCTCAGGAACTACTGGTCCGATTTAAATAATTCTTTTAGTGTTAGATAGCCCATTGATCGAGGAAGGCTATAGGCTATATATTATCCCCGTATTCAAACGGTAACGGGAACCACGCGAGTGAAACCGCGCGGAATCAGCTAGTTATAGTATAGGTGACATAAAAAACAGGTTTGAAAATCTAAACGACCTATCTATGCTGTTATTGTCTATAACAAGATTACCTATAGGTATTATCATTTACATAATTATTAACATAGAACGCCATTTGATCAATAATTGCATATAATTAAAATTAAAGTGTCTGTCTGTGATTTCAACATGACAGCCGTTTTATTAAGTGCTTACATAATATGGTTAAAATATAAACATTTACACAATACTAAAAAAAAACTTTTTATCAAAATTTTTGTGTGTCTGTATGTTTGTCCCGAATGATTTTTTAATCTATGGTTCCAGTAGGGTTTAGGCTAGTTAGGGTAGGGTCCCGAGCGTCTTGGAAAAATTAGGTGTATTTTAAAAATGGACCTACCTCACTTTGGGTCCGGTTGTTTGGACACTCAAAATTCCTTCAACGGGAGTGATATTTTTTGGAAGTTTGACAAGTATTTTTTATTATTTTAAGTATTGTAAATATTAAACAGTGTAGCTATCTAAATAAGTAAATGAGAGAACTCAGTCTAATAATAATTAATAATTAAGTCTACTAAGTTATTACTTAGTTAGATTGATTAAGATTCTAGACGTCATGGGTCATCAATCATCATCATCAATTCAATTATACGCATTTATCGCATCAACGCAACCATGCCTTCCACAAGTAAAATATTTATTCTTACATAGTATAAACATAGATGTTCAGCCTCAAAAAAAAAAGCTCAACGGTCAGACTCATCACCAAGGGGTGGTGGTCCCGACCTAGTTGGAGGGGAAAGGGAATATTGGTCATATTATAAAAGACATGGCAAATTACCTTTTTACCCGACTGCAAGAAGGGTTATGTTTTTTATCAAGATTGTTTACGCAGAAAAAACCGTTGACTAGGTATGTTAATATATAAGGTAAGTTAGGTATGTATTACATTGAACTGAACTCAACTTTTTTTTATTCTTTACAAATTAGCCCTTTATTACAATCTCACCTGATGGTAAGTGATGATACAATCTAAGATGGAAGCGGACTAACTTGTTAAGTGGAGGATGAAAATCCACACCTCTTTCGGTTTCTATACGACATCAAAGTCAAAGTCAAAATTCATTTATTTTAAATAGGCTTAGTTTTCAAGCTCTTTCGAAACGTCAGGTAATAATATTAAACTAATTAACTTGATAATTACTTGATAATGGTGATAATAATTATTCGAAAACTTAAAATTAAAGTTACGAGGGTTCCAAACGCGCCTGACTTTTACTTTGACTTTGACATATTTGGCTCACTGCTGAGCTCGAGTCTTCTCTCAGAATGAGAGGAGTTAGACCAATAGTCCACCACGCTGGCCCAATGCGAATTGGCAGACTTCACACACGCAGAGAATTAAGAAAATTCTCAAGTAGGTATGCAGGTTTCCACACGATATTTTCCTTCGCCGTTTGAGACGCGTGATATTTAATTTCTTAAAATGCACACAACTGAAAAGCACGTCATGCATCGGATTAGAACCCACACCCTCCGGAATCAGAGGCAAAGGTCAAATTGCAAATTAATTATTTTATCTAAATTGCATATAAGATATTTTTGTTTAATTATTATTATTGTAGGTACTACAAGAGCTTACATAATACATTGCTAAAACGTTATAAAATATCATAAAATATGACTGTATTTATTATCTGCAATATAAATATTAAGATTATTTTACTCCATAATAGGTATCTTTGTTCGATATCTTCTTATTTAAAGATAATATTATAACAGTTTAAGGTTTAATTTTATTTGAAGACTTTATACATATTTCATTGATTATTATTATTATTTAAACAATAATAATCAAAAGTATTATCTGTGTTTTCAAAATAGCTGTTTCATAAAGTTAATTTTAGTCATTATCAACCCATATTCGGCTCACTGCTGAGCTCGAGTCCCCTCCCTGAGAGGGGCTAGGTCAATAGTCCACAAAGCTGGCCCAATGCTGTTTGGCAGATTTTACACACGCAGAGAATTAAGAAAATTCTCTGGTATGCAGGTTTTTCATGATGTTTTTCCTTCACCGTTTAAGACGCGTGATATTTAATTTCTTAAAATGCACACCACTGAAAAGTTGGAGGCGCATGCCTAGGACCGGATTCGAACCCACATCCTCCGTAATCGGAGGCAGAGGTCATATCCACAGGGCTATCACGGTTCTTATAAAGTCATTTACTGTTATTTAGTCGGCATGAAGTTATTTACGTGATATTAAAATACAATAAAGTTTTTTTATTATTTCGTCTGCGGTCTGTCTGTATGTTTTTTCCCTCGGGCTTATCTTTGCAACGGCTGAACCAATTTTACAGGGTTTATACGGGTTATATATTATATATAGATGAGGTTATTAAGCAACATACTATTTTTATAGCGGATGAAGTCGCTCTTGTTCTTTAATATCTTGTTAACTGTTGCTAAAATTGTAGCCTTACGTCAAATGTCTATAGCGGCTTATTGGCTTTAGCGCTAAATATTGTAACATGAATCAACAAAAAGTAAAAAAAAGTTTAAAACTCTCACAAAAAATAAAAGTAATTACTCTCACGGTCGGTCGGTCGCCCGCGACTTAGTCCGCGTGGAATTTAGTTTTTTACAAATCCCTCGGGTACCATGGATTTTTCCGGGATAAAAAGTAGCCTATGTGCTAATCCAGGCTATAATGTATCTCAATACCAAATTTCAGCTAATTCGGTTCAGCAGTGTTTTCGAAAATCTCGGAAAACCATGGATTTTTTCGGGATAAAAAGTAGCCTATGTGTCAATCCAGAGTAAAATCTATTTTCATTCCAAATTTCTGCCAAATCGCTTCAGTAGTAGCGGCGTTAAAGAGTAACAAACATCCAAACATCCAACTTTCGCGTTTATAATATTAGTAGGATGATTCAACAAAAAGTATAGGTAATTAAAAATTTTAAATAAAATTATAAAATAAAGTTCTTAAAAGTACTTACTCTCTCAAAAAATTACAGAAATATAATTTTATTTTTAAATTATTAAAAAAATGTTAATACGGTTTATGTTGCTATATTTTTTCAGGAACTGAACTTTTTAGTGTAAGTACCTAATCATTTTTAAATAATTAATCAGAGAATTAGTTTTGATTTTTGAGTACTTTGGTACACTGAATTAAAAATAAACATTTTGTTAATAATGATAACTTGATAACTTACTTTAATTAATATGACCGCTTTGCCGCTACTTAAACAGACACTAAAGATGAAATCACAAAATTAGTATTCAGACGACGACTGGCAACTGCCACGATCGTTAGTATAATATTGTTGTCGACTCGTGTGTAGCAGAGACCTTGTTGATTCGCGAATGTACGTATGATACCTATTTTAGGTTGTATTTGCATGGCGCATATATATACGCGATCGCGGACGTAGCTTATCGCGGTGAGCGTTTGAAGAAAATAAAATAACAATGGGGATGATTTTGAATATATTGATTTTTATGATACATTCGAGTAAATAAGGTCAACTAACTAACAAACTAATTTATACTTAAAAAGCAATATTTGCAAAATAAATAAGATTATAAAAATTTAAAATCTTTTTAAAATCTTTTATTGTATTTAGATGAAAATTCATACAGTTTTGGATTTCTTACATTAAATGTAATTTTTTTCATAAATGAACTATAAACAGAAACGCACAAAGACCAAAGATATTAGTTATGTTTTCTTTGAACGCCCATACAAATCTAACGATCATTATGACCTAAAATAAATAAATCGTACCATTTTGTATGGGGCGTTTTTCAGGGATCCGCGGCAGTGCCACAAATCTGACCCTACAAATCCCTGTAGCTCCGAAAGTAATGATCGCAGATACCCTGTTTCTTTTACAAAATTGCTTTACTATTAGTTTATATACAATTTAAAACGCTAACGATTCGAAAATTAAAAAAAATTATGGGAATGACATTCAAGACATTTTGTCTGATGGGAGGCTTTTGCCGTGGCTAGTTACCACCCTACCGACAAAGAAGCGATTTAGCGTTCCGGTACGATGTCGTGTAGAAACCGAAAGGGTGTGGATTTTCATCCTCCTCATAACAAGTTAGCCCGCTTCCATATTAGATTGCATCATCACTTACCATCAGGTGAGATTGTAATCAAGGGCTAACTTGTAAAGATTAAAAAAAAAATTCACTATCTACAGGTCATGTGACCAAGTTGTCGATCGGATCTATCATTTCCATACATTTTGTTAGTTTTCGAAGCGTTAGCGTTAATAGAGAGAGAATTAACGTGTCACATGGCTAAGACTCCTGGTCCTTTAGTGAAGCTCAAGTTTTGTTATGTGGTACATATTCCAAAAAAGCACAGCACATAATATTATAATATATACAATAATTATAATATTATGTACTAAATTTCATGCAAATCTGTTCAGCCATGCATCACTATTAATTTAGCACGAGTTTTATTCACAAAAGAGCATCGATTTTTTTTTGTACTATCATTAATTTTATAATTAGGTAACTAGCGGAAGCCCGCGACTTCGTCCATGTGAAAATCGATTTAAAATTTTAATCAGTATTTAAATTTTTTATCGCATTTTTCTATATAACAAAAAGTGCATTAATCATTTTACAAAAATATACAATAAGAACGATTTATATTGAAAAAACTTCAAACCTTTTAGAATTTTGAAAAATCTTGAATTACATTATTTTAAGTATTATTCTAGTAGTATACATACCAATTATTACAAATGTAACAAGAAAAAACAAGGGCTTGCCATATAAACTTTCAACATTTATTTCACCCTCTTCTTATTTAATTTACAAAAAGTATCCTTGAACCTTCGGCGTATTATGGTCTCAAATTATCCTAATTTTTATTTGCATTCATTTAGTGTTGTTTGTTGACAGGGCATCAAGCTTAGTTTCAGCTTGATGCCCAGTCAACAAAAACACGGACAGACAGGCAGATAAAAATATAAAAAAAAATTGACTTCAGTATCAATGTAATGTCCAGCAACAAAAGTTTTCAAAATAATTTCAATGTACAGAATTGGACCTGTTACAGTTTTTATAATAAAACTGTACCTATAGATTGAGAGTCGTGATAGCCCAGTGGATATGACCACTGCCTCCGATTCCGGAGGGTGTGGGTTCGAATCCGGTACGGGGCATGCACCTCCAACTTTTCAGTTGTATGCATTTAAAGAAATTAAATATCACGTGTCTCAAACGGTGAAGGAAAACATCGTGAGGAAACCTGCATACCAGAGAATTTCTTAATTCTCTGCGTGTGTGAAGTCTGCCAATCCGCATTGGGCCAGCGTGGTGGACTATTGGCCTAACCCCTCTCATTCTGAGAGGAGACTCGAGCTCAGCAGTGAACCGTATATGGGTTGATAACGTATAGATTAACACATTCGCTGTGGCACTTATTTTTCTGTACTTTCCTCTGGTGCGGTACGAGGTTTTTGGACCGCATATTACAACTTTGTATGGTGCGGCACGTGGTCCATCGACCTCGTAACTTTTGAATACACTAGATGTACAAGGTCAATTGACCTCGTACCACAGCGAACATGTTAATGGCGTCAGCATTTTTTGTTTCGATTACATAATGTTGTTCACACGTGTATGAAACCTGTTAAATATAACTTATTAAATTTAAAGAAAAAATATTACACACTAGTGGACGCTCGTGACTTCGTCCGCGTGAAATTCAGTCTAGTTCAGTTTTACAATTCTTGCGGAATCTATGGAATTTCCAATCATAAAATAAATAGACTATGTATTGCTAAATAACCACCCCTATTCCATTGAAAGTTTCATTAAAATCGGTTACCCAAAGATTAGCCCGGACAAACATACAGACAGACAAAAAAAAATCAAAAAGCCTGTTTGTGGTTTTGCTATAACAACTTGAGACAATATAGACAATTTGTTGTCACATACAGATATTAATTGGTTATGATACATGGCTAAAACTCACGTGATTCAACGTCGGAGTATGCCCGACTAGTTGCTAACCCATACGGGGCCAGTTTTAATCGTGCCGCGTTGCAAGAAACAGCTCATGACTAAGGGCCCCGTAGGGGTTCGAAACTAGTAGGCATAATCCAACGTTTAATCACGTGAGTTATAGCTGTGTGAATTTTTTAAATCGAACCAGTAGTTCCTGAGATTAGCGCGTTCAATCAAACAATCAAACAAACTCTTCAGCTTTATTATATTAGTATAGATAATAGATATTATATTAGTATAGATTAATTTTCATGTTTTATATTTTTATATAAATTAAAATTTAAAAAAAAACATTACTAACTATTAGGTAAGAGACGTGATAGCTCAGTGGATATGCCCAGTGGACCTCTGCGTTCGATTCGAAGGGCGTAGGTTCAAATCCGGTCCGGGGTATGCACCTCCAACTTTTCAGATAAGTGCAGTATAAGAAATTAAATATCATTTGTCTTGTCTCAAACAGTGAATGAAAAACATCGTGAGAAAACCTGCATACCTGAGAATTTCCTTAATTTTGCCAATCCGCATTGGGCCAGCGAGGTGGACTATTGACATTTTGAATTGGACATTCTGAGAGGAGACTCGTGCTCAACAGAGAGCAGAATATGATAAACTATTAGATAGCAGGTAGAAGGCAAGTATCAAAAGTATATCAAGATACATGGTACTAATTTTTCAACATTATTTTTATACAGTAATTAACAATTCATGAAAGGTGTTTTACAAATATCGAAAACGGTGTTATTTGTTATTATTGTTTATTTAAACGTCCAGTTTTTTCAAGTTTCTCCGGCTACAACTAAAGTCCTTGATTGTTTAATTTTTTCTTTAGTGGCGGAAGAGAAAGCAAAAACATCGGAAAAGTGCAAATCGGTCTCGTCAACCTAGGGTTCCTTACAAACGATTTAACGTCATAAATCAATCACAATAAATTTCAATACTTCAAAAAACTAACAAAACAAGTTTTTTAGTTTTGTAGCACACACAAAAAAATACAAATATTGGATTTAGGTCACGCGATTTTTTTCATATTCCTGACAGCAAACTCTTTCATTTGATATCCATATCAAGGGGGTGGATTTCAAACAGCCAGTCCGCTATTTTGGGGAGGCTGCCATATTGGATTTGTAATGACGTTTCTTAGCTAGTCATGTATAGTCATTAGAACTCAGAGCGTGTGCAAAATTTTATTCTAATCGAAGACCGGGAAGTGGGTCAAATTAGGATTCCAAGATTTGATTTTCTTACATACAAGTGAAGCTAATGTAAGCGTGTTCAAATGAATAATAATCTGTTAAACTTCTGCCAATGAAACCATTTCTAGTTTATAGTTCATCTGCCATACAAATATTGAATACTAGCTATCCCGCGGTTTCACACGCATAGTTTCCGTTCCCGTGAGAATACAAAAAAATGTGCTCACCTATAACGTGGTATTGGTAAAAGAATTTTCAAAATCAGTTTAGTAGATTCCTGTAGGGGTAATTTTTGGGGAACACCATAAACTTTATCTCTTTATAATATTAGTATACATTGCCTTGCCCTACGGTCGTAACTCATGACGGCCTCCATGGCGCAGTGGTATGCGCAGTGGACTTACAAGACGGAGGTCCTGGGTTTGATCCCCGGCTGGGCCGATTGAGGTTTTCTTAATTGGTTCAGGTTTGGCTGGTGGGAGGCTTTGGCACAAAGACGTACTGTCTTTGTGCCAAAGCCTCCCACGAAGTCGTGTAGGAACCGAAAGGGGTGTGGATTTTTATCCTCCTACTATCAATTTAGCCCACTTCCATCTTGATTCTATCATCACTTCAGGTAGATTATAGTCAAGGGCTCACTTTTAAAGAATATAAAAAAAAATTGAAAAAAAAACTTTATTACGTTCGATTTTTTACAGCTTCAAGAGACCGCAGACCTAAAAGAGATACGTTCCCAAGATTTTGACAAACAGACAAACAACAAAGTGATCCTGAAAGGGTTCCCTTTTTTCTTTGAGGTACGGAATCCTAAAAACTGTTAAGCTCGGGACTACCTTCTGATTTTCCAATGTTATCATAATAACAATAATATTTTTAACAGAGTATCAAAATACTTGGACCTTGCTCACCAGATTAACGCCATGTGGAATGTTGAGTCAACTATTATTGTTCCGATAGTTGTTTTAGTCAATGGTCTTATAGCGAAAAGCTTCGACCAACATCTTAAGAAGCTTTCACTTAGCTGTTGGATCAAGAGTCGGATACAGAAGGTACTGCCTTCTGTATCCGACTCTTGATTCTTGAGACGGCGTGTATTGTGAGGAGGTTCCTCACTCTGGATCCCTGACCGCCGGTTGCTTGGGCGCTCAAATGTTAAAAAAGGACATAAATAAATGATAGAAAAAAAATCTTTTTAACATAAAAATGGAACCAAAAACAAAAAAGAACATTAAAAAAACATAAGCGTCGAAAAGAGTTTTCGTCGTTTTTGAAGTCGGTTAATTAATATTTTTAAATAAATTAAAAAATCACCGCGATACAGTAATAATACAAAACAACTCGAGTTATAATAAAAAAAATATGTTAAATAGTGTGGATTGCATTCCAACATCAGTTAGAGATAACATATAACAATTATTATTATCCTTAAACACCTTATATGGAATATTGTGACATGTTGTCTGTCCGTGAAAAACTACCTTATGAACCGATTTTAATTACATTTTACGCTGTTGTGCAGTTAATTTTATTTTCTTGTTAAAACTTAAAACACGAAACTCTTACAGCAGTGTACGAATTTTTACATGTTCACCAAGTAGGCTTTACTTTATCACCCTATTCCCAAAAGAACAGAAATTACGTGGAAAATATATTCATATTTTTGCCAGTCGATATATTTTAATTTTTATTGTAATTGTGTCATTTCTTTTTTTGTTTTTTTTTTTATTTCATTATTTTTTTTTCTTTGTATAAAAGCACTTTGTTAGATAATTTAATTTAAAAATCATTTTTATCAGCCCCATCTACATTTTGTATAATTACTTGTGGATAGAGATGTGGGTTGTGTATGTAAACTATTTGTTTTTAAATTTACTTTAAGTTTTGTAAGATATATTATTGTACACAACTGTTTTCGATCCTAAATAAATAAAATATAATAAAACAAAATAAAATGAGTTTTTGCGACATAAACGGCCGATATGAAGACTACTCAAGGCTATTCGACTACTGTAAAATATTGCCGGTGCAGAATAAAGTAGTCGTCGCAATCCTCAAAGAAGAGTTTGACTTCATACAAATAAAAATGAGCGTATTGGCGGACTCCGCAAGCTCCATAACAATAAAAAGTTTATAATGCCCAGAAAAAACAATTATTATGGTAAGCACCAAAGACTATATGGTGCCACATATATTGGACAATTTGCCAGGACTGGATACTAGCAAATTGTTCAATAATAATTTAACCTAAAAAAAATTGGTAAAATATGTAAAGGGTGCATCTTGAACGGGAGGGGAGGGTTCGCAGATGCACTTCGCTAGGGGACATACTTAGGCATTATAAAAGATGGTGCCTAATTGTGTTCCTTATGTGTAGGTAAGTTTATTTTATATAACAAATTAACATAATTGTGAACTCGCCGTCCTCACAAAAACGTCAAGTTTATGAGGATGGTTTTTTATGTACGTAATTATATAACAATTTTTGTATTTTGTACAATAAAATTTAAAAAAAAATATATATCTTTTTCTAACGTTAACTTTAAAGTTTGTTTTTTTTTCAGCTTCCAGGTACAGTCGACCTGGGTGTTAATTTTAACTCGATATTTCCATTCGTTCCCGAGATAAATAAATGTTCATGAACCACTTCTCGTCTAGACTAATAGAGCCAATAAACTTAAGAAGTCGGAAGCCCAACATCGGCCAGATTGGGCGAGATTGTGCCGGAAAGCGGACTTGGGGTCCGAAGAAGAAGAAGAATTAAAAAGAAAATGCAAGGTATTTTGTTATTGTAGTAGTAGTAGTATAGACCTTTTTATGACAGTGCTCAACCGGGAAAGTACTACCACACAACAAAAACAACTCCGCCGCCATTGGACGATATTTTGTCTATTTCTCTTCACTCGGTCGCTTGGTAGAATCATCGGTCTGTAGGGTTAAAGGAAGGGTTGCCGGTGTAATTAACAAACGTATGACACACACACACACACACACACACACACAAACAAACAAGGGTGGATCTGTTTATAGGCTATTGTCCACTTGGTTAACAATAATCAATTTTATCTATAAAAAAATCGAGGTAATTAATGTCGTGGGAAAATTAGCGGGAAATAGCTGAGGTATCAATTATACAAACTAGTTAAGTAAACTGTTAAGTAGGTGCTGTGTGGAACGATAAAGGCACCATACTATCAGGGCGACTGGCGACCGCGGCAGGAAAACGCGCTGGTCGCCAGCCCCCTGGCAACAAGTAGCATTCTGTTGTCAGCGAACGATACCGACGATAATCTCGTGAAGAGATATAGACAAATTTCAACCAATGGCGGTGCCGGACAAAGTTACCGGAAATACCGCTATCTCTTTACAGATAAAGCCTCAGGTTGATGGAGACAGAGTACCACAAGACACACACACACACACACGCGCGCGCGCGCGCGCTCGCACACACGCGCACGCATACACAAAGAAACTAGGCGATTGTCTACATATCGTTAGTCGGACAATCTGCTTGTTTAATAATAATCAATTATAACTATAAAAAAATCGAGGTAAAATTAGCGGGAAATAGCTAAGGTATCAATTATGCAAACTAGTTTAGTATATTGTTAAGTAGGTCTCTTTGTAAACAACACGTTGCACAGTTGCTGCGTGGAAGGATAAAGGCACCATTCGATCAGGGCGAATGGCGACCGCGGCAGGAAAACGCGCTGGTCGCGAGTCCCCTGGCAACAAGTAGAATTCTGTTGTCAGTGACCGATATCGACGATAATCTCGTGAAGAGATATAGACAAATTTCAACCAATGGCGGTGCCGGACAAAGTTACCGGAAATACCGCTATCTCTATACAGATAATGCCTCAGAGACGGAGCACCACAAGACACATACACACACACACACACACACACACACACACACAAACAAACAAACTAGGCGATTGTCTACTTATCGGACAATCTGCTTGTTTAATAATAATCAATTATGACTATAAAAAAATCGAGGTAAAATTAGCGGGAAATATCTGAGGTATCAATTATACAAACTAGTTAAGTATACGGTACGATCTCTTTGTAAACAACACGTTGCACAGTTTCTGCGTGGAAGGATAAAGGCACCATTCGATCAGGGCGAATGGCGACTGCGACAGGAAGAACTCGCTAGTCGCCAGACCCTTGGCGACAAGTAGCATTCTGTTGTCAGCGATCGCGACCAAGCTCAACGTCACACTATTAAATTTTTTTATAGGTCGCACAATTTATCTGCAACTAGTAATTAGTATTATATTAGTACTCGTAGTTATTCAGTTACTGGAGGATTAAGAAGTTGATGATATTGTTAATATTAACGTTATAAATTTTATATATCTCTTTTTATATTATTCTCTTATAATATTAGGATATCGACTTAATTTTCACATTGCAAAAAGAGGGTCACTTTCAAATATGTATTTTATATAAAACGACTTATGAATTTAAGAAAAAATAGTAATATAGTAAGTTAAATCATAAACACTGTTTGAATACGCCGCCATTATTATGGATGTATGCAGTACTGCTCCTGCGACAGAATCGCGCAGTAGGTGGGTTTGACCAGAATGGAGTCGCCAGTCGCGTCATGGCACGCTCTTCAACTGATTTTGTATCGGACAGGTGTGAATAACTTTATAAAAACTAGCGGACGCCTGCGACTTCGTCCACGTGAAATAATGTTTTTCGTCCCGCGGTAACCATTAATTTGTTTTGGGATAAAAATTAACCTATATAATGGTCGATCCCCTATTTTGTCTTGCAGTGAAACTCCCAAAAAAAAACAGTTAAGCCTTTCCAAAGATTAGCTTGGACAAACAGACAGACAAAATTTTAACAAAAGCTGTTGAGAGCATATAGTTGGTTTGAAATCACAGCAGACACTTCAATTGTATATATAAGTATCGATGTTCTGCCACTGGAACGTCCGTTTAAAATCCGGTCTTGACAGCCACCAAATGAAACCTGCTTTTATTAATTCATACAAAGTAGTGAGTCGCGGGTGGTTTTCTGTCTGTGGTCGCCATGCGTCTTGGTCGCCATGCGTCGTTGTCTCTAGAAACCGAACTTTATCGTAAAGATCTACAAATTATTATTAATATTTATAGCGATATTTTAATAAATAAGTTCCACAAAGACATATTTTTAGTTTATGAAACATTATTTTTATTTCTATTTTTTATAATAACTTTTATTCTTCTTATTCGTTTTTTTTTTCCTTGGTTTTGTTTTTTCTTTTATTTGTTAAATTAATAATAGTTAAAATAAGCATGGTGTGACTTCCTTTAAGTAGATTTACAATTATACCTGTATTATTTCAGTTCTTGATAATATATGTATTTGTATTTAATTGTAATCTGTTGGTGTCGTAATAAAATAAATAAATAAAAATATTGTTTTATTATAATCATTCTATACGTACGAGTAACTTACTTGTATAACTTGTGTACAGTACAAATCGAAATAAATCATTGTATTTTTTCAAGGACATTAAAATAGTAGTAGTAAAGTTAAAAATTTTGTGCACGTTACCAACGCCACTGTATTTATAAGTCATAAAAGAGTAATAAAAATGATAAAAAGTAAATAAATAATCTTACCTAAATGCATAAAAATCCATATGTAGGTAGGTACATAAAAACGAAATAACTGCATGACGTACAAAGATAAAATTAGCAGATTTATTGGGGGTTTATTGATATAATTAGACGTCCGCTAAGGACTGATTTCGCAATATGTTCGGTATAAGGATCTCTAAGCTCTCATTCGCACGAGAGTTTCTTTAACGGACGTTAAAAGCCACAAATATAAAAAAGTAATAAGCGTTAGCTTTTAGCGATGTCTGTTCTGTGTTGAAAGCGTTCAATTATAGCATGAAGTTAAATGAAGGTTTATTTCCAACGCCTAAAATTGAAAATGCAACAATGCTCGAAAAAAGCGTCTTATTTCAAAACGCTGTTGTGAATATATTAAGAAATGCATTTGTTGTATTTGAACGCTTATTTATCGTCCGTTAAAAAAACTCTCGTGCGAATGCGGGCTCACGGTAAGGGCGGACGAAGTCGCAGGCGTCATCTAGTGTATCATAAATGCAACATACATTATACAATGCATCGTTGTAAAATTGTCACAATTAACTTTAATAATTACTAAGTAACACAGCAATCATGATGTGATTATACTCTCGTTGTAAAAAATACCGTATTATTAATTAATTACAGGCTAATGAGACGACTATTTGACGGCCTCCGTGGCGCAGTGGTGTGCGCGGTGGATTTTCAAGACGGAGGTCCTGGGTTCGATCCCAGGCTGGGCCGACACAGTACACAGTTTACGATGCTCTTTGCGTAGCCAGAGATAGGAAAAAATGGCATAACATCCTAAGGACAAGGATTAGAGCTGGAGGTGGTCACGACCCTCACACATGAGGATTACGACTCACGGAGGAGGAGGATAACAATATTAAGTTGTAAAAAAATATATACAGTTAAATTGAGAAAACTTCTCCTTTTTTGAAGTCCGTTAAAAATGTAATATATCCAAAATATTTCATGACAAAAAATGTGATTACAAAATTACAAATAATCGTAAAAGTAAAAAAGGGTTACACATATAAATTAAGATAATTTAATATCCATTTAACATATTATCATATTTTAACAGTCATTGAACTTAATACTTATTTTGGCATTGTATGCTAATTTTTAGGATGACACATAAGGATTATCTGTACCTCAACTTAATACCATAAATATTTTTAACAAAATTTAATATTTTAAAGAAATATTCATATTAAATAGTTAGATGGGCCCCTCCATACTAAAGAACTCACAATTTTATGTCATTACCCAAAGACGTGCACGCACATCTTATCTTAGTACGTAACAAACGCATGCTGTGAGTGGACATGGACTTAAAAAATATTTACTGATTTTTTTTTTTATTTTAATCCCATATCCTTCGTGTTCATTTTGGAAGTGTAAATACACAAGCCACAACATGAATAAATAAAAATGTGTTACGAGTGATGACGTACTCAATGTGCGAAAATAATGACAATGGAGATGATGACTAGGTTTGAATATATTGATTTTTATGATACATTCGGGTTAACTAATTTATACATAAAAAGCAAAGATTGTCTGGATATTTGCAAAATAAATGAGATTATAAAATTTCAAAATCTATTAAAAATATTTTATCGTAATTAGGCGAAAATTCATAAAGATTTAGCTTCCTTACATTAAATGTGACATTTTGTAATATGTGAACTATAAACATAAACGTACAAATAACAAAGATATTAGAAATTTTGTTTGAACGCACATACAAATCTAACGATCGTTACATTGTCTACGACGTCATTAGTTCGTGCCATTTTGTATGGGGCGTTTTTCAGGGATCCGCGGCAGCGCCGTAAATCTGACTCTCTAAATCCCTGTAGCTCCCAAAGTAATGATCGCAGATACCCTGTTCCTTTTACAAAATTATATACAATTTAAAAACTGTCATCATCTCTATTCCACGACGCTTTGAGACCCATCTAACGATCTATGATCGATGAAATAAAAAACTATTTAAATTGTTAATCTATATCCAATTTTTTGAAAGACCCTTCTATGCCTCCGAAGATGTCCGTTATAGTTTTTGGTTTTCCAGGCCTCAATGACTCCACTACACGTTTCTTGTTTTCGTTTTCGAAGTACTCCTTATTTGCTAGTAGCAATTCAATCGCCTCTTCTGTAATGAAAAGTAATATTCAGGCACAAGTACAAAGCGGCTTATGTTTTTTTTATCAATTCGACGTGAATATAAAGTTTACATGTATGAACACGCGTAACTTTTTACTGAGTGGTCCGATTTTGACAATTTTTTAAAGAATTTTAAATAAATATATACTAAGGGTAAGAAAACAGGGGATGATTGATTGCATGTCCATTAATAATACAACCACGCATAACTTTTATAGATTAGTCCGATTTTGATAATTCTCCTCCTCAAAGTGATCAAAAGTAGGTATTTGTGTTTGGAAGTCGGTTTTAATTTTCTTTTAAATATTTATAATTTAAAATATTTAATATGCCTCTGGAGACTTTTGCCGTGGAGACCCTTGGGCCATGGAGTCGCAGTGCCAAAAAATTTCACCGAATCATTTCACCGCGGCTAGTTGCCTCGACTGGTGACAGAAGGGCTGGCTCATTTTTTGCGCAAAGGATCAGCCTGGCTGTCCAGCGCGGAAATGCAGCCAGTATTCTTGCCACCATTCCACGTGGGCATGATTTGTATAGTTATTAGGATAAGTTAGCTTAAGTTCTCTATTCTTTCTCAATAAAAAATAAATTCAAGAGCTTTAACAATATTCTGTAACGATTTTTTATAACTCAAGCAAAAAGGCGACCTACAACCTCACTTTGCCTCTTTATAATATTTGTATAGACAATATTCACTTACTTTTGGCTGTTTCATAGGACTTATACTTTCCCCCACACTCTTTGGGTAATGCTTCGATGGGGATAATTTTTTCTATGGTGTTAGACCCGGCGCTGTGAATGCAAACCATGTTCATCAACTCCTTCTTTATGAAGGGCCGTATGATCATCATCAGCCGATCAACGAATGACGGTGCGTTCAAAAAATGCACACCTTTTAATCTTATTAGTATAGCTTCCTGAAATCAAATAAAAAGTATATCCGTGACTTTCAGAAAAAATACGGATCCAAATTGGTTTTTCATTATTTAAATGCATACTTTTTTAGGGAAACTTTAGTAATAATCATGAATACTCCAAACTATATATATTTTTTTCCGAATTTCATGGTAGTTTGATTGGCGGATAGAGGAGAATATTGAGCATTATATAGGCTATTTTTTGTCTCCAAAAAATCCTTGGTTCCCGCGGGATTTGTGAAAAACTGAATGCGCAAAGACGTCCCAGTATCTACGAAAGTAGTCACCGCAGATACACTGTGACTTTTACAAAATTGGTCTACTATTAGCATACTTTTAATATCACACTAATATTATAAATGTGTGTAAGTCGGTGTGTATGTTTATTCCTCCTTTACGCTGCGGCTACGGAAGCGATTTATCTGAAATTTGAAATGGAAATAGATTTCACTCTGGATTAACACATAGGCCTCTTTTTTTAAATCCATGGTTTCCGTGCGATTTTTGAAAAATTGAATACCACGCGGTCGAAGTCGCGGGCGTTCGCTAGTCTATATATATAAAATGAATTGCTGTTCGTTAGTCTCGCTAAAACTCGAGAACGCCTGAACGGATTTATCTTATCTTGGTCTTCAAATGTTCGTGGAGGTATAGGGAAGGTTTAAAAGGTGAGAAAAATCAGAATAATTGCCGGGAAAACCATAAAAACAACCCTTTTATATTTCCCATACAAACGTTTAAGAGTCAAGGGGTAGGGTATGGTAGGGATAGAGAAGAAGTGCACATAAATCAAAGCGAAGCTTGACCGGGTCCACTAGTATACAATAAAAAGAAAATTGTCAAATACTCAATTGTACCTGCAAGAAGTATAATATCTGTTGTACTGTCTGCAAATCCAACTTAGTGATGTGTCCCAGGGTGACGCGGTTCAAGTCAACAAATATGATATACCCCGGCGCCGTCCCTTCTACGTACTGTGCAACGTCTACCAGCATAAGCACGGTGCTGAAATATCACAGGAATTATACTAAAGGGGAATGTCCACCATCCCATACATAATTTATTCATTATTAAACAAAAAATATCAAGTATTTTTTAGTTTTATGTAAAGTGTGGGGCGGAGACGAAAGGTCTGGGCCGGGAATGGTCATTCCCCTTTATAAAGTTTTTGCAGAAAATCGTTGGAATTATACATAGGTATATATATATATATATATAGCTTTCATTATTTTTTAATTAATTTGCTTTTCTTTCTGATTGTTTAAGTGTCATAGGCTCCTTAATGACAAAACGGCGGCGTCGTCAAAACGGCGTCAAAATCAACCCATTCCGGAGTGAAAGTAACCATTGTGACGAAGTTTTTAAAAATAATGTACTAATATATGGAATCCTTATTAAAAGCACATATGTACAACTTTGCGCAGTAAATTTTTTTGTTCACTGTGACAGTTAAAAGTACAAAAAAACGCTTAATATTTGGTCATTTTTTAGGAATAAAAATACTTTGTAATAAAAAATCAAAGTTTCATTAGTTGAAAAAAGTATAAATTCAACGCTTGAGTATTTTTTTTAAACATATATTTCGTTATTTTCGTAGGCTTTGGTGTCAGCTACCATCCTGTAGAGTATGTCGTACAGATTTACGGGACACCCTGTACACCTCTAAAAGATGATTACGAAGTCACCTGTGATACCTTCAAGCTTTGTCAACAAAACCGGACAATAGGTTCATTAGACTTTTTTTAATTATTTTACATCAATAATTTTTGACTGCTGGGAGGCTTCGGGAAATATATTTATCTAAAAAATATATACGGTCGAATTGAGAAACCTCCTCCTTTTTTGAAGTCGGTTAATTATAAGCGTCTTCTAGTCATCCGTGAACATGGTTAAAAATGAAAATAAATAACCTCCTGTTAAATTATCTTGGTGTTCCTCTGACAAGGTTACAATGACCTTTTAAATTTATAGATACTTACCTACTTATATTTAATTTACACTTTCATAACATTGATAACGAGATTAAATCAATTATCAGTGGTATCTATTATCATTATGAATGTAACAAATGATCGGCTTACCGGATAATGTCGGTGAAAATGAAATTTTTAAGGTCGTTGTCAACCAGCGCGTGATAAATAACTTTATAATTCTTTCCAACCGATAGCGTTTCCAACGGCAATGCACATCTGTAATCAAAAATATTAATTTACTTCTTTAATACTTACGATTTATCACTTATACGTTGATAAGCTGTTGTTTTGTTGCATAATGTTATCATCATTATCATCCGACAGACGTCCATAGGCCCTCTTGTATGAACGTCTTTATTATATAACTAGCTAACCGCGCGCGGTTTCACCCGCGTGGTTCCCGTTCCCTTAGGAATGCGGAGATAAAATATAGCCTATAGCCTTCCTCGATAAATGGTCTATCTAACACTAAAAGAATTTTTCAAATCGGACCAGTAGTTCCTGAGATTAGCGCGTTCAATCAATCAAACAAACAAACAAACTCTTCAGCTTTATAATATTAGTTTAGATTAGTATTTTTATTCTTTTATTTATTTTTCTGGTCCAGCAATATAATATTCAAGTTGTATTTGTGTATCTCTTTATCCTTAATTTAGAAATGTTATATTAAAATGTATTATTTATTATTATATTTATTTTTATTTGGCTTTCAGTCCGCCATTATTGTTTTGCATTTTCGCCATGTAAGGAAAAAAAAGGAGCCGTGATAGAGCAGTGGATATGACCTCTGCCTCCGATTCCTGAGGGTGTGGGTTCGAATCCGGTCTGGGGCACGCACCTCCTACTTTTTAGTTGTGTGCATTTTAAGAAATTAAATATCACGTGTCTCAATCGATGAAGGAACATCGTGAGGAAATCTGCATACCAGAGAATTATCTCAATTCTCTGCGTATGTGAAGTCTGCCAATCCGCATTGGGCCAGCGTGGTGGACTATTTTCCTTACCCCTCTCATTCTGAGAGGAAACTCGAGCTCATCAGTGAGCCGAAAATGGGTTGATGACGTAAGGAAAAAAACCGTATAAATACAACCCGTTCGTATATTTTGCCATCACAGAAAATGGTTCCCAAAGGATTTGTAAAAACCAAAACTTTGACGCGAACGTATTAGGTAATTCCGCGTTTTGATGATTATTATTATTATTTTCAGTCAATTTTACCGAGCCACTAAAGAGTTCTCTCCTTATAAGGGCTTAGACCCACCATGGTCCAAATCGCGAAATGTCCCGCAGTTTGAGATAGATTTCTAGGTAGGTAGACAGTATCATCCAATTATTTACTACGTATTAAAACACTTGGTCCCAAAATTTTGATATTTCTATCGCTATATTGACGCAATAAAGCTGGTATTTTCTGTACTTCCACGATGATTTTTTGAGATAAACTTTCATATTCTGGTTCGTTTTAAACATTGGATGAAATGGTTGAAATTGCTCGCCAACGCTCTGCTCTGCAAGACGATCTACCGAATATTGACAAAAGCCGCCCGCGGTTAACGCCAGTGCGTGCGCGTCAACTAAGTTCTATAGATTACAAATGCCGCGGTTTTTACTCGCGAGAATTTTGTAGCAAATCACGTTTTTAACCATTCGCTGCCCGCGAGTATTTTATCGAAAAGCCCGTCTGCGTTGAAGAAGCCAACAGTCAGGGAATGCGGTTTTAATCTACCGTTATGAGCCATTTAAAAAATCTTTATATTCCTCTATCGCGCGGAACATGATACTGTGCTCGCCTATTGCCCTTAGTTTACTTTATATTTTTTTACATGTCACGTAACGGATACGATGGGCGACCGGTCGTCCATTTAGGAGTCAAGTGGTTAAAATCAGTCGCGGGAAAAAACCGCAGATGCGGCCGCTCTTATTAGTTTTCTAGGGACACAAATTCACGCGATTAAAAACCACAGTGGTTTAACCGTGCGGCCTAGGCTTTAATTGATTAAAATGATGATTTCCTTTACTCACACAACATCCAAAGACTTGAGTATAGAGTCGTCAACCACTCGGTTGTGAAACAAATTGGCGAACAGCGTGCGAAGGGTGAAATTCAAATCTAACACCTGTTTTGTGACTGCTGAGCTTTTGTAGCAACAGTGATAGGCTAGCAGCAAATCTAAGTCTGGAATTAAAACAAATAAGTATAAAACTTCAAGAAAATATTGTTGTCCACAAACTTTCGGAAGAAAGAAAAAGAAGAAAAAGAAAGAAAGAAAAAAGCTTTATTAGTGAATTATGCCACACAACACAATTTGTTCTTGAACAATATCCTGCGATGTGTGGCACAACCCAGTAAACGGACTACGGACGGAAGACTATTTAGCTTTTTTTTTTATTCTTTACAAGTTAGCCCTTGACTACAATCTCACCTGATGGTAAGTTATGATGCAATCTAAGATGGAAGCGGGCTAACTTGTTAGGAGGAGGATGAAAATCCACACCCCTTTCGGTTTCTACACGGCATCGTACCGGAACGCTAAATCGCTTGGCGGTACGTCTTTGCCGGTAGGGTGGTAACTAGCCACGGCGGAAGCCTCCCACCAGCCAGACCTAGACCAATTAAGGAAATCTCAATCGGCTCAGCCGGGGATCGAACTCTGAACCTCCGTCTTGTAAATCCACCGCGCATACCACTGCGCCACGGAGGCCGTCAAAAGCTTTGAATTTATAAGGTGTATAGACAAGCAAGAGACGTGATAGCCCAGTGGATATGACCTCTGCCTCCAATTCCGGAGGGTGTGGGTTCGAATCCGGTCCGGGGCGTGCACCTCCAACCTTTCAATTGTGTGCATTTTAAAAAATTAATTAACACGTGTCTCAAACGGTGAAGGAAAACATCGTGAAGGAAAAGCTGCACGCCAGAGAATTTCTTAATTCTCTGCGTGTGTGAAGTCTGCCAATCCGCATTGGGCCAGCGTGGTGGACTATTGGCCTAACCCCGCTCATTCTGAGAGGAGACTCGAGCTCAGCAGTGAGCCGACTATGGGTTGATAACGTATAGACAAGCGTTTTACAGACGAGTTGGTATGTAAAACTGAAGTGAAACTCCTTCAGTTTCAAAAAAATAGGTAGTCCCTACCAAGACCTAACCTTTATCTATGTATGTACATATTTTTACATTGAGAAAGAATACAAATGGTAACTTTAGGTAGAGGTCCACAGAACCGCATTTTCAACCGACGAAAAACGGAAATATGGTTAACAATTTGACGTATATATATTTTTTTATGGATGAACACGTGTAAATTTTTACTGAGTAGATAGTCCGATTTTGATTTTTTTTTTTTGATTTGGTAAGATCTATAAGACCAGCTATGGACAGCGTAGCTAGTTATGGTTAACATACCCGTGATATACTTTTCTGGGAGATGAGGCTGAGTCTTGAGCCACTCTCGTAGTGCGGTGACGTCAGAGGGTTTGATACCCGTCTTCGTATACTCTTCTTCTATTGACGCCACCATGTTGTTATGATTTCTCTGGAAAATTGTAATAAAATAATTTCAAAACAACTTCAATTACATATTAATTGATTATGAAACACGGCTAAAACTCACGTGATATTACGTCGGAGTATGCCCGACTAGTTTCGAACCCATACGGGGCCCTTAGTCATGAGCTGGTTCTTGCATCGCGGCACGATCCAAACAACAAGAGTTTGGATGGGTTCGAAACTAGTCGGGCATACTCCGACGTAATATCACGTGAGTTTTAGCCGTGTTTCATAATCAATTAATATGAATAACACTCACGATAGTTTAAATTCTAAAAAAAACTTCAATTACGAAGAGTAATCACATAAATAGGCTAGATCGTAATCTTATGAAGTACCTACCAATGTGGTACTTTACAACAGAAAAAAATAAGAAGTATAAAGTCAGACAAGCGTAAGTTAATTTAAGAAATCATAAAAACGTCTACAATCTAAATTGATTTAGCGGGTTTTTAGGTAATTAGAGTTCCGTACCTAAAAATAAAAAAAACCTTTGTGGAATCAATTTGTTGTCCGTCTTTTTGTCTGTCTGTCAATACTCTTTATCTCGTAAACGAAACGTACAGCAACTAGAAACCATATTTCAATTTGGCAAGTAGATAATAATATAAGTTTAAACTTTTAAGAGGAAAGGTGTATAATGCGGAGGTACTAGTACAGGTGAGCCTAAACGTCCCGGACCGTTACGTGTCGCGGAGACGCAAGCCTCAGTTGCTGGTGGTACCGAGCGGACGTACTATTTTAGCCAAAAAAGCTCCGCTGACGTGCGCACTTCGCACTCTGAACGTCGTAGCTGAAAACATCGACATCTTCTCTTGTACTCTGAGTGAACTCACAAGGATTGCTGAGTGGTGTATTTGTTATACTAAGTAGGTAATATTAATTGTAATGTATATAGGTAAATAGAATTAAGTTTTAAATTTATAATATAGTACTAAGCTAGCGAATTAGGTGATACCTGTAAGGCTAGTTTTAAGTTATGATGATAATAAATAAATAAATAAATAAATAAGTGATATTATGCGTAGATAGATACCACAAGTATATAGAGATAACCTAAAAACTATAAGTAGATTTGCGAATAAATCATTAAAAACAGTGTTCTTATAGAAGAAACAGCGGCTTAAATTTTTAATGTGGGATATCGTATGAAAGGGCTTTTTTGGCTCAAGCAAAGAAAACATGTACAAGTGGCAGCTTAAACAGATTTTTAATTACGAGTATTTATTCGAGTTTTCACGTTATATTCTTTGTATTGAACCCTTGGTGATTGAATCCGAATCGCACTTGTCCATTTTTTGTGGACAACAACATTTTTGCTGTCTTGTCTTCATTTATTACAAAAATAAAATAAACGTTATCTATAATTAGAGTAGTTTATCTATAGGTAATCACAATGTATGGAAATATCACTTTTTATGAGGTGTAAAAACCTTTGAACATATACAATAATAGGTAATAAATCATGTGCTCGAAGCATTATAATTATGTAGAGACTAGCGGATGCCCGCGACTTTGTCCGCGTGGAATTGAGTGTTTCGAAATTCCGCCGCAACCATGGATTTTGTCGGGAAAAAGTATTTGTTAATTCAGAGTAAAATATATTTCTATTCCAAATTTCAGCCAAATCGCTTCAGTAGCTGCAGCGCAAATGAGGAACAAACATACACACACACACATACAAACTTTCGCCTTTATAATATTAGTGTGATAATTGTTCTATTTATATTATTAACAATTATCACACTAATAATACGTATCTTTACATACGGTACTTAAATATTTCAAAATTAAAAAATATATATTGAAATTATTGTATGTTTGTTTGTTTGTTCCGGCAACTCTTTAGATCATAACAATAACAGAAATGTAAGGACATTAAACAATGGTGTAAAAGCGGCGTTATCACTAAAAATAACAATGTAATATGTACTAATATCATATAGAGGTAAAGTTTGTGGTGTTCTAAGGAATAACTTTGAATTTTTGAAAATTCTTCTAAATCAGGTATGTAGGTGAGCGAAGAGTAATTTATTTACTATCTACAAAAAACATATTGCGATTTTCACATAAATTAATTTAAAATAAATTAAGACTAAGAATAAAAAGAATGAAGAAGAAGTGTAGATTTGTTAATGTCATAAATAAAAAATAATAATTTCAATTGTAAATTGTTAAAAAGTTGTTAATTATAATTGTCAATTACCTATCAGCTGCTGTTTCTTCGATGAAATGTTATTTTCTTTAGAGAAAATCTACCTAACCTATATGTACTTACAATAAAAAGAGGTAAAGTTTGCGAGTTTGTAAGGTTGTAGGATCTCTGGATCTACTAAATCGATTTTGAAAATTCTTTTACCAAAAGAAAGCCACGTTATTTGTGAGTATCATAGTCTAATTTTATCCCCGTACCTATGCCCAAAGGAATGGGAACTACTCGAAAGACTCAGCGAGACATGAGGAATATATGTTAAAATTCATATGATGCTTAAGCACATCTGTGATGTGCACATCTCCATAACTCCATATTATATATTGTATCTAATGTACCGTTACTTTAAACCAGTTATCTATAAGAACAACCGAGATTAATTGAGGTGAAAGTTACTACAAAACTGTTCAAAAGATACACGTTACCATCAAAACAATTTTGTTATACATATAGCAGACATCGTGCGGTATCACTTGTTTAGTTCCCATTCCCATGGGAATACGGAGATAACATGTAGCTTATAATATTTACAAATAACGTAGCTTTCTTTACAAAAAAATTTTCAAAATCGGCTTAGTACCTCCAGAGATTACCCCCTACAATATCACAACCTGACAAACTGTACCTCTAATATTATATATCATAACTAGGTTAGGTGGGTAGTTTTGCTTTTTTGAGAAAATAACACTTGAAAGAATAAACACAGGCTACTAATTGACAATTAACTACTTTTTAATATATTTATGAAATTGACAACACAGAAATTCAAATACACAGATACTTTTCTACATCAATATTATTAGTATAACTAACGGACGCCCGCGACTTCGTCCGCGTAAATTTCGATGTCAACTTTACTACTTCTTGACTACTCGATGAACCCACCACGCTTCTTTAATGCGGGTCGGTGAACTTAGGATAATAACATTTAAATCGTGTAACGATCACTATCAGATGTTAATATTATAGCTTGGCAACTTTGTTCGTAACACTCCCGATGGGCCGCGCGGGCCGGGGGGCTTGTAGCGATGAATGAAAAACCCACGACTGATGCACCTTATTTCCCCGCACATACGATTTCACACCCGCGCAGACTTTTCCCCCGTCCCCCATCATACTGGGCTGAAAACTTTTACTGAGAAACACTTAGAAGAAAGAAAACTCGGAGATCGTGATATAGAGGCAAGGAGGCAGTCAATAAGAAAACATCCTATGCCATAGGTAGGTAGGTTTAGTATCATCACAGTAAAAATATATATCATTTAGCATCGATTCTAAGTAGGTAGTATTTTTTGTTTTAAAACTTACGTAAGAACTGCAAGAAATAAGATAAAGTTACTTTTAATTTTGATGTTTAAGTGAGGGTATTCTTCCTTTTATGTTCTTGTGGTCACTATTCCACTTCAAACTAGTATACCTAGAATGTAATAAATACTAAATAGAATGTAAGACTATATACTCACAATGTTTAATTAATCCGAAAATTGTTACCACAACAGTCACAGTATCCACGTCCGTCAACACACGAAAACACAACAAAAATGAGTTTCGATAGGCTGAACTGCAAGTGGCACACACAACCGGAATATTCAAAAATTAAAAAAAGTTAGGGCCAACGCGAACTTAATCCACTGATGTACATTTTTTGTATAAACTCGCTCTGAATCCTTTCAATATTATAGAAATAAGATTAAGGTTGTATTATTAGACATATAACATGGTATTTTCGTTTTACATTTTGTTTATTATTTGGTTAATGGCCAATATCATGTAAGTAGAAATCACAATAAATAAAATAATTGAAATTTTACAACTATAAAATAATGATTAATAGGTACGTTTGTTACAAAAATTCGTCCGAGGAACTGAGTTGTCCTAGAAGATGAATTCTGGCGGTGAAATCTCAAAATAATTTTCGTTCACATTTCTAACGCGAATATAAGATTTTAAATATAACCTTTTTCGCAACTTAGAGTTTCTCCTACCCCTTGTGACTAGTCAGTATCCATTCACTTACGTGTGACGTAATTAATAAATTAGGTCTGTCGTCGTCATCAGCTCATATTCGGCTCACTGCTGAGCTCGAGTCTCCTCTCAGAATGAGAGGGGTTAGGCCGATAGTCCACCACGCTGGCCCAATGCGGATTGGCAGACTTCACACACGCAGAGAATTAAGAAAATTCTCTAGTATGCAGGTTTTCTCACGATGTTTTTCTTCACCGATTGAAACACGTGATATTTAACTTCTTAAAATGCACAAAACTGAAAAGTTGGAGGTGCATGCCCCAGACCGAATTCAAACCCACATCCTCCAGAATCGGAGGCAGAGGTCATATCCACTGGGCTATCACGGCTCTTCCTAGGATTAGGTCTGCGCTTGCCCTAAAACATTTGATGAGCCACTTTCTTACACTTCACAGCGATACCAACGTTGATTAAAGTAATTAACAATCTATTGATTAAACGAGTACTTTAGGTACTAAAATATGATAATAATTAAAAATCACAGCCATTATTTATGTAGCTGTTATTAAGGAATGGTTCGCATATAATTACTGAGATTCCTATTGATTAAAAAAAGCCAGATGTTACAAAACAAACTCACTGTGATTTGCAGTTACATCATGGAAAAATATTTTTTTTAAGAATATTTGCACGATATAAAGAAGATAAAAGGCTTTTTTAATTTTACTTTTTTTTTAATATTTGCTCGAGCTATCGATCTAACTAGCTATATATTACACACGTTACGCTTACTTAGGGTTAGAGCTTAAGGTTTCGTACCTCAAAAGGTAAAAACGGAAATTATCCTCAAGGATCAGGTTTATAACGCGACGGGTAGCAGGATCTGTGACAATGTGACTTTGGGTGTAGGTTTAAAAGTATCTTTCATTGCATTGACACTCACGTTCCCTGTCCGATGTTTATTTTGACACTGCAAAGTGTGATAGAGGAAACATCTCGAGCAGGTCCCAGGACTTGTGACCTTGAGACTAGGTTTAAGGGATCTCTTTAGAATGCATCAACAGTCACCTTCCCTGCCCAACATGTGTTCCATGCCCCATTAAATAATTGATTTTGAATTGAACACAAAACATCATTGCACAAAATCACTAACGTGACTGGCAGCGTGACGGTGTCTACGCTGCCTAACAAACAACTGTCAAAAAATTAATCGATTTATTTTGATTTGTGATTAGCCGACGCCCCGCGGTTTCAACCGTGTAGTTCCCGTTCCCGTGAGAATACAAACATAAAATATATGACACTCTTGAAGAACTTGGTTCTCTAGGGGCAAAATATTTTTTTATATCGGTTAAATAGACCCAGAAGTTATCCCCAACAATATCACAAAGTTAATCTCTCTAGAATATTTGTATAGATGAAGAATGATTTGTACGGAACCCTCGATGGGTGAGTATGACTTTTCCGGATTTATTGTTCTCATTTATACATATTTTTATTAAGTTAACCGATCTTAAATTAGCCAGGCCGGACTGACATTTGAGAAGAGAGACGATTCGATATTTGGTTTCAACAGTAAGTAAAGAAATTCACTACTGATAAAATATAATAGCAAAAAGTACCTCTTGCGGATGAGTCAATATTTGATCATAAGGACCATATGTCAATATAATAGTCCAAAATCCTCCAAAGGAAAAAACACAACCCTTTAGTTCACTTTGTTGTCTGTCTGTCCGTCTATCTCTCAAGACCCTTTAACTCGGTAACGAATGGAGGTATCGAGTTGAATTAAAACAATATACATTCCGACTCAAGCCAATTCAGATTGAAATCCATTGAATTTGTAAAAAAATTTTTTACAAATTCAATGGATTTCAATCTGAATTGGCTTGAGTCTTTTGTAAAAGAATTTTTAAATATATCCATTCATCTATGCAACAAAAACGTATATTTCAACACTTATGGGACTCAGAATATAGGTAATAAGCTGACGTCGCGCGGTTTCACCCGCGTGGTTTCCGTTCTCGTAGGAACACGGGAATAATATATAGCCTATAGCTTTCCTCGATAAATGGGCTATCTAACACTGAAAGAATTTTTCAAATCGGACCAATAGTTCCTGAGATTAGCGTGTTCAATCAAACAAAGAAAAAAACAAACAAACAAACTCTTCAGCTTTATAATCTTAGTATACATTTTAGTGTACAGTAATTTGTTTGTTGAGTAGTAGTAATTCTACTATTGGTTTGGAAAGCAGATACTGACGAAAAGAGGCGCTAATAACTAATGATAAAAACCGCATCAAAATCCGTTTAGTAGTTTTCAATATAGGTTAGTCACGAACACGAATCCGGCTGCTCATATGTACCTCTATTTCGAAAACTAAAGATGATTGTATTTTATAAGACGGTCACAATATACCCGTATGTGACGTCACAATCATCTAATAACTCGATAAACAAGATCTAAATATATAAACAAATCATTCGAATAGGTCAATACATTCACTCTTTCGTTCGTATTATTTTTCAACAACGTTCACTCGTTCATGACCGGTTTACCTTCAGTTAGAAGTGACGCTCACCCGCGGTTACTGTCTTCGGATTTAAAAGGTAAGTTTTTTTTTATTTTTCACCAACACAACCGAAACATTTAGTTTTATTTTATATCGTTATCATTAAATAAAAATATATATAATAGTATGGCAATTACTTTGTATAAAGTTGCTAGATCTTAAACACGGTTTGTTTTTGCTAAAGTTTGCGTTGTTTTTATCGAAAATTGCGAAAACTAGAGATCTTAATTTCCTAACTATAGCTGTCAAAATTCCGCGCTTGTTAAGCTTAACCCTCGGGGAGTTTTCTTTTTTTAATCCATTTGTTAAATAATATTGTGTGAATGTGATTCTTTAAAATCTTAATTCACTGGAGACTGTCGCAGACTTATAATGTCGCTCCGTAATTCAAGAGTACTGGATTCATTTTGTATTCCTTGTAGATGAATTTAAAATTTGATTTATTTACTCTCTTATTTACTAAACAAGTATTACTCACTGCTTATGTTTTACTAAAGCTAAATTATTCCAGAAATAAACATGCCAATTTTTCCTACGTTAATAATATTCTTTGATAGTTTTAGAGAACTAAACATTCTCTATTATTATTGTGTTAAATAATATAAAATTCATTTCTATAATATGCGATTAGTTCATGTTAATCAAAATGTATAATAAATTCTGATTAAAAACGTAAGAGTTGGCAAATATAATCCATAACACTGTTACTCAATATTTTATAACGCGCGTGATCTTAATCTGTTAGAATCTATGCTTTACCAACTAACTTACTATGTTAATAGTTTCGGATGCAAACAACTTAAGTTTTGCCATAATAAGTTAAATTAAAGTACTGCTTATAAAAATTGCAGTTACTTATCATATAATCTTAAACACAGTAATTCTAATAATTCTTTACATACAATTATAATTAGTTTTTATGTTTAATTTATAATTTCATACTATGCTGAAATAAATTACCGCTTATACAGGGTGCCCCGTAATTAATGTATAAAACGCAAATTGTAAATACTCCACCTAATTTTCTAAAACTAATTTGAGTAATTTTCCAAAATAAACTTCAAAACTATTTAAAATCTTTAATCGTAATTTGATGAAAATTCATAGAGTTTTAGCTTCCTTACATTAGATGTGACATTATTAATATATGAACTTTAAACATAAACGCACAAATAACAAAGACATTAGTAGTTTTTTTTAACGCCCATACAAATCTAGCGATCATTATGTACCTACGACGTCATTAATTCGTATCATTTTGTATGGGGCGTTTTTCAGGGATCCGCGCCAGCGCCGCAAATCTGACCCTTTAAATCCCTGTAGCTCCGAAAGTAATGATCGCAGATACCCTGTTACTTTTACAAAATTGCTTTACTATTAGCATACTCTTAATTTATATACAATTTAAAAAAATGTCATCACCCCTATTCTAGTGTTTCTAGTTTTAATTTTATTAATAAAATGATGATATAACTTTTATGCTAACAAATTCTCTGTATTTTAGACTCTCCTTAACATTTGATTCCGGTTCACATTGAAGGTCATCCACTGAACAGCGATTTTATTTCTTCCACCTAACGTCATAAACACGTTATTATTGACTAACATAATACCACAGTGGCATAGGCATTTCTAAATTCTTATGTCTGTGGACACTAGTATTCAACAGCTTCTTGCAACATTTTTGAGTTCCGTACTTAAAATGGAAGAAAATATCTACTTGGTTTTTACTTGATTGTCTTTTTGTCTGATGGCCGACACTCTTAAAAAAATATGCCGACGGTTATTATTTCAAGTGTCAGTATTTCTTTCATATTTTTAAATTAATTTTTAAAACACGAAAAACGTTATCAATGGAGCCTGCGGCTTTCGGACGCGACGATAACGACGCGACCGCGTTTAGTGGCGGGATCTTACTTTAAACATTAAATAATATCTAACAACGGCAGAGATCAAGTTTTAATTTTTTTTTTTATTTTCTAAAGAAGATGGTCCAAAATTGTATGGAGCCCAGGATCAGTCATTGTACGCTGGCGGAAATAAAAGAAATTTTTTTTAAATTTTTTTTGGTTATACAAATCTACGAATTTACTTTAATTCTTTCCTACCTACTAACTTGTAAAGAATAAAAAAAACCTACTTAAGAGTTAAAAGCCACTATAAAGTCGTAGACAAATATAATTTAAGTAGCAGATATGATTCTGCAACAAAATTGTCTAGATCTCAACTAACAAGCACCTGGCACGGGTTAATAAACCTTCTGGCACCGATTTGGCCCAGATGAAAGTTGCTGAGATATACTTGAATTGAAGTGCCTAATAGATGTTGTTGGCAATCATACTAGAATACCGATTTATTGATAAACATTTTTCAATTACATTTTGAAGGCTTTGTTGCAATGACCTTCATGTTACAATTTGCAGCTGAAAGTCAAGAGTCAGTCAGTTTAAGAAATTAAATATCACGTGTCTCAATCGGTGAAGGAAAACATCGTGAGGAAACCTGCATACCAGAGAATTACCTTAATTCTCTGCGTGTGTGAAGTCTGCCAATCCGCATTGGGCCAGCGTGGTGGACTATTGGCCTAACCCCTCTCATTCTGAGAGGAGACTCGAGCTCAGCAGTGAGCCGAATATGGGTTGATGACGACGATTAAACCGTTATCTAAGTACCATTTTTTTTTATTTCTTTACAAGTTAGCCCTTGACTACAATCTCACTTGATGTTAAGTGATGATGCAATCTAAGATGGAAGCGGGCTAACTTAGGAGGAGGATGCAAACCCTTTTCGGTTTCTACAAGAAATCGTACCAGAACGCTATATCGCTTGGCGGTATGTCTTTGTCGGTATGGTGGTAATTAGCTACGGCCAAAGCCTTCCACCAGCCAAACCTAGACCAATTAAGAAAACCTCAATCGGTCCAGCTGGGGATCGAACCCAGGACCTCCGTCTTGTACGTCCACTGCGTATAAAACTGCACCATGGAGGCCGTCAGAATACCTATAGTATATCTATATTTATACCATATACTTGTATTCTGTGACCATACTGAGAGATAAACCTTTGGACCCTACTAACTTCAAAGAAACAAATATCGTCATATTCCAACTGATTTTTATTAAATCTTTACAAATTATTACTTACATAAGCCTTCCTCATGAATTAGACTACTTTTTTATGAAAACCGAATCTGCGTTCGGTAGTTTTGAGTTTGTCACAAACCTTAGTCCACCACGCTGGCCTAAAGTGAATTGGCAGACTTCACACTTGTAGAGAATTAAGAAAATTCTCAGGTATGCAGGTTTCCTCACGATGTTTTTCATTAACTGTTTAAGACACGTGATATGTAATTTCTTAAGAAATGCACATAACTGAAAGGTTAGAGGTGCATGCCCCTGATCGGATTCGAACCTACGTCCTACGAAAAGAAGGCATTCACTCCACTGGGCTATTACGTCTCTCTCATAATTTTTGTGTAGTCTTTATAAAACAAGTATGAAGCTATGAATACGAGTACATAAAATGTATAGCAGGATTTAATTTTACTGCTAATAACCTTCCATACATATTAACGTAAAGTATTCACTATCATTCGTTAAGGTCATTTTGCAAACTTCGTTTAATAATAATCTACAATTGATGTATAGTATGCGCCAAACATTGAGTCCGCTCTGAACATGTAACACGAGGTCTTTCAGATAGGGAAGGTAAGTACTGGGTTTGATTCCCAGCCCGGATAAAATTTTATATTTTGTAAATTGGCTCACTTCTGGGCCTGAAATCATGTGGCACGTCGATGATCTTTCTACGCTAACGCTTCATAAATTAAAAAAAATATGGAATTGTCATTTATTATCGACAGGCCACGTGGTCATGTTATCGATCGGATCTGTCAATCCCATACATTTTGTTAGTTTCGAAGCGTTAGCGTTTGTAAAAAGAGAAGCGACGTGCCACATGGCTACAAGCCCTGGTCTGATGATAGACATCGGCCGTGGCTAGTCACCACACTACCGGCAAAGTGCTGCTAAGCGATTACCGTACCGGTACGATGCCGCGTAGAAACCGTCAGAGGTATGGTAAGAATAAACCTGTACCTCTTTCAAGTAAGCGAGCTTATTCTATCTATACCTTAACGTAGGTACAGGTAGGTAACGCCTACAGGTCCCCATCGTACGTATCAGACGTATATCATCAAATGGATTTTAGTATTCTTTGCATAAAAAGTCATACAAGTGCGTCCACTGATCCATATCGAACGGATTTTATCTACCGTAAAGTTAAAAATCCATTTGATGCGATGCGTCCGATACGTACGATGCGGATGTGTGGACGCCTACCATATTATGACTGCATCGTCACATAACATCAGGTGAAACTGTCTTAATATTACTACAACGTTTTTCATCATATTTTCTTTTATGCAATCATCTAACATCGTATTTTAAATGAAATGACTTTATCTTCAGTTTCCGTAAAGTAGCAGTAATGTAGAAGTGGTAGTAGCAAGTAATCAAACTATTTCAACGAAAAACGGTTATTTACGTAATATCGTTGGAATAATCATGTTAGATGATCGTATAACAAAAAAATCACTGCTGTATGATGTAAAATGACGTAGTCGAGATCATTTCGTCGATATAACTATGTTAGATGATCACATTTTTTTTAGAATTTAAACTATCGTGAGTGTTATTCATAATAATTGATTGCAAGAACCAGCTCTTGACTAAGGGCCCCGTATGGATTCGAAACTAGTCGGGCATACTCCGACCTAATATCACGTAAGTTTTAGCCGTGTTTCATAATCAATTAGATGATCACAATTACGAAAATATGATGAAAAACGATGTAGTGACTGATTATTTGAATGGTACACCGAGTTGCATAATAACCCTGCTTATCGTTTGATAAGAAAAAATGTTGTCCACGCGAATGAAGTTGCGGTCGTCTGATAGTATTAAGGATATTCTATTTGCGTGCTCTTCAAAAATCAGAACACGTTTTTGGCTACATCAGAGTTGGCTGAGACACAAAAGGTTTTATAATATTACGTAATACCTAATACATAGATGCGAGCTAGAATTACATTCATTTGGGAATTCAAACTACGAAACGTGTAAAAAAATATCAAAATATTGAGACAAAGGCCTTTGTAAAATTTAAATAAACAAATTCTTGTAAATTAAATGTAAATATTTCAATTGGGACTTAATTAAATCTTTATTTAGTGTTTTCAAATGTTGCTTTTACATATTCGTGTAGTTTTTTTTTCAAGTAGCTGTATTTAGTTTACAATAGCCAGTGCACAAGTTAATTTCAATATGTACGTACTTTGTAGAATAACAAATAAAATAAAAATTAATACTAGTTTCAGTAATAGGTATTGCACGTTCTAATTAAATTATTTTAACGCCATTTCAAATACGACATATCCGTGAAAATCACAAAAAACAAATCTAACAAAATACTCGTATTAACAACTGTTATAATCAATTCCCAGAACTATAGATTTTTTGAAAAGCATTAGTCGAAAACAACATTGTCGTCGTAAATTATGTAATAACGAAAACAAAATTGGACCTGAGTCTTTAGATATAGTTTAAATTTAGTATATTTACTTTTTTATTTTTATAATATTAGTAGTTAATATAATAGCTGTAGGTAGTTAATTTATATTAGCAGTTTTAAATTATTGTAAAATTTCTACCTTTTTATATCCCACTTCATATTTGTTCGTCATAATGTATGTTTTTTTGTTTTGTGGTGTACAAATAAAGTGTGAAGTACTTAAAAACATTGGCTGACAGATTTTCAACTTTCATAAAATGAGGTTTATCAATGATTAGATTCCAAATTGGACCTGGGTTAGTGAAAATCTATAGAAGATAGAAGTTTACAAAGTATTTCAACGTTTGTAGATTCACAAAAAGCGTATTTAAATAAGCTAAATGCATCGCTTGCTACAGACAGAAAGTATTCAAAGTTCAAGCCACAAGAAATACCGCTTTCGTAACTAAATAAATACCTAGTGACGAATTGTTTACTTAATTATGTTTAGGTGTGTAATACACATAATTTGCGGTAAATTTTTAACTGAATAGAAAAACTGCCGGATACCTTTAATTGAACGCGTGCGAAATGCTTGATAATTTATATATTTCTACTAGCTGACGCCGCGCGGTTTCACCCGTGTGGTTCCCGTTCCCGTAGGAATACGAGGATAATATATAGCCTGTAGCCTCCCTCGATAAATGGGCTATCTAACACTGAAATTAGAAATTCAAAAACTGATTTTTTTTTAATCGAACCAGTAGTTCCTGAAATTAGCGGGTTCAAATAAACAAACAAACTCTTCAGCTTAATAATATTAGTATATACCTATACCAACTGAAAAAAAACCACCCATAAACTTTACTGTGAATTTCTCTGAAGAAACAAAAACCACAACCGGCCTACGTTCGAAGTTCGAACCCAAGACCAATGCCGGATTACAATAACTTAATTCCTCAAGCAATTTTCCCCTGTGCCCTCCCCCTTGGTGCTATTCTTCGTTGTTACAAAAGAATAATTTAAATTATTATAAAAACAAAAACCCGACTGCTTTATAAACTGATAAGAGAAAAACAAGTAGGTGTCACAATATCTGTATAAAGTTCTGACTAAATACTAAATTTTTTTAGCTTCGCGTTAACTATAATTATGAAGTCGTATTTTACGTAAAGGAGAATGTATTACCTAATAAATACGGTAAATATTCAGCCAACCGAATATCAATACCTCTTTCGGTTCATATGATTGAACATAAATTTTAATGCTTCTGAAACATGAGAACTTGACATTGAGAAGCGGTATTATAATTAAAATGACTGCCACTTGGGGGTTATTCTCATAATCTGACCAAGACATTAGATACTCCGGCCGAGGTCACAGGAAATTGTGTCAAAATAACCAAAGCCGATATTCGATACAATGCGTATTAACTACAAAAGGTTTTATGACCTTTAATTAATTCATTATCAACACATATTCAACTCACTGCTGAGCTCGAATCTCCTCACAAAATGAGAGGGGTTAGGCCAATAGTCCACCACGCTGGCCCACTGCGGATTGGCAGACTTACACTTCACACACGAAGAGAATTAAGAAAATTCTCTAGTATGCAGGTTTCCTCACGATGTTTTTTCCTTCACTGTTTGAGACACGAGATATTTAATTTCTTAAAATGCAACAACTGAAAAGTTTGAGGTGCATGCCCCAGACCGGATTCGAACCCACACCCTTCGGAATCGTAGGCACTTGGCTATCACGGCTCATCACAAACTTTACCTCTTTATATTTTTTGTATAGACTAGCGGACGTCCGCGACTTCGTCCGTATCGATGTAAAAATGGAGTAACTTCTCCCGATTTCCAAACATTTCCCTTCATTTCTGTGCTCCTATTGATCGTAGCGTGATGAAAACTATACTATAACCTGCCCAGGAGTATATAAAGAATAATTGTACCAAGTTTCATAAAAATCGCGTCGAGTAGATTTTGTTTCTAAAACGAACATACACAACAGAATATATTTCATATACAGAATTGACCTTTCTACAGATTTATTTTATGTACAGATACAAATAGAAGATATAGATAATGACAATCACTACTATAAATGACGAGAGTAAACTATGGCATATGTTTTCTGTGACTAAAGTACCTAATTCATAACAATGACACGTGTTTGAAGATGATGCACCACAATTAGCCCAAACTCAAGGACGTCTATAAAGCGATCTTTCATAGTGCATGCAGTTAGGTAGTGATGTGAAAATGTGTTGTGAGCCGTGACGTTGAGTAATGTGTGAGGCAACGCCGTGGCGCAACACTACTTGTGTACATTGTGATGTTTGCTTTCATTTGATTCTTACATTGATCTATATTAGATTAGGCACTGTGAAGTATTGACTTTTGTGTTTTTTTTTTAATTTTTTTTGCTTTGGCTATTAGTATGATAATGTCATGATGAAAAATTGGATATTCTTAATTAAACTAGCAATACAATAACTGACACTTATCATTTGTTTAGTCCATATACTCGACCCTACAATACAAACAATTAAAAAGGATAAACTAACTTAAATTAACAAAACTTAATTCTAAAATAATAAATATTTTTTGTAGGTTGATATTATTATAGTTGTTTTATTTGGGTACCCATTTTCGGGTAAACAAACAAACAAACTCTTCAGTTTTATAATATTACGAGCAGTGTAGACTAAACACTACTGTAAATATGTTTTCTGTGCCCGAAGTAAGTAAGTATAGCCTGTGTTATGAGTATTTAGATTTTATCATTATCAATTATATTATCAATTATATTTTATATATTAGACGGATAGTAAACGAATGCATGTGAACGAAATGCGTATGTTGAGATGGATGTGTGGTGTGACAAGAATAGATAAAATAAGGAATGAGTATATATGAGGAAGTCTGAAAGTGGCGCCAGTGACAGAAATATTGAGGAGTAGAAGGTTAGCTTGGTATAGACATGTAATGCGTAGGGAGGAAAGTCATATTACTAGAAAAATGTTGAATGTGCTAGTGGAAGGTCATAAGAGGAGAGGAAGGCCAAAGAAGAGATGGTTGGATTGTGTGAAAGAGGACATGTGTGTAAAAGGAGTGGATGATGAGTTGACGAGTAATAGAGACGAATGGAAAAGATTGACATATTTTTCCGACCCCACTTAAGTGGGATAAGGGTAAGGAGATGATGATGATGATACTAGTTATACCTAAATATGAATATAATTTGTATAAATACACCCAGACACAAGAAATACCCGTGCTCATCACAGACAATATATTCCAGTTGTGGGAATCGAACCAACGGCCGCGGACGCAGAAAGGAGGGTCACTACCCACTGCGCCACGTGGCCCTTGATTATAAACTTCCTAATTTTATATGGTTGTACCATAGTTGCCTGTGAAGGACAAATAGTTAAATTGTGACATGTAGATAAGTCAAGAGTTCCTCGATATGATTCATCCCATTATTGTACTTACATACACAGTAGGCGGATAAGTTACGTCTTCCGTAAATAAGCTGTCAAAAGGCGTTAGTACTACTTTGTATACCCGCTTACATGCATGCATGGTGCGGGTGACAGTCCGTTTCACTCTTGAAAGTTTGCCGCGATTCACGATAATAGTAACTATTATAGTTATAGGGCAACTGTCACCCGCACCATGTTACATCGCACATAGTATAGGAACTAATTCATAATTATCAACTTCGGCTCACTGCTGAGCACGAGTCTCCTCTCAGAATGGGAGGTGTTAGGCCATTAGTCCAAGCTGGCCCAATGCGGATTGGCAGACTTCACACACGTAGAGAATTGAAAAAAATCTCAGGTTTCCTAACGATATGTTTCCTTCACCGTTTGAGACAAGTGATATTTAATTTCTTATAATGCACATAATTAAAAAGTCGGATGTGCATGCCCCAGACCGGATTCAAACCTACACCCTCCAGAACTAATTACATACCTTAAATTCAAAAGTACTATTCTGTAATGTAACTTCACCAACTTTTCAACTCTAGGGAGAGATTTTTTAATGAGAATTTATCGAAGAAATAACAGCTCTTTATAAAAGTTCTTCTCATACAAAGAGCTGTTATTTCTTCAAGCTAAACTTTTACAAAACTGTTAATTGTGTAGAATTTTTGCCGTCAGTTCCTAAAAGGCCAAATCTTTTCCTAGAATCTCTTATAATGTAAAAGATACAATGGCAGCATTGTATTGTTACATAAATAATGTAGATAATCTATGACAATTATTAGTTGATCACATAACCCTGCTTATGTTGCTTTCTTAAAAAGTATATCAAAAAAATTGCGTAAAATTAAAAAAAATATACTGTCGCGTCGTTTCAGCCAGACCCAAGAAACATACAACCAAAAGTAATGAAGTTATCGTCAGCCTAAAATTCAGTTATCACATTATGGATGATGACAGTTTTATAAATCTATACTAATATTATAAAGAGGTAAAGTTTGTAAGTTTGTAAGTTTGTCACATTTTTTAAATGGGGTAATCTTCGGAACTACTGGTCCGATTTTAAAAATTCTTTCACCAGTAGAATGCTACATTATCGGGGAGTGCTATAGGCTATATTTTATATTGGCATCGTATATATTAGCCGAGTTATCACAGTTTTTGTCATACAGGTCGGACTGAAAATCCTCTTAAACAGACTTATTCGCATGCGCTGCCTTAACTATTGTGTAAAATTGAAATTAATGTATAGAGAATTTATGTATCTTTAAAAGTTCTACAAAAAAGTCCGCGACACCATATATCTATCTTCTATATATTAGCAGATACAGTACCTTTTGTGTTTTAAAAATTATTAATTTTATATACTTAGGTTTACGTCATTATTTATACAACTAAACTTTAATCCTTATTAAAATAAATTATTTAATAATCACAAGGATATTATGGAGATAAGATTTGCCCTTTACAGTATGTTAATTACTTAAATAGTTTCGGAGATAATACAAAATTTCTAAAAGACGCAGAAATTCCGCTATATGACGCCCGGCGCTTTCATTTACGTAGTTCCCGTTCCCGTGTGAATATGGGGATTAAACATAGCCTATGACACTCGCAAATAACGTAGCTTTCTATTGGTAAAACAATTTTCCAAATCGGTCCAGTAGATCCATAGATTACCTCCTACAACCACACGAATTCTACCTCTTTATATTATTAGCATAGAAGTCTCTACTTCTCTTGGTCATACCACCACTCTCGAAGGACTGGACCGATTTCGCTAAGGGTAGGAGTAAGATAGAGAAGTTACAGGGTAGGGTAGGGTAGGTAAGCGTAGGAGTAGTGTAGGGGTAGGGTAGGTTTAGGGCCGGGTTTAGGGTAGTGGTAGGGTAGGGGTAGAGGTAGGGTAGTGGTAGGGTAGAGGTACGGGTAGGATAGGGAAGTGGTAGGGTAGGGGTAGGATAGGCGTGAGATAGGGGTACGAAAGGGATAGGGTACGGGGAGGGTAGGAGTAGGATGGGGGTAGGGTGTAGGTAAGGTAGGGGTAGGGTAGGGGTAGGGGTAGGGTAGGTGTAGGGGTTGGGTAGGGTAGGGTTGGGGTAGTGGTAGGGTAGGGGTAGGGGTAGGGTAGGGTAGGGGTAGTAGTAAAGTTGACATAGAAATTTACGCGGACGAAGTCGCGGGCGTCCGCTAGTTGTATATAAATTAAGAGTACCTAAAAAGTAGTAAAAGTAGTGTAAAAATAACAGGGTATCTACGATCATTACCTTCGGAGCTACAGGGATTTAAAGGGTCAGATTTGCGGCACTGCTACGGATCCCTGAAAAACGATACAAAATGGTACGAATTAATGACGTTGTAGGTACATAATAATCGTTAGATTTGTATGGGCGTTCAAACAAAATTGCTAATATCTTTGTTAGTTGTGCGTTTATATCTATTGTTTGTTTATTAAAAAAATGTCGGATTTAATGTAAGGAAACTAAAACTGTATGAATATTCATCTAATTACGGTAATAAATTTTTTTAATCAATTTTATTTTGCAAATATTCAGTCAGTCAGTCAGTCGCTAAGCGATTTAGCGTTCCGGTACGATGCCGTGTAGAAACCGAAAGGGGTGTGGATTTTCATCCTCCTCCTTGACAAGTTAGCCCGCTTTTATCTTAGACTGCATCATCACTTACCATCAGGTGTGATTGTAGTCAAGGGCTAACTTGTAAAGAATAAAAAAAAAAAAAAAAAACAATGTTTGCTTTTTATGTATAAATTAGTTAACATTGACCTTATTTACCCAATTATATAATAAAAATGAATATATTCAAACCTCATCATGCCCATTACGTGAGTGTATCCCCACGAAAAGGCACCTATAGAGGTATACTGGACGTTGTAGGACCCTGGACAAATGGACATATAGGACTAGCTCATCTCATTAGATACATTATCACACACGACATTTTAGGACACTTAACATAGCTACATACTTCAGCCTGCAGGCTAATTCACTAACTTTGACGTATGTTAGTTGACTTAATGAGAGAAGAGAGAGAGATGAAATTGAGATTCGATGTAACAAATGTCATCCGGTACCTACTTATAACCTTTCGTGGATATCATACAGTAGATGATAGTTCTCAGTTGATTGGATGTTTATTTTAATAGGTTCATAATGAAGACCAAATTGGCCAATTTCATGAATCAACCTTTTCATGAATGCCATATAAGGCTCATACCTTATTTGATTGCAAGTTGATTTCCCGTAATTAAACTCCCAAACAGCGAAATATGCCAGATGGCTCGAAATAGAATAATGAATGATGCTTAGCCGTGGGCAGAATAATAGGTGTCGCATTCCTTTTAGGTGATCCTACAAATTGTTGATCGTTTCTGTAATATTTTTTTAATCTATGGTAAATAACAGGCATTTGTTTACAAATCTCGCGGGGACCATAAATTTTACGAGATAAAAAGTAGCCTATTATGTTGCACAATAACCTCCTCTATCTTCCAGTGAAAGTCCCATTAAAAACTGTTCAGTCGAAGCTTTTCGTTATAGGACCTTTGATTAAAACGACTTATAATAGTTAACTGAATACACTACAATACAACTGGTACCTACCTACTAACTAGAAAGATGTTTTGTTCAAGACTATACCAGATTCTTCCGTTGATATAATTATTGCATCATAAATTCAATTGTAATCTTTGTAAGTTACTCAATACCTACTTAAAGCTGTAATGATTGTAAAAGCAATGCTCGACATTATAAAAGATATTTTATAACCATTTAGCGAATGTTTTGTAAGATATTGTTAGTCTTAATTGTAATCTTCTTCAAACAATTGCAGTCTCAATGGTATGAATTTCCGAAAAATGTGTTTCGTTTTAACAAAATTGTTGTGTTTGACTATAAGCTGATATTCTTTTTAATGTATTTCATTTAGACTTGAAAATAACTGAACCATACGGTTCTTACCAATAGATGGCTCTGCTACTCCGTCCAGCAATAATTGATTGACTTTTGACGGCCTCCGTGGCGCAGTGGTACGCGCGGTGGATTTACAAAACGGAGGTCCTGGGTTCGATCCCCGGCTGGGCATTTTGAGATTTTCTTAATTGGTTCAGGTCTGGCTGGTGGGAGGCTTCGGCCGTGGCTAGTTATCACCCTACCGGCAAAGACGTACCGTCAAACGATGTAGCGTTCCGGTACGATGCCGTGTAGAAACCGAAAGGGGTGTGGATTTTCATCCTCCACCGAACAAGTTAGCCCGTTTCCATCTTAGACTGCATCATCACTTACCATCAGGTGAGATTGTAGTCAAGGGCTAACTTGTAAAGAATTAAAAAAAAAAAAATTAGATGGACAGCCTTTATTACGGAATGAAGATATGGATAATCTCGTGTAACCTTAATCTCCTTATTGCCCTTCCTTCTTGGCGCCATTGCCCATTGTCGCATAAAAAGTGGAGCAATTCGTAACCGAATCCACACTCGAAGTCGGTCAAGAGTAGCTGAGGAAAGTGACAGTGGCCGGTCAAGGTGAGCGTTTGAGCACAACCAGATTGTTATGTCAAATTGTGTACTTTCGCACTTTGGAAATTGAAATGGTAGACAAAATTGCGCTCGCGTTGCTTCATTCAAACGTTTGATGTAATTAAATGTTCTTATCTATGAGTGAGCTAATGAGCCGTGATAGCCCAGTGGATATGACCCTCCGATTCGAATTCGGTCCGGAACATGCACCTCCAACTTTTCAGTTGTGTGCATTTTAAGAAATTAAATATCACGTGTTTCAAACGGTGAAGGAAAAACATCGTGAGGAAACCTGTATACCAGAGACGTGTGTGAAGTCTGCCAATCCACACTGGCCCAGCCTGGTAGACTATTGGCCTAACCAATCTCATTCTGAGAGGAGACTCGAGCTCAGCAGTGAACTGAATATGGGTTGATAAGGATGATGATCTATGACTAGCAGACGCCCCATGGCTTCACCCGCGTAGCCCTGTTCACGTGTGAGTACGAAGAAATATTGCCTTTAACACTCACAAACACTTCGTTTTCTATTCATCATATTTGGCTAGCTGTTGAGCACGAGTCTCCTCTTAGAATGAGAGGAGTTAGGTCTTAGTCCACCACGCTGGGTAAAGTGAGTGGCTTCACACACGTAGAGAACTAAGAATATTGTCAGGTATGCAGGTTTCCTTACGATGTTATTTCTTCAACGTGTCAGACACGTGATATTTAATTTCTCAATATGCACATAACTGAAAAGTTTGAGGTGAATGCCCCGGACCAGATTCGAATCTACGCCCTCCAAATCGAAAACTGTCAATTGTCCATTAGGCTATCACGTCACTATTAGTAAATAATGGTAGGCCTTCTGGTCTTCATCACCAGACTCCTAATAACAGTCAAAACCTACCTAGATGCAAAGTCCTCATCAATACAAATAATCAAGCTGAATTACAAAGTAGTTACTGTAAAACGTCAAAGAGTTCCATCACCTGTCCCTCGTATTCATCATCAGACCTCTAATGACTAAATGGAAAGATCTCATCAATACAAATTAATCAAGCCCAATTACAAGGTAGCTACTGTAAACCGTTGAAGAGTTCTCTCGTCTATGCGTCGATTCTATCATCAGATCAACTACAGACCTTTATTAAATTGTATTGCTTTAAACTGCATAATGAACAAATTAAAAAACACTGTAGTTGCCCTTGCGATTTTTGAAAGGTTCCCTTTCTTCAGATCCTGATCCCATCCCATCATTAGATCCTGACACGATTACCTGCCAGAGTATCCATTTTCAAACAAAAAAAGAATTATTCAAATTGGTTCAAGCGTCTTCGAGTAATTTCTGTCCACGTATGTATACAAAAAAGAAAAAAAAACAGACAGAAATTGACTGTTCAGGGTGACAACAAACCTCCTCCTTTTTGAAGTCGGTTAAATATAGATACGTGTACCAACTTGATTTGTTTTAAGACAATCTTGTTTACATCTTAAAGTATAATTATTAAAAAATAATCAAATCGTGATCTTCTGTGGCGTCGCAAGCAAACTGAATAATGTAATGATGTCAGAACGAGGCAAAACCGGGCAATAAATAATACCGATAAACACACGGATGCGCAGTTTTATATCTACGTCAACAATGGTGAATAAACAACAAAATAAATAAAGAAGTCTTCTACTTTACTTACAAACTTGAATAACAACCTCAGTCTCCTATCCAGGAGAGTTGCAATGGTTCGTGATACACAAATAAATCATAAAGGTCTCCTACAAACCCTGAACTCTGTGTTTGTTAAAATTTACTTGATTTATTTGTTATTAACGAGGAATTCAACCCCGGATCTTTTTTCTGAACCCAGGATTTTGGGATTCACAAAAACCCAGGGATTTTCGATAAATAATGGTTGCAAATTGGCGCAACATCACCGTCTTAGCCCCCGACGCAAAAATAGGGGTTATATAAGTTTATTATATAGACTTTACTTACAAACTTAAGTAGGTATACCTGTCTCCAGTGAGAGAGGAGACCTGTGTCTATCGAAAAGTGATTGCAATAAAAAAAATATTAAAAGCAGTGGCGTAGCTAGGTAACCAAGGGCCCTGGTGCAAATGTAAAAATGAAGCCTCATTACTATCTAAACTGGTTAGGTTTTATCAACCAAAAATATTAAATATACTTATTACAAATACATAACATGCTAAGCTACTTTATCATCAGCTCTTTTTCGTTTTCGAAATTTTCAGTTCAATCTCGACTTTTTGGTAAGGATTTGAGGACCCTCTGAGCTTGAGCCTCGGCTTCTGTGTAGCTACACCATTGTCTTAAAGTAAGAATTATTTTTTTTATTCAACAGAACGCTAAATCACTAGGTGGTTCGTCTTTACCGGTAACGGTAGTCAACGCCGATGCTTGCATGCCAAATAAAAAAAAAATAAGCAACTGTTTTGGTACTTTGGTATCAAAGCAATCCAAGGCTTCATATTGATTACTCGCACATACCAATTTAAATAATTGTTAATGTCTGTTAAAGTTTATTACAACGCCATAGGTATAAATAATAGTATGGTTCTTATTTCAAATCCGGAGATAAATCAGTAATTACTTTATAGTCGTGAACTTATCCGTTTGAACTTATTGATTACATTGAAATAAGTGTGACCATGAAGTCTGAGAAACTGAGAATCCAAAACAGCTGTATATTTAATAACACAATAACCTTAGTTTTTTTTTATTCTTTACAAGTTAGCTCTTGATTACAATCTTACCTGATGGTAGTTATGATGCAATCTAAGATGCAATCGGGCTAACTTGTTAGGAGTAGAATGAAAATCCACACCCCTTTCGGTTTCTACACGACATTGTAACGGAACGCTAAATCGCTTGGCGGTACGTCTTTGTCGGTAAGGTGGTAACTAGCCACGGCCGAAGCCTCCCACCAGCCAGAACTGGACCAATTAAGAAAATCTCAATCGGCTGTGTGTGAACACTCAAAACACTTTGACTAGTGCACGAAAGGTTCCGTAACATTGTCTATAAATACGACAAAAAGACTCGTTTGTTGTCTGGGAGCCCCCTCAAATATTTATTTTAATCTGTTTTTTAGTATTTTTTGTTATAGTGGCAAGATCTATGTAAATTGTAACTCTCTAACTATCACAGTTCGGACAGTGACGGACAGTGGAGTGAAGTCTGACCCTGTAGTGGTCTATTAAAATAGGCTGCTGTTCTTTCCGATCTTTCAGAACTTTCCAACTCCTTAAAGAGAATTTTAATGAAAATTGTTCATAGAACATAGAATGCTAAAGCTATAGCTTGGTCAATTCGTTCTTCACTCCTTATGGTACGCGCGAGCCGGGGAGCGTGTAGCGATGAATGAAAAACCCACGAATGATGCCCACCAGGTGGACTGACGACATCAAGCGAGTCACAGGGATTCGCTGGATGCAGGTGGCTCAGTATTGTGATGTTTGGAAGTCCCTACAAAAGGCCTATGTCCTGCAGTGGACGTCCATCGGCTGATATGATAATGATGATGATGCACCTCACTTCCCCGCACGCACGATTTCACACTCGCGCAGTCTTTCCCCCGTCGCCCGCATATCATGAGAGTGTCATCATCGATCTAGACAAGCTATAACGCTTTGGGTTAGAATAATATCATGTCCTGCGTAGTCAAAACGCGTGCCCATGGCAATGCGTGTGACGCAACACCACAAAGGTCGTGCGAACAAGTTTGAAGCACCTCCATCTACATTCCTTTGATCTCGCTTAATGAGGCATCTTGTAACATCTTTTATTATTAAATTAGGCTGTTCTTTACTATAGACTTGCGGTTAATGTTGCTCAATTAAAAAGAAACAAACAAATTAATTGTCTTTCTCAATACGACGACACCTACTAAAAATATCTTATAGTAATCAAGTTTTAGTATTGTGGAAAACTGTCCGATTTCTATATTCAATTGATGCGATTTAAATAAACGAAGATTGCGTAGGACCAGGCGTTACTTTGAGGAAGTACATTATGAAATAGCATTGTAGTCAACATTTTTAAAACTGCACATATTTAGTTTAGAACTAAGTTAATAATAATTCAGCCTATGTATATGTTATTCAGCCTACGTTAATGACCCACTGCAAGGCAGGCCTCCCTCCTAATAGAAAGGGGGGAAGCAGCTCCAACGCGGGTTGGCGAACCTGGTTGATAATGTTAAATTAATTAACGACCAGCCCCAATAGCCAAGTGGCACGTCGTTTCTCTTTCTACGATCGCTAACGCTTCGAAAACTAGAAAGATGTATGGGAATCACATTTGCTATCGACAGGTCACGTGATCAAGATCTGTCATCCCATACATTTTTCTAGTTTTCGAAGCGTTAGCGATCGTAGAAAGGAATTGACGCTACTTGACTAGGGGGGCGTACTTGAAGTTATTGATGGTGACCAAGATTGGCGACTTATAGTGTTCTCCGAGACACGGGGGAAGGCACTTCCAACTTCTCAACTCTGAACTGTGAATTTAACATTTCTTAGAAGAAATAAACTCAGTATCTTATAAAATTACCCAGGAATAGAACCCCTCATGATCCAAAACCATATGGACTAATCACTGGACCCATGAAGTAGTTGAACGCAGAGATATTCCTATACATATAAAGATAGATAATAATCTTAATATATAAATGTGAAAGGTCATCATAAAATCTCGAAAACCGCTTGATGTACAAAGCTGAAATTCGGCAGGGAGGTAGTTTATAGTTAGTACGTATTCACTTAAAACGGATTTTGCGTAAAGGCCGGATTAAAGAGGTCTAAGGTCGGACGAAGTCGCGGGCGTCCGCTAGTTTATGTTTGACCACGAAACTGTAAATCTCCCGTTTCTCATTTCCAGATGCTGGTCCAGGTGCTGCTCATCATATCGAGCGCGGCGCTCTCCAGCTGCGACGTCGCCCACCTCGAGGAGATCAGCACGGAGCCTCCGCCACCGAGACCCTACGCCTTCTCCTACACTGCTGGCAGGTACCCCGGGCACGCTGACCGACAGCATGCGGAGGTCAGTGACGGCAGCGGAGTTGTTAGAGGTACGTACCTTCTAAGCTTCATATTGGAATATGAAAGTCACGAAAAATCTGTTATAGAAGAGGAGTGGGAAATGGAAACATGGAAATTGGCATTATTGGCCTTTGATTTAATCTAAAGGTAAAAAGTCAAGTTTTTCAATAAAAGATCCTCAAGATTTTTTTTTGCAAACAAAGCCTCACTACTCCCAAGCCAGGGCCTGTAATCATGTGGCACGATTTTCTTTCTACAAACGCTAACGCTTCGAAAATTAAAAATGTATAGCAATGACATTCACTATCGACAGGTCACGTGATCAAGTTGTCGATTGGATCTGTCATTCCCATACATTTTGTTGGTTGTCGGAGAGTTAATGTTTGTAGAAAGATAATCTTAAACACTTGGTTACAGCTGGTCTCCAGTTCCGTGTAAGGGTACCATAGGAGGTACAGGACAAGTTTGTCTTGCCTCAAATACCTACCCAAAAATTGTAACCAAGAAAGTTGAGTTTCAAAAGTAACGAACAACTCAGCTGGTATAGCTGGTTATAAATACGTTCAGAATTAAAACTGAAATCCATCGATGTGGACACAAAGGAAGGTTCCTTTAAGAAGCCCAGTGTAGTGCCCACTTTCAACTAGAATAAGTAATAGGAAAACTTTGTCTGTTCTGCTTGCTGGAAAGGCGACTCCACTCTAGAAAGCACAGTGTTTGTCGACGCCTCACTAGGTGAAACAACGACATCAAGCGAGTCGCAGGGATTCGCTGGATGCAGGCAGCTCAGGATCGTGATGTTTAAAAGTCCCTACAAAAGGCCTGTGTCCTTCATGAATTGGACGTCCATCGGCTGATATGATGATGATGAATAATGAAAATATTGTGCTAATCACTATTTGAGTTACATTTTTATGGTACTATTATATCGGATACTGAGCAAATAGTTGTATCATATTTTGGTTAACAAGGTTATGCACTTGCACTACTCATCCCAAGTATCCTAAAAACCCTGCTCGGTCTCAATCAAATTTCCCTGCTAATATCAAAAAACTCCTTAACATCTCCATAAACAATTAATCAATTTCAGGAACCTTCTCCTACGTGGATCCTCGTCACAAAGTTCGCACGGTAGACTATGTGGCTGATAAGGAAGGATTCCACCCGGTGCTGAGTGACGTGCCACCAGAACACCCGGCGGATTCTGAATCAGTAGCCGCAGCAAAGGACAGACACTTCCAATTGTACGCCAAGATCGCTGAAGAGCATGCCCAACACCCGTTCCCAGACGGTGAGATATTCAAAAGATTTATAAATCTAAAGTTTCTTAGTTCCATCAACAATAATCTGTTACAGAAGCCTAGCTACCGCCATATCAGCCGTATTAATGATAAGGTGTCCCAAGACTTCAGGAGTCGCTTATGTCTGAAAGCAAAAATTAGAAAATGTAATCCATAACCTCACTTTATCTGGTGCTTCCTGAAAAAAATACCGTAAAAAACTGTAGAGTTTTCACTTCAGGAATGATAAAAGTTAAAATAAAACCGTTTTTTGCCGGGTTAAGGGTGCGCCCAATCTTATGTTGGAAACATCCTACATATTATGTTAAGTCAATGTAATATTTATTTTAAGCATTTTTGTTTCTTTTATAAGAAATCTTTATCCTTCATTTGACCCACCTAACTAATTTTGCCAAGGTACGCTACGCCACTGATCTGTTACAAAAAGAGTCATGAAATTCTCTAAATCTCTCTTCTAAATCTTTACATACATACTTTGTATAAAATATTGTGTACATTTGATCAACTGCAAGTCTTTCTGTTTTATGTATAATCTCTTTCTCTCGACATTTTAAATGTGCTTCAACTGAAAGATAGTTTATTAGGATAGTTTGTTGATTCACCATCTTCATACTATTTTTCAGATATAGCACATTTGAAATGTCGATACATCTGTAATTTCATATAATATCATTTTAATTTCATGTTGCATGTTTAACTTATTCCCTAGCGTCTCCTACTCTGTATTATTCAGCTTTACCTTATTTATATCCTTCACTATAATTTTGCACTTTTGAATCTTAAACAAAGTCGCTTTAGTTACTTTATTTATATCTCCGGAATATATTGAAAGCCTGTGATTGAGACCTTCGTGATATTAGAAAAATTGATAGTTTTACAGTTTATTCCCAATTATACTTAGCGTAAGGACCTTTGAACCTTGCTATTTCCCAATGCCATCATGGTCATAGTTGTCTACTGTACTTAACTATATTTGTAGCAAGAGCAAATTTAACAACGATCTGGCCTCACAAGTTTTGAAACAGAACTAAATCGAACTCGATGTTTAGCACAGAGATACAGCCTGACGTATCTCAAAGCTAATCCTACAGGAAAAAGATTCACGCTACCGTTACTACATCTTAATATATAAATGTGAAAGATCACAAAATCTCGAAAACCACTTGACGTAGACAATGATATTTGGCAACGAAGTAGTTTAGTAGACGTCCTCTAAGAACCAATTTTGCGAGAGAGCTGGATTAAGGAGCTCTAAGGGCGGACGAAGTCTGAATATTTTCTAAAAACTATAACTGAGCTGAATTATTTTTAATTGCAGAAACATCAGTACCCAGGCAATCAGAAGCAGTTAAAGCGGCTGCAGCGAAGCACGCACAACTCTTCAGGGTGATAGCCGAACAACACGCGAGGATCGCCGCTGAACGAGAGTTGTTGCAACAGGAGGAAGAAGAGAAACTCCATCTACAGGAACTTGGACAAGAACAATAAATGTTGGACGTTTAATTTTAGCAACAGTGACTAAGGAAACCGACCATTTTGGGCCTAGCACGTTACAGGAAAAAATAAATAACGAAAAATCCCTGATTTTATATTAAATCAAAATCACAGAAATAAATTAGAATAACACAGTTGTTAACATTTCTTAAACTGTGTTTTATGCATTTTATAATGTAGATACTTGCTCATGTTATCTTGGTTAGGCAACTGTCTATCAAAATGAAATTGAACCAGTCTGATTAGGTAATATTATACTTTAACTAGCGGGCGGATGCCCGCGATTTCGTTCGTGTGAAACTCGATGTAATCTTTCAACTACCCCTACCTTACCCCTACCCTATCCCTACCTACCTACATACCTACAATTTCGTATTAGCAACGTAATTTAGCGTTCGTTAGTGAATTAGACTGGGGGCCTAGTAATGTATTAAAAGTGGTTGGTCTCCTTTAGTAACAAGTAACACTCCATCTGAATTTAATTTATTTGAGATCAATAAACAACATCGGTTTCGTCGGGTGATGCTAGTTATGAACTTCAAAACATTATTTTGTTGATTTTATCTCCATTTTTGTTAGTAAACTTTTTGGTTTCTGAGTTATAATGCAAATACAAAATATTATAAAGGTTATCAATAACAGTAGATTGTAAAAATATGGTGAATAACATATAATTATGTAGCAGTAAATGTGATATTGATATAGTAAAAGACACGAATACAATTCTTTGAAATATTTAGTTTATTACAGACATTTTCTATTTAGGATTTTATGTTTCCAGTCACGAAATATTAAATGTTACATTTTAAAATAATAAATTAAATATATAAATATAATTTATTATGTTTAAATTATTTTGTATAAAAGCATTTGTAAATATTTTATTATGTATTTACGAGTATTTCTATATACGACATTAATTATGTTACAGTTATTAGAATAAGAAGTGCAATTATCTAGAAATTAACTGTATTGTTAATATCACCTTTTTGTTGTTTCTACTTTAACCGTACTAGGTCAAACGTAAAAGGTTAAAAATATTGTTTTGTGTAATTATTATAACAAAAATCGTGAATGAGTCGTGTTATTTTATATTTTTCTAATTTTTTACAGTTGCCATAATAAAAAAAACAAGAAATACCTACACAAGTATTTTAATTTGATAATATTAAATATGTATATTCATATAATTTTTCTATAATTAATTATTATTCTACCGTACGAATCTACAGTGAAATTAATAATGAGAAATGTCCAATACTTATGACACGGATATGTGGCCGCTTATCTTTAATTTCCAACTGTTAGTTTTGTTTTAATCGTAACTGCATTGATGACACAAAAAACGTCGCAACTCCTCCAAATACCTGTAAGAAATATAAGGTACATATAGTGTTTGTTATACACTTATAGTATTATACTTCAACACCCATAGTATTGTACTTCAACACCCATAGTGTTATAATTTTCACCCGTAGTGTAACAAACACTTCAACACCCATTGTGTTATACTTATACCTACAAGGGTGAAGGCGGCCTGAATTCACAGCGAACGAACGTGTCCATCCACACTCACAAAAGTTCATAGTTTGTTCATATAGATGTAAAATGTTTTAAGAATGTGACTGTACCGAGCCTAATAGAGGTCTTCCAAATACAAATACTCCTAAAGGTGAAACCGTCGGAGTTAAAGATGTTGAGATATCTTCAACGAAACTGTACCACTCTTTATTCTTGAGACTGAAGTTAGATGTCTGGCACAAAATACGACTCAACAATATTGCAGTCCTTTTCATCTGAAATAACGACCAAATGAATTAACTTTATCATCAATATACATATAAATAAAATTGAAGTGTCTGTCTGTGATTTCAAGATATCTGATAGATTCAAGAAGACCATGGTATTTGGATTCTCACATCATGGTAAGAAATGTCGGTAACTCCTGTGGGAACATATACCACGGTCTCGAGACGTCTGAATCGAGCAGCTCTATGCGACCTCTTTGACGTCGACGTTCCATCTAATCGGGGATCACACCCAATGCTCATTGCCATTGCCACTTTAGCTTTACGACAGTTTCTTCTTCTTCGGCCTCGCCTTGTCCCGTTTATACGGGGTCAACTTTCCCAATCATGCGGCGCCATTTTGTACGCTCCTTTGCGTCATCGTTTGTCAGGCCCTTAACATTCAGGTCCTTACGGACCTTCTTTAACCACTTTGTTGGTGGTCTCCCTTTCCCACGCTTCGTAGTATCCATGGAGAGGCACTTTTTACGATATGGTCATCTGGTCTTCGCATCACATGAAAGTACCATCTCAGCCTGGACTCTTTTGCCTTTTCAGCTATTTCTGCGACCTTGAAGCTCCCTCTAATGTGTCCCTCCCTTTACGATAAAGTCTATTTATTATTTCACAAATTAAGAAACTGCAACGAGTTTGCCTTTGTCTAGCAGTGGCCGTTTATTAGTTGGTGATGATAATAATGACCTTACACAAAATGAAATTATTTCATGTCGTTGTCAACATACCTCTTGTTGCCATTGATGACAAGGTTCTACAAGAATTATAATCCGAATGATGTGATACATCAGAAATAGTCCTTGGCTAAATAGATTCAAATACAATGAATTAAATTCACCTGCCAAAAAATTACAAGTTATAGCTGTTGTTTTTATATTAGTAGATATAGAAATTATAGAGTCATAGAAAGGAGAATGAAGGAGGGGAGAGAGATTACTCAAAATCAATTTGGCTTCATGTCAGGACAGCGTACAACGAATGCGATTTGATCACTGCGACAACTACTTGAGAAATACAGGGACGCACACAAAATCGGCCACATGGTTTTTGTTGACTTACAAAACGTACATGAAGGAGTACTCCGTGATGTTGTATAATGGGCTATAAATGTGAAGAAAATTTCTGGGAAGTAAATTAGATTAGTAAAAAAATATATTGAGAATCCAATCCTCCTCGTTAGCGTATTTTGTGTTCAGGGGGCGAATGCCCACGGCGCGCACGTATGTTGTGTGACAAGAATGAATAAATTATGGAATTAATATTTAAAACAGGTCTGAAAGTGGCGGCAGTGACAGAAACGTTAAGGAGTAAACGGTTAACTTGATAAAGGCATGTATTGCGGAGTTATGAAAGTCATATTACCAGGCGAATATAAAAATTGCAAATGGAAAGACACAAGAGGAGAGGAAGGCTAAAGAAAAGATGGTTGGCTGTATGTTGCACCACAAAGTCTAATTAAATTAATTTGTTATACATCAAGCAAGGCGAGGATTGAAAAGAAGCGTAGAAAGTTTAGAAGTTTTATATTTAAACCACCGTCCGCCAGATGTGGAGGACTTTGTGGTGTAAAAGGCTTAGATGATAAGTTGACAAATGATAGAAGCGAATGGATGAGATTGACATATTTTGCTGACCTGCTTTAAGTGGGTTAAGGTAAATGATGGTTAAGATGATGACCTAAGTGAGATAATCTTAGGTTAGGTTAGGTTATAATAAGGCATAGATATTCCATTACTTGGTAAATAATAATAGCAAAAGAACTGCACATTTTATTGTACCTACTTAAATTGACCAAAACCCAGGCGAGGTGATACATTGTCATCAACAGAGAGACAGTGATGTCAATAAGTAACAGCAACATTATAGCATCTCCGATAACATCTGTTAAAATATGGTAAATTTTCATGTAATCTTCAAGCAGTAATTGTTCCTCTTTCAATTGTATTCGACATGGACCTGCCAAGTTAATATTATCAAAATCACAGAACAGAAAACGCCCAAATGAAGGCTAAATGATACCACAAACAAAACAAGAATGCTTTGCTTAAAATAAATGTGACAGTGACTTTTAACCTATATAGGATGTTTCCAACTTTTGGGTTCTCGCTTAACCTGGGGAAAAAGAGATTGCTTTTTTACTTTTGTCATTTCTGGAGTGAAACTCTAGAAAAAAAAAAAGGCAATTTTGTTTCCGGAAAGCACCAGATTCAGTGTGATTGTGGATTACATTTTACTGATTTGTGCTTTCATACATAAGGGACCCCTGTAATCCGGGGCCCCGTATCATTGATACGGCTGATAAAGCGGTAGCTAGACCCTGGCTCCGATACACAGAACGGCAGCCAGACAGACAAAAATTAAAAAAAAGCAAACTTCGATACATTGTATAAATAAATATAAGCACTTGTGAAAACACAGTTATCTTGAAATAAGAGACAGGCACTTCTATTTTATTTATATGTGTATTGATTAAAGAATTACTTGTGAAAATGTATAAAAATTAATAAAATAAATAAACGAAAGGAATGAAAAATCTGACTGCACAAAATATGTATATAATCTAAAAAGAAAAAAAACAAGTTGTAGGCAAAAGTGTAAAAAGCCATTTGAAAACAGTCGGGACTAATACTGAATAGAATATTTTTAGTCTACATTATACTATTTAATGGGTCCCGACTATTTTCTAATTTCCTTCCCTTTCTCTTCTTCGTCGGGTAACCAATAGACGTTATTCGATTATCTTACGATTTGGATGTAAGAAATGTTCATTTAGACGTGTGTTGAGAGCTTTCGTCGTAGTATAGCAGTTATAGATTAGAGTCATATGCTGCAACAGCAGAAAATCAATTATGCTGTGCTCAATAACTTTAGAAGACCAAAGGTACACAACATCTGAAAGCAAAGGTGTACGCTTTTTTAGGTATCAACATCAACAACCCATATATGGCGCACTGTTGAGTTCGAGTCTCATCTCAGAATGAAAGGGGTAAGACTGGTCCACCACGCTGGCCCAATGCGAATTGGCAGACTTCAGATACGTAGAGAATTGAGAAAATTCTCAGGTATGCAAGTTTCCTCACGATGTTTTTCGTCGTTCTGGAGTAAGACAAAAATTGAGAAAATTTTCACTGAATACTACTGAATTACTAAGCTATAATATGAAATGAAGTGCGTTTTATAAAATACAACGTTTCATAATCTACTATCACACAAGCCACGGTCTAGTAGTATATATATTTTCATAAAATAGTAGGTATTTTCTAAATCTTTCTGTAGTAAGCTAATAACTTCTAAAAAGTAAGTAACTAAGATCTTCTAATTTGAAGAAAACCTGACCTAAGACTGTAATGATTCTCAGTAACAATATTATACTCACAAGGTAAATCACCAATCAATGCAATGACCATAAAAGTGTTCAACTCGCGAAAAACTAGAAAGCTAATTGTAAAAAGCAGCAGGCTGGTCCAAACTATCCAAAGTTTAGGTTCGTCTAAATGACAGCAGTTGTGGCCCTTGATCTCAAAAAGAAAATTAAATACATATAAGTACACTAGCTGATGCCGCGCGGATTCACCCGCATGGTTCCCGCACCCGTAGGAATACGGATAATATAGCCTTCCTCGATAAATGGACTATCTAACAATGAAGGAATTTTTCAAATCGGACCAGTAGTTTAAACAAACAAACAAACTCTTCAGCTTTATAATATTAGTATAGATACAATCTCGTACAGGAAAAAAAATAAAACAATATTCACTAACTTTGACGTGTGTTAGTTGACATATACGAAATTGAGATTCTATGTAAAAAATGTCATCCGTTGCCTACTGACGACCCTGCGTGGATATCATTCAGTAGATAGATGACGTTTCTCAGTTGATTTGATGTTTATTTTAATAGGTTGTTAATAAAGACCAAATTAGTGAATAGGCCAGCAGGTAGGTACGTACCATCCGGGTGACCGTCATAAATCCAACTCGTACTTCCTCGTAATATTTTTTTACTCGATAGTTTGTATGGATGTGTGTTTGTTTGGATGATTGTTACTGTTTAACGCCGAAACTACTGAACCAATATGGTTGAAATTTAAAATGAAGATAGATAATACCCTGGAGTAACACATAGGCTACATCTTCTTCCCGGTTCCATGGTTCCTGCGGGATTTCTGAAAAACAGAATTCCACGCGGACGAAGTCGCGGGCGTCGGCTAGTTACTAATAAACAAACGAAAGTCCTAGATACCTTTTGTAACTGATTGACTATATACAATAGTCTTCGCATCCGAAGTTTACCAGTAAATACTCCCAAACTTGTTTTGCTTACAATTAAAGCCAATATGATAAAAGACGTTATCATCGTTTCAGTTGACTTGTATAAAAGCCGTTTTGCTCTAGCGTTGACAGTAACACCGTATAAAATTACACTTCCCATAGTCAAGTCTAAAAAATAGTAAAATATTAGTAACTTTATTATACATATTACTAACTTACATGTAACAATTATTTTACAAAGTTTTAAAGGTTAAAATTATTTTTTTTTAATTAAATCTTTGTAAAAACTACATGAGATTTTCGCCATATTTTTAACACTTACTTCGATAACATGTAGATAATAAAAAACATAACCAGTCAGCCCAAAAATTAATTAGCAATTAACCAAAAAAAGTCCGTAGAGATCGCTAATGAATGTCATTACGCCCCTACGATGTTGTACTTCTAAAGCGTAGAGTACAGTATTGTTGTAAATAGATATAATATAATCACAAAAACTAACGTAAAGTAATAAGAGCTACAGAAGAGATGATCGCCGCAGTCCGACAAATGGTAACATGGTAGCCATCGCCGCAACCGCGCGTGAACCGCAGCGGCGCGACGCCGACAAACTTGCTCGCTCGCAACACTATGGCGGTCGCACCCGACACCACGCCTGACTCTGACTCCGGAGTGTCCATTGATAATATTGTGTTCAACAGCAGGTCTAAATAAAATCTAAAACCAAATGTAAATCAATGTTGTAAATAATAAATGAAACACATTAAATTATACGTATATAAGCATTCAGGATTCCATTAGCCTTATCATAATGGAGAGAGGGCTAAGTAATACCATGGATATAACATCTGATAGCTTGTATAGATGCAACTATGTGGAAGCAACGTATCGATCTACGGCGAAATACCATTACAACTAAGTAATGACGTCTAGCATTGTATATGTTACCGATAAATTGTAAAATACATTCTTTATAATATTGTAATCTGTCGATATATTGTGAACTGAACATACTGATTACAATTTAACGTGTAATTTTTCGGTATATTATGAAAGTGAAACCGTTAAATTGCAATCTTAAAATGTCATCTGTTCGAACTTGCTCCTGATTAGTCGGCCTTACGATTAGCAGACCGTTCTGTGTCTATAGAGTTAGGAATGAAACACATAATCGGTCAGTCAAATAAAATACTTTAAGAATTGTGACATCACGTATTTATTTATTATTTATTATACCTAAAAACTCTCGTGTTTATTCATAAACTTTAATATAAATAATTATTTAACATAAATAAACTTTAATTTAAACATCTAATTTGAAATATGTATGTTTTTTTTTATTTATACTTCAACAGTCCTATAATAAGTATGTGTATTAATAAAGGCACTCTGCTACCTCTCAGAGGCACAATTATCCGCCCTCTTTTATATGACGCGAGTATATTCAAGTGGGCAGATAATATTTTTTTCTATAATTAATTATTATATTTCGTGATTTTATGTCGTCGAGATTTTTGTATAATTAACATTATCTAGATACTCGCCTTTCATCACAATATAAATATATAAAAATATATAATACATATTGTACAATAATCTTCTCAGATAAACGACGTATAATCAAAATATAACTTCACTTAAATTCGTTTATGGTAGGCCTCCACATATCCACATCGTAAGTATCAGACACATCGCATCAAAGGAATCGTAATTAAAAGGCGCACAATCATACAAGTGCGTCCATCCGCATCGTACGGATAGCACGAATCTACCGTAAAATAAAAATTAATTTAATGCGATGTGTCCAATACTTATGACGCGGATACTTGGACGGCGATCTTTAATCTCCAATTATTAATTTGGTTTCGAACGCAACTGCATTGATGATACAAAGAACGTCGCTACTCCTCCGAATACCTGTAATAAATATAAAGTAGATATAGTGTTATACTTCAACACCCATAATAATAAACTTCTAAATCCAAAGTGTTCTAATCTAAGGAACAACTAGCTCAGGAAGGATTCCACACCACTCCCATATTCCAAGAACATTCTCGAAGCCAGCTGCCGGCGCAGACTAAGTATTGCTGATGAATCATCACACAGTATATAAACCTAGCCTGGAGGAAGAATGGCGTCATTCAGCCCTGGACGCAGGCCAATACAGACGGGGCGAGACTATTCACCTCGTTAATGCATACTGTGTCTAGGCACGGATGCTCACGGCGCGTTCGAAACCCCTTCCTCGCGAAAGGTGTAGCGCCGTACGACAACATTCGAATAGTATATTAGTAGCACACGAATGTATTCATTAAATTAAGTTGTGTTTATTAAGAGTTGAATCCTCAGTATAGGATCCCCGTGCCCGATTCCAACCCACCACCTGAACCGGTAGAAGTAACGCGAAGGCAAGCTCGACTGGATCCATAAAAGGCAGGTCGGACCTGCGACGTTACAAGTGTAATTCAACAATCATATAAAAGGGTGAAGGCTGCGTGAATTCACATCGCAAACGTGTCCATCCACACTCACAAATGTTCATACTTTTTTCCTGCTTTCAATCAGAATGGACGTTGATATTACGACTATTGACGTGTGGAATACGTTAACAAAATATTTAGAAGAAATTATCTTCAAAATACCAACTCCCCCTACGTTCCGATAACCACTCCCGACGACGTTCATACTGAAAAACTGACGCGACATTTTAAAACAGTATTAGGATGGATCCGTCATCCACCGTAACACCATATGTTTTCTGTGGTAACACGAAGGTTGGTTAAAGAATTTTTAAAATTGGTTAAGTAGTTTCAACTACCATACAAGAAATCTTATCTCTTTAGAATATTAGTTTATAAGCAAAACCCCACTGTATCACCTATGTAGTTCCCATTCCTGTCGGAGTTCGGGGATATTCATATAGCCTATGTAGTCCTTAGTCCTGATAATGTAGTTTCCATTAGTGAACTAACTTTTCAAATCGGTCCTATAGTTATTACTGTTGTAATATTAGTACAGATTTATTTATATTTTATATATTAGGATAACTGTAATATATTTATTAAGAATGTGACTGTACCGAGCCTAATAGAGGTCTTCCAAATACAAATACTCCTAAAGGTGAAACCGTCGGAGTTAATGATGTTGAGATATCTTCAATGAAACTGTACCATTCTTTATTCTTGAGACTAAAATTAGACTTCTGGCACAAAATACGACTCAACAATATTGCAGTCCTTTTTATCTGAAATAATGACCAAACGAATTTTATAATTATATCATTATAAACGGCCCTGTGTATAATTAATAAGCCATCAGAATTCAATATGCCCCCCTAGACACAATGTTATGATGTTGATATTGACGATGATGATGTCGATAGGTGTTATCTGTCATATAAGTTAACTATTCGCCTTTTGCTTACATCTCGAGACAGGGGACGTATGTCTAACAATAGGCGTCTATTCGTTAGTGATGAAAATAATGACCTTACACTAAATAACATTATTTCATGTTGTACATACCTCTTGTTGCCATTGGTGACAAGGTTCTATTAGAATAATAATCCGAATGGTGTGAAATATCAGAAATAATACCTGGGACAGTAGTAGTAGAGTAAAATCCAATGAATTAAATTTACCTGCAAAAGAATTACAAGTTACAGCTGTAGTTTTTATTAACAAAAGAACTGCATATTTTATTTTACTTACTTAAATTGATTATGACCCAGGCTAGGTGATACATAGTCGTCAACAGAGAAACGGTGATGTCAATAAGTAATAGCAACATTATAACATCCCCGGAAGCATCCGTCAAAATATGGTAAATTTTCATGTAATCATCAAGCAGTATTCGTTCCTCTTTCAATTGTATTCGATATGGACCTACCAAATTACCATTATCAAAATGAATCACACAACACAAAACGCTAAAGCTATTTGTAGTAATGATCAAAATTATGAAATAGGTAGGTAATATAAATTGTAAGTTCAAAGACAAATTGGTGTACCACATCCGTTATTCCTTACTCTTTCAATTGCCTTGTCCTTAAATAACTCTTAATCCACTATTAAGTATCAAAGCTCTATCTAATTAATACATATAAATAAAATTGAAATGTCTTTCAGTGATTTTAAGATAAGTGTATTTTCTCAAGTGCATATCGTTTTTTTCATTATTATTTACAATTAGCCCTTGACTACAATCTCAGGCGGGCTAATTTGTTAGGAGTAGGATAAAAGTCCACTTCCCTTTGGGTTTCTACACGACTTCGTACCGGTACGCTAAATCACTTGGTGGTACGTCTTTGCCGGTAGGGTGGTAACTAGCCACGGACGAAGCCTTGCACCAGCAAGACCTGAATCAATTAAGGAAACCAAACGAACTGCACCACGATGGCCGTCAAAATTCTTAATTTACAAGATACCAAAACACAATCAAGTATTTATTTAATTTTTGATGTTCTGTATATCTCTCTGTTTGTCCAGGCTAATCTCTGTAATGGCTGAACAGATTTTAACGGGATTTTAACTGTTAAATAGAGGAGGTTAGGAGGAGGTAAGCAACATATAGGCTACTTTTTATTCAGGATTTATGAAAAACTGATTTTTACTGTAATGCATTTGCGCACGTCCGTTAGTAAATAATAATAAATAATTATCCAATGTGACAACCAATAAGTGGGTCTGCAATAATTGCCGTAACTTATATATTTCTTTATATTTTATTATAAGATTTTATTGTAACCTGTTGGTGTCCTGTTTAAATAAATAAAATGAAAAACAAAATCAATGATGCGTAGGTGTAGCTAAATAGTTTAGAAAATCCAAAAGAGCACGCCTCGCGCTTATTTAATACTAACAGACGTGTGCGCCTTTTATACAAACTGAAAGCTATGCGTTAGCTTAGAAACACGACTGCATAATTTTTTTTTAATGCTGTCGGACTCCTTTTTTTTAAGCAATTTGAAATCAGTCGGGACCATTATAGGATACTTAGAATGAGGTCCCGACTATTTTATAATTTATTATTTTATTATTAGTACTTTCCCTTTTCCTTCATGCAGTTATTCGAATAACTTACGATTCGAATGTAAAAAATGTTCATTCAGACGTGTGTTGAGAGCTTTCGTCGTAGTATAGCAGTTATAGATTAGAGTCATATGTTGCAACAGCAGAAAATCAATTATGCTGTGCTCAATAACTTTAGAAGACCAAAGGTATATACCATCTGAAATATTAAACATACTCTTTTTTAGGTGTCATCATCAACAACCAATTTGAGGCTCTCAGTTGAGTACGAGACTCCTCTGAGGATGAGAAGATTTTAGCTAATACACTACCACGCTAGCCCAATACGGATTAGTAGACTTCACATACGAAGAGAATTGGGAAAATTGTCAGGTAGGTATACAGGTTTCCTCACGATGCCTTCGTTTTGAATTCGGTCCGGAGCATGCACCTCCAACTTCTCAGTTATGAGAATTTTAAGAAATTAAATATCATGTGTCTCAAACGGTGAAAGAAAACCAATGTGAGGAAATCTGCATACCTGGGGATTTTCTTAATTTTCTACGTGTGTGAAGTCTGCCAATCCGCATTTGGCCAGCGTGGTGGACTAAGGCCTAAACCCTCTCATTCTGAGAGGAGACTGACAGTGACCCGAATATGGGTTGTTAATGATTATATATTTTATTACAATTTATGTTATATGAAACTATTTTCGAATATTTTAACAGAAATTCACTTTTAATTCAGTATAACTTAAGTATATTTTATTATGATGACAAGAGGCACTGAAAGGTAGAGTTGCCTTTCAGTGCCTCTTGTCCCCAGAAAAAATCAATTTTTCCTGTAGGATAGAAACTTTTTCATGAGTGAGTTAAGAGACGGATATGAGGTAGTGTTAGACATTTATGTACATATTTAGTACATATATTTTTTATGTATATTTTCATAAAATAGTATTCCATAAAATTTTCTGGAGTAAGCTACTCACTCCTAAAAAGTAAGTAACTAATATCTTCTAATTTGAAAAATAACTGATCTTAAGACTGTAATCATTCTTAGTAATAATATTATACTCACAAGGTAAATCACCAATAAATTCAATTATCATTAAAAGGTTCAACTCGCGCAAAACTAGGAAGCTAATTGTAAAAGACAGCAGGCTGGTCCAAACTATCCAAGGTTTAGGTTCGTATACATTACAGCAGTTGTAGTCCTTGATCTCAAAAAGAAAATTAAATGTTACACATAAAATCTCGGACAGGAACAAAATATATTAAAGAATTTCTTAATCCTACATCATTGGCCACAAGTCCAGGGCTCACACAGCGTTTTTCTCTCTAACACACGATGGACCTGGAATGTATGGAACCCGTGAATCCATGAAATGCATATACGTCTCATATTCATGACCAAACTCAAACTGTTCTGTTTGTTATTATCAGGAGAAGGTTCTTATACAGTACAGAAAAAATTTTAAAAAATTGCGCGGAAAATTAGAAAAAGAGGTAGGGGCAGGGTAGGGGTAGGGGTAGGGGTAGGATAGGGTAGGGTCGAGGTAGTCGAAAGTTTATATCGAGTTTCACGAGGACGAAGTCGTTGAAGTCCACTAGTAAACTAATAAACAAGGAAAGTACTAGATACCTTCTGTAACTGATTGACTATATACAATAGTCTTCGCATCCGAAGTTTTCCAGTAAACACTCCCAAACTTGTTTTGCTTATAATCAAAGCCATACTGATAATAAAAGTCATCATCGTCTCTATAGACTTGTAAAAAAGCCGTTTCGCTTCAGCGTTGACAGTAACACCGTATAAAATTACACTTCCCATAGTCATATCTAAAAAGTAGATTAGTAAAATATTAGTAACTATATTATACTGTAGGAAATGAGTAGTCTGACAAAAATATGACGTCACTCGACTATCACGTGTTGGCTCGTGCCGACACTAGGTGGCGCTAGTTGTTTCCATTCAGAGTGGGCGTTAGGCAGTGGGAGTAATCGGCCGGGCAAGCCACTGGTGTCACAAGGAGCTCGCTGTTTCAGTGGTGGGCGATCCGCCAATATCTCTCGTGGAGTAATCTTTCCCGGAGCTAGGCAGGGAGAATCGCTCTCTGTCTCGAGTAGTGAACTATGTGTATATATTTTCGGAGTAAAAGGTTTTTCTTTTGTAAATAGATCTTAAAATGCATCCCTTATACGCATCCTTATAATTAAGACGTAGACAAACTTTAGAATTTTAAAATGCAAGGATAGATAAAGGCGTGTGTTATATGGATAGTCGGAATTATTTGAATTACTTTGTATGAAAACATAAAAAGTTTTTATTTTGTAGTTAAAAAAATATTAGTTATCCAGTTCGGCTCCTATAAGTGGTCTCATCAACACCTTGAAGTAATGGGTAATACTCCCTAACACCCTGTAAAATTTGATTTTTTGACCTAGATCTGACAAGTAGCGATATTTTATGAATGTTATTACGCCCGACGTTGCACTAGATTATAGTTATATTGTAAATAGATATAATATAATCAGAAAAACTAACGTAAAGTAGTAAGAGCTACAGAAGAGATGATCGCCGTAGTCGGACAAACGGTAACATGGAAACCATCGCCGCAACCGCGCGTGAACCGCAGCGGCGCGATGCCGGCAAACTTGCTCGCTCGCAACACTATGGCGGTCGCGCCCGACACCACACCTGACTCTGACTCCGGAGTATCCATTGATAATATTGTGTTCACCAGCAAGCAATAAAATCTAAAACCAAATGTAAATCAATATTGTAAATAATAAATGAAACACATTAAATCGTACGTACCTAAGTATTCAGGATTCCATTAGCCTTATCATAATGGAGAGAGGGCTAAGTAATACCACGGATATTACATCTGATAGCTTGTGTATGCAACTCTGTGAAAGCAACGTATTGATCTACGGCGAAATAACATTACAACTAAGTAATGACGTCTAGCATTGTATCTATATACTAATGTGGTCAAGATCAAGATACCTGTAGGCCGCGTTCAATAGTTTTCCTTACTGCGCAATGCGTAATTAAACAAATCTTATGTCCCTTGCTAACTACTGATTCCCGCGAGTCTGGGTAGAAAATTATGTTTATTCGTGGTAACTTTTGACGTGAAGTAGTCTGTAAAAATTATTTGATAGTGGGTAGGTAGCAGTTCACTAAAACTCTAACTACATACATATGGACTAGAATCGCACCCAACAAAATCGTCTGTTATATTTTGAGGGGGACGAGATAAACGCACACATCGAAAATATTGCACAAGAATAAATTTATTTAGTGTAATTAGACTACACAACTATAAATTTAAATCGCAAAATACATACAATTTTTACACAACCTAATACAACTGTAGCAAACATCGTTCAGTCCCTTTACATTTAATATTCGATTACTTAATCGATGTAAAAATAAATAATACATTCTTTTTAGATTAGAAGATAAATTCTATTTTTAGTATTTGATAGAAATAAGATTAGAAATATATACTTACAAATGAATTTTAACTCCTTTTAGGAAACTAGTTGTTGACCGTTTTTTACACCATTATATTGCATAAACCGCCATTTTTAGAAAGCTTACAAGACAAATGCCATCATATACCAATACATCTATGAAACATTGATTCTACTTTTACTAATATTATAAAGCTGAAGAGTTTGTTTGTTTGTTTGTTTGTTTGTTTGTTTGTTTGTTTGAACGCGCTAATCTCAGGAATTACTGGACCGATTTGAAAAATTCTTTCAGTGTTAGAGAGTCCATTTATCGAGGGAGGCTAAAGGCTATATATTATCCCCACATTCTTACGGGAATGGGAATCACGGTTTACGTTTAGCGAGTCAGGTCCCGATTTAATTCCTTTGAGGTATAAAATAGGTAAAATGAATGTGATAAATTAGTGATAATAAAGTATATAATAAATTAAAAATAGATAGCCCCGACTACCCGACCGAATGAACCTCCTGAATGGTGTACAGTAGCTATTATGGGATTGGGCTTCATTAAATTGTATTGATGAGGACTTTTCACCTAAATTGGTTGTGACTGTCATTGAGGGTTTTAACACGACTACACAGAACAACTTACTTTTGGGGATTTTTCTTGTCTAGATCTAAATTGGATAAATAAAAAACTAAATTAAAAATCGAAAAATAACATCGTATTATGTTCTACCTACTGATCAGTCTGAAGGCGGTGCTAAACCGGTTTCCTATTTTCTTATTTTTTTCTGTATTTTATTTTATTTCATAAGTCGGTCCATTTTTCGTCGGTGTAACATCACACCAAAACGCTCAAAAACGCCCCATACTGCATTTAGTATGAGGCGCTGCAAATATGTCCCCGTATCTCCGAAAGATGTCATCGTTAGATAAAAGATAAGTACACTGTTAACTCTTACTTCTACAAAAATGCTTGACTATTTGCATACTTCTAATATATACAATTGAAAAATCCAAATTATCTATTATGTCAAATCCAAATTATACAATAATCTTTTCTATCGACATGACTTTATTCATGATGATATTTTCACTCATTTAAAACAAGCGTCCAAAAATTCGCATCGTCCGCGTCCGATAACGCATCGCATTAAATTTATTTTTAATTCTACGGTAGTTTCGTCGGATTCGTACGATGCGGATATGTGGACGTCTACCACAAATCTCCACTTGTTACTTCGGTTTCAAGCGCAACTGCATTGATGTGACAAAAAATGTCGCGACTACGCCGACTATCTGCAAGGAATATAAGGTAAAGTAAGGTCTTAGATATGCTGGTATTGGTAGTGTGTGTTTTATTACTCTTTTTTTTATCCCTAAAACGATTTTACGTAGTACGTATTTAGTAAACGGTTTAAGTAATAAATCAAAATAAACATTTAAATAAATACTACGCTAAAATGAGTAATAATAAAAGTGATTTTGTGATATGGAGGAAAATTAAAAACCCCTGTGGCAAGGTTAACAAACTAAAGATAGAACGGACAAAATCTATGAGGCCATGTCCAATGCCATTATTAAGTTTTATTCATCATCATCATCATCATATCAGCCGATGGACGTCCACTGCAGGACATAGGCCTTTTGTAGGGACTTCCAAACATCACGATACTGAGCCACCTGCATCCAGCGAATCCCTGCGACTCGCTTGATGTCGTCAGTCCACCTGGTGGGGGGTCGGCCAACACTGCGCTTACTAGTGCGGGGTCGCCATTCCAGCACTTTGGGACCCCAACGTCCATCGGCTCTTCGAACTATGTGCCCCGCCCATTGCCACTTCAGCTTCGCAACTCGTTGAGCTATGTCGGTGACTTTGGTTCTTCTGCGGATCTCCTCATTTCTGATTTGATCACGCAGAGATACTCCTAACATTACTCGTTCCATCGCCCGCTGTGTGACTCTGAGCCTTCTTATGAGGCCCATAGTTAGCGACCAAGTCTCGGTACCCTAGGCAACACGCACTGTTTTATTAAGCAATTCTTTTATTTCTTCATGGTCGTAGAAAAACTATTTTATGCCAATTGCACGTAATTAGCCATTACATGAGAGTGGCATAAAAACTATTAAAATTAATTTCATACCGAGCCTAGTAGAGGTCTCCCAAATACAAATATTCCCAGAGGCGAAACCGCCTGAGTTGGTGATGTCGATACCTCTTCAATGAAAGTGTACCACTCTTTACTCTTGAGATTGAAACTTGACTTCTGATCCAAAATACGACTTAATAGTAATGCAGTCCTTTTCATCTAAAATAATGATCAAACCAATTAACACAATGAACAAAAACGAATTAATATTTGAGCTCATATGATCGATCCGTCTTGATAAGTAAGAATATTATTGTTTCTTTTATATATAAAGAAAAGATTTTTTTTTCTTCAAGTAATTAAGCACAATTAAATTTGGTGTTGTAATGTTGCAACCGACCACAGAGTTATTATTCAGTAAATTTAAACGATATAGAAATATAAAAAAATATTGTTTTTCTTGTAAAAATATATTGACGATTATTATAGTACTGCATGACTGCATGTATATATTTTTTTTGTCGTTTAACTTTATTCGGTCTGGCTTTGGTTGTAATTGTGTAATGTATGGTCTGCACTACAATACCAACCAAAGTTCATTGCATTTTTTTGTTATGATTGTTACATACCTCTTGTTGCCATTGATGACAAGGTTCTATTAGAATAATGATCCGAATGCTATGATAAACGATCCCTGGGTGAAAAGATTTACATTCAAGGAATTCGAACCACCTGCCAAAAAAAATTAATAAATAAAATAATAAATAAGCCATTTAATAAATGTTGTTAGTAGTTTGCTAGTAAGTTTTGTTATGTTAGTAGGTAATATTAGTTAGTATGTTCTTTTAAAATATGGACTCCTAAAAGGTTAAAGGCCTCCTCCATTTTCTTCCACAAATCCCACAAAAAAAAATATAGTGGTAGATTTTATTCGTATTGAAATACTATAATCGGAATCCAAATTGGCTTTGGTTGTAATAGTAAGCTGGTAAATTATAATAGCAAAAGATCATTACATTAAGTTATACCTACTTAAATCGGCCAAGACCCAGGCGAGGTAATACATCGTCGTCAACAGACCGACAGTGCGCCACGCGGCCGTCAAATAAATTTATTACAATATTGATCAAGTATAGCGCTGATACAAATGTAAACCAACATTAAATTTCATAGGACAGGTAGTCAAGCACGAGCGGATCTCAGACTTGCAACTGATGGCAGTTGCAATTTGATTGAGGGGCCCCTTTACGACCAGTCAATGCTCTCCATCTCCGCTTGCGTTGGGTCTCAGCTAAGAAACTAACAATGCAATACTAACCGGACCGGACGATAACTTACTCACTCACTATATTCACTGACTTAACTTTTACATCTCTATCACTATTTCACTATGCTTAACAAATGGAAGACGACTATCCGCTCTGCTCAACTCGCAGACTACTGTGGGGGCAGGGTACTGTACCTGTCAAGCGTACCGGCCACGCGTCATTTTGGACGCAATGCTATTGGACGAGAGTCACGCTATCAACCTTTTACAGTCTTATTTATTTAAACAGTAAAGAATCAAACAAGTAAATAATTCTAATATTAGATTCTAAAATTATCACAATAATTAACGTAGATTTTGCTAACCGATGAAATAACTCACTCGCCGACATATATAAAGCTACATTATATCTGTCTATACTTATAATATAACTGTAACAGGTCCAATTGTGAACATTAAAGATATTTTGAAAATTTTAGTTAAAGGCCATTCGGTTGAATCCAAAAATACGTGTATTTTTTTTTCATTTTTTTTCTGTCTGTCCATGTTTTTGTTGACGATGAAAGTAAGAAAGGCACGATTTGAGACCATATTTAATTTAATTTTTTTGTTTCATTTTTGATTTTGTTTCATCGGACCAGAGAAAAAAATTCGGCATGGCTGGCAAAGACATATTGTGCTGCGTTGTGATATACTTACCTAAATTGGCTAATACCCAGGCGAGGTAGTACATAGTCGTCAACAGAGAAATAGTGGCGTCTATTAGTAACAGCAACATTATCACATCCTCAAATTGATGTATCATATCCGATATATGATAAAATTTTATGAAATCTTCCAATAGTATTCGTTCCTCTTTCAATCTCACTCGATTTGAACCTGCCAAACTACTTTTTCTAAGATCATATAAAATATTTCGTCCACCCTTAGAACTCCTTAATCCAGCCCTCTCGCAAAATCCTTTCTTGGCGGACCTCTACTAACTATAACCTACGTCCCTGCCAAATTTAATCTTTGTACGTCAAGCGGTTTTTGACCTTTCACATTTATACAGGTGTCCTGAAATTAATGGATGAAACGCAAATGGTAGACACCATCTAGTTATCTAATAATAATTTGAATAATTTTGACAAAATCCCAGAGTAACCAAGTAATTTTTTTGATTTAAAATTTTTTCTCAAAATATATAAAAAATAATGCTTGTTTTGAACTTTCTTGTGTATTTTTAATAGATTCGCTGTTAAAGTGATAATGTCATTATTAAAAATTGGATATTCTTAATAAAACAAGCAATAAAACTGATACAAAGTATTTGTTCAGTCCATATACTGCCTCATTGGTCCTGTGGTTAGCAGGTCGGACAATGAGGTCCAGGGTTCGTATATCAATAGCAAAATAAATATTGTGATTTTTCTTACAAGCAAAATCTTAAGCAGCCTGGAGTTGGGAAGTTGGCGGTGTTAGTACACCCCCGTGCCTCGGAGAGCCTGATCTCTCACCGATTGTGTCGGTTTGCCGTTCCATCGGATTTCGAGAGTGAGGGAAGAGAGAGTGCTCCTGTGCTTGCGCACACACTTGTGCACTATAATATCTCCTGCGTACATGGTTAATCTCACCATGATATTAGCCACCGTGACAAGTCTGCCGTGAAATATCTGCCGTGAAAAGTCTGCCGGGAGCATTTACTTGACACCAAAGGGGGTAGGGTATAACAAAAGAAAGGACCAACAGACCTCCTGGCAACATGCAGAATCGTAATCTGCATGCTTTCCTGGGATTAAAACTGTAAACAGAATGCGGTCTATGAATTTTGCATACTCAGTACCTCACAGCGCCTGGTCTATGTAATATCTGTTACATCGATAAATACTTACGATTCGAATTTAGGAAATGTTGACATATACGTGTATTGAGAGTCTTCGTCGTGGTATAGCAGTTAAAGAACAAAATCATGTGTTGCATCAGCAAAAAATTAATCAAGCTGTACTCAAGGTACAAAGAAGAATACCAAAGGTACACTCCATCTGAAATATTATATACTTTAATTATAAGCCATATATGTTAAACAAGACAGATGCTCCAAAACTGTAAGAAGTATACGCCTAGTGGGGCGTATCCTATCCTACTTCCTACTAATATTATAAAGGCAAAAGTTTGTGTGTATGTATGTTTGTTCCTCTTTTACGCTGCGGCTACTGAAGCAATTTGGCTGAAATTTGGAATGGAAATAGATTTTACTCTGGATTAACACATAGGATACTTTTCATCCCGGAAAAATCCTCGGTTCCCGCGGGATTTGTAAAAAACTAAATTTCACGCGGACGAAGTCGCGGGCGTCCGCTAGTACTTCATACTTCATACATACCGGGGGCGATAAATCTATCTACAGAACCGTGATAGCCCAGTGGATATGACCTCTGCCTCCGATTCCGGAGGTTGTGGGTTCCAATCCGGTCCGGGGCATGCACCTCCAACTTTTCAATTGTGTGCATTTTAAGAAATTAAATATCACGTGTCTCAAACTGTACGCGAAAAACATCGTGAGGAAACCTGCTAGAGAATTTTCTTAATTCTCTGCGTGTGTGAAGTCTGCCAATCCGCATTGGCCAGCGTGGTAGACTATTGGCCTAACCTCTCATTCTGAGAGCAGACTCGAGCTCAGTGAGCCTTTGATAATAAATAAACTTGATTATTTTCAGAAATTCATTGTAAATTTGTGACCATAAATTACATATTTTTCAACAATAATTTTTTTTTTTTTTTAATTGTTATTGTTGTCTTCATCTAGTGAGAATGGTGATCCTAATTTGGAGATGGATGAAATTTTCAATCTGTTACCATCAAAGTCGAGACGCATTTACTTAAATACTTACCTACGATACCTACGAATACCTACGAAAAATTTAATAAGTGAAGAAAACAACAACGAATGGATCCACTTACGAAAGGAGTTTTTTAAACTATTATCTCCCACGTTTACCTCACGTACTCATTATTCATCTTCACAGTAGTCGGAAATTATGTTACTGGGTAAAAGCATCTCCCTTAATATCCAAAATTGTAGACTTTGTACATTTAATTTTCAATTAAAATAAATCATTGAATATTATTAAACTATTTTATTTTCTCGCAATCGTAGTGAAAAGCAGAGTGTAACACGTGGGGCTAAACCCATTATAAACTCGGTTTCTATTTAGGCGGCCCTCGCCTTACGTCTCGGGCCCTAAAAATACCTCGTATATAATTCGGTCTTTTTAGCCCCTTGTATAACAATCTACTATTTTATCACCCTTCTTTCTCAGTCAATATATTTGCTGATGTACCAAAGCGGTGTACATTTGAATTTTGAAGCTGTATTTTTTTTCTTCTACCAACAAGCTTAAAACAAGAAAATTAATAAACAAAATAATCATAGGTATAAAAAAAATGGCGTAAAACCCAGGCATTATGGTTAACGGTGTTTGATTGGCCCCGTTGGGGACAAATTAAAGATGAATTAAAAATGTAATACGTTGTAGCAAACTTTTTTCGATAAAATAATGATTTCATTATTAAAGTAGATATATCTAGACTTTTTTAGATATAACGACGAACGACGCTTCGGCTAAAACCTCAAAACTTTATTCAATATAGATAAATTTTCGTTTATTTAATTAAATAACTCAGAAACTTTTTCCATTTTTGTGTTCGGACATTCAGAAACACAAAGCTTTTAAACAATAATAATACTCACAAGATAAATCACCAATGAAATCAAAGATCCAATACAAATTGAACTCGAGCAAAGCTAAATATCCAATTGCAAAAGACAGCAGGCTAGTCCAAACTATCCAAGCTTTAGGTTCATATAAATTACAGCTGGTGTGGTCTTTGATCTAAAAAATTTAATAAAATCTAAATTAGTACATATTGTAATCTCGGGTAATTGTCAGCATAATATCAGGATAAGTAAAATAAAAAAAAAACCACAACAAATGCACAAATAAAAGATGTTTTTTTTTATAGAGCTCATTCGTGGAAGTACATTTTTTTTATTCTTTACAAGTCAGCACTTGCGTACAGTCTCAACTGATGGCAAGTGATGATGCAATTAACAATGGAAGCGTGCTTGCAACTTGTTTTTCCACCGCCAAGCAGCAATCATTTATCATTATTAACCCATTTTCGGCTCACTTCTGAGCTCGAGTCCCTTCTCCGAATGAGAGGGGGTTAGGCCAATAGACCACCACGCTGGCCAAATGCGGATTGGCAGACTTCACACACGCAGAGAATTAAGAAAATTCTGTAGCAGGTTTCCTCACGATGTTTTTCGTTCACCGTTTGAGACACGTGATATTTAATTACTTAAAATGCACACAACTGAAAAGTTGAAGTGCATGCCCCGGACCGGATTGGAACCCACAACCTCCAGAATCGGAGGCAAAGGTCATATTCACTGGGCATCACGGTAAGCAGCAATGCTGTGTTTCAATCTGAAGGGTGTGGTTGCCGGTGAAGCTTGAAGTATTACCAGCAGTGGCGTGTATATGTGGCGTGGCGACAATTATTCTGACATATTTAATGTTTGACATGTACATAATTTTAACATAATAATGGTAATAAATATTTGACATTGCACTAAATTTAACTTATGTTAATGATTTTGACAGTATAAATTTGGCTTTATTATTATTTTATTTTATTATATTTTATTTTATCAGTCACAGTAATTTTGAATTAGATTTGTATTGGTCATAGAATCATAAAATGTCAAATTGTATAAGCTATTACGTTTTCTTTTTTTGTTTGTATAAAAATTAGGATTATAATGTGTTTTTTCTCTACAGAGACAAAAATGACTTTGCCTGATTTTTATATGCAGTAAATAGGGACGTCACAAAATCGATATTAAGGAATTAAATTATTGCTTAGTATCGATTTGTCAGTTACGGACCAAAAAAATTATTATTATTGATAAAAATATTTGACTAATTCACGATTTTATCAATGTGTTCAATAAATTGTATTTTTAATTCGATTACGATGAAAAGTATTTCTTGGAAACTATTAATTTTTGGATAATATAAAGTAATTTATAAGCTGTAAAAAACGTATAAGAATTATTATAGGTATGTTCATCATCATCGTCATATCAGCCGATGGACGTCCAGTGCAGGACATAGGCCTTTTGTAGGGACTTTCAAACATCACGATCCTTAGCCGCCTGCATATAATAGTAATACCTGCCACTCGCTTGATGTCGTCAGTCCACTTAGTGGGGGGTTGACCAACACTACATTTTCTAGAGCAGGGTCGCCTATCCAGCACCTTGGGACCATAACAACCATCGGCTCTTCGAACTATGTCTCCCTTTGGCACTTCAGCTTTGCGACACGTTGAGCTATGTCGGTGACTTTATTAATATCATAATTACACATTTTGTACATTTATTTTATTTCTTATGTATTGTTTTTATCGATTTTAATCGAATCAGAATCGTTAGGACAACCTTATTCTTTTTAGGCTGGTCACATTATTTTTATGTTTGACGTTTCTAAATGTCATTTCAGTCTCTGCTTTAAAAAAATAGACTTTAGGTATAGGTGTACAGTCTATTTAAATTTTTCATACACCAAATCATTATTAGTAGAAAGTATCAGGGTCTTAATTATATCATAAGGTATCTTTGTAAACCTGCTTTCTAATGAATAAATAAATAAAAAAAAAATAAAAAAAAAAATCGGCATCGCACGTGGAAATTATGGCCATTAGCTTAGATTCTAGTGAGCCATGGACAGGATTACACGTATTCTACACCTCCTTGCGTTAAGACGCATAAAAAAAACAGAAAGTAGGTTAGGCTAGGTTAGGTAGTAGTAGGTACTGGGCACAAAAATTGAGAAGGAAGTACCTACTGGTTGCACGGTGCGTTGTGTGACATCGTAGATTTTTGCGATCCGACGACGCACCGCAGTGTTGTGGTTTCGTCCTTAGGACGTGTGTTTTTGCCATGATAAAATATTATTTTGGTTTACTCATTTTCTTATGCCGTCAACTCTTAATAATAAAATAAATATACTACCGTCTGTAACTGATTGACTATGTACAATAGTCTCCGCATCCGAAGTTCTCCAGTAAACACTCCCAAGCTAATTTTGCTTGTAGTCAAAGCAATGCCGATAATAAAAGTTATCATCGTTTCTGTTGACTTGAAAAAAATTATTTTTATTTTTTCGTTGACAGTAATTCCGTAAAAAATTACGCTTCCCATAGTTATATCTAAAAATTAATGAAATGTTATTTGCCTAACACACGTATACAATGTTGTTTTACTAGTAGAATCAATTCCCAGTGTATTACCATTGACGTGGTGTGCAAATTTTTCAATTTTACACATATAAGCACTGTTTAAGAAATTATTATTTACTTACAATGTTATATTAGTTTGTATACTTCATTTTTTATTTTATACTTTTCTGTTTTCCTATCAGGCATATTATTATACACTAGCCATATAAACATTGACGCATTTTAGTCATATTTTAGTAAAAATAATATAAATAATAAAAAATATAATTTTGACTTAAACAATATGACATATACATAAATATACCTACATATTTGTAATGTAGTCGCCAATACCTTTTTGATACTAAACACGTGATAATTATCTCAGTTTAACTATTTTAGAAGTTGAATCTGAGGCTTAAATTCTATCATACAAAATTTTGATAACATTTAAATAGCCTATCTCACCCGCGCCATGATTTAAATCGCCTCACTCATTAATATCGGTTCAGAAATGTAGGCGCTATGGTTAAACATACAAACGCATATATAGACTGCCAAAATCATCACCCCTGTTTGTTACCTTAAACCGGTCACATAACTTTGGTACAATGATAATAGTAACATAGAGCAGAATCATAGCAAAACATGGACTTTTTATATTTTTTATATCGAAAAATCCAAGAAAAACAGAATTTTACGCGAACTGAGTCGCGGGTGCTCGCCATTTGTGTATATAATTATTAATGTATTGATTTTTCGTAAGCAAAGAAGTAGCGACATTTCATTGAAGGAGAGAACGTTAATTATTAATGTAATTACACCACGACCACGTCGTTCTTTATAAAGCTTGACGTTAAGCTATGTAGTAAATATAAATAACATCGGAAGAACTAACGTAATGTTATAAGAGCTATAGAAGAGATGATCGCCGCAGTGCGACAAACAGTAACATGGTAGCCATCGCCGCAACCGCGCGTGAACCGCAGCGGCGCGACGCCGACAAACTTGCTCGCTCGCAACACTATGGCGGTCGCGCCCGACACCACGCCTGACTCTGACTCCGGCGCATCCATTGATAATGTGCTCACTAAAATAAAAATTCCTTAAGATATTTCACACACGCAAAAATTGCATTATTCTAAATGAATTATTACCCTTATCTGGAGACTTTTGTTAACTGCTGCAAGATTATTTTCTTACTTATTTAATTTGAATTATATACGCAAACAACATAATATACTTGTATGTTTTATTGGTATCAGTATGAATTGAGAAGTATTCAGCCAGCAGCACTAAAACACAAAACCAAATGTAAATCAATATACTACCAACTAAATAACAAAACACATTAAATTATACGTACCTACGGCAATCAGAATTCCATTAGTCTCATACTAATGGAGATAGAGCTAAGTCCATCAAAAAATCAATTTTATAGCTTGTACAAATGCAATGCTATACGTACGTCTTTCGACAATCTACTATTAATTTTACAATCATATCTAAAATTTGAGATTTACCTCATAAGTATTGACAACGGCCGAACCTCTAATCGACTAAAATAGGTGAAAATTATTGAACGCCCAGAGGTTGTGGGCCGCGTTTAATAGTTTTACCTTTCTGCGCACTGCGTATCAGCCACTGACGATCAAGTAGGCTTTAGTCAGGTAATACGCTAGCCACTCACCATCCGACATGCCCACATGCATGCAGCGCTAACGGGTTGACGTCCGATAAAACTGATCGTGTTTTGGTCACGATCGGTATGATGTCTTGCACATCCTACCTAACTACCTACCCTATGTAAATCTTACGTCCCTCACATGCTATACCACCGGCCGCTTATTGTGGCTAGTCACTACTAGTAGGTAACTAGGCTAGTAGCTACGGAAATTAGATTAGGACATACAAGCGGATTTCCGCGAAACTGTCTTCAAAAAATTCTGTTTTTCCCCATAACTTCCTATATCAGATCGAGATCAGACCTTGATAAAACAAACCCAATAATGTTGCTCCAAAACTAGCTTAGTCTCCCCGTACTACAGTAGAAATGCGTTGTTAAATTTCACACATATAAAAATACAGCAGATGATAATTTGTAAACATGTTTCTGCTTAGGTAACGCCTCATACACTTAGGTGATCAGAATTCCATTGACCTCATAATAATGGAGAGTTAAATTCAGTTTCACACAAAAAACGCATCAAAAAAAAGTTCTTTTACAGCATAGATAAATAGGTACATAAACAGATTTGAAAACAGTTGTTTGTACAAATCTAGCTATACTAATATTATATAGAGGTAGAACTAGTGAGTTTTTTGGGTAGCAGGGGGTAATCTTTAGATCTACGAAGCAACATTTAAATTATTTTAACAATAGAAAGTCTCGTTGATTGTAAGTTCCATCACAGTAGATATAACAAGGTTCCATATTCTATATTTCACCCCCGTATTCCCACGGGTATGGAAACTGAGCAGGTAACCGCGGGGTCCTATAATTAGCTAGGTCTGTAGCCATGTGGTACATCCATTCTCTTTCTACAATCGCCAACGCTTCGAAGATTAAAAAAATTACGAAAATGAGAAATTTATTATTTATACATTAACTATGCGAAACTGTATCAATATCACAATAAATGTTGCAATCACGCCGCCAATCTGCAACAAAATGTTAATTTCTAGGTATATAAGGTAGGTAAGTAGGTAGGCTAGGTAGATAATATATGTCGGCGCTGACCACTCAAGCTAACTATACCACCACCACTCAAGTCACTGAAGTCTAGGAGCGTAGACGGAGAACAGTAAATAATTAAATACCATTTATATGAAAACCTGATTCTAATATTATCACAATAATTAACGTAGATTTTGCTAATTGATCAAATAACTCACTCACCGACATATATTTAATAGAAATTGAATTATCAAAATCTGACTACACTAGAAAAAGTTATGCGTGTTTTAACTTTACAATAATTAATAGATATACAATCAATCATCCCCTGTTTTCCTACCCTTAGGGTTGAATTTTTAGTCCAAATTTTTTACTTACCGTACCAAGTAGGGGTCTACTAAACGTTATTACTTTTAAAGGTGTAAACGACGGGGGAGACGACAACGTAGAGATATGTTCAATAAAACTATACCACTCTTTGTGGATGACTCTAAAGCAAGACTTCTGGCACAATATACGACTCAATATATCATTCGTCTTATAGAACTGAAATTAAATTGAAAAATAACGGGTATAACTACCATGTTGATTTAAATTGATCTATTTATTTAGTATTTTAACTTATAAAGTTTCATAATCTACTATTAATTTTATTTTTTTAAATTTCTTTTTAATTTGCAATATCTTGTATAACACATACCTCTTGTTCCAAAGTATAGCAAGGTTCAATTAAAGTGAAAACTCTTAAGCTATTGCACAATAAAAATATTCCCTGGATCAATATATTTTGAAGGTCAAAGTTACCTACGAAAAAAAATAATAGGAGTCGTAATTTACACAAATGTAAATCTTGAAACTCGCCAAAGATGGTCTATGATCGACCGATAATTAAGTTAACGTTAAAACTGATAGTCGATAATGGCAATCTTCTTTTACTTTTAATTTTCTTAAATGTAAAATAATGCTTATAACATTTTTTTCGTAATTTTTGATATCAATTTCCATTTGCGTTTACCTTAAATTAAAATTAAACGGTAGGGGCAAAATATAAGCCAATAAACCTAAATTGATACTTCCCAAGATTAAGCGGTGGGGCTAGTAGGTAAAAGCTTAGATAAAGAAGATATTTTTTACCAAACAATGAGATAATATAATACACAGCCATTAGCACATTCGTAGTGTTCCCGATTAGTATCAACAACAAAATCACGTCTTCATATTTGTGTATCATATCCATTACTCGGAAAACTTTTATGTAATCTTCAAGCAATGTGTGTTCTTCGTTCCTATACTTTCTGTATGGATCTGCCAAACATAAATATAATGTAGGCCTATAATATCTTTGGGTATCTGCCGAACACATACAATATAGAAATGTATTTCTGATCGAATTTTAGTTATAATTTCCATTCACGTCTGTATGGAAATTATTGCATTGCATTGTGCACTATAATGTATTAGTGAGGTAGCACGTCAGCTATCTTCGCAGAATACATTATAGTGCACAAGTGTAGAGTAACGACTAGTGCACAGATCTTTTCAGATTCCTAGTTCCTAGAGTCACACTGACAGGACAGAAGAAAGAGAGCATAACCTTCCTTCTTCAGAGTTCTTCAGTTACTACGAGTACCTATTGAAAATTTGTTGAAACGATAACAACCTGCTTTTTAACCGATTTCCAAAACACTACTTTACTTCCTAAAAAGGACACTAGAAAGTGGGAGGGAGTTGAGTTGATTTGCAATTAAAAGTAATTCATCAAATACTTACGAATCTCAATGAAGAAATGTTCGTATAGACGTTTATTGAGGGCTTTCATTGTTGAGTTTACGTTATAGAACAAAAACATATGCTGCATTAACAACAAATTTATTATCATGTACTCAAAGTGAAATGAAGTCCAAATAATGACGTCATCTGAAAGTAATACGATTAATATAAGGTCATACAATAGAAAAAGAGTTTGAGCATTAACAGTAAGGCACAGACAATTCGTAGAATTCAGCTACTCACTTACTACGAGTAGTAATAGTTTTTTTTTTAAAGAATATTTGTCATGTCTCTTAAATATGACCAATAATCCCATTCCCCTCCAACTAGTCGGGAAATACTGAATTAGGAGTGGATACAAGCGGGTATTTATTACGAGTATACCGTTTTTACATTGTTGTTAAAAATAAGTTCGTACATACTCATACATTGTGACACGCCATCAATTTCAAGGATCGAAAATAAATCAAGTAGATACAGAGCGAAACTTCCAATTAATATCGCCACCAGGCTAAACCAAACTTTCCAGGATTTGGGTTCATATACATTTTCACTGCTGCTGTGGCCGTTGATCTAAAAATTAAAATTCAATCCGTGAAATGCGTTAAAAATTCAATCCGTGAAATGCGTTAAAAATTCAATCCGTGAAATTCGTTTAAAATTCAATCCGTGAAATACGTTTAATATTAATATTACAGGAAAACTGTAACGTATTATTATACTATACACCTGCAATACATTTAGTTATATGGAATCCCATATTCTTTAAAAATCTGTGTTTTTTGGATACTTTTTGTTACCTATGTAGGAAAGTAAGAATACCTAGTTTTTTATATTTTTTACTGCGCATACCGTATTAGAAATATGCCTTAGTTTCCATAAACTTAAGAAAATAGGGTGCACTCCACTTGACAGATTATTTTATTACTGGGATAATAAGGAGTAGTGCACGGTGCACGGTACACTTTTCATAAAAAAATAAAAGTGTACCGTGAATCACAAGTGCTATTCGACCACTCAGATATCAAGAGAGTTGCAAAAAGTTACTGGATGTAGGCGGCTCAGTAACGTACCTATAAAAGTCCCTACAAAAGTTTGAAAGTCCCTACAAAAGGCCTAGGTCATGCACTGAACGTTCATCGCCTGATATGATGATGATTATGTAATAAAAAGTAGGGGAAAATTAGAGTAAAAAGTAAAAAAAAGTCAAAAGTAAAAACATTTATAAACAAAATAGTTATATTTTACCTCCTGCAATCGAGTGACTATATACAGTAGTGTTCGCATCCGATATTTGCCAGTAATCACACCCAAACTTGTTATTGTTATTATGAACGCATAATTAACGGCGTAAGACACTATTGATGCACCCGACGCTAAAATATTTATTTTTGAATTATTTTTAATGAAACAGTATATTACGCTCATTACTGGAATTCCTAAAAAAAAGGACCATGAATAAATTCTCGCTGTAATAAAATGGCATTATGAAAAATAGCTGCATTGAATTACGGACCTTAGTGTGTCTGCCAGTCCTACTGCGCGTAACCTTGAACTACAGGGGTTATATTGGGGTTTTGCCATAGAGTATACAACGATTTTTTGTAGTCCTAAGTATGTAAGGTATTGTGCCTAACATAGTGTATTTGCGGGAAATTGTACCGCATCACTTTATTCTTATGAAACCTCCTTTATAAAAATGTAAACAATATATTGTTTAGAACCCGAAAAAATTAACGATAATTTAACGATTTAAATAATTTTTTCAAACAATCCGACTGCAAAAAAGACAATTTTTAACAAATGCAGTCAAAAGACCGAAACAAAATTGTCATTAACTGCAAACGAAGTATACTTCGGTTTTGACGTAAACAATTTATCAGCTGTTACTCCTACCATAAGCAAATATCAATAAGCACTTATGGAGTTATGATACTGTGGAGCGTGATGGCTTAGGGAGATAGGCTTGCTACAAATACCTACCCAAAAATGTCGACCAGATCTCGGACCATCATTATTGACTACAAAGTATATTCTTAAAACTAAGATACTAACGTAACACAGTGATGGCTATAGCACTGATGATCGCCGCAGTCCGGCAAACGATAACATGGAAGTCATCGCCGCAACCGCGCGTGAACCGCAGCGGCGCGACGCCGACAAACTTGCTCGCTCGCAACACTATGGCGGTCGCGCCCGACACAACGCCTGACTCTGACTCCGGAGTATCCATTGATAATGTGCTCACTAAAGCATGGTAGAATTTTCAAAATTCAATCAGAGACAAATAATACAAATTTAAAAGGTTAAATATTATTTGTGAATTAATTTATTCACAATTTATCAAAATGTGGAATGCTGAATTAACCTGTACTGATAGCAGTTTCAGTCAATGTGTTTCGTATTCCAATTTTGCATTTATAAGCATTGTCAAAAACTAAAAATAAAGTGTAAAAAAATTAAGTAGAAATAAGAATATTAAATTATACCTAATTACCTACTTACATATTCAGGATCCATTAGCGTTATAATAATAGAGAGTATCGCTATCGGCATTCAATCTCTCATTGCAATAATTAGTAGGTGATGTCAGTGACAGCGATTACCTAATAAATAAATAGCATAAAAATACAATGTTGGCAAGTTCGTTAATGACACTCCCATGATATGAGGGCGACGGGGGGAAAGACTGCGCGGGTGCATAATCGTACGTGCAGGAAAGAGAGGGCCATCAGTCATGGGGTTTTCATTCATCGCTTTACGCTCCCCGGCCCGCACATACCTTCGGGAATGTTACGAACGAAGTTGCCAAGCTATAATACTGTATGCCTGCGATAGCCAGACAAATCTTATTTTATTAAGGCTGAAAGTTCTTGTACTTGTACCATAGTTAAATACAGTAGCCAATGGGTATTATAGTGTTGAGACCGGGGTAGTATTGGTAGGTAGCAGGTTACAAGAGTCTAGACCCTCAACCGTGCGTCATGGAGTACGTTTCCTTACATTAAATGTGATCAGCGAGCCAACGATCAGCGAGCCAACGACGTCACTAGTTCGTGCCATTTTGTATGGAGCGTTTTTCAGGGATCCGCGGCAGCGCCGCAACTGTCTCTTTAAATTCCTGTAGCTCCGAATGTAATGATCGCAGATATCCTGTTACTTTTAGAAAATTGCTTTACTATTAACATACTCTTAATTTATATACAATTTAAAAAACTGTCATCATCCCTATTGTATTCATGTACGAGTATGTATGTCTATCTTAGATCTAAGGCAACAATATTAATTTCCAATAATCTTCCGATATACGTAATGTGTATGTCTATCGATCTATGGCAATATTATTATTTTCCAATAATCTTACTTGAGTTTCCAGCCGTGACGTTCATTGTTTTCCATCGCACTGCGTACAAAAACAAACACTACTCCCTCCTGCTTTTCCACCCACTTATTGTTCATATCTAACATCTATCAGAATCAATATATACAAATACGTCGAAGTGTCAAGCACGTTTATTTTACACGATACTTAATAAAACACAAACAAACTTTTTATCAATTTTTGTGTCTGTCTGTTCTGTCTGGTATGATACAAAATCGCGCGTCTACAGTTTTCTAATTTAGAATTATGACGCGACAAAAATTGCAAACGAAAGCTGCTATCAAAAACAAACCTTGTAAAATATACCAATTCTCGCCACACAGTTGTTCTACCGTAAAAAGTTGTGAGATCCATGTAATACATTATGTTTTTAAGTTATATTTATAAAATTTTTTGCATGTGATTAGATAAAGTAGAGTATGAAACGCTGCATTTCTTGATAATAAAATACTCGTGTCTCTATTATAAAATTCACTTCGTTCGATTTATAAGACGCACTTATATTTTAATAGCCTCTGTTATGCAACCTTTTCATAATAACTATATAAAAGTTAGTTCACGAAAATAGGGTTAATTAATAAAACAGTTTTCGATATGCCCAGGTTTATTAGATAGTATAACGCGTGGATGTCGTATTGATTGCTTTCGAAGTCATGGCCTCTGTACGTCTAGCCCGTGGTAGTGTCTGCAAAAAAATGTGGATGTTACAATTTTTATTTTTTTATTTTAAGCGACAACGCAACGCAGTTGTGGCATACAATGCATTGATCTGTCGAGGAGGCTACGCAACACAAAAATGAGGCATCGCCATAATTTGCCTATAATTTGACAGGCAAATATACAATTATACATCTTTCTCTATGAGGCTGAGATGTGGACCCTAAAATCTGCAGACCTACCATATGTCTCAAGCGTATTCTAGAGTAATTCGAACACATTGCCAGGAAAGACGGAGATAATCTGGAAAAATTAGTTATTACTGACAAGGTGGAAGGACTAAAACCGCGGCGGCGTAGCCCGGTGCGTTGGTCCGAACAGCGGCTTTATTATATATCTCAGTGTACCATTCAAACAATGAATCACTACATCGATTTTCGTCGTATTTTCGTTTTTGTGATCATCTAATATAGTTATTTCCACGAAATTACCTTGACTACACCATTTTACATCAAGTGGCAATGATATTTTGTTTTAACAATCGTCTAACATGAATATTTCAACAAAATGACGTAAATATCAGTTTTTCGTTAAAATAACGTTATTACCTGCTACTACCCCTACTAGACTAATGTTACTATACGTAATATGACGATTATTGTGTCATTTCGCTAAAAACACAATGTTAGATGATTGTAGTGACGAAAATACGATCAAAAATGATGTAGTGACTGATTACTTGAATGGTACACCGAGTTACATAATAACCCCGCTAATCCGCACTACACTCGAGACTAATATTTACGAATGCTCTTCGCGTAGCCGGAGATAGAAAAAGATGGCGTAACATCCTAAGGACAAAGATCAGAGATGGAGATCACGACCGTCACACAAGGATTACGACCCAAGCAATGCTGATTGATGGCAGAAATAAGCTTGACTGTATTTCTTCGTACAAGCTCTATCTTCTATTCTATCTATATAAAAACCTCTACTACGAATATTTTTCTTATTTATTAATATAGCAAAGTGAGTGAACTTACTAGTGGGAGCCGGTGGGGGAGGTGGCGGACCCCCAGACCTGTTGCAACCGGCGCGATCATGGTCATGTTCCTTTATACCTGCTCTCGTAGTACTCATAGCACCCTAGTAACAAAATAATTGATTTAAATAACTACTACATAGTAATGACACCGTATATATCGTGATGTTTGGAAGTCTCTACAAAAGGCCTATGTCCTGCAGTGGACGTCCATCGGCTGACATGATGATGATGATGATGATGATGAATTACACCATGAGAGCCGTGATAGCCCAGTAGATATGACCTCTGCCTCCGATTCCGGAGGGTGTGGGTTCGGGGCATGCACCTCCAACTTTTCAAATGTGTGCATTTTAAGAAATTAAATATCACGTGTCTCAAACGGTAAAGGTAAACATCGTGAGGAAACCTGCATACTAGAGTATTTTCTTAATTATCTGCGTGTGTGAAGTCTGCAAATTCGCAATGCGCCAGCGTGGTGGACTATTGGCCTTACCCCTCTAATTCTGAGAGGAGAGTCGAGCTCAACAGTGAGCCGAATATAAAAATAAAAAAAAAAAATGGCCGGGACCGAGGGCATAAAGTGCTCTCAAGGCATGGGGATGTAACACCATAATAAGAAGGTCTAATTTCACGGCTCCTCTTGGCTTAACTTCAGGCTTAACTATTTTTTGATTGATTTCAAGACCATAGACCACAGAACTATTAAGCACCAGATATACACTTACCACAACGGTGAGCACAATAGCTAAGATTGACAGCATCATTGCAAAAAACTTCATTTTGTATGCACAAGTGTATCACCAAAACCTAAACGCCGAGTTCGTGTTGCGAGCTTATATAGATCGAATAGGATCCCACAAATATTATCTGAGTATTGTAAAATATTTTGTACAGATTTAAACCCTATTTCTAAGGTGGAAAGGCTAAAATACTTTGCACTAGTTTTTTAAATAGAACATTTACGATAGACTGTATGTCGCTACAATGGACATAGATGATGAGTTATTTTTATAATAATTTTCAGAGCAATCATTTTTAAGGGCGACAGAGCGTTGATAAACGTTGTGTTTATTGCTCCTAAAGTTAGATATTTGTAAAAAATGATTTAACCATCTGATTAAATAATTTTTCACCAATTACTTACCAGTTTCCTAAAAAATCTTTTTAGATCGGAATTTTCTAGATCTAAATTTTGCCTTTAATGTGATTGAATAACCTCGCGATTTGTATAGGATAAATGAAGCGACTTCAGAGACGTATTTCAGTATTTTTGATTTTTTACTTTTGTAAAGTACCAATTTGGTAGGTACTTCATGAAATTACGATCTAGCAACAACATTTAAAAAAACAATCGTTGAATTGAGAACCTCCTTTTTTTGAAGTCAGTTATAAATAACAAAATATTATAAAATAACTTATGTATATTTCTAGATATTTTTTACATTAATTTCAATATTATAGTTCTGCTAGATCTAAGCGAAACTGTAGAAATATCATAGAGAACGTTGCGACTACACCGGCAATCTGAAAGAAACATGACCATCATTATCAACATATTTTAACGACTTACTTTTTTTATTCTTTACAAGTTCGCCCTTGACTACAATCTCACCTGATGGTAAGTGATGACGCTATCTAAGATAGAAGCGGGCTAATCTATTAGGAAGAGGATGAAAATCCACACCCCTTTCGGTTTCTACACGACATCGTATTGGAACACTATATCGCTTGGCGGTACGTCTTTTTCGGTAGGGTGGTAACTAGTCACAGCCGAAGCCTCCCACCAGCCAGACCTGGACCAATTAAGAAAATCTCAATCGGTCAAGATTGAAAATTTCGTCATTTTGAACCCAGGACCTACGTTTTTTAAATCCACCGCGCATACCACTGCGCCATGGATATCTTTATGTTAAGTACCTACCGTAGGTTACTGCCTTAATCTGTAATGATATTGTAAGCGGAAGATATTATCTATTTGTTGTACTAATATAACTGGAACTTCCGCGGAGTACAGTGCAATTCTAGTTTAATTATCACCATTGTATACTCACTAGCGGACGCCCGCGACTTTGTCCGCGTGGAATTACCATAAAGACGTGCCACCAAGTTATTTAGCGTTCCGGTACGATGTCGACGGTATGATGTTGACGGTATGATGGAAAGGGGTGTGGATTTTTATCCTACTCCTTTTTTTTTGTCACGGGGAGGAAATCTTTTTCTGAGATACTCGACTTACTGGAGGAGAAGACTGGAGGGTTATCTGGGACTTACCACTAAAACCCCCTCCATTGCCAACGTCAGTGCATCCCTACTCCTGACAAGTTAGCCCGCTTCCATCTTAGACTGCATCATCACTGACCATCAGCCCCTGTGGCCAAGTAGCACGTCGATTCTCTTTCTACGTTCGCAAACGCTTCGAAAACTAGAAAAATGTACAGGAATGACATTTGCTATCGACTGGTCACGTGATCAAGATCTGTCACTCCCATACATTTTTCTAGTTTTCGAAGCGTTTGCGACCGTAGAAAGAAAATCAACGAGCCACTTGGCTACAGGGGCAGGTAAGATTGTAGTCATTAAAAGCTTAGTTATACAGAATAAAAAGAAACCTTACCGAACCAAGTAGAGGTCTACCAAACTTTAATACTCCCAGAGGAGCGAACGTCGGCGGAGTCGACACTGACACATCTTCAATGAAACTGTACCACTCTCCATGGAGGACTTTGAAGCATGACTTCTGGTACAATATACGACTCAACATATATTCAGTCCTATGAAACTAAAATCATGATTGATTTAAGATTAATATGTTTAAGGTTAATGTATATAACGGCGAATATACTAAGTTCCACTTCTGATAACGGAGAAGTCGTAGCCTCAGAGCAGATACAGCCTCCGTGGCGCAGTGGTATGCGCGGTGGATTTACAAAACGGAGGTCCTGGGTTCGATTCTCGGCTGGGCAGATTGAGATTTTCTTAATTGGTCCTGGTGGGAGGCTTTGGCCGTGGCTAGTTACCACCCTACCGGCAAAGACGTACCGCCAAGCGATTTAGCGTTCCGGTACGATGCCGTGTAGAAACTGAAAGGGATTTTCATCCTCCTCCTAACAAGTAAGCCCACTTCTATCTAAGACTGCATCATCTTTTACCATAAGGTGAAGGCTAGGGCTAGTCAAGGGCTAACTTGTAAAGAATAAAAAAAAAAGATTCTAATCTTTACGTGTCAAGGATGGCAGATACACAAAGTAACATTAACGATCATTACTGGAACGACCGCTTAACTTACTAATACAGTTCTACCCTGTAACTACAATATTGATCAAGTACGCTGATACTATCAGGATTATCTAGCGTATGGCAGTAAGGCAGCCCTACCCATAACATCAATTCGTTGCTCCGTTTTGCCGTGAAAGACGGAGAAACAAACAGACGGACACACACACTTTCATATTTATAATATTAGTATGGATATAATTTAATAAAACTTTGCAATGTCATGTATAGTACATACCTCTTGATCCAATTTATAGCATGGTTCAATCAAAGTGAAAATCCTTAAGCTATGGTAAATTATAAAGAATCCCTGTAGTACAATATGATGAACAGCTGAGTTACCTACAAAAATAATAAGGATTTTTTAAGTGTACTAATAAATAGGCACGAAAATTATTATACTGAGTCTATTATAATAATAGCGGACGCCCGCGACTTCGTCCGCATGGAATTCAGTTTTTCACAAATCCCTCGGGAACCATGGATTTTTTCGGGATAAAAAGTAGCCTATGTGTTAATCCATGCTGTAATATATCTCAATACCAAATTTCAGCTAATTCGGTTAAGTAGTCGAGGCGTGAAAGAGTAACAAACATTCAAAACAATCAAATTATCAGTTTTCGCGAATTTCGGGAAACCATGGATTTTTAATTTTGGGATAAAAAGTAGCCTATGTGTTAATCCAGAGTAAAATCCATTTCCATTCCAAATTTTACCCGAATCGCTTGAGTAGTAGTGGCGTTAAAGAGTAACAAATATCCAAACATACATCCAAACATCCATACAAACTTTCGAGTTTATAATATTAGTAGGATAGTAGGACTATAAAGAGACAAATACGAGTACTAAGCTACGCGACATTGGCAAAGTAAATTGTGCTGTGTTTGCATAACCAAAAGTCATTAAAATAAATAAAAATTTTAATAAAAAAAATTCAACCGACTTCCAACTCAAAAAATAACTTTAACTAAAAAGCAAAAAATAACATCCTACCTATGTGCTACCTTCTGATCAGTTTGAAGGCGGTGCCAAGCCAGTGTTGTGTTTTAATTAAAGCTGTTTCTGGAATAACCACAGAAATTTTGTAGTTTAAACGTAACGTACGTACGTTTTTACTTTTAGTGTTAGCATACCCACTGCGTGTGTACAGTCACAACCTATCTAAGTGGAAAGTTTTTATCAATACAAAATTATCAAGTCCAAACACAAGGTAGCTACTGTGAGCCGTCGAGGAGTTCTCTTCACTGTGCTTCGTCTTCATCACCAGACCCTAAATATAGTCGCAATCCATCTAGGTAGAAAGTTCTCATCAATACAAATTTATCAAGTCCAAACACAAGGTAGCTACTGTGAACCGTCGAGGAGTTCTCTTCACTGTCCCTCGTCTTCATCATCAGACCCTTAATACAGTCACAATCCATCTAGGTGGAAAGTTCTCATCAATACAAATTTATCAAGTCCAAACACAAGGTAGCTACTGTGAACCGTCGAGGAGTTCTCTTCACTGTCCCTCGTCTTCATCACCAGACCCTTAATACAGTCACAATCCTTCTAGGTGGAAAGTTCTCATCAATACAAATTTATCAAGTCCAAACACAAGGTAGCTACTGTGAACCGTCGAGGAGTTCTCTTCACTGTCCCTCGTCTTCATCACCAGACCCTTAATACAGTCACAACCCATATATGTGGAAAGTACTCATCAATACAAATTAATCAAGCCCAAACAAAAGGTGACTGCTGTAAATCCTTGACGAGTTCCATCGTCTGTGTTTCGGCTCCATCATCAGACCAACTCCAAACCTTCATAAAGTTGTAGTGGTTTAAAATACCTTATGGAAACACTAACAAACGTACTAGCCATCTCTACAACTTTCGAAAGTTCCCCTCAATTTCTCCAGGATGCCATCGTCAGATCCTGACATGAAAAAAATGGGACCACCCTGGAAGTAAACCCTTCAAAACAAAAAAGAATTTTTAAAATCGGTCCATAATTGACGGAATTATCGCTGGACATACATAAAAAAAAAAAAAAAAAACATACAGCCGAACGTAGAACCTCCTCCTTTTTGGAAGTCGGTTAAAAAGAAGAAGAAGGAGACAAATACTATCTGGGTTCATTGATGAATTTTGACATTTGGCTAGGGTGACCATGACTTCACTAATTATAACACACCTCCGGGGGAAATCTCTTTCTGAGATACCCGACTTACTGGGGGACAAGATGAGTTATGTGGAATTTAGCCAAATGCATTTTTGTATGTATAAAACTATGTAAAAATCGCTAGCAAAGCGACCCCACCTTGTGGGACCACGATTATTAAACAAAAATTACCAATCATTGAGATGATAAAAAACACTGTCATCAACAAATTAACAATGACATCGGAAAGTGTCAACAACAATATGACGTCTTCGTATTCATGCACCATGTCTATCACATGGGAAATTTTAAAGAAATCATCCAGTAGTGCATGTTCCTCGTCCCATTGCTCACTGTCTGGATCTGTGGAACACAATTACGCGTAAAAATAAGTTTTTTAAAGCCTGTTAAAATAGTATAATACTATTTTAACTACTGGCCTCAGATTAGAGAGAAAAAAGCAGATAGAGTGCACGGAACACGCATTCCAAAAACATAATTAACATTCTCGAGTCAGTATTTGTGTCAGTAGACACATAGCGTCGCATTAGTTTTTTTCAATATTATTCAAAAAAAATGTCGTCTTAAGTTTTTAAATATTTTAAAAACTGATTACTAAAGCTAATAAAATAAGCTGGAGGATAGAGTATTTATTGATTATTATTAGTCTATTATGATATCAATTTAAGTTAAATCTTGAAATAGAAATTAAGAAAAAACTAACGTTTGTTTTTTTATGGGTTTCATCGCGCTGCTTATTCTGTATCATTCTTTATTCTCATATATTCTTTATTTAAAGACTCATTCTGTATCATTCTTTATTCTGTTCTACTAGCAGATACTAGCGGTTCCACCCGCGTAATTTCTGTTCCCGTGGGAATAGTGGTATATATAGCCTATGTTTATCAGAATAAAGTAGGATTTTAATGGTGAAAGAATTTTCAATCGGTCCGGTAGTTTTGATTCAATTCAAACATACAATCAAATCTTTTCTCTTTAAAATATTAGTAGGTATCTATCTACGCGAATGGGATAACTTAATTACATTTTTATGAAAATTGCGTAAAACGTGCAATTTCACACAGTTGAAATTATAGCGAAAAATATGTTAAGTATATTTTTTTAAACATGATAACATAGTCCATATGTGGTCTGTGGACACACTACGTCCACAGTCCGTATGTGGTCTGTTCACCTAAACAACTTTGAGGCTTACTGAGGCGTAGGCGTAGGTAGGCGTGGCGGGAAGGTCTTGTATTTAATGCGGATTTGGCATGACATATAGTAAATACCATAAAAATTGCTGGAACATAGGAAATATTGGATAGAAGCAGGAGTTACGTTGCGGAAGTTCATCATGAATATATAATAATTTATTTATTTTGCTATCATCTGCGAAAAGCCGACGAACCCATGCGACAACGTCACCCAGGTCCGACAAAACTACGTACTTTTCTACCCGAAACCGGAGCATCCTCAGGAGATGATGACTCTACAACATGCAATTGTAATGTTTCGATGGCAAAGACTTTGCAATTGCACGTTGTAGATTCAACATCTCCTGACGTACGCAGAGAGTATTTTGTCGGACCTGGGTGACGTTGTCGCATGGGTTCGTCGGCTTTTCTCTCCCTGGGCTGAAAGTTATAGATATCTGAAATAAAAATAAATAATGAAATACTTACGATTGTCTTGAAAAAAATGTTGGTTCAAACGTTCATTGAGTGCCTTCAACGTTAATTTGATGTCATAGAACAAATACTGATGTTGCATTATCAAAAACATAATTATTGTGTGATTAATGTAACTTGTAGACCATGTAACCATATTTGAAAAATCTGAAATATCACACTAATATTATAAAGGCGAAAGTTTGTGTGTGTGTGTGTGTGAGAGCGTGTATGTATGTTTGTTCCTCTTTTACGCTGCGGCTTCTGAAGCGATTTGGCTGAAATTTGGAATGGAAATAGATTTTACTCTGGATTAACACATAGATTTTTCCGGAAATGGCCATGGTTCCCACGGGATTTGTGAAAAAATTAATTACTCGCGGACAAAGTCGCGGGCGTTCGCTAATAATAAATATGCACATGAAATAAGAAACACTTTTATTTTCAGAGAAAATAAACTGAGTTGCTCCTTATGTGAAATTCGGGTTTTTGGATTAGGTCATCATCAACATCATTATCAAACCATATTCGGCTCACTGCTGAGCTCGAGTCTCCTCTCAGAATGACAGGGGTTAAGCCAATAGTCCACCACGCTGGCCCAATGCGGATGGGCAGACAGACACACACGCAGAGAATTAAATTCTCTGGTATGCAGGTTTCCTCACGATGTTTTTCTTCACCGTTTCAGACACGTGTAATTTAATTTCCTAAAATGCACACAACTGAAAATTTGGAGATGCATGCCACGGACCAGATTCGAACTCACACCCTCCGGAATCGGAGGCAGAGGTCATATCCACTGGGCTATCACGGCTATCGGATTAGGTAATGACAATAAAATATAGCTTCAAGTGTAGGTATATACTAACCTTCGTGAAATGATAATATTAGGAATAGAGAAAGTATTTTAAAGCGAATTGTATTATTCTATCACTATCATCATCATCATATCAGCCGATGGACTGCAAGACAATAGTTCTTTTGTAGGAATTTACAAACATCACGATCCAGAGCCGCTTGTATCCAGCGAATCCTTGCGACTCGCTTCATGCCGTCAGTCCACCTGGTAGGGGGTTGACCAATACTGCGTTTTCTAGTGCGAGATCGTCATTCCAGCACCTTGGGACCCGTCCATCGGGCCATCGAACTATGTGGCCCAACCATTGCCACTTTAGCTTCGCGATTCGTTGAGCTATGTCGGACTTTGGTTCCTCTGCTGATCTCCTCATTTCTGATTCGATCACGCAGAGATACTCCGAGCTTAACTTGTTCCATCGCCTGCTGTGTGACTCTGAGCCTTCTAACCTAAAGTATACATTATTTCTATATTTATTATTTAGACTTACGAAGTGATTGTGCTTCAAGAAACGACAATAAACTAAATAGGTGTAGAGCAGATGCACCAATGATTGTGAACACCAGGCTAAACCAAACTTTCCTCGCCTTTGGTTTAAACACATTTTCACTCCTACAACGGTCGTTGATCTGAAAATTAAAATAGAATCCATGAAAACATTGATGAAATAACTAAAAATATTGAAAAGATAGGCACGAGTCGGAGCAGCGAGGATCCTGTACGAAAGAGTAGGATCATTATTAATATTTATATTATATTTATCCCGATCCCTGGGCCTGTAGCCATTTTTTTTTCTCTGTTGTAAAGTACCACTTTGGTACTTCATAAAATTACGATCTACTATTAGAATAATATATTATTATTATACTAAGACAATGTCCAATAACTTAATCATAGTCTTTCACTAACTATTACGTCTTTAGGTCACTTCACGTTCACGTAGTAGTACTTAACACTACACTATCACTAGTCACTAAACACTAAATTAAATGGTTTGGTCCGTTTAAGTCTTCTCACTGTATTCGTAACGTCGAGTAGCTGGATTACCTCGATGTTTACGTGATGGGTCTGTAGCCATTTAGCACGTCGATTCTCTTTCTACAATCGCAAACGCTTGGAAAATTAAAAAAAAAGTACCTCCTGAGGATGCTCCGGTTCCGGAGTGAAATGTACGCAGAGACTTTTTTGTCGGACCTGGGTGACGTTGTCGCATGGGTTCGTCGGCTTTTCGTGGATGACAGCAAAATAAATAAATTATTATCTATTCAGGTAAAATTAAGTCAAAGCGAAGCTTGACCTGGTTTAACTGAAGTTAGTACGTTCGGTTAATAGGACACGGTCAAGTTTCGCTTATACAAATAATTAATCTAAAAAAATCAAGTTAAACAAAATGCTTTACCTCATTCAATTGACTGACGATATACAATAGTTTTCTCATCCGATATCGGCCAGTAAACAATGCCAAACTTGTTATGCTTACAATTAAAGCACCATCAAGGAGAAAAACCATAAATGCTCCCACCGATAAAAAAAACAGAACGTTTTTATCAAATAAACTGTATAATATTAGGGTCACTAAAGGTATCCCTAAAAAGAAATATTAGTAACATTAGTGAAGCAGTGGTGGACACAGGCGACAAGATAGAGGTCCTGGGTTCGATCACCGTATTGGCCGATAGAGGTTTTCTTATTTGGTCGAGGTCTGGCTGGCAGGAGGGAGGCTTCAGCCGGAGCTAGTTACCCCCCTAACGGCAGAGACGTACCGCCAAGCGATTTAGCCTTCCGGTACGATGTCGTGTAAAAACCGAAATGAGTGTGGATTTTCATCCTCCTCCTAACAAGTTAGCCTGCTTCCATATTAGATTGCATCATCACTTACCATTAGGTGGGTGGTTTTAATTGCAACTCGATACTTAATGCCGTGATAGCCCAGTGAATATGACTCTGACTCCAATTCCGGAGAGTGTGTGTTTGAATCCCGGTCCGGGGCCTGTACCTCCAACTTTTCAGTTGTGTGCATTTTAAGAAATTAAATATCACGGTGTCTCAAACGGTGAAGGAAAAACATAGTCAGAAAACCTGCACACCAGAGAATTTTCTTAATTCTCTGCGTGTGTGAAGTCTGTCAATCCACATTGGGCCAGAGTGGTGGAGTGGAGATGGCGGACTATTGGCCTAACTCCTCTTATTCAGAGAGGAGACTCGAGCTCAGCAGTGAGCCGAATATGGGTTAATAAAGATTTATTACTTCTTAGGTATTGTATGCAATGATGTATATCATACATTTCCGTTAATAATTTATGATATGAAATTTATGCCAGATTTGAAAAAACATGATAGTAAAACATCGTTCGGAACCCTCGTCACGCGGGTTCAACTTGTACTTGTCCGGTTTTTTATCGATAATGTCCCCATCGATCTATTACCGATTGCAACACTCGCGAAACGAAAATCATATTATAACATTGACAGAATATATTAAAAGATTGAAATTGCCATTTCTCGATTGCGCTGCAGAAATCGCCTTGACAGACCGATGGAGTAATTTTTTTTTTTTTTGGTACGGAACCCTAAAAATATAATATACAATTCAACACTAACGTGACACACTGATGGCTATGATTCCGATGATAGCCGCAGTACGACAAACGGTAGCATGGAAGCCATCGCCGCAACCGCGCGTGAACCGCAGCGGCGCGACGCCGACAAACTTGCTCGCTCGCAACACTATGGCGGTCGCGCCCGACACCACGCCTGACTCTGACTCTAGAGTGTCCATTGGAATATCTTAAAGTGAAAAATACAACGTAAAAAAAATAAAAACCACATATTGTCAACCACTTGGCTGAGACAAAAAGCCTCAATAACGGTAAGAGTGGTTGGAGTCATCACCGAGGGGTGGTGGTTCAATCCTCACCCTGTTGGTCTATTGTCGTACCCACTCTTAGCCACAGTTTTTCCTGACTGGGAATGGGAATGGAAATATTGGTCATATTATAAAAAATATTGCAAATATTCCTTTAAAAAAAACAGTTAAGTTATTAACCGTCATTTACTCTAAAAAAATATTCTAATAATAAAACTAGTAGCTTACCAAGTAAATCTTTAATACATCCGTAAAACAAATGCCAACCACGTTATAAAAAATATTACATAGATCATTGATAAGTTGTTCGAATTCCATTAACTTTAATAATGGAGAACTGTACTTATCGATCAATCTAATACATTATACAGGGTGTCCCGTAATTCATGGATAAAACACAAATGGCGGATACACCATCTAATTATTTAATACTAATTTGAATAGATTTCAAAAATTCCCTAGGGTGACTAACATATTAATTGTTTTTCGGATATTTCAATTTTTTTTATCTTGAATCAGTTTTTTTAATGCTGGTTGGCTTAATTAATACTTAATTAAGACTTTAAATATACAAATTAAATTACCAATATACTGTGATACTATTAATCTGCGATATTATTAATAAATATTTTTTTATTTGTTTTGCAGAAAAAGCTTTGAGTGCAAGGATGTTTACTTTGATCTTTAAAATCTTACACCCTAGGGTTTTTTTTTCAAAACTATTTAAATTAGTTTTAGGTACCTAATAAGATGTTGTATCTACTCCGTAAAAATGTAAAAAAGTATCTAGTCGAAACGATATATAAACTTTGTCTCACTTAGATCTAAAATAATGAATATGTTAATCAAGCAATCTGATACAAGCTTGGGAATGTATGGTGTAAAAAAACGTCGCGATGGATATACAATATCTCTATATATTTAAGGGTTTTAGAAAGATGTTGAATAAAAAAATTAGTTCTAATCAAAACGTAATTTACTTCTCGGCTTTTTTTATTAAAAGGTCAAAAACGTACCAAAAGCACTCAATAACAAATGGCGGTATTCTACTATATCGTTTATTTTAATGGCTTGTGAGTTTTGTTTGACACTTTCTTGTCTAAGCCCCACGCATAGAAAATACAAAAGTAATTTCGTATTTTCTATGGGTGGGACAAAAAGTGTCTATGAATAGTGAATGCAATTTTTACTCAAATGTCTCAGCAGTCCGTGCACTACATACAATGTATAAACATTAAGCTACGTTTTATTTTTTTTTTATTCTTTACAAGTTAAATACCCTATGTTACGTGAACTAAACATAGAGCATGCAAAAGTACAGCCTGAAACACAGTTTCAAAAAATCTGGAGACAGTTTCATAGTCCCACGAAGCTCTGTATACGATCGTTGTATATCTAATCTACAACCAATGTAGACCTAGATTGTCATAGACCAAATCATCTTGAACGGTCAACGTGATAAACGAAACTGTAGCAATATCACGAAGAACGTGGTGACCACGCCGGCAATCTGCAAAAATAATTAAATCATTAATAATAGTGTAGTGCCTGTTGGACTTTAAAACCTATAATTTTTTTTTATTCTTTACAAGATAGCCCTTGACTATAATCTCACCTGATGGTAAGTGATGATGCAATCTAAGATGGAAGCGGGCTAACTTGTTAGGAGGAAAATGAAAATCCATTCTGTTCTCAATCATTCTCTTTCCACAAACGATAACGCTTCAAAAACTAACAAAATGCATGGGAGTGACAGATCCAATCGACAACTTGATCACGTGACCTGTCGATAGTGAATGTCATTGCCATACATTTTTAATTTTCGAAGCGTTAGCGTTTGTAGAAAGAGAATCGACATGTGACGTGCCACATGGCTACAGGACTAGGAGTTTCAGAGCCTATAAAGCTACTGTTACACATGCTCATTTTAAGCACGAAAGCATGCTACTATTGAGCAGTTGCTACTTATTAGCATGTGTATTTCGGGATTGCTCAAGAATCAACAATCGCTCAATTTATGAGCATGCTACTTGCTGCGCGCGTAGAAGGGGGCGTGCCATTAGCGCGTCTGAACAGGTTTGGATGTTGAGTATGCTAGTCGACCAGCATTGCTATTCTGTATTCTCTTCACCTTCATCTCTCCCTGTCTAACACGATACTATAGACAGAGAGCGATATATACAAATTAGCATGTGTAATTGGAATGTTTGCAATTTAAGCATGCTTATTCAGGAGCATACTTAAAAATAGCATGCATATTGTTAGCGTACATTCGATTGATGATAATAATAATAATAATAATAGTTTATTTAAAGGTAAAAACCCAGTGTAAAACAAACATAATAATAATAACAATACAAAAATAGTAATTAAAATTGACATTACACTACTTTTATTGTCTAACTAGTATAGGTATCCGTATTATCGTACTATACATATTCGTATGTTCTGCTACTTTCTATTAGGCTCTTGGTGCACTGAAAACCAATGTTTATAGATTGAGCAGTCCAGACACTCAGCCAGCGTGGTGAGAATCTCATTGTTCGAGGATCGCAAACGGTACCAAAAATTTGCGATTCGCGATCGGATGATCGCGGAGAAGTCCGGTACTCTGGCCACCGCGAACATGCCCGACGCGCTGCAGTACCGCGGCAACTTCATCAGGATACGATAGGATAAGCATGCTAGTATGGAGCATACTTAATAGCACGTTTTTAGCATGCTATTTTAGAGCATGTTAACAGTACCTTTAGGATAGATTAATCGTACCGAGCCAAGTAGAGGTCTACCGAACGTAATTATTCCGAAAGGCGCAAACGTCGTCTCCGCCGACATAGAGATGTGTTCAGTGAAACTGTACCACTCTTTGCGTGTGACCCTGAAGCGAGACTTCTGGCACAATGCATGACTCAACACGTTTTTAGTGTTATTGAACTGAAAGAAATCTTAATTATTAAAATAATAATACAATTTCGAAGAGAAGCCCACGTGCCCTTACTCGAGCGTCACGGAGGACTATTTTTAACGGACTTCAAAAAAAAGAGGAGGTTCTCAATTCGACTCGTATGCCAAAAAGAAAAATTAGAAAAAAAAATCTAATTTTTCTTTTGTATCTTAAGGTGGGGGGGGGGGTATCGTTAGCAGTATTTTTATGCATTAAGGTTTTAAAGTGCTAATTTAATCTACCGAACCCTACACTGCGCCTGGCCGGTATTTAATTGTCAGTTTGGAACTAATCTATATATATAAAAATGAATTGCTGTTCGTTAGTCTCGCTAAAACTCGAGAACGGCTGAACGGATTTATCTTATCTTGGTCTTCAAATGTTCGTGGAGGTATAGGGAAGGTTTAAAAGGTGAGAAAAATTAGAATAATTGCCGGGAAAACCATAAAAACAACCCATTTCTATTTCCCATACAAACGTTTAAGAGTCAAGGGGTAGGGTATGGTAGGGGTAGGGTAGTGTAGAGTAGGGATAGGGAAGAAATGCACATAAGTCAAAGCGAAGCTTGACCGGGTCCACTAGTAAGTGATATTAATATCGAGTTAAATATAATGAAAACTATTGCAATTTCTTGTACTCGTATACATACCTCTTGTTCCAAAATATAGCAAGGCTCAATAAGAACACAAACCTTAATGATATGGTATATCAATATTATTCCGTGGCTTAGAATGTACAGCGATTTAATACTGGATTTACCTAAAATAATAGATACATTGACGTTATTATGGCTACTTAATAATTGTCATTAATTGCATTAATGGCCCAGTAATTATAGTACACTGTGTACATGTCTCATACGATGAAGGAAAAATATCGTGAGGAAACCTGCATACCAGAGAATTTTCTTAATTCTCTGCGTGTGTGAAGTCTGCCAATCCGCATTGGGCCAGCGTGGTGGACTATTGGCCTAACCCCTCTCATTCTGAGAGGAGACTCGAGCTTAGCAGTGAGCTGAATATGGGTTGATAATGATGATGACTATGTACGTATAATACCATCGTGGAGTATTATGTGAATATGTGAAAGATAAATATCCAGCAAGCATATAATGTTTGTGAATTGTAGGTATATCTCGAAGGGGCTTATGGCCACAGTATTTAGGAACATATAAAATATCACATCATATCACATCACAACACACTAATATATAAATGCGAAAGTTTGTTTGTAAGTGTGTGTATGTTCCTCCTTTGTGGCAACGGCTACTAAAGCGATTTGGCTGAGATTTGGAATGGAAATAGATTTTAATCTTGATTAACACATGGTTCGGGATTTGTGAAAAACTAATATCTACAACTCGCGTAAGTATGTTCCTATAGACTGTGTTCGGCTCACCGCTGAGCTCAAGTCTCCTCTCGGAATGACAGTGGTTAGACCAACAGTCCACCATGCTGGCCCAATGCGGATTGGCAGACTTCACACACGCATAGAATTAAGAAAATTCTCTGGTATGCAGGTTTCCTCACGATGTTTTTCCTTCAACAAATATAAAATAAATAACAAATATATTCAGTATAAATATTTACCTAAAACTTTTATTATGGAAACGAAACAATATACTGACAGTAACACATTCATGGTACTTCCAAAGAATATCAGACACAATATCACGTCGTGAAACTTGTGAACCATATCTAATATGTGGAAAACTTTTATGAAATCTTCCAGCAGTATATTTTCTTCATTCAGTCGATCCCTGCATAAACCTGGCAAAGTAATATATTTTATTTATTATTTTTTATTTATTTATTATTCAACAAAAAACACATTTAAATTAAGCCTAACCATAGTGCAACACAAACCACAGTTGGTTTTACCGTGCACAGGTTATTATTATATAATACAATATTTAGGAACAAAAGTAATTAACAAACAGAAGAGGATAAATACCAAGAATAATCATTATAGGGTAGTTAAATAAAAGTGTGAGTGAACCGGTGCTGCGACGCTACACAGGCTGTCCCAAAAAATAATTCTTTAGTTTCCGCTTACGTACGTTCGTGAGTATATTAGAATCTTTTAGAAGATTCTTTACCGCATCCGGAAAATCGTTAAAGATTGTTGGAACAATATATTCCAGCCTTCTCTTACCATACCCATTTGTGAAGTTCGGTAATTTAATAAACAGACAAATAAATAAACACTATTGTGGCGGTTTTTCAAAAAATCCACAATCTTTCTTTACCCATTAAAAACAAACTTTTCTACAAATTTTCACTTCATATTGGAATCCTTCATTTAGTTTACTAAAGAAACTTAACTGTCCGATCAGTATAGATACTTCAAGGTAATCGATAATCGATGCTTCATAGGGTAAGTTTGTTTAATCATTGATTATACTTTGTACATTACATTGTTCAGATTTAAGTACTATACGCGCGTTTTTAGGTTCCGTACGCATTATCAACCGATGGACGTCCACTGCTGGACATAGGCCTCTTGCATGGACTTCCAAGCACAACAGTCTCGAGCCGCCAGCATCCAGCGGCTTCCTGCAATCCGCTTGATGTCATCAGTCCATCTAGTCCTGGGTCGACCAACACTGCGCTTTCTGGAGCGGTATCGCCATTCCAGCACCTTGGGATCCTTAAATCCATCGGCTCTTCGAAGTATGTGGCCTGCCCATTACCACTTCAGCTTCGCGACTCGCTGAGCTATGTTAGTGACTTTGGTCTGATCTCCTCATTTCTGATTCGATCAGGCAGAGAAACTGCAAGCATAGCTCGCTCCATCGCACGCCGAGTTAAAACGCAAAGGTTAAAAGAAGGCTATTACTAAGACTCTGGTGTTCGTCCATCCGTCCGCCATTCTGTCTGAGTTCAACAGTGGCGTGCACAAGGTATTTAACTAGGGTATGCACTGTTCATCAAATTGTGCAAAATGGAAAATTCCTTCTGCAACAAAGGGTAATGAGCCCTCAGGGTAGGCAGTGCATTTTTGCATCTATGGAGTGCACGCCACTGATGTTCAGTTACCAGGCTGTATCTCGCGAACCGTGAGAATTAGACAGATGATGTTTTTCTGTTGCCGCTATAACAACAAATATTAAAGGCTTTACCGCAAAATAAAGGGATGTGTTTGCCGTATTTATAGATAACTTGCCGACGCCCCGTGGTTTCACCAACGTAGTTCCCGTTGCCGTGAGAATACGGAAACAAAATGTAGATTCACAAGCAAGTGGTGGTAAAATAATAATTTTCAAAATCTGTTCAGCAGTTCCTACAACACCACAAACATTACCTCTTTATAATAAAAGATGGTACGGAACTTTTTGTGCGCGAGTCCGACTCGCTCTTAGCCGATAATTATAATTATCTTTAGATGAAATGTACTCATATAATTGGGATAGAACTTTTCAGGTAAGTTTGTTTATTCATCAATAAATAAAAATAAATGAATAATATTTACATTTCTCCTGACAAAAATGTTGACAAAGACGTTTATTGAGCGCCTTAATCGTTGAGCTGATGTTATAAAACAGAATACTGTGTTGAATCAGCAAAAAATTAATTATATGGAATTCAAGGTGAAATGTAGTCCAAAAAAGTACGTTATCTAAAACATAAATTCATCAAAATGTAGGTAAGTCATATCCTATGATTTGAATCGTATAATTGCACTAGCTGACGCCGCGCGGTTTTACCCGCGTGATTCCCGTTCCCGTAGGAAAACGGGGAATTTATAGCCTGTAGCCTTCTTCGATAAATGGGCTATCTAACACTGAAAGAATTTTTCAAATCGGACCAGTAGTTCCTGAGATTAGCGCGTTCAATCAAACAAACGAATAAACAAACGAACTTTTCAGCTTTATATATTAGTATAGATAGTATTTCTATACTATCTACACTAATATATAAAGCTGAAAGATTATGATGAGTAAGGTTCTAGCAATCAAAACATCACTTTTATAATAAGCCACAGGAAAGCGAGGTATTAAACTTGTTTTACATTATTTTATGTTATTTTTCAACAGACGAAAAAACGGAGGAAGGTTCAATCCGATCCAAAGATACAGCTAAAAAGGAAGAACCTCCTTCTTTTTGAAAATCGGTAAAAAATTAAGACGGAAATGCACACAAACTGAAAAGTTGGAGGTACATGCCCCGGACCGGATTCGAACCCACACCTTCCGGAACTATCATAGTTCCGGAGAGTGTGGGTTCGAATCCGGAATACCTCCAACTTTTCAGTTGTGTGCATTGTAGAAAGAGAGAAAGAAGAAAGAAGATATCTTTATTGCTACCATTATGCCACACATCACAATTATCGTAAAATAATAAATACCCTGCGATATGTGGCATAACCTAGTGCCACCACGAAATCAGGCAACATAAACCCGTATTTAAAGCTTTTAACTACATTAAAACTTATAACTAGCTTTAACTACATTAAAACTTATAACTAGTTAAAATAATAATAAAAAATGAAAGGAGAAAAAAAAACTATATAAAATTAAAATACAACAAAACAAAATTAATTCTAAGTTTAAAATTTACTACTTAATAAATTAAAAAGAAAAGATTTACATAAATAAATAAATTTTAAGAAATTAAATATCGGTGAAGGAAAACATCGTGAGGAAACCTGCATACCAGAGAATTATCTTAATTCTCTGCGTGTGTGAAGTCTGCCAATCTGCATTGGGCCAGCGTGGTGGACTATTTATTGGTCTAACCCCTCTCATTCTGAGAGAAGGAGGATAAAAGTTGAGCGTGTCATCAAGATGAAGCTACTCACAAAGTATTTTTGTCACCGTCCGAGATACATGATATTTAATTTCTTAAAATGCACACAACTGAAAAGTTGGAGGTGCATGCCCCGAACCGGATTCGAAACCACACCCTCCGGAATCGGAGGCAGAGGTCATATCCACTGGGCTATCATACAGCTCTGAACTATATAAGAACAATTGAAAAAAAGTGTCAACTAGCCTATATAAATTTTACGTACTTACAATATGTTTTCTCAAGGACTATAGCAACCGAAATTAAACTAAACAGAAGCGCAGCAAATACTACAATTGAAACAGACACTAGGCTAGTCCAAACTTTCCAAGCTTTGGGTTGTAACCAGGTTTCAAAGCCAGTACTAGTATGGTTGTTGATCTAAAAAAATAAAGATTTAATTAAAAATCATCCGATTAGCTCTACTTAAGTACAAGCTTTTATCACAGAATTTGATTTTTTTATTTATCCTCTAATGAGATAAAAATAGATAAATATAAATGTTACTATGTAACCTCTATTTTAGTCTATTTTATTACCCGACTTCAAGAAGTGAAGAGGTAGGTATATATTTCCATAATGCCAGATCTCGTACTGTATGTAGTTTTAAAAAATAAACAACTTTCAACTCAATAATAAGGTAATTATGTTCATTTTTCAAACACTGAAGAATGACATATTTTCTTTTTTCTGACGGAATTACCAATTATGTATGGAGTTTGATAGTGTGTTATATTTTTTTTACAGTATAAGTGTGTTCGTTTAAGACGCCCCCGGATGCTGAGTCAAAACTAAAATCACTAGATCCATATATTTATTAACTCCGTGATTATAAAAATGAAAAACTAAAAAACACGATGTCCATATCATGGGGGTGCATTTCAAATAGCCTGTCCGCCATGTTGGGGAGGACGCCATATTGGTTTTGTAATGACGTTTCTTATGTAGTCACGCATTGTAATCAAAACATGTTTTCTGTGTCAGAACTCAGAGCGTGTGTAAAATTTCATCCTAATCGACGACCGGCAGTGGGTCAAAATTAATATTCCAAGATTTTCTTACATACATAGTACAAATGAAGCTAATATAAGCGTGTTAATAATCTATTCCGTGATATAATTAAACTGAGCGGAGATAAATAGCTATTTAAGTTACCTTCTGTAATTGACTGATGATATACAATAATCTTCTCATCCGATATCGACCAGTAAACACTCCCAAGCTCGTTGTGCATATAGTTACACCATAATCGACAAAAAAAATCATTATCGATTCCACAGAATTATTGAAAAATGTCATCTTTGTTCTTTTATTTATAAAGATGCCGTATAAAACAATGCTCAATAAGGGTATTCCTAAAACAAAAATTCACATTTAAGTTTTAACAGTAATTACTTACTAACTAACTCGCTAACTATGGACCTTATTAGGCTCAAAATCATTCAGCGGGCGATGGAGCGAACTATGCTTGAAGATCTCTGCGTGATCGAAACAGAAATGAGGAGATTCGCAAACGAACGCAAAGTCACTGACATGACTCAGCGGATCGCGAAGCTGAAGTGGCAATGGGCAGGCCACATAGTTCGAAGTGCCGATGGCCGTTGGGGTCCAAGATGCTGGAATGGCGACCCCGCACCGGAAAACGTACTGTTGGTTGATGATGATTTTTGCAAAGACATCAAGCGGATTGCAGGGAGCCGCTCCATGAAAAATCCGACTAAATACACGTAGGCAGGTAGGTACATTATCAAGAGTGAAAAATAACATTTATTTTAATTTTTTACGGTCTACTCATCAGTTAGAAGGCGGTGCCAGGCCGGTGATGTATTATTTCATCGTAACATTAAGATTTAGGTTTCTCAGACAGTGTCACAACATGTGGTTGTTTCAAAAATTACTTAAATTAACACAACACCGGCTTGGCCAACAATCAAGGTCAACACCGCAATTAACTTGGCTGAGAAAAAAATCCGTGACTCAATCTTTTTACAAACCTCAACATTTTTTTTGTTGGTCTGATCCAGGAGTCAAAGTTTAGGCCTCTCTATCTTTAAACGAACAAGATATCCATGGGACAAATGACGTAGTTCCCTCGAGTAAGGTGTACACCATACTGAGGATACCTAAGTCACTAGACTTGCCGTACTTATTACGGTATATCAAAATTACTAACGTAACATCGTGATCGCTATACCACTGATGATCGCCGCAGTGCGACAAACGGTAACATGGTAGCCATCGCCGCAACCGCGCGTGAACCGCAGCGGCGCGACGCCGACAAACTTGCTCGCTCGCAACACTATGGCGGTCGCGCCCGACATCACGCCTGACTCTGACTCCGGAGTGTCCATTGATAGTGTGTTCACTAAAATACAAATTGATTAATCATCACATAGGTCTTGGGTACGGTTACATTCATACATGGTGTGACGACAGCGAATTTCTAATAGGTAGAAATATCGGTATAAATTGTAATTACTAGAAATTGTAGAAGGAAGGAGAAAGCCATTGGCGAGCATCTTTAAAGTACAATTATTTATTTTATTACTTGATTAAAAAATGGAACGAGTATAATAGAATAGAAAAGAGTGTAATGGAATACACGAAAACAGTGTCAGGTAACTTTTTTTATCTATACTATACTAATATAATGAAGCTGAAGAGTTTGTTTGTTTGTTTGTTTGTTTGTTTGATTGAACGCGCTAATCTCAGGAACTACTGGTCCGATTTGAAAAATTCTTTCACTGTTAGATAGCCCATTTATCGAGGAAGGCTATAGGCTATATATTATCTCCATATTCCTACGGGAACGGGAACCACGCGGGTGAAACCGCGCGGCGTCAGCTAGTTTATTATATAGATTAGTAACATGAATAACTGGAGATATTTTATTATTCTTAGGTATTTATATTTTTGTTGAAATTTAAAATACAACTCAACAGCCACAGTGTCCTACAAATAGCGTGGTACTCTATCTCGTTCCGACGCTCAGAAATTTTTATTTCCTGGGAACTCAGTTAGCTACGAGAATCAAGAATTTTCGTAAATAAAAAAGTTGATAGTCTCATCGAGATGAAGCTACTCACGAAAAATTTACTTAATAATAATCAATTGTAAAAAAAAATCTACGGATCCCTGACTTATTCGCATCAGTAGTTAGTTTCGGAAAGACATTGGTTTGCACAAACATTCTCTCTGCAAATACAATTGAGTGAAGAAACAGTCACTTCGCACAATATTCACAACATACATTATCGCGCGCAAAGATATCACACAAAGATCTCACTTTAATATTTTCCTCCACTCAAGGTTGCCTGTAAGAGATCGCTTTGAAGCGATAAAGCCGCCTTTTTGTATCCTATGCTATCTTTTTTTCTCTCTCTTAATTGTTTGTTTTCTTGTTTCTTTGGTGTACAAATAAAGTGTAATAAATAAGTAAATAAATAAAGATAGTCGTACAACTTTACTTACTAACCAAGGCTGTCTTACAAAGTAAAAAATAATGTTGCTTATAGAGGCGTACTTCTAAAATGCATTAGCCAGTAATTGTAGAGAACTAAGTCTACTCACACATTAATCTAATAGCATAAGTTTGATTAGTATTTATTTTTTTTATTTAAAATTTAATTTGTCTGCCTTCGCTCTACGGTTTAACATCGAAATAATGATATTCCTAAAATATTACGTACCTCGCTATATTTGGTAAACCGTTACTTGGCAACCGATGGTTGGGTTCTGGTGAATCAATAAGGGTTTTTAATTAATTATTCAATTTTAATATGACAAAAACTTTTTCTTAATATTAATTATATACCATTCTTCAAAAACTACTAAATTGTTAATAAAAACTGTCGAGCTATGCGCAATGTAGGGTTATGTAGATTAAATTAACCTATCTATGGGGAAGACGAGAAAAAAAAATCTTTCTATTACTATAAAGACATAGTTATTACACATACCTACCCATGCCGAATTCCAGCTTTCTAGTTCTTACAGACTCTGGAGTTATCTGAGTTATTACTAAAAACTTTAAAAATTATTAACAACCGAATTTATACGAGATTTTCGTGCTTCGAGTTAGTTTTTTAAGCTAGTTGACGATAATTTTTTGAATGGCAATGGCTAATTAGTTCATTATAACTAAAATACTTTCAAAAATAAAAACTTGTTCCATTGCCTGTAGGGCTTTTAAATACCATTTTAAATCTCTCATTTATATTATGTCAAAATCTTTAAAAAAAAATTTGTTGGCAAAATCATGGCAATATTCTATGTTCAATTCTTATTATAATGACATCAACCCATATTCGGCTCACTGCTGAGCACGAGTCTCCTCTCAGAATGATAGGGGTTAGGTCAATAGTCCACCACGCTGGGTCAATACGGGTTGGCAGACTTCACACACACAGAGAATTGAGAAGTTTCTTAGATATGCAGGTTTCCTAACGATATTTTTTTTTCACCGTTTGAGACACGTGATATTTAATTTCTTAAAGGGTACCAAATAAAGCTTGAAATAAAACCAAAATAATTAAAAAAATTTATATGTCACACTTAATTTTAGATATAATTATAGTAGTTTCTTAAGGTTTAAGCGAAACTGTATCATTATCAAAAAGAACGTAGAGATCACGCCAGCAATCTGCAAAAAATATTTGATTTTTATTTAGGTCACAATTTAATTAGGAAACCTATGTGCAATGAGTCAAGGTGAATATTATCTATCATTTATTACTAATCACAAATTAAATAACAGATAAGAGTATATATTTCTAATAACGGATCTAGTACCATTATTGATACACATTATTGTTCGAGAAAAGTCTTACTTTACTCTATATAGTCTTATTATTTTGTAGCGATAGGTATTCATTATTAGAGCATCTAGATAAAATATTAGTTTGTCCGTTTGTCAGTTTCAGGTAAAGCTATAAAACCAAATTTACCTCAATAGCACAACGGTAAGAGCGGTTGGACTCATCACCGCCCCGTTGGCCTATTGTCGTACCCACTCCTAGCACAGTCTTTCCCGACTAGTTGGAGGGGAATGGGAATATTAGTCATATTATAAAAACTATGGCAAACATGGCAAAAAAATGAAAAAAAAAATTAGTAAGGGCAAAATATAACTGTAATAATGTTATACTCTACTATAAAAATACTCTTGTAGGCAAACTTTAGGAGACCTTTCTTCTTGTAGGAGATCCGCAGACGAACCAAAGTCACTGACATAGCTCAGCGAGTCGGCAAGCTGAAGTGGCAATGGGCAGCCCACATAGTTCGAAGAGCCGATGGACGTTGGGGTCCCAAGGTTCTGGAATGGCGACCCCGCACCGGAAAGCGCAGTGGTCGACCCCCCACTAGGTGGACCAAAGACATCAAGCGGACAGGGAGCCGCTGGATGCTGGCGGCTCGAGACCGTTTTGTTTGGAAGTCCATGCAAGAGGCCTACGACGTCCATCCAACTTTTATTTTTCATGAAAATGCAACCTTACCGAACCAAGTAGAGGTCTACCAAACGGGACGACTCCTAAAGGTGCATACGTCGGCGCAGTCGACATAGAGACAAGTTCAATGAAACTGTACCACTTTTTATTCTGAATGAAGCAAGACTGCTGGCACAATATACGACTCAACAAGTTTTCAGTATTCTGGAACTAAGCATCATCATTATCAACCCATATTACTCACTGCCGAGCTCGAGTCCTTTAAGAATGAGAGGGGTTAGGCTAATAGTCCACCTCGCTAGTCCAATGCGAATTGGTAGACTTCACACACATAGAGAATTAGTAAAATCTCTGGTATACCCTTTTCCTCACGATGGTTTTCCTTCACCGTTTGAGACACGTGATATTTAATTTTATAATGCACACAACTGAAGTTGGAGGCGCATGCCCCGGACCGGATTCAAAACCAGACCCCCCGGAATAGGAGGCAGACGTCGGATGCACTGGGCTATCACGGCTCTTTATCACTGTATCACTGTAAGCTTAATTAATAATTATGTAAAGAAATAACCCACAACTGCGTCTGACCATTCTTTTCATTCTTAGAGAAGGGAAATGGAGCTTAGACCCATCATGCTGATTCAATGGCAGGTTTAGATGAAAATGTTAATCTCTTTTATGATCACTATCAGATGTTAATGAATGAAGGACCGACGGATTAATGTGCTCTCCAAGGCATGGGGGTGTAACATGAATGACTTTCCGGCTCAGGGAAGCATCGCTTGATGGGTCCCGAAGGAAGCAGAAGACTGGGCGGAACGACTCTATGGACGTCTCCTCTGCGACTCTAACCTCGACTTCATGCCATATTTGGATCACTATTGAGCACGAGAATCTCAGAATGAGAGGGATTAGGCCTTAGTCCACCCCGCTGGCCCAATGCGGGTTGGAAGACTTTACACACGTGCGTATGCAGGTATGCAGGTTTCCTCACGATGTTTTTCCTTCAGCGTTTGAGACAAGCGATATTTTATTTCTTAAAATGCACAAAACTGGAAAGAACGTTGGCTTAGAAGCCCTAAATAGTGCATATTTTCAACTCAATTTGAATACTTGCAATTTTTTTTAAATCGGTAGTAAATTTTTCACGCTTATTATGCGTTAAATTTAATTTGTTTAATTTTTTTTTCTTTTTTAATTTTTCGGGCGGTTTCAGTATCGATTTTCAGTATCGACACTTTGTACACTATTATTGAATAATACATACCTCTTGATTCAAATGATAGCAAGGTTCAATAAGAATACAAATTCTGATGCTGTGGTATATTAAAAATAATCCCTGGCTCATAATGTTCAGCCTTTGAATATTGGAAATACCTGCAATAAAATAATGAAATTGGAGCCTGTGATGCCCTCATCATACGTAATAACATATACGTAGTATCCCGGGGTACGGACAAAAATGTTAAGTAAGTAAGATACGAGTATATTTACCTAATACTGTCACTATCCAGGAGAAGTAATACACTGTCATTAAAACATTCGACGTGACACCAACGAATATCAGGAACAATATTAGATCTTCATATTCATGAACCATATCTATTATGTGGAAAATTTTCATGAAATCATCCAGCAGTATGTTTTCCTCGTCCCTTTGAGCTCTGTATAGACCTACCGAACTTATATTTATGAGTATACTTATATTTATAAACTTATATTCATTTAATTACTATAGATAAAATAAATTAACATTTACTAAAATTTTTATATTATTTTTTGTAGCTGATTTTATTTCTTATAATTGTACAATATAAATGGCGTATTTTTTATACAAAATGTATTAACGCTATTGACTAATGATGATGCTTAATTCTTATGAAACAAATACAGCTTTATATTGTAAAAAAAATGTTTAAAAATAAGTTCACATTAAGGAAGTTCTACTATAATTTAATTTCATGTCATTACAATAGGAACGTCAATATGACAGACTAGCTGACGCCGCGCGATTTTACCCGCGTGGCTCCCGTTCCCGTAAGAATACAGGGATAATATATAGCCTATATCCTTCCTCGATAAATGGGCTATCTAACACTGAAAAAATTCTTCAAATCAGACCAGTAGTTCCTGAGATTAGCGCGTTCAATCAAACAAAATCAAACAAACTCTTCAGCTTTAAAATATTAGTATAGATACTCGTAGTTAATAGATAAATATTGTATCGTTGTTAGTGTACCCTAAATTAAAAAAAAAATTAATATTTATTTATATACTTACGATTCTCCTGAAAAAAATGTTGGTTTAAACGTTTATTAAGAGCTTTCATCGTTGAAATTATGTTATGAAATAACACCACATGTTGCATTAGCAAACAATCTATTATGTTGAACTCAAGGTGGTATGTTGTCCATAGAAGGACGTCATCTGAAATGTGATCAATGCTTACGATTTACTTCATTTAGTCCGGGATCCGTAAGACATTTTTTACAACTGATTACTTATTTTTCGTGAGTAGCTTCATCTCGATGAAACGATCAACTTTTTACTAACAAAAATTCTTAATTCTGGTAGCTAACTGAGTTACCAGAAAATAAAAATTTCTGAGCGTCAGAACGAGATAATTAAATTATTATTAGGGATTAATTAATTAGAATTAACAGTTATAGATTATTTAATAGTAATATATAACTTAACAGCCACAATGTCCTACAAATTATTATACAGATACAGAGATACATTATCTCCTTTCGACGCTCAGTATTTTTTTATTTTCGTAAATAAAAAGTTGATCGTCTCATCGAGATGAAGCTTCTCACAAATGATTAACTTGATAGTAATCAGTTGTACAAAATGTTCTAAACAATTTTTAAAATTCAACCCCAACAGGTGAAATAGGGGTTGTAAGTTTACATTGATTTCTACGCGGAAGAAGTCGCAGGCATCCGCTAGTAAACCATACAATACCGCAGTTTACTTATCATACTCACAAATTGTTTTACCAAGCGCTTGAACCAGTAAAATCACAGCACTCAGGTGCAGAGCAAAAGTCCACATTGCAGAAAACACGATGCCAATCCAAACTTTCCACGCTTTAGGCTCAATCAAATGTTCAGTGTCAGTATGACCGTTGATCTCAAAAATAAAAAAAAACAATTGGAATCCATAAAATGTAAAACACAGAAAAAATAATAGCAAATAAAACAGCATATTATTTGAATTTACTTTTTGCAAGCTTTTTACTCGATTGCAGGAGAAATGTGAATATGTATGATTATAGTACATTATGATATAAATGCGGTAAGCTGAAAATTACAGCCGAGGCGATATTGCAGATCGAGCCTTAGCGAGGGCTGTAGTAAGGTAGCAGAGGCTGTAATTTATCAAAGCGCACGTATGTCATACGACGTTTTATAACACATTTGCGAGGAAACACACTTTTCTTTAACACACTTTCTGAAAATTAATTTGCATCTTTGCCTGTTTTCCATATGATGACATTTTTGCACAGATAACAAAGTGCGCAAACCAGCATTTGTTTTTTTTATAGATAAATGCCTCAAAAACAGCCAGTATTACTGATAAAGTAAATTAATATTTTTCTGTTTCAGATACAGATAAATGGTTGATATGTATTGTCAAAAGTATTAAAATTAAAGAATTAAATGTTTTTTTATTATTATTTTATCTCACAAAGTTAATTTTATTCATAAAATGTTGAGCACTTTTCTGACATAAAAACTCTTTGAAAAGATTTAAAAAAGTACCTACCGTTCGTTTTTAGACCTCAGACCAATTATTGTATAGGACCTGCCTCGCTACACGTTACTTTTCTGCCAAAGCATATGATCAACGATCTAACGCTATTATAAAAATTGTCTACAAAGAATCGATGTTTCATAGTTGTAATTGAATTCGTCGGTTAAAGAGCTGCTTAAAATACATTTTTGTGTAGTTGAATGGTGTAAAAATCGGGCAAGAAATCGTTTATAGTTTAGTATAAGATATACACCAAATCCAAGCTCGTCGAATATGGGTGCAATACTGGTCCTTCTATAATTGGTCTGAGTTTTAGACAGATGGTAAAGGTTTTGTATTACGGCAGGTTTGCGTAATGAGATACATTACGATATTGAAATTGGTGAAATAAACGATACTTTACAAGCAAAAAAAAACTTGAAAAATTACCTCCTGTAACTGACTAAGTATATACAAAAGTCGTCGCATCCGATATTGCCCAATATACACTCCCAAGCTTGATATAGTGACAGTTACAGCGTATTGGGAAATAAAAATTATCAGCGATTGCACAGAATCGAAAGCGAATATTTTTGCTTTGTGATCAACAAATATGACGTTTAGAGTCATAATAACTACAGGAATTCCTTAAACAGAAATACGAATACTTAATGTTATTTTTAATACATACTACATAATATTTGGGGTAATCTCGAAATCTCTTCGTAAAGGAAAACGTACGGGTAAATAAATATACGGAACGAGTAGTACAGTAATTGTTGGTGATGAAACTGCTGTACATTCTATCCGTGAACTTTGAAATAGATAAAACTTTCAAATTTAACCTAATCTATTATAAAGTTTGTTTGTTTGTTTGTTTGATTGAACGCGTGAATCTCAGGAAGTACTGGTCCGATTTGAAAAATTATTTCAGTGTTGATAGCCCATTTATCGAGGAAGGCTGTATATTATTCCCGTATTCCTACGGGAACGGAAACCACGCGGGTGAATCCGCGTGGCAACAACTGGAAATGGAAATGAAAATTGAATTAAACTTCTTAATTTAAATAAATTAAGAAAAAGTAAATAGCATATCTACTTATTTAAAGACCAACCTCATTTAAAAACAAACATATTTTAAAAAATTAAGTACTTTGCCTATATTGTTAGGTAAATGCGTATAGAACTTTTAAGTTTTTGGCTCTGAAGATCTGACAACTTTTGATTATGCAAGCAATTACCTTGGCCTTAATTTACACAGCCTTAATTTGACGTGATTAGGATTTAACAAAACTACTAACGAAACAAAGTGGTGACTACAGTAGCGATGATCGCCGCAGTGCGACAAACGGTAACATGGTAGTCATCGCCGCAACCGCGCGTGAACCGCAGCGGCGCGACGCCGGCAAACTTGCTCGCTCGCAACACTATGGCGGTCGCGCCCGACATCTCGCCTGACTCTGACTCCGGCGCATCCATTATTGTGTTCACTAAAATATAAATTGATTAGAGACATCCTTGGAGTACGTATTGAATGTAAATTCATACCTGGTGCGCCAACAGCGATTTGTAATATGTAGTTTTATCGGAAAGAATGGTAGAAATTACATTTGGTGGATGGTAGTCTTCACGTGCTTGCTTAATGTACAATTTATTCAAATTGAATTAAGTTGTGTATACACAAACATAACTATATTATGAAAAAAAAATGTGGTCTCTATTCCACCTTTGCGAATATTTCTAGCGCATGTTATACGCTATGCATAGCCAAGGCATCATACAAAGGTCGTACTAATCTATTTACGAACCAAGAGCGCTCTACATAGTAAAATGTAATCGAAATTCGAAATTATTTAATCGTACCATCTTTCTATAATGCATTATCTAATAATTATAGTGTACTAGCACCCACCTACTAATTTAATCGCTTGTAAGTTTGATAGATATTGTACAATCACAATGTATAACTTTGTCTACCTACGCTCTACCTACCTCACAATATTTGGTAAAGCCAACGACATAATTATATTGTACATAAAGCGTTACTTGGTAACCAATAACTGGTATTGATCAATGCCTCTTTTTCAAATGTGTTTGTGGTTGTTTCTACATAAATTATTAAATACAAAAATTCATTATTCATTTCATATGATTAATTTTACGAGTATTTCGATCATCTCGCAGTTTGCACCATTTAGATACTGAGGAATTTTGTTCTAGATATAATTATACTCGTCTACAATGATAATTTTATACTATAGAAAATCACCACAAAAAGTGATCCGAATAATAGGCTTAGGTATTATTTGTTTAAAAAACGTTCGTTGTTGACCACAACTAACATTGAGTTGTGTAAAAATTTCCTCTTTTGAGCGCCTGATTTTTCATGCGCTAGTAACACATCTAACCGTATTTAATATCATAGTACGTGAGCATTACACATGATCTTTCTTTTGCTCATGTGTATTTTAAGGCCCACCTGTTGAACAACTCTGCTAAGGTTATTAAAACATATTTCGGTACTTTTTCCTTATTCACCAGATTATTATTGTCATGTGCAATAGTAATTATCAATAAATATTGCACAGCGTGTTGACCGATCGACTAGTGGTAGGAGAACCCGTGATATTAAATTTGTACTTACTCGTCCTAGAGCCTCATTCATTTCATAGAAGATGATAGAAATAATGTATTCTGATGTATACTATTTTTACTTTTAGCCGTGAGGAAAAAACTACCGACTTTAAAAACAATTTTATACTTCGGCTTATCTATACTAATATACTAAACTAATACTAATACACTAATATTATAAAGAGGAAAGATTTGATTGTTTGTCTGAATAGGCTCTGGAACTACTGACCCGATTTGAAATATTCTTAAACGGTTGGAAAGCTACACTATCCCCGAGTGCTTTATACTATGTTTTATCCCCGTATTTCTTTAGAAATTGTTATATTAAAATAATTATATTAGCTACACTAGTAGCTAATATAATTATTTTCTCGTATGCTTAATGAAGATAATGAAAAGCGATTTTCTTTACTTCCCTTTTTAATAAATTATAGTATGTTCTTTAGTTTTAAACGAAATTGTATGATAATCATAGCGAACGTAGAAACCACGCCAACAATCTGTAAAAAATATTTAAAGAAATAAAAAACGTTTATTTTATAACTGTATCACACCACAACGCCTAAGCACTATTGCAGCGTCCGATGCCTCAACCACCTGAGCAAGGCAAGACCAAAACTCAAGTAGCAGAACCATCAAACAGAACGCTGTCTAATTCAACACAATAAGTATACATATTAATAACACAGATTAAAGAATAATAGGCAGACAGAAGGCACGGAACGCGGCAGTGATCCAGCCATTCCAAATACAAATCAAATGACGACCTCCGTGGCGCAGTGGTGAGCGCGGTAGATTTACAAGACGGAGGGTTCGATCCCCAGCTGGACAGATTGAGGTTTTCTTAATTGGTCCAGGTCTAGCCGGTGGGGAGGCTTTGGCCGTGGCTAGTTACCACCCTACCGACAAAGACGTACCGCCAAGCGATTTAGCGTTCCGGTACGATGTTGTGTAGAAACCGAAAGGGGTGTGGATTTTCATTCTCCTCCTATCAAGTTAGCCCGCTTCCATCTTAGATTGCATCATCACTTACCATCAGGTGAGATTGTAATTAAGGGCTAACTTGTAAAGAATAAAAAAATAAAAAACTAATACATTCTCGAGTTTTGTAGCATCAGTAATTTTCAATATTACAGATTAGATATTATTATTAGTCTATTATGGTCGCTAACTATGGGCCTCATAAGAAGGCTCAGAGTCACATAGCGGCCGATGGAACGAGCTATGCTCGGAGTATTTGTACATGATCGAATCAGAAATGAGGACATCCGCAGAAGAACCTAAGACATCGACGTAGCTCAACGTGTCGCGAAGCTGAAGTGGCAATGGGCGGGCCACTTAGTTCGAAGAGCCGATGGACGTGGCGCAGTGTTGGTAACCCCCACCAAGTGGTGGACTGACGACATCAAGCGAGTCGCAGGGATTCGCTGGATGCGGCTCAGTATCGTGATGTTTGGAAGTCCCTACAAAAGGCCTATGTCCTGCAGTGGACGTCCATCGGCTGATATGATGATGATGATTAGTCTATATAACCTTACCGAACCAAGTAGAGGTCTGCCAAACGTGATTACTCCTAAAGGTGCAAATGTCGGCGGTGTCAACATAGACACGAGTTCAACGAAATTGTACCACTTTTTATTCTGACTGAAGCTGGACTTCTGACATAGTATACGACTCAGCAGACTTTTAGTCCTATGGAACTGTAATAATAATATTATGTTGGGTCTGGTAAAGACTATTTTTAACCGACTTCAAAAAAAAGAGGATCTCAATTCGACGCGTATGTTTTTTTTTATTGTTTGTTATGTTGTTGTGTGTAACTTCGTAATTTTTTAACCAATTTTGAAAATTCTATTTTTGTTTGAAAGAGATTGGTCTCACTTTATTTTCATGAAAATCGGAAAAAACAGGAAAAAATCTTTTTAACAAAATAATTCAACTGACTTCAAAATCACAAAAATAAACTAAAAAGCGAAAAATAGTATCGTATGTGCTACCATCTGATTACTTCGAAGGTAGTGCCAAGCCAATGGCGTATTAATTAAAGCCGTTTCTGTTTGGTATGGTTATAAAAATTAATCACGTCTTTAGAGACGAAAATATAAAAAAAATAAATAGCTAAAAATTTTTGGGTTTCCCTCCATACATGTAAAGCGAGGAAGATTGTTTCTCGTCTCTCCTAAAGTGTGGAGTGTGGTATTGAAAAATATTTGTGGAAGTAAAAGGTGGAATTTTAACCACACAGTGACCACTATTAATAATAATTTTAATGGTATTATCTATATTTTATTCGATGTATTTTTTATGTGTATATAATCAATTTTATAATTGGTTTCTTGATGATCATTGGACACGGTAGGCGCTACAATCGGGGAAAAAGATTTTTCAGTATCGAATATAACGTACCTCTTGATTGAACTTATAGCAAGGTTCAATAAGAATGTAAATCTTAATGCAATGGTATATCAAAAATAATCCCTGCATCATAATATTCAGCTTTACAAAATTGGTAATACCTGCAATAAAATAATAGCGTAAGAGTTACTATTACATAATCAATAATTAAAAAAAATAAAAAATGATAAAAACTCGAATGCAAAAAAATATAAAAAAAATCAGCTCGAGTATTTAGTGTCTCACAGTCGTTGTTAATCTTTTAACTTCACATATCTAAGGACATTTGGGTTATTATGAAGATAAATCTAACGAAATCATAATAACTTAAATCCGTTTAGCGGTTGGGAAGATATGAGGTAATAAAGAATATTACATACATACGAGTACATACAAGAAGAAGAAAGAAGAAAAAAGAGGTAGATAAGATATACGCAGACCGCAAGTGGTACGTTAAAACTATGCTAATCAGCAAACCTGAGTTCAGTCGCCGCACTGTCATACGCGCCGTTGACAACGCCGTTGAGCAATTTTTTTTTGTTTTATACATATTACATGTTGTAAACATTGAATGTGGTTTATGTAACCTCTCTAAGTACCTCTTTTTTCTTCTAACATCATTGTACGCAAGCAGAATAGTTACCATTTAGTACTGTTGACATCCAAGATAAGAAAAACACTACCACTATGATATTAAAAGTGATACTAACGAGTGTCAGTAACAATATCACGTCTTCAAATTTGTGAACCACATCTATTATGTGGAAAACTTTTATGAAATCATCCGGGAGAATATTTTTTTCATTCAATTGTGCTCTGCAAAGACCTGTCGAACCACAATAATTTAAGAGTAATTTCATCAAAAATCTTTTTAATAAATAAATTGAATTGACTTCAATGATTTATTACACTAAAAATTAATGTTGTTCAATATTAGAGCTGGAGTCAGTAATTTTGCAGAAAATAACACTTGAAGTATTACATACACAGACATATATGTACTTATAATAAAAATGTAGCAGGTCATATTCTGTATATTCAAGGTATTCTGAATTTTTTAATTTTAGGGCATTAGATATTATAATCTTATACTGAAACCATTTTTTTTAATTTTTGTCTGTTTGTCTGTCTATCTGTCTATCTGTCTGTCTGTGATTTGTTGACCGGGCATCACGCTGAAACTACTAAATGGATTTAAATGAAACTTGGCTCGATTTGAGACCATAATACGAAGAAGACTATAGGATACTTTTGTCGCCAAAATTAAATTGAAACAGGTGAAATAAGGGTTGAAAGTGTTTCCTTTATTTTAGAAATTGGTACGCAAACTACCATAAAAATACTAAAAATGTTGTCATTCGAGATTTTCCAAACTCTACCCCTATAGAGTTAAAAAGTAGTTAAAGTTTTTTAATATAAATCATGTCTCGAGTTATAGTTTTGTAAAATAATTAGTGAACTATTTAGAATAGAACATACGAAAATGTAAAAAGATGGGGATGAAATAGGGGTTACAAGTAAACATCGATTTTCACGCGGACGAAGTCGCATGCGTCCGCTAGTTAATAAATAATACAATTATATCCATAGAAAAATCTGTGATTTAATATCACTTTTTAATTTATTACGAAATATGCATATGAATAATCTATGTCATTATAATACTTAAATTTTATAATTGGACTATTATGACACGAGATAAATATGTATGAAAATACTTACAATTCTCCTGAAAAAAATGTTGATTTAAACGTTCATTGAGAGCCTTCATCGTCGAGACGATGTTATAGAACAGAACCTTATGTTGCATCAACAAAAAATCAATAATATTGAGATCAAGATTAAAAGAAATGCAAAGAAGAATGTCATCTGAAATATAATAAATCAATGTGTACGATATTTAAATAAACCAGAAAAATTAATTAATTTTATAGCAGTCTGTGCTTAGTATGATGTGAGGGCCTTATCCTCCCGGATAAGCCTAGAAACGAACCTCCTTGCTCAAAGGCGGATATCTCGCTCTCCCGTTCAAGTTTCTCCAGTCCTTTTCGAAGATAAGGCATTTCGTGGCGTATGAATCAGTTTGTATTCTAGTCTATCCAGGGAAGTTAAGCTAACACCTATCAAACCCGAACCCATCACTAAATAAAAAGCGCATCAAAATCGAACTAGTAATTTTATAGTACATTATGATATACGTGCGCTAAGTTGAAAATTACAGCCGAGGCTATATTAGAAGCTCGAGCCGAAGGCGAGGGCTATAGTAATGAAGCAGAGGCACAGATAGCGAAGTGCGCACACCAGCATTTTTTTAGACGATTCCATTAAAAACAGCCAGTATTACTCATAAAGTAAATTAATATTTTTGTGTTTCTGTTAATAATAAATGGTTTTCATTTATTGTCAAAATTATTAAAACAAAAAAATTAAATGTTTATTTATTATATTTTATTTCACAAAGTTAATTTTATTTATAAAACCTTTGACTATATATACGTCTATATAATCAAAGTATGAAACTTTGAGGGCTTCTGACGTAAAAACTCTTTGCTGAGATTTAAAACAGTCCGAATGATAAAGGTTTTATTTTACATTACGGCACATATGTATTTTACATTACAGTACGGCACATGTGCGTAATGAGATACATTACGATATTTAAATTGGTGAAATAAGAGATACTTTACGAGTAAATGTGTTATAAAAGATGAATGACGACATTAGTTTGCACAAACATCCTCCCACAACAAACGTATAATATAACCTCTCCATACCGTAGTAAAAATACCAAAGTATGATACTTACAAAATGGTTTTCCTTGAGCGTCTATGGCCATAACTGCACCCCCCAGGTGCAGAGCAAAAGTCCATATTGCGAAAAACACGACGCTAGTCCAAACTTTCCACGCTTTGGGCTCTAACAAATGTTCAGTTCCAGTATGGTTGTTGATCTCAAAAGTAACAATTTTAATCCATAGAATATCTTATACAGAAAATTTATGAAATCTATACAATGTAGAAGCGGCCAATGGCCCGCGTGACGGGCCACGCGCATTTCAGGGTTCCGTAGATAAAATAATTTAATATGTGTCGTAGCTGTCATTAAATAAACGTTTTGTAGTTTTTCAGTGACGTGAGTTTACGTAATTGACATTAAGTTATTCTAATGGTATATTCAATTATATTTATTTAAAAACATTAAACATATATTTTTTAAAAACATTTGTTTTGAAATCACAGACAGACCTTTCACATTTGTTTTATAATTCTAGAAGTCCTAGATTCAAAGTCCACCCGTTTAGTCTATGATATTTGCTGCCAAGCGCAAGCTTTTTGCTTCATTGCGGAAGTGAAGTAAATATGAGAGTAAAAACATAATTGGAAGTCGATATAAATGAAGATGGTCGCGAAGCAGAATTGGCAATGGGCAGGCCACATAGTTCGATAAGCCAATGGACGTTGGGTACCCCAGGTGTTGGAATGGCGACCCCGCGCCGGAAAGCGCACCTCACAAGGTGGAACGAGGAGATCAAGCGGGTTGCAGGTAGCCGCTTGATGCTCGCGGCTCGAGACAAGAAGTCCATGCAAGGGGCCTATGTCCAGCAGTGGACGTCCATTGGCTGTTAATGATGATGATGATATAAATTATCTTAAAATATTACCTCTCGTAACTGACTGACTATATACAAAAGTCGTCGCATCCGATATTGCCCAAAAAACACTCCCAAACTTGTTATAGTCATAGGTACAGCAAATTGGAAAATAATAAGTATCACCGACTGCATAGACTTGAATATTCCTGCTTTATTATCAATAAAGATATTATTTAGAAATCTGATTACTATAGGGATTCCTGAAAAGAAATATAAATACTTTATTAAAGTTTTTACATTATGTGTATTTAGGTATATATTGGGTAATCTCTGAAACCATTGTAGCTTATTAAAGAAATATATTTTACCATCATCCCAAATGGCTATAAATACTGCATGCTGCAATAAATGCAAAAGTAAGTCTGTCTATCTATCAGTGCCTGTTACCTTTTCATGGATAAACCATTGAAGAAATTTTATTTCATTTTCAATCATTGACCTTGTAGGAGAATATTTTTCGCAAAAATTAAAAACGGAAGGGAATAAAATTGAGTTTATATGTAAGTGCCTCATTTTGCAATTAAAATTTATAAAGATTAAAACTACCATTAAAAATTTATGTAAAATGGCTAAGTCTGTTGTGGGCTCATCTCAGACCGAGGCGCGCTTGGAATTTTAATTTTAAGTTTTCATTAAATAATGACATAACTTGACGTTTCAAAAGCTTGTTAACTAAGCCTAATTGAAGTAAATTAATTTTTAAAACAAAATATATCCAGAATACTAACGTATCGTAATAAGAGCTATAGAAGAGATGATCGCTGTAGTGCGACAAACGGTAACATGGAAGTCATCGCCGCAACCACGCGTGAACCGCAGCGGCGCGACGCCGACAAACTTGCTCGCTCGCAACACTATGGCGGTCGCGCCCGACACCACGCCTGACTCTGACTCCGGAGTGTCCATTGATAGTGTGTTCACTAAAATACAAATTGATTAAAATTCACACAGGCCTTGGGTATGGTTACATTCAATTGTGTTCATTCATGGTGCCATACCCAAGACACTACGACCCAACTCGATAATTGGATAATATTAATTTCTACGTGGAAATACCGCTGTGCAAATGCGCAATACGAAACATTAACGACGTCTATGGGCCACACCGCTTTGCCTAACACGGTCCATTATTGTTTCAACCGTTTTAAGGCTGCATGTCCACCAGAGCGGAGCGAGGGAGCGTAGCGGAGAAACGGACTAATGCAGAGCGGAGTTGCGTACTGTGTCTGTCCACTGGAGCGGAGCGAGGGTGCGGAGCGGACTTGCAGACTATGTTAAATAAATTAATGTTAAATTTAATTTTAGGTCGCTAACTATGTCACACAGCGGGCTATGGAACGTGATTGAATCAGAAATGAGGAGATCCGCAGAAGTACCAATGTCACCGACATAGCTCATCGAATTGCGAAGCTGAGGTGGCAATGGCGGGGCACATAGTTCGAAGAGCCGATGGGGTCCCAAAGTGCTGGAATGGCAAACCTGCACTAGTACTAGTAAGCGCAGTGTTGGTCGACCCCGCACCAGGTGGACTGACGACATCCAGCGATTCGCAGGGATTCGCTGGATGCAGGTGGCTCAGTATCGTGATGTTTGGATGTCCCTAAAAAAGGCCTATGTCCTGCAGAGGACGACCATCGGATGATGATGATGATGATGATGATGATGATGATGAAATTTAATTTATTTAACCCCGCTCCGTTTCCCCGCTCCGCTTACCGGTTTTATATGAATTTTTAAACTAGCTCGCAAGTTCCTCTCTACATAAGAGGAGCGGAGATTTTGTGCAATCCTATTTGTTAATATTTCTCCGTTTCTTGGCTCCGCTGCCTCGCTCCGCTTCGGTGGACTGGCAGCCTTAATCTGGAATTACTTTGTCTAAGTTCCCTCTACGATGTGTTATCCAATGTGTTTTAAATTACGTTCTTCCAATAGTACCTGCCTCACTATATTATTTGGTAAAGCGTTACTTGGCATGATTGATATTGATCAATAACCTTTATTACTCTAATGTGTGGTTATTGGTGATGATTGATGTTTATTATTTTATTGTATTAGTGCGCAATGCCGCCCTACTAAGATATAGCCGTTGCAGTCGTAAAATTCTATTAAATACTCTGCCAAAGCAGGTAGAGTCGCTTCAATCTCTAGTTCCAACTCTAGTTTGTAAGAGATTGACATGCACGTGTTTTCTAAACTATAACATTATATTTGATTTTGTTTGTTTATTGAGATTTAACTCAAAACTGCTCAACCGATTTTTAATATTTTCTGACTATTAAAAGCTGCATCTTGCCAGTATTCTCTAGTATTTTCTCAGGAACGATAACTACGCGGGTGAAACCTCTAAGCGCCAGCTAGTCTATACTAGAAATATACCAGGCAAAGTTGTATTTTGTACCAGGCAAAGTTGTACTTTGTGCCAGGCAAAGTAGTTCTAAAGTTTAAAATTAGGATTTCAAAAATAGGTAGGTACATAGATGTATACTCGTTTAATCTTGAATGCACGTATTTATAAAATCATAATTAAAAAAAACGAATATCTAAATAATTATATCAATGACTTTTACGAGCTCTCACAATACAGAAAATAAAACCAAAGTACCTTCACCAAACAATAATTCTTTAATTATACTTAATTATTTTTATAAATTACAGTAGATTCTTAAGGTTTAAGCGAAACTGTAGCATTATCAAAAAGAACGTAGAGATCATGCCAGCAATCTGCGAAAAAAAATGATTCATAGTTACTGATAAGCATTCTTGTCCGAAAAAAGCCATATACGTATACTGTAGGTACTTTTAGTCGTAAGATAAGAAAGATGGCTAAATGTTCACTTACTCGCACATCGTGGGGACCTATTAGATTTGGTAGAATACTTGGTAGAAATAATAAATGGGTAAACGACTATATTTTTTCACTTTTAGCGGCGGGGAAAAAAACTACTCGTAAGGTACATACTTCAAAAACAATTTATATTTATTAGGGTTATTTCCTTCAAAATAAAAAAAAATAACCGTGTTTTTTTTAAGTTTTGAAACCCTCCGATTCCTTTGCATAATGGTCTAATCGTAAGATTTCAAAATGCACACATTTGAACTATTAACTATCTTATCCATATATGCTGGTTGAGTATTTCTGAACTTGGTTTTTTTGTTTGCCTTAAATCCTACCGACAAAGACGTACCGCCAAGCGATATAGCGTTCCGATACGATGTCGTGTAGAAACCGAAAGGAGTGTGGATTTAACTCCTAACAAGTTAGCCCGCTTACATCTTAGATTGCATCATCACTTACCATCAGGTGAGATTGTAGTCAAGGGCTAACTTGTTTAGAATAAAAAAAAATATACACAACTGCGATGTCAACAAAGTTGCAAGGCTTTTTCCCTGTACCGCGCTCGAGTAAATCCGAAAATCCATTCTTCGGCTCCACTACTATAAACAGTAAGCCATGTTTTATTTTACATAAAAATGCGACCATACCGAACTAAGTAGAGGTCTGCCAAACGGGACGACTCCTAAAGGTGCAAACGTCGGCAGTGTCAACATAGAGACAAGTTCAATAAAACTGTACCACTTTTTATTCTGACTGAAGCAAGACTTCTGGCACAATATACGACTCAATAAGTTCTCAGTCTTCTGGAACTGAAAACGTAGATATTAAATATATAAAGAATTTAAAAAAATAAAAGAAACCCGACTGCCTAACTGCTAGTCATCCGCCTCGCGTATTTCTAATAAATAACGTTATTCTAATTGTAGTTTTTTTTTTTATGGTCATGATATACCATTTTGAATTGATTGAACATGAGTTACCATCCTCTTGATGAGCCCTTGACTTTGATACCCATATTCGAAAAAAAAATTTTTTTTCACCTCGAGTATCGATAGCATCTCACAGTCCTCATGTTTTTTTAACTTCACCTATCTAAGAACACTTGGGTTATTAAAACAAATATACGATATCTTAATTACGTAAATCCATTCAGTGGTTTGGAAGATATGAGGTAATAAAGAATATTACATACATACAAGATACGCGCGAAATACATAACCCTTCTTGCAGTCGGGTAATAATGTAATAAGAATACATTCTTCATCATTATTTCTTTCCTCTTTTATTAACATGGACTTTCAAACACAACGATCTCAAGCGTTCAGCACCCAGGTGGTCCCTGCAATCTGATTGATGTCAATGGTCCACCTAGTGGGGTGTCAATTATAAATACTACGCTTTCCGGTGCGGGGTCGCCATTCCAGCATTTCGGGACCCCAGCATATATAGGCACTTCGAACTGTGTGCCCTGCCCATTGCCACTTCAATTTTACTTTTGAAAAATTTAAGATATACATGAATAATTCCGATTATGAATGGTACATACCTCTTGATTTAAATTATGACACGGTTCGATAAGAATATAAATTTTTGTGATATGGTATAACAAAAATATTCCCTGGATTATAATGATCAGCTTTTGAATATTGGACATACCTGTAATAAATTAGAATTAGAGCTAAAAGGTACATTTAGTAGAAAAAAGTTTCAAGTAAAATACGAGTAGGTAGTAGGTACCTATTTACCTAATATTGTTACTATACCGGAGAAATTGTACACTGTCATTAATACATTCGACATGAACCCAAGAAACATCAGAAATAATATTACGTCTTCATATTCGTGGACCATATCTATTATGTGGAAAACTTTTATGTAATCTTCCAGTAGTATATTTTCATTGTTCCTTTGAGCTCTGCAGAGACCTGTCGAACTTATATTTATAAGTATTCAAATAACAAATAGATAAGTTTTTCAAACATGATATTAACATCATCATTAACAATTTTCGGCTCACTGTTGAGCTTGAGTCTCCCCTCAGAACGAGAGGGGTTAAACTAATAGTCCACCATGCTAGCACAATGCTGATTAGCAGACTTCACACAGGTACGTAGAGAATTGAGAAAATTGAGAAAAAGGGCGAGGCTCATTTTTTGCGCAAAGGATCAGCCTGGCTGACTGGCTGTCCAGCGCGGAAATGCAGCCAGTATTCTTGCCAACATTCCACGTGGGCATGATTTGTAAAGTTATTAAGATAAATTAGCTTAAGTTCCTTATTGTATTTTTCTCAATAAAAAGAAATCAAACTGCACATAACTGAAAAGTTATAGTAGAAAAGTATGTTTTTGGATTTGAACTTACGCCCTCCGAATCGAAGTCAGAGGTCATTTCCACTGGGCTATTACATAACATAAACATAACACAACATAACAACATTTATTTTATAATTTAATCACAATATGCATGTCATTATGACTTTTTTTTAATAAGTATGTATTTAAATACTTACCATTCTCCTGAAAAAAAAGTTGATTTAAACGTTTATTAAGAGCTTTCATCGTTGAGATGATATTATAAAATACAATCTTATGTTGCATTAGCAAACAGTCTATTATATTAAACTCGAGGTGATATGTAGTCCAAAAAAGAACGTAATCTGAAATGTGATCAATTTTTAGGATATGTATCATAATATATAGCCAAACTAGAATTATAAAAAAGTGTCGGGTCAAGCGCAATTTAGGGTTATATTTTTTAATATAATATCTTATAATTACTACTCTACTATAATAGCTACTCTGTATGCTTACTTTGGGGCTAGATGGTGATGTGTATTGTTTAAGTATATTTATTATTATTATTATTTATTTATTTTATAACTCGCTATTTGATAATTAATTTTGAAGGTCTTTATTTCCTACTGCTGTTGGCCCCTGACCGCATATAATCTTTTAGGGTCCTACACAATTTTCTAAGGAATCCCTACAGTCTGCGTGGCCCAACACCCATTTTGCCGGTTTCTTCATACAAATGAACCTCCTAATGACCATAGCAAACACAATAAAAAAGTAATAGCCAAATTAATCGGCCGTTTACGCATGATGTCCTGATCAAAGAAAAAATAGGGTTTTTTTAAAGACTGCCGACTGCCTTGACTTCGCACCATTCTTTCTTCATCATCATCATATCAGCCGATGAACGTCCACTGCAGAACATAGGCCTTTTGTAGGGACTTCCAAACATCACGATCCTGAGCCGCCTGCATCCAGCGAATCCCTGTGACTCGCTTGATGTCGTCAGTCCACGTGGTGGGGGGTCTACCAACACTGCGTTTTGTAGTGCGGGGTCGCCATTCCACTTCGGCTTCGCACGCGTGGTATTTTTATACTATGTAAAGATAATGATATATAGACTTACATGCATATACTTACATGTTGTTTTACCTTGAACTTTAACGAGCAAAATTAAAGTACTCAGATGCAGAGCAAAAGTCACAATTGCAGAAAACACGACGCTTGTCCAAACTTTCCACACTTTGGGCTCTAATAAATGGTCAGTGCCAGTATGGTCGTTAATCTAGAAATTTAACAATTTTAATTCATAATTTAACACAATATACATAATAAATATATAAACAGTATAATGATTTACGTAGTAGACGTACATAATGTTAATTCACGAGTACGTAAAATTAAAATTTCATAAAAGCCTACGACATGTAATACGTAATTGAAAAAAGAAAAAATAATTTATAAATCCTCGTATGTTTCTTAGTATCGTGTATAAGCACTTGAGCAAAACATGGTTATTTTAAAATCACAAACAGACACGACAATTTTATATGTATATAACATGTAAACTTCTTACACAATTTATTTGCCTATTGCAAGCTCTATGCTAGACTGCAGGAAAGTTAAAATTGGATATAACAAAATTCTAATACAATACCTCCTGTAACTGACTAATTATATACAAAAGTCGTCGCATCCGATATTGTCCAATAAACACTCCCAAACTTGATATAGTTACAATTAAACCGTATTGGGTAATGAAAATTATCACCGATTCCACGGAATCGAAAGCGATCATTTCTGATTTTTTATTGAAAAATATGATGCTTAGAGTCGTGATCATTACAGGTATTCCTAAAAAGAAATATTAATGCTAAGTATTATTTATCTTTAAAATAAAAAATACGCATGTGTGTATGATTGGGGTGAGTGAGTGGGAGGCAGAAAAAAAACGGGGTAACACAAAAAGTTGTTTTAACATATTTTTAACTTTGTGTTAAATGTGTTGCTATGCTAGAGGTTCACCCAATATTATTTTTTTTTATTCTTTCTAAATTAGATGATTATTAGTTTGCTGATGAAATCTAAGATGGAAGTGGGCTAACTTGTTAGGAGAGGGATGAAAATCCACATTCCTTTCGGTGTCTACACGACATCGTACCGGAATGCAAAATTGCTTGGCGGTACGTCTTTGCCGGTAGGGTGGTAACTAGCCACGACCGAAAAATCCAGCCAGCCAGACCTGAACCAATTAAGAAAAGCTCAATTGGCCCAGCCGGGCATCGAACCCAGGACCTCCGTCTGTAAATCCACCGCGCATACCAATGCGACACGGACGTCAAAATATGAAACTCTTTTGATGGCAATAAGATATATCAAAACTACTAACGTAACAAAGTGGTTACTACAGTAGCGATGATCGCCGCAGTCCGACAAACGGTAACATGGAAGTCATCGCCGCAACCGCGCTTGAACCGCAGCGGCGCGATGCCGGCAAACTTGCTCGCTCGCAACACTATGGCGGTCGCGCCCGACACCACGCCTGACTCTGACTCCGGAGTATCCATTGATAATGTGCTCACTAAAATACAAAATGGGTGTATCGGTTACCCTCATGATTATTGTGATGCATAGCCAAGACACACACAAATAAACATAAATCTACTTACTGAGAGCGCTTTTCAAAGTAAAATATAATAGAATTTACGGAGACGTACCGATCAGAAGTATTTTTGGGATGAATTAACCAATTATTATGGTGAACTAAGTGTAGTCTACTCACCCTTTACTCTAATAGCATTGCTTGTAAGTTTGATTGATATTGTAAAATGACAATGTATTACTTTTTCTGACTTCGCTTAACGATGTAATATCCAAATATGTTGTTCCATTAGTACCTACATAACTATATTTGGTAAAGCGTTACTTGGCAACCGATGATTGGTATTGACAAATAACCCTTATTACATTAATGTAGTAGAATAGGTCCGCGCTGCCGCTCTAGTAGATATAGCCGATCGGAAACGGATATAAAGGGCAAAACACTATTATTGAATGAAAGTCTGTCAGGTCTAACTATTCCCACCAAAAATGTTACCTTCGAAAGGCAAAGAATAACCTTGAATGAAGTCCCGGACTTGTGACCGAAGGATGTAGGGTTAAAGACGACTTTTAAAACTAGTTAACACTCCCCTTCTCACTCAAGTTATTATCCCCGTCTATCCCAAAATAATATAAGGATTATGCAACAAGAGGTGTGGACGGATCGAACGTCAAAACAAGAAGGAACTACGCCGCCTGAGAGGTTTACCACTACTCCCCAGCTAACTCACGGAACATTTCGTACTATCTCGGCTCATGACGACAGGAGCCGACCGATCGAATGACTCACTCGCACCGACACACGGCTTGGGAGTTTCACTTAAAGACTATTGAACGAGTCTAGTTGATACGGTGCCGATCCCATTTCGAATTGGTGTGCTTTAACCCTTATCATCTCATCATAATTATCATGCCAAAAGTAATAATCTTTATTGTTAATTTTATTATCCTAGATACTAAATACTTACCATGCATCTCCAACTTTTCAGTTGTGTGCATTTAAAAAAATTAAACATCACGTGTCTCAAACGGTGAATGAAAACATCGTGAGGAAACCTGCATACCAGAGAATTTTCTTAATTCTCTGCGTGTGTGAAGTCTGTCAATCCGCATTGGGCCAGCGTGGTGGACTGTTGGCCTAATCCCTCGCATTCCGACAGGAGACTCGAGCTCAGCAGTGAGCCGAATATCAGTTGATAACGACGAGCTACTAAATACGTATTGCAATTTTCAAATAAATTAATTAAAATAAATTAAAAGTAATAATAAAATCTACATTTAAATAAACAAAATGAACTTTATTGTTAGTTTATTTGTAAATAGAAACATAGGCACTTAATCTATATCTAATTTCTTAAAGCTGCCCTGGATACCGAATATTTCTTCAATGGTAGCTTTCTGACCGTTCGGTCTTAAGGACTCGTTGACTCGCCGCCTGTTTTCTTCCTTGTAAAACTGTTTGTTATCTTCAACCCATTGCTGAATTTCATCTGAAAAATATATAAAGTATAAAACAAATCTAGTGATTAGTTTTAATATCTTTACTAATATTATAAAGCTGAAGAGTTTGTTTGTTTGATTGAACGCGCTAATCTCAGGAACTACTGGTCCGATTAGAAAAATTCTTTCAGTGTTAGATAGTCCATTTATCGAGGAAAGCTATAGGCTGTATATTATCCCTGTATTCCTACGAGAACAGGAACCATGCGGGTAAACCACGCGGCGTCAGCTAGTGTTTAAATAATATTCATATGCAGAAAGACAACAATAGAATGTGGGCAAGACAAATTATATAAAAACATTGAAAAACATCATCATGAAAAGCATATTTTTTAAAACGACTGAAAGAGTTAATGTTGCAAGACTAAATGAATATGACGAACTTTTGGCGACGATGATGAAGATGTTTTTTATTTTTATTGATGAAAATGTGTCATTTTGAGGTCCAAGTAGCATCGGGGATTAGCGCCTCGTTTCATTTTATGTTGTTCAGACCTTGCTTTGCTCTCTTCAACCTCTTTAGCGATTACAACAGTTAATACAACCCGCTTAATAGATTATTTTTATCAATATTTTGTGTTAGTTTTTACTACTAAAGCAGAATGCAAAAGAAAACATTTAAATACAATAATGCTGTGTACAAATAGTGGATATAAGTTCTATATTACCAAAAACATTCAAAATGCACACCTTTAAGTTCTTTCTTAGTTTTATAATCCCCTCCTAACTCCTTGGGGAAAGCTTCTTTCGGAATGTAATTATACAAGACTGGAGATTCTGCCTCGTGTATATGAATGATGTCTAGAAGAGCCTTCTTCATAAACGGCTTTAGTAACATCATTAGTTTGTCCATGAATGATGGAGCGTTTATGAAGTGCACCTCTTTCAGTCTCACCAACATGCACTCCTGAAAATGTTTATGAGTAATTATTATTAATTATTATTATTAATATTTATTTATTTAAATATAAATATACATTTTTTTAACTATTCTTAATATAACTTATGAGTGTGACATAAACTCGATTGGGTTTTTCTACACACCGGCAATCGTCGTCAGCACTCGGAGTTCGCAATCAATAAGCAACATATAAAACAACAACATACACAACACACATAAAATATAATACAATAACAATAACTTAACAAAACGCACGCATACTCGAAGAAACAAAAATATTTGTCTGTCTGTCTATCCGTATTTTATGTTGACCGGGCGACACGCTGAAACTACTGAATGAATTCAAAAGAAACTTGGCACGATTTGAAACCGAATTAGGCTATAGTATACTTTGTGTCGCGAAAATTAAATCAAAAGGAGGTGAAACAGGGGTTGAAAGTTTGTATGGAATGTCCTTCAATTTTAAAGTTACATATATATATATTAGATACTTCAAAATTCTACCCCTTAACCCTTTAGGGGTAGAATTTTGAAAAGGGTTTATTTTTTTAATATACATCGTTCATGTTTTGAGATAAAGTTTTGTAATGATTAGTGGACCATTTACTACATAACACATGCAAAAATATAAAGTTAAGTTATAATAAAATTACAGTTTTATTATAAGTACCTATAGATTTGTCCATTCGACATAGCTCAACGAGTTGCGCAGCTGAAATGGCAATGGGCGGGGCACATAGTTCGAAGAGCCGATGGACGTTGGGGTCCCAAAGTGCTGGAAAGGCGACCCCGCACTAGTAAGCGCAGTGTTGGCCGACCCCCCACCAGCCGGGCTAGCATGGGCAAGGGATAAAATTTTTATCCACCCATTATATCCACTGACTAAGGATATAAATCCACCCGTCATAGCATGGCCACAAGGGAAAGACAAATTAATCCCCGATTGACATTACGCGTGGAGATCTTTTCCTCGACTATGGCATATGGAGTGGATAAAATGATATACTTTGGGACTTTTGACATTTAAACGCGATAAATTTATCCCTGTGAAGTTGATGTGGGGATAAAACTTTACTTAAAAAAACAATTGTCTCGCATGTTTTGGTCTTTAACAATTGCTTCGCAATATGGGGTAGGGTAGGGGTAAGGTAGGGGTGGGGTAGGGGTGGGGGTGGGGTAGGGGTGGGGTAGGGGTGGAGTAGGGTAGGGGTGGGGTAGGGGTGGTTTAGGGGGGGGTGTTTTGTGTAGGCGTGGGGGAGGGGGGAGGGGGGTTAGGGGCGGGGTAGGGGTGGGGTAGGGTTGGCGTAGGGGTGGGGTAGGGTAGGGGTGTGGTAGGGGTGGGTGTGGGGTAGGGGTGGGGTGGGGGGTAGGGAGGGAGGTAGGGAGGGGGAGGGGGGTTAGGGGGGGTAGGGGGTAGGGGGCTAGGGGGGTAGGGCAGGGGTAGGGGAGGGGTAGGGGTAGGGCAGGGGTAGGGTAGGGGTAGGGTAGGGGTAGGGTAGGGGTAGGGTAGAGGTAGGGCAGGGGTAGGGTAGGGGTAGAGGTAAAGAAGGGTAGAGTAGGGATAGAGAACAAGTGCACTTATGTCAAAACGAAGCTTGACCGGGTCCGCTAGTATGATAGATACTATAGATACCTACTACAAACCACCCCAAAAAACAGAAAACAGATAAATAATATGCACAAAAAAACCAAATATTATCAAATTTACGTTTATTTCGGACTATTAATATACCTAATCCCAATTTATAAGATATATACAAATGGGTTGACAAGTCTTTCCCTCCGTTTATCCACCGGGGATATTATATCCACCGACGTGCCCATGCGCGGTGAGTGGATAAAACGAGTGTGGGGGATAAACGTTTTATCCTCTCCCCGTGGATAAATTTCTCCCTTGCCCGTGCTAGCCCTGCAGGTGGACTGACGACATCAAGCGGTTCGCAGGGATTCGCTGGATACAGGCGGCTCAGTATCGTGATATTTGGAAGTCCCTATAAAAGGCCTATGTCCTGCAGTGGACGTCTGATATGATGATGATGATGATAAATTTGTCCCGGTATAATATATCCGAGGGGAATGAGAACTACGCGGGTGAAACTGCGGGCGTCTGTATAAAAAATTATCTTAATACGAATCTTACCTGAAGAAAATATAATGTTTGTCGAACTGTCATTATATCCAATTTAGCGAGGTGCGCCAGTGACGTTAGGGTCATATCAATTACTATGACGAAACTAAAACAAAATAAATTAAGTATTTAACTAATTTTATCTTATCTTTCATCATAACAATATAATTACAAACTGGTAATAATGGACTGACGACATCAAGCGAGTCGCAGGGATTCGCTGGATGCAGGCGGCTCAGTATCGTGATGTTTGGAAGTCCCTACAAAAGACCTATGTCCTGCAGTGGACGTCCATCGGCTGATATGATGATGATGATGAATAATGTATACTAATATTTTATATCTAGGCATCTTTGTGAGTTTCTTAGAATCTATACTAATATATAAACCTGAAGAGTTTGTTTATTTGATTGAACACGTTAATCTCAGGAACTACTGGTCCGATTTGAAAAATTCTTTCAGTGTTAGATAGCCCATTTATCGAGGAAGGCTATAGGCTATATATTATCCCCATTTTCCTACGGTAACGGGAACCATGCAGGTAAAATCGCGCAGCGTCAGCTAGTAAATAAATAAAACCGGCGATGTGCGTGTTGGGCTCGCGCACGAAGGGTTTTTCTTTTTATTCTTTACAAGTTAGCCCTTGGCTACAATCACACCTTATGGAAGTGATAATGCAATCTAAGATGAAAGCGGGCTAGCTTGTAATGAGTAGGATGAAAATCCACTCCCCTTTTCGGTTTCTACACGACATCATACCGGTAGGCTAAATCGCTTGGCGGTACTTTTTTATAGGTAGGATGGCAAGTAGCCACGGCCAAAGCCTCCAGCCAGAAATTTGCCAAATATAAAAAAAATAAACTCCAATTTACCCTGGCCAAGTCCCTTCAGCATACTGCCACAGGTCTATCACCATCATAACGTTTCGAATGATGTCACAGAAGTTGAATAGCCGAGCGTCGGACTCTATCAGACTGCAGTATAGTGCTCGATAACCTTTCACTGTGGCTTTGGGAAGAGGAGCGAGTAAGCTGTAACAAAGAGAAATGTTATAGAAAATTACCATATCGTGGCATCCTACTTCCTAACTCCTACTTCCTATCCTACTAACATTATAAACGCCAAAGTTTGTATGGATGTTTGGATGTTTGTTACTCTTTAAAACCTACTACTGAAGCGATTTGGCTAAAATTTGGAATGGAAATGAATTTTACTCTGGATTAACACAAAGGCTACTTTTTATCCCGAAAAATCCATGGTTTCCAGAGATTTGCAAAAACTGACGATATTAATGATATGACTGTTTGTTACTCTTTCACGCCTCGACTAGGTACTTAACTGAATTAGCTGAAATTTGGTATTGAGATATATTATAGCATGGATTAACGCTACTTTTTATCCCAGAAAAATCCATGGTTCCCGAGGGATTAGTGAAAAACTAAATTCCACGCGGACGAAGTGGCGGGTGTCCCGTATTTATATTTTTATCATACTTATAAATCTTTTTTAAATAAATGATAAAAATAATTGTGGAACGTGAACGCCAAGTCAGAAAATGATATTTTTGTCTCACTAGCTCAGAAAAGTTACAATTTGCAAAGCAGCAAGCGAGCGCCAACTTTAGACCGCATTACTACTATTTATCAGGCGTAATCGTGTCGTATCTTATTGTAGTCAAGCGCGAACCCATCTATACTAATTGTATAAAACTGAAGAGTTTGTTTGTTTGATTGAACGCGCTAATCTCAGAAACTACTGGTTCGATTTGAAAAATTATTTCAGTGTTAGATAGCCCATTTATCGAGGTAGCCTATAGGTTATATATTATGCCCGTATTCCTACGGAAACGAAAACCAAGCGGGTAAAACCGCGCGGTGTCAGCTAGTCTTTCATAAAAAAAGTAAAAAATATAAATACGTAAGAATCAATTTTACTGCCTAGTTTCACCAATAACTATAGGGTTGATAATTATGTATGTATTTTGACCAAGTCAGATAAAATTATTTGTAAATAAAAATTTCTTCTTATTGAGTATTTTGTTTAAGTAATGTTATTTATAAATCTCATCAGTTATTGAGTCGTCTATTATGTGAACTAAAAGCTTAGTTTATGCTTAAGTTAACTGCGTTTTGTATGATGTGTTTGACCGCAATTTAACTCGGCAACATTGTCTATCATTTATTTCTTATCACTAATGAGTAACCGACGACGAACTTGGACGCTGACTGTAGGCCTTATTAGAAGGCTCAAAGTCACTCAGCGAGCGATGGAGCGAGCTATGCTTGGAGTCTTTGCGTGATCGAATCAGGAATGAGGAGATCCGCAGACGAACCAAAGTCATTGACATAGCTCAGGGAGTCGCAAAGCTGAAGTGGCAATGGGCAGGCCACGTAGTTCAAAGACCCGATGGACGTTGGAGTCCCAAGGTGCTGGAATGGCGACCCGCACCGGAAAACGCAGTGTTGGTGGACCCCCCACTAGGTAGACCGAGGATATCAAACGGGCTGCACGGAACAGCTGGATGCTGGTAGCTCGAGATCGTTGTGCTTGGAGGTCCATGCAAGAGGCCTATGTCCAGCAGTGGACGTCTATCGGCTGATAAAGTAATGAATAATAGTCATCTATTATATATATCTAAATATATATATATATATATATATATATATATCTAAGTATATATATCTAATGTTGGAACTTGGACCATATAGAAAACGTCGCAGCGTCGACTCTACGACGTCACAACATAATGCCTCCTAGTATGTACGAAGGTCGTGGTCGTGGCTGTGTAAACGAGGTCCTGGGTTCCAATCCTGTGTCAGACTTGAGATACTGAGTTTTTCTTTATTTTAAGAATTTTTCCCTTTTCTCAGCCAGGAGATGAGAAGCTGGTGTCACTACCCGTGCCTTAGAGAGCATGTTAAGCTTTCGGTCCCGGTCATTATTATTTAACTTTTGTTACCCTTACAACTGCATGCCCGTCAACCTGCATTGGAGTAGCGTGTTGGATCTATGCTCAATATCCCCTCTCGTATAAAATGGGAAGCCTGCCCCTGTAGTGAGCCATTAAAATAGGCTGTTAATTAATGAATTGACATAGTAGTAGTACTAGTCGTGTAGTTTTAAACCTGCGAATATTCGTTAGAATTGGAGGAAAAATACAAGGTCATTCGACGGCTTCGTTTTTATGTTATAAAAACTGTAATTATAACTTGCACAAAATGAAAAAAATACGCCTGTCTCAGAATATTATCCCGCGTCGAATGAGGTAGGTATATCGCTAGCATTTTCCTTCCATTCTAGCGATTTTTGGCAGGTTAATTTTTCCTCGACTAGATCTTAATATATAAATGCGAAAGGTCATCACGAAATCTCGGAAACCGCATGACGTACGAAGATGAAATTTGGCATGGAGGTAGTTTACAGTTATTAGACATCCGCTAAGAACGGATAATGCAAGAGGGCCAGATTAAGGAGGTCTGAGGGCGGACGAAGTCGCGGGCATCTACTAGTACTGTAATAAATCAAAATCTATCTCATAAAAATACTTGAAATTTAGTTTATTTTTAGTACTTACACAGTGTTTACACTGTTGGTAAACCGCTGATCAAGAGCTCGTTCTTTAAAAAACCCAGTAAATAGAGTACGGAGCGTGTAATGTAAGTCCAACACTTGCTTGGTGACCTCAGCACTGTTAGCACAGCTGTGGAAAGCGATGATAAGGTCTAAATCTGAAATCACAGACAAATCACAGATATGTAGCAGTAGCGAAGACTGAAATTTTCCTGTTCATGTGTTTTTTTTAATCTGAATGTGTTTTTGACTGAGTCCGTTAAATTAGCCGTAAATGAGCCGTGATAGCCCAGTGGATATGACCTCTGCCTCTGATTCCGGAGGGTGTGGGGTCGAATCCGGTCTGGGGCATGCACCTGCAACTTTTCAGTTGTGTGCATCAAAAAAAAATTAAATATCACGTGTCGCAAACGGTGGATTTGGAAAATTATTTTACCACTAGAAATCCACATTGTTTCCGAGTGCCATAAACTATATTTTATTACTGTATTCTCACGGGAATTGGAACTACACGGGTGAAACCGCGGGACGTCAGTAGAAAATATAAAGATACGCGCGAAAAACATAACCCTTCTTGCAATCGTGTAAAAAAGCTTACATAGGTACAACCGAATACACCACCTCTCTATTTTGTATGTCGGTAAAAAAACAATGACTGGAAAAAATCAATAGTTAGTGAGGAAAGAGGTGGTAATAATGGTTACAAGTTACATCCTATATATTTTTAATTACAATCAATTAATTGTAGGTCGTCTTCGATCAGGGAAAATTATTTAATGCGATTAACCTAGTATCTTTAGGGTAATTAAATAAATTGCTAATTACCCACTCAACATATACAGAAGGTAAACATAAAACTGTTGATTGTTTAGTACGAGTACAAAATGAACTAGAATATACGAGTAAATACGAGTTATGTAGTGTAAGTACTTTATAGTTAAATAAACCAAGTTAAATAACCTCCAGCCGAACCGTGATAGCCCAGTGGATATGACCTCTGCCTCCGATTCCGGAGAGTGTGTGTTCGAATCCCGGCCCGGGGCATGCACCTCTAACTTTTCAGTTATGTGCATTTTAAGAAATTAAATATCACGGTGAAGGAAAACATCGTGAGGAAACCTGCATACCAGAGAATTTTCTAAATTCTCTGCGTGTGTGAAGTCTGCCAATCCGCATTGGACCAGCGTGGTGGGCTATTGACCTAACCCTTCTCATTCTGAGAGGAGACTCGAGCTCAGCAGTGAGCCGAATATGATAACGAAATAGCCTCCTTGGTCAAGTGTTTAGCCTATGTACTCGTAGTATCGGATTACGAGGTCCTAGATTCTAATCCAGGGTCAGGCTATATGAGATACTACGTTTTTCTTTATTCTAAGAATTTTCCAGTTAAAATTCACTTCTCACAATGGGGTAAATTATTTTGGAACATCAGACACGTGCTTGGTTTGTTTTCCGTTTTATAAAGAAACGGAAAACATCGTCGACGTCACACTGAAAAGTGAATGAGTTAAAATCAAATTTCAATTTCGATTTAATTTTATACCCCTAGTTATAAAGGGTTAAAATGTAATATATGTTTAATAGTACAAAAAATCCAATAAAATTATGTATAATATGTTGTTGCAAATTGTTTTTTTTAGTGGGTCAAACTTCTATACATTGTCTGGCATAGTCGTTTCATCTTTGTAGTTATTAAGCGGTTTTCAAGATTTCTTGATGAATGACCTTTCGCATTTAAACATAAACATAAATATATTAAAATAAAAAATAAATATATATATTTTACGATATGTAAAAATTGTGTTATTTTATTTTAAACGATATAATTTAATGTGTTAGTATTACGATTTGACTATTTTTAATTTTATTTATTCCAAAGATGTAACATATTAGTACATTATTTTCAAACATAGCATGTGATTGGAACCAGCCTATTAAGTTTGCAGTATTACTACTGTAACTTGTGATTATATAATAAGATTTACCTGTTAAATAGTCTCCGGGCAGATGTGGCTGAGTCTTCAACCATTCCCTCAACTTTTGAATGTCTTCGCGCAATATTTTCGGGTTTTTGACGAACTCTTTCTCAACAGCAAAAGGTTGTACTACACCTACTTGCAACATTTTGAACTGAAAGTAAAGAAAAAAATGCGTTATTCTCACTCTCCTCACTCTCCGTACCCAGTGGGGTACGGACATTGTAACTGATTTAATATTATCGTAAAAATATACGTCAATAAAACATAATATATTATTGCTCTTACTAAAGGTTACACTACATTACTACATGTAAAATTTACGTGTTTGTCTGTTATTTCAAAATAAATGTTTTTTTTCAAGTGCTTATAGTTATACCTTCAAATCACAAACAAGCTTTTACAATTTTTTGTCTGTGTGAATTCGGCGGTCTGTTTTCTTGTTTGTGTCTAGGTTTTCTTAATTTGTCCAGGTCTGGCTGGTGGGGGGCTTCGGCCGTGGCTAGTTACCACCCTACCGGCAAAGACTTACCGCCAAGCGATTTAGCGTTCCGGTACGATGCCGTGTAGAAACCGAAAGGGGTGTGGATTTTCATCCTCCTCCTAACAAGTTAGCCCGCTTCCATCTTAGACTGCATCATCACTTACCATCAGGTGAGATTGTAGTCAAGGGATAACTTGTAAAGAATAAAAAAAAAAGGCCAAGATTGCCAAGTTAAATTTTGCTCCAAATACGGGCTTCTGGTTTTTAAATACTAGCTGTCGCCGCGCGGTTTCACCCGCATGGTTCCCGTTCCCGTAGGAACACGGGATTAATATATAGCCTATAGCCTTCCTTGATAAATGGGCTATCTAACACTGTAAGAATTTTACAAATCACACCTGAGATTAGCGAGTTTAATCAAACAAACAAACTCTTCAGCTGTATAATATTAGTTTAAATGGTGATTTACCCTTTAGTAGTTCAATTCCAATTCCAATTCCAATTCCCGTGAGGTATTCTCACGGGAATTGGAACTACTCGGGTGAAACCGCGGGGTGAATGCTAGTAGATAATAAAGAAGTTATGAGGCAACAAATCTAAAAAAAAATAATAAAAAAACATACACGTCGCATTGAGCACCTTTTTTTGTCAAGAAATTGACATTTCTTTTGAAGTATTTTTGAATTACTACTACTTTCACATCTTTTATAGCTGTCAACCCTTATTTTCGGGCAAAATTAAATAGGCCTATATCATAATTAACAGATAAAAAGCTTTCATTTGATGTATAAATAATAAAAGTGTGCTATGAATAAAATTTTTATTCCAAAATATGAATTAACAATAATTTATTTAGTATTTTTAATTATTAATAATTTATTCTAATATTCTCATAATCGTAAATTGTGTTAATATTTGGATTTCAGCAAATCCTCGATGAGCCCAGTAATTCGTACCAGCATCTCGTACCATATATATATTTTTAATCTGTCATATTGTCAGTCTGTCTGTTTGCGCGGGCTAATGTCTGGGACGGCTTAACCGATTTTAACAAAACTGTCATTGGTAGATAGAGGAGAACATTGAGCAACATAGGCTTCTTTTTATTCCGAAAACTTTCATGGTTCCCGCGAGATTGATGAAAAACAAAATGTCACGCGTATGAAGTCGCGGGCACTCGCTAGTCTATCTCAAACCCAGTACCGAGAGGTAATGGGTTCGATTCCCGCCCGCTGGACTATTGTCGCACCCACACAGTCACAGTTACACAGTCTTTCACACTATGACTATTTTCTTGAAAAATTAAATGCTTAGATTTAAAGTTAACAAAACGCATAAAACTGGATGTTATAAAACTTATACTAACCTTTTTATGACCAATAAAACTATAATCACCTGAAGAAAAATAATTAACTTTGCACTTAGGTACAAGTTTTTGAAAAAATAATTATACCAACTATCCACAAAAAAAGTTGAAATTGCCAATTAAATTTAAAAAAATAAAATTATAATCACTAAAGAAACTTCTTAATTAACTTTACTTTTCATATATTACAGCAAAAATATAAAAACAGACTAAAAAACCACTATATTTATACAATTTAACGCACTATTATTTCATTAGTTTAACATATACAGTACTATATAATCTCTTATATACATATAATATCCACAGACATAATTGTTGGTATAAAAACCATTTAATGACGACCCGAACCTAATATCCTAGTTACCTAATTTGATATAAATTATGCCAAGGTAGAACAATTATATTTATACGGAAAATACTCGTACGTGCGGTAAGATATAGAGCTGCAGTATCACTAAGAAAAAATAGCGTTTATTTTGAAACAAGTTTCAATTCAAACAAGGCAGTGGCGAAGGATGGAATTTTGACGAAGGTAAGCCGTCCAAAGAAAAGGAAATTCCTGCCACGTGATACAATGATCTGGTTTCTCATACATCCATAAATATTATATGTATGGTCTTAAATAGGTAACCCGGTGGGAATCAACCTGTGTGGACTCTTCGCCAAAACAATATAAATAGATTATTAATATGGCATTAAATATCAATAGACGAAAATGTAACATACCATACGTACATACTTACACAAGAATTACAATTACTGAATAACAGTTATGTTACATAAAAACCTATAAATTATAGATTATTCCAGCGCACAATTCTCAAATTTCTGTTGCTTAACAGGCTAACTGTTTCAGCTTCCGACAAAAACTAAACTATTTTAGTAGGATAGGATAGGATAGGATAATCCTATGGAACATCACTTCCCATAAAATATTTGAAAGAAAGAAGAAAGAAAGTAAAATATTTTCATTTGGTCATTAAACTTAGCTTTTATATTATATAAGAAAAAAAAAAGAAAAATAAAAATGCACTGACCAAATAAAGGTGCCTGTTTTCAGTGGAAGCCTTTGCTCACGCCTGAGTTATTACTCGTAGTTCCCCTGGCTAAGATATTACTAGTTAATTAATTGAGAGCACACCACCAACCAAGCTATTCACCTGGTGATTACTGATGACGGATGACTATTGACTAACACAAAGGCTGTGTTAAGCGCAAGCTACCGTGACTTCACATCCGTTTTATTTTAAATTGTTTTTATATAGGTAATTTTAGTATTTTCGTATTAAAAAAATGTCACAGACATTTTGACATATGAATACCCATAAAGAGTTAATTGTAAGAAAAAATAATAGGCCAATTTGTAGCGGCGGCCATCTTTTATTCAAAATTACATTGATTAATACTAAATGGCATTGTGATCAGAATTAAAGTTTTGTATAACAATTATAATTCTGTGTTAATAAAAATTGTGTATAACATTTTTAATTCTGGTGACAAATATCAATTTGTCAATAAGAATGAGGTAATATTTAACTTACCAAATTTTGATCGAAAAAAGGGTACTTACAAACAAATGTAAAGCTAAAGCTTTATATTTTTAACTAACCAACGCCTTGCGGTTTTACCCGCGTAGTTCCCGTTTCCGTGAGAATACGGGAATAAAATATAGCCTAAGACATTCACAAATAACGTGTCTTTATAGTGTTAAAAAAAATTTCATAATCGGTTAGTAGACCTACAGATTACCCCCTACATCACCACAAACTTTACATTTTTTTATAATATTAAGTAAGTAATAGACTTATACCGACCATTTTTAAACGGTTTTATTTATAAAACTGTATAAAAGCGATCGGTATAGTGGTTAATATATTATTTTTACTGTCACAGTGTGATAAACATCGTATTCGTGTATTAAAAACAAAATGATTATGCGAGAGTGATTTCTGCTATATTAAAATAATTCCGATTTTACCTTTTGATTACCTTAATATTAATGACTGCGTAATACATTCATGAAGCTAAAAATATTTTTAATCTAACTATCTAGATTTTTTTGTTATTTCAACTTATATATAATTAGGATATGTTAATTTTTAAATATAAGAATATCTAATTAACGTGACGTGGTATGTCGTGTTAGGTACGTATATCTATTATTTTTTTATGTAATATGGCAGGTAATTATAATATTTTTATGAATAAAAACTTTAAATGGTCGTTTTGTCTTATTTTGTATTTTGTATGGAATTTAATTAGAAGCAGTCAGGTTTTTGTGGGGAGTTCTCATCTATGCACAAAGTTTATCGGTAGGGTGACGCATTTATATTTACTTACTATATGTGTTGCGCATGGATTAATTTATTAATATACTTACACTCACACATTCGCCCATACACATATACATAAACTTATTGCATTAAGAATTTACCACCTAACATAGGTTTATTACCTAATTTAACTTGTTTGTCATACACTTCTTATATAGTCTTACTTTTGTTTACTACTTTGGAAGATTGTGATTACCACCATACTCGGTGGTGGACTCGAGCTCAGCAGTGAGGCAAATATGGGTTGATAATGATGATTAAATTCTCTAATCTGAGGACTGATTATTGCTTTATAGTAAAATAATCTTTTTACCATAAAAATTTAAAGTCAGTTGACTTCAAAAACGTATTTCAGTTATTTTGATCTTAACAAAGAATTACTAAACCGTTTTATTTATGAAAATGAAATGAAACCAATCTGAAAGTATACTCTTTAAATTAAAAAAAAATGTTTATAGGTGACGAAGTTATGAGGTAACAAACATTAAATGAAAAAAAAAACATACGCGTTGTATTGAAACCAATGTTTCAACAAATGTATTGAAATAAATGTTTTTTGTGAAGGGAAAATGTCCCCTCACTGTTCATTGAAAAACGCACGATTTGTACTTGACCGTAGTACGCTTATTAAAATAATTATCTAAACAGGAAAATAAGTAATTCCTTCTACCAAATGTACTCGAGGAACTGCTTATGTTAATAACCTTATTAAGAACATTTTCCGTCAAAGAACCTTGTAATAACAGCTAGTTTAAAATTATGATTGAGTTAAACAATGCGTACTCACATACCTACTTAGTGAATTTGTTATTTTATTATATAAAATGATAAGTTTAACCTTGACTCACCTAATTATAAAAATAAACAATATTGGTCATTACCCGCATATTTATTGCCAGAGAACAATGATTTCTCTAGAATTCGCGACTGTCATTTTTAAACACTCCGTCCCGGGAGTTTATGAAATATTCTTCAGTGTTTGAAAAAAATACTTAAACGCTATTAAACTAAACTTTAGAGTAGAAAGTGGTTTATTCTTTAGAACTACGAGTAGGTACGAGTTTTTCTTTTCCTTTGTTCAATATCTTCCAGGGATGATGACAGATTTTTAAATTGTATAAAAATTAAGAGTGTGCTAATAGTAAAGCAATTTTGTAGAAGGAACAGGGTATCTGCGATCATTACTTTCGGAGCTACAGGGATTTAAAGGGTCATATTTGCGGCGCTGCCGCGGATCCCTGAAAAACGCCCCATACAAAATGGCACGAACTAATGACGTCATAGGTAATGTAATGATCGTTAGATTTGTATGTGCGTTCAAGCAAATTTACTAATATCTTTGTTATTTGTGCGTTTAAATTTATAGTTCATGTATTAAAAAATGTCACATTTATTGTAAGGAAGCTAAAACTGTATGAATTTTCATCTAATTACGATAAAAGATTTTTAATAGATTTTGAAATTTTATAATCTCATTTATTTTGCAAATATACAGACAATCTTTGCTTTTATGTATAAATTAGTTACCCTACTTACCCGAATGTATCATAAAAATCAATATATGCAAACCTAGTCATCATCCCCATTGGTCCAGCCATTACAAAGATTCGAATCTAAAGATACAGATAGGTATAGCTAAATAAGTTACAACCTGCACACTTGTACAGGATCTGTAGCCTTGTGGGACGTCGATTCTCTTTCTACAAACGCTAGCGCTTCGATAATTTTAAAATTAATTTAGGAATGACATTCACTATCGACAGGTCACGTGATCAAGTTATCGATCGGATCTGTCATTCCCATACATTTTAATAGTTTTCGAAGCGTTTGTAAAAAGAGAATCGACGTGCCATATGGCCACATGCATGATAACATTTGACATTAAATTGTAGGCATTAAATCATGTCATTGACAGACTTTTGTGTGTTTGTGGTAATGAACAAATGATAAAAAAAGTGCTAGTCCGTGACGGTGAGTGACATGACTGACCGTCCTGAGACAACGTCCTACGTGACTTATGTGGACGAACTAATTACCTACAATTTTTTCCATTAACCAAGACGTTCTGATACCAACAGAACAAAGGAAGAAAGAAATCGTATCAGTGATGCCCAACATATGTACACCTACTTTTTTTTGATCTTGTTCATTTTAAATTTGATAGTGATCGTAAAATAGTGTATTATTATCATCTTCAGTCCAACCATCACGTAAACATCGAGGCAATCCAGCTACTCGACGTTACGAATACAGTGAGAAGACTTAAACGGACCAAACCTTTTGAGTTAGTGTTTAGTGACTAGTGATAGTGTAGTGCTAAGTGCTACATGAAAGATCACGTAAACAGTGACCTAAAGACGTAATAGTTAGTGAAATACTAAGATTAAATTATTGGACATTGTCTTAGTTTAATAATAATATATTATAAGTTTAGATTAAAGTTAAATTACTAATTAGTCACATAAGTATTATGTCTATTAGTTGTAATTTTTCTTAATAATCATATGACTTTCATTATGCTATTAATCTTAATTATACCTGTAATATAGTTTACCTCTAAATTAATTATTAATTATGTTGTTTTTTATTTTATTGTAAATACTAACGAATTTAATGACATATACTATAAAATTGTGAACGATGTGAGAATCTATAAGTAGCTAAGCATTCAGTTACTCTATTAATGTACATAGTTATAAGCACAAAATTAATGTATTAGCCGTTGATTTTCCTAATAAAATAAAAATGAAAAAGAAATAAAACCCCTCTGTACGCCACTGCCTGTACTAGGCCATTAAAACAGGCAGATAACAATGAAACACCAAGCATTCATTCATGTTATGCCGCAGACAAAAACCAGCTCAACAAGATAGCTGGTTAACTATTGTTACAAAAAAAACTGAATATAAGGTATTTCCTTATATTCTGTTTTTTTTTATTAATTTTACATTAGCCTTTAAACCTTTGCCATTAGCAAGGTGGAAAGGGTACGGTTTTTATCAAGTTGCGACCGGTTAGTATAAGGAAGAAGCTATGAAAAAAAACCTACCAACCTATATTTTTTGTGTAACGAATGAGAATGACAGTCATGTATTAACAAAACGAAGAATTATAATTTCATTCAACATTGTCAGCCTATTTTAACGGCCTACCACAGAGTCAGGCCTCCCTCCTTTGGAGCGGAGCGTGGTGGGCCTAAGCTGCATATCCCCTATATGGAGCTTAGGCCCACTACGCTACTCCAATGCGGGTGGCGGGATTCGGCTGACAATGTTTAATATATCATCATCATAAACAACCCATGTATGGCTCACTGTTGATCACGAATCTCCTCTCAGAACGAGAGGGGTTAGGCCAATAGACCACCACGCTGGCCCAATGCGGATTGGCAGACTTCACACACGCAGAGAATTAAGAAAATTCTCTGGTGTGCAGGTTTCCTCACGATGTTTTTCCTTCGCCGTTTGAGACACGTGATATTTAATTTCTTAAAATGCACATAACTGAAAAGTTGGAGGTGCATGTCCCGGACCGGATTCGAACCTACACCCTCCTAATCGAAGGTAGAGGTCATATCCACTGGGCTATCACGGCTCTAGGCTATATGTTTATTTAACAGCAACTATGAGATGATAAAGATAAAAACGTGCACTTTATGGTAGGGTGGTGTAACTAAAGCAACTTCCTAAGCTGAGCATATTTACTGAAATTTCATAAACAGAGGAAAAACTTAATAGGTATTCTAGGATTCGAACCCAGAACCTTGTGATTACAAGCCAAATAGGTTAACTTCTGGATCAACTAAGCAGTTATAATGGATCTATCCGTATTAATCAATGATAATTACAATCTATTTCAAATGACGATGAAAATCCAAACCAACATTTTAAATCGTTATAAAATTCAAGAAACTTCAGAAGTTAATTTAATTATTATCTCAAATTTAGTGATTGAGAAAGAATTTATTTTAATTAAGTGTTTGGCTTAATGGCTCCTTTGTCCCAACCCACTTGCGTGTCTAATGCTATTAGATAATTAGTCATTGTGAAATAGTCTATAATTGCCACCGGTTATTATAGCCTAGGCCAGGAGTTCTCAAAGTATGGGCGCGACCCACTGGTGGGTCTCGAGCTAATATTGTCCCTAAAACATAAAATAAAGCTGTAAAAGTCCCTTCAATACGTCATATTTGAGGCCAGATTTTCAGGCCAAGATTACCATTAAAAACCGAAATAAATTCAATGTACCAAACTCATTGCGGCTTAAAGTAACTAGGATAGAAAAAAATACTAAAGCTATTAATGACAAGAAAATATGCCATTTTCATTGGAATAACAGTCGTTGTATGCAGGTATGGAAGTGTAAATTCTATACTAATTTAAACTTAACCCTTAGTAACCCTTTTTCCAAAAAAATCCATTATTTTAGAGCTAACTAAAATAATTATTAAATTACGATTTACGTATTAATACTGTTGTCTATGACGATGACAATTTAATAACATGTGAAAAATAGGTACTTTAAAAACAAAATCTTAGTTGGTGCACACTGTGCCTTGTGTGATTGACATCGCATCAGCATCTTTTCCCTCTGATCGCTAAAGCTCGGGATTACCAATATTTTACGCTCCTCGCTTTAGACAGGTAAGTAATGATTAGGACTCATTACTTTGGCAGTTTTTGTTAAGTGGGTCGGATCCACACTATGGGTTATTCAAGTATGGGAACTACTGGCCTAGGCTATTTAAATTACGTACTAAGTGTTATAACGAGGTAAGAACTTTATAAGTGTCATAAATATTCAAGGTAAAGTAATAACTACCTACCTTGACATTGAATTTTTATGTCACATACATACTAAGATATATTTAAGAAAAATTCTGTTTCGGAAAATCCGCTCTAGATGTAGTGGTAAAAACATCTTTTTATTTGCCATGGGCGTAAAGTTACAATGGTATTTATTTTAAAATATTTGGTACAGATAATTTGTCTACAATATTCGCGATGCAAATTCTTCAATCCTTTTAAGTTTATCCCAAAACTTGTGTGACTATTTAATGTTCTGGATTAGCCTATAAGCTATTTAGGCAATTGCTCAGGGCATCCCGTCTAGGGTGGCAACAGAGATGACCGAGAAAAAAACGAATACAAGAAAGTTAAAGCAATTCCAAAATCCGCGCGTTTGAAATAGACGTAATCAACTTACCTACAGTTCATAATCAACTTTCAGTTTAATTAATTAATTATATGTAGTTCACTTAGGGGCCCTACTGAAGATTGCTTAGTACATCAAATTACCTTAATCCGGCAATGCATGCCTCCTTTGTCATTGCTAGACCTCTTTGTTTTCCATTAGGCGTCATTGTAGTCAGTTGCTTGCCTACTAACCATTAAAAAAAGTAAGTACTTTAACACCGTGCAAAGTCTGCGAGACAGTGGAAAAAAGTAGCTCCATGCGGACTTCGTTATGTTGTTTATTAATATTATCTATTCTCATTTAAAATATCAAATCAAATCAAATCAAATCAAAAATCATTTATTTCAAGTAGGCTCAGTTTACAAGCACTTTTGACACGTCAGTTGACTATTTGTAAAGATTCTACCACCGGTTCGGAAGGCAGGTTCTGCTGAGAAGATACCGGCAAGAAACTCAACAGTTGCTCTTTTGAAAAAGTCATACAGTATTATAATTTACAATTGATAACAATTACAATTTCTCATAGTTTTATTTCCTGTGTGAAGGTGGAAGCTGATCCAATGGCCTCCAAGCGCTTTTATCTTTAAGGAACTCATCAATGTTGTAGTAACCTCGACTAAGTAAATGTTTTTTAACACATTGCTTAAAGCTATGCATTGGCAGGTCCATCACAGTCTTGGGGATCTTGTTATAGAAGAGTACACCCAAACCTACAAAAGATTTTTTTACTCTTTGGAGACGATATGCAGAAATAACTAACTTATGCCCGTGTCTAGTAAGACGTGGGTTTAAATCTCCTTTTCGTTTGTACAAATTAATATTTTGTCTTACATAGACTATACTGTTATATATATATTGACAGGCTACTGTTAGTATACCTATTTCTTTAAACTTTTGACGAAGGGACTCGCGTGATTTTAATTGATATATTGCTCGAATTGCTCTTTTTTGAAGTACAAATATAGATTGTATATCGGCAGCTTTGCCCCACAATAAAATACCGTAAGACATTACGCTGTGAAAGTACGCATAAATAAGTCTCCAAGACCTCATGAATCATCACTATCACCATCTTATCACACAATATAAAGACGAAAGTCGTGTGTGTTGTCGGAATGGAGGTAATATATAGTCTGGACTAAAAGACAGGTTTCTTTAAAAAACAATTATCTATACTAATATTATAAAGCTCAAGAGTTTGTTTGTTTGATTGATCGCGCTAATCTCGAAACTACTGGTCCGATTTGAAAAATTCTATCAGTGTTAGATAGCCCATTTATCGACGAATGCTATAGGCTATCTTATCCCCGTATTCCTATGGGAACGGGAACCACGCGGGTGAAACCGCGGAGGCGTCTAGTAGTTATTAATATGACTACAACCACAGAACAGAAAACAATGAAGATAACGCTTTTACAACTTTTAAACATAACGCCTCATGGAAAATTATTTCGTTTACGCTTGAGATGTTTATTAACATTTATTTTATGATAGGCGATTTTTTGTTTTGTATTTATCAAAAGTGATAACTAAAGTGTGTCCTGTAGCCCTGTTTTTGTGTGTGTAAAGTAGGTACCTTCAATATATAGCGTTAGTATTGGCTGAGTTTTATCAAAATACCAAAATGTAGCCAAAAAGGAAATATATTTAAAAGTACCACAAATTCATTTTCACATGATTATGAACACAGAACAGACAACGCTAAAAGCTAACGCTGTGATTATGAAGACACATAACTGAAAAATCTATTGTCAATTTCACAATATTTAAGTGTGTTTTGTCTCGTTAATGTTTCCCACCACTCCTGGGTTTGGGGTTTCTGGGTAATAATTATAAACAAGTTCTCTCCTAAGTCTTGGTTGAAAGTTGTATGATGTCAATAGTTTCAATAGAATGTCCCCAAAAAGAATATAAACAAAATAATCATAAAGAAAATGTAAAAAAAAATATAAAAAATAAAAAGGTACTATTGTTTCCGCCCGGGATCGAACCGGGGGCCTTGTGCGTGTGAAGCACACGTGATAACCGCTACACTACGGAAACGATGAAGGGAGTGACAAATTATTGTAATGGTATTTATAGTACAGAAGTAGATAATAATGGCCAAAATGTTGATCATGAATTTTTGAAACATAAAAGGCTGACTGTTACGTTGCCGTACATAAATTAATTATATAAAATTTTTAATAAAAAAAATTCAACCGGTTTCAAAAACAAAACATACTGACTAAAATAAAAAGCGAAAAATAATATCATACTAAGTTCTATATATAATATACACTAACTGATGATCAGTTTGAAGGCGGTGTTGAGGGAAAGTTTCAAAAGTTGTCTTAACAATTTTTGAAAGTTTCCCTCGATTTTTTCAGGATCCCATCATCAGATCCTTATATGGTGACAATGGAACCACTTCAGGAGTACACACTTTCAAACAAAAAATATTCAAATTGGTTAAGAAATTACGAAGTTCTGAGGTAACAAACATAAGAAAGAAAAAAAAAATACGCGTCGAATTGAGAACCTCCTTCTTTTTTTTGTATTAAAAACTATGATGACCCAAAACATAAAAAACCAAGTAAGGCTTCCGCTTTTTTTCAGGTACAGAAATAACACCCAGTACATCTAGTCAGTCGAGCATCAACTTGCACAATTCCTATGCTGTAGCATGGTGCGGGTGACTTTTGCTTGTATGGCGTTCATAATAAGTCCTCACTATTATCGTGAATCGCGGCCAACTTTCAAGAGTGAAACGAACTGTCACCCGCACCATGCTACAGCGCATGAACTGTAGTTGGATAGTGCGGAGTCTTAGTGATAAGATCCCGTTTTGCCATTTGAGTATGGAACCCTAAAAAGTGATCATAAATATATCCAGTACTAGCGGCCACGCGCGACTTCGCCCGCGTGGAAATCAATACCTTCTACCCCTATTTCAACACTTTAGGGGTTGAATTTTAGAAATTTTTGAATTTCGTATTTTTTTATGATTTATAAACATTTTTTTTAAAACTGTAATATTAGAATTTAGACGTTCCATACAAACTTTCAACCCTTATTTCTATTTTTATTTTAGGGTCAAAAAGTACCTTATGTTTTGCTCCAAGATCCCATTTACTACTATACCAAAATTCATCTTGATCGGTTTAGCCGGGTAATGGTAACAGACAGACAGATTAACTTTCGCATTTATAATATTTTTTTTTTTTATTCTTTACAAGTTAGCCCTTGACTACAATCACACCTGATAGTAAGGGATGATGCAGTCCAAGATGGAAGCGGGCTAACTTGTTAGGAGGAGGATGAAAATCCACACCCCTTTCGGTTTCTACACGACATCGTACCGGAACGCTAAATCGCTTGGCGGTACGTCTTTGTCGGTAGGGTGGTAACTAGCCACGGCCGAGGCCTCCCACCAGCCAGACCTGGACCAATTAAGAAAACCTCAATCGGCCCAGCTGGGGATCGAACCCAGGACCTCCGTCTTGTAAATCCACCGCGCATACCACTGCGCCACGGAGACCGTGTTTTCTACAAGATTGTGCGATGTGAGCTATGAAGCAGAGGCGTAGCTACCGCCGTATCAGCCGTATAAATGATATGGGCCCCCCGAAGTACAGGGGCCCCGTATCTGGTATCTGGTGCTGAGCGAAAAAAAACATAAAATACTGCGTATAGAATTTCACTTCAGAAATTACAGAAGTCAAAATAGCAATTTTTTTTTCTCGGGTTACGCCTAAAAATTGTGCAAAATGAGATGGTCCATTTCAGGTATACTTGTACCCCGTATCATTAAAATTTAAAAAATACAAGTATTTTATTGAAATCTAAATAAGTGAATGAATCTAACGAAATAAAAAGAAATAAATAAAATTAAAACTCAAGTTTTTGAGTTATATCTAGATGACGTCCATAATGCAACTATGACTTGACAATTGACAGCAAGCGTCAAATTGACTACTGCAGTGAAAACGTCATCAATCCGCCATTATTACCTATAATAATGTTGCGTTTCTCGGGAGATAATGAATATTATTTCGAAAGAATTAAAGTAAATTCGTAGATTTTCATTATCAAAAATAGTTAACAAAAATATTTTCTTCTATTTCCGTCAGGGTACAATGCCTAATCCTGGGCTCCATACAATTTTGGACCATCTCCTTTGAAAATTATAAATTTAGCTATATTCTTAGTTTTTTTTTCAATGTCCCAACACTCGATAAAAAAATAGTATGTCACAACAAACATTTTGGCACCAATTTTATTTTTTGGTGATAGAGTTGAGTTAATTGGGGCCCCCCAACTAACTTTGATACAGGGTCCCTCCAAGGCAAGCTACGCCACTGCTATGAGGCTATGAGGCTGTGACCCATGAGTCACGACACAGTGAACGTTACATCACGTAGCGGTCGAAGCATCCCAGACAGCGCCCTACTTCTCACAGCACGTCACTTTCGATTTAATTGGATTATTGTGAACTGGCTCGCTCTAGCGGGCGCGTGCCAGTTGTTATAGGACCAATATATTCTATGTTTTATTACTAATACGAGGTCATGTATTAGGCTACCTACAGTTGTGTGGCGTGGACTAGCCTAGACGTGGATGAAGTCGCATCAGCGAGGCCTCTTCTTTCATCATATCAGCCGATGGACGTCCACTGCAGGACGTAGGCCTTTTGTAGGGACTTCCAAATCATCAACAAATCCCTGCGACTCGCTTGATGTCGTCAGTCTATCTGGTGGGGGGTCGACTAACACAGCGCTTGCTAGTGCGGGGTCGCCATTCCAGCACTTTGGGACCCCAACGTCCATCGGCTCTTCGAACTATGTGCCCCACCCATTGCCACTTCAGCTTCGCAACTCGTTAAACTATGTCGATGACTTTGGTTCTTCTGCGGATCTCCTAATTTCTGATTCGATCACGCAGAGGTACTCCTAATTCCTAACATAGCTCGTTCCATCGCCCGCTGTGTGACTCTGAGCCTTCTTATGAGGCCCATAGTTAGCGACCAAGTCTCGGAACCATAGGTCATCAATGGCAACACGCACTGTTCAAAGACTTTTGTTTTCAGGCACTGAGGAATTTCGGACGAAAAGATTTCGCGAAGTATCCCGAATGCAGCCCAGCCGAGTTGAATTCGGTTCACCTCTTTCTCGAAACTTCATCACCATTTCATTTTCTCTTTCCTTTTCTTTCAGTACCCTAATATCTACCCAATCTACATATATTCAACACTGTTTTGCTGGCTTTTTATAAAAACTTTTGAACTTTTAAAAATTGACATGTAGTCATACCACATGTTGATTTTTAAAAGTTTAGTTAGACGATACCAAAACATAAACAAGTTTTTTTGAATTTTTTGTTTGTCCGTGTTTCTGTTGGTCCGGGTTGATCTTTCGAGCGTTTATAGTCATAACAAACATTATACTACTATTTTTACGTTAAATGTTACACGGAATATAATATTCTTTATATATATATTTTTTATTCTTTACAAGTTAGCCCTTGACTCACCTGAAGGTAAGTGATGATGCAGTCTAAGATGGAAGCGGGCTAACTTGTTAGGAGGAGGATAAAAATCCACACCCCTTTCGGTTTTTACACGGCATCGTACCGGAACGCTAAATAACTTGGCGGTACGTCTTTGCCGGTAGGGTGGTAACTAGCCACGGCCGAAGCCTCCCACCAGCCAGACCTGGACAAATTAAGAAAATCTCAATCTGCCCAGCCGGGGATCGAACCCAGGACCTCCGTCTTGTAAATCCACCGCGCAAACCACTGCGCCACGGAGGCCGTCAATATTACAGCTAAACAAAATAGCTTTATCAAAATCCTATTGCAATATTTTCATTGAAATACAATTTATTAACATATCAATAATAATAAGTCACGCTCTGGTTTGTTAAAATTTATCTGTTGATTTAGTGCGATTGTTTGAAACACTTCCTTCATTTATATCAATTCAATGTCTTCGTTAAGCAATTAGAATGAAATTGTTAATTAATTTTTATTGCCACAATACATCATTCTTTAACAGATTAAATAATGATTAAATTCATATTATGCTAAAACAATTTATAGGTGTAGGCAATCTCTGATTCTACTTAACGGATTGACATTGAGATTGAAAATTCTTTTAGCCACAGAAACTCACGTTATTTGCAAGTGCCATAGGCTATGTTTTAACGAACGAAGTTCCCGTTCCCGTATGCCTACGGGAACTTAACAGGTGAATCCGCGGGGCGTCTGCTAGTTTATTCTATCAATCAGCTACCTACCCTTCAATCCGAATCATAGCAATGCTGCTTAGTGGTACAATAAGTATAAGTAGTAGTACAGACAATAATAATTAAAAGACTTAGTCCCGTGTAAATAACTAAAAAGACAATTTTATTTAAGGTAGTATGGTATATCAGTGGCGAAGGATGGAATTTAGATAAAGGTAAGCTGTCTCAAAGAAAAGGAAATGCATACAGCGTGATACAAACTCCGGTTTCTCATATATCTAGATACAGTACAACAATGAATATGTATGAATTTTAAAGGTAACCCGGCGGGAATCGCCTTGCATGAACCCTTCGCCGCTGGTATATACTCGTAGGTTATTGATATATTGATATTATTAACTAAAGCTACTGTTACACATGCTCATTTCAAGCACGAAAGCATGCTACTATTGAGCAGTTGCTACTTATTAGCATGTATATCACAACATTGCTAATAATGAGTATGCTTATTTCGAGCTTGCTCAAGAATCAACAGTCGTGCGATTTATGAGCATGCTACTTGCTGCGCGGGTGGAAGGTGCTTTTAGCGCGTCTGAACAGGTTTGCTTATTGAGTATGCTAGTCGATCAGCATTGCTATTCTGTATTCTCTTCACCTTCATCACTCCCTGTCTAACACGATACTATAGACAGAGAGCGATAGATACAAATTAGCATGTGTAATTGGAATGTTTGCTTTAAACATGCTTATTCAGGAGCATACTTAAAAATGGCATGCTTATTTGTAGCAAATGAAAACTGATGATAAGCATGCTCGTATGGAGCATACTTAATAGCACGTTCTTAGCATGCTATTTTAGAGCATGTGTAACAATACCTATAAGGTTTATTCTACGCGTCAGCTTTAGCGTTTTCCAAGTACTGTGATTTGATTCTACACATATTCAATTATTATAAATATACTTTCCAATCTCCCAGACGGGTCTTGTCATTTCGATGGCTGATTTTCGTAATAATTACTGTTCACTTAGCTAATAATGGTTTTAACATTTAGTTGAGATTAAAGTACCCTTAATGTCAGGGCTAGCAGGACATAAGTCAGTTAATCCGAGACGGATTTCATGTCTTTCTCTATAGCTCACAAGCTGACTTCCGCGACTTCGCTTGCGTGGCAATCTCTGGTACTAACTTAAAGAACAGACTTTCAGTTTTAATATATTTAAGAGCACACCAGCTTTACGAACCGATTCCGGAACAGTTTCTGTGTCCGAATATGGCGTAGCAATCAATCAACAACTACAACTTGTGAATCAATAGGCGTAATAGTATGTAACAGTGGTGTAGTAGTTTCTATAATAATAATCAGTCGCCGAGACGAGAATTTAGTGGTAGTCGTTAGTAGCACAGAATACATAAATATTACAAGTAAGTAAGTAGTCAAATAAGTCGTCAGTATAACGTCAGTTACCCCTCATTCGCACGAGAGTTTTTTAACGGACGTTAAAAAAGCATTAAATTAAGGTCTATTTCCAACGTCCAAAATTGAAAATGCAACAAAATTTAAAATGATTCTGTTCTGACGCGTCACGACACGACACGTCAGACAAATGTTAATCCGGCTTAAGCATATTTCGCTTGGCAACATCTTCATAACTATATCAACAGGTGAAATCGGAGTCAAACGTCAAAAAGAAAAAAAACAATAAGTACTCTCTATTTTTAATGCACGACTTAAATAGACTCTGCGTTATCTGATTTGCAATATTGACCTTTACGTGAACGTAATTAGTACATAGCGAGTTAGTACGGAGCAAGCATATTAATAACAAATCTGCAATAGATTTTGATAGAGTCAGAAAAACAATAAATAATGTAAAATATGAAACCCCAAACAGACAGACAGACGTCTGTCTGTTTATCCTTTTTTATGTTAACCGAGCACCACGCTGACAGTCAGACAAAAAAAATTTTTTTTTTTGCTTCAGTGTCGAAATTATGACAGCTCCAACTGTAAGTACTAGCGGACGCCCGCGATTTTATCTGCGTGAAAATCGATGTGAACTTTTAACCCGTATTTTACCCCTTTCTTTTTATATCTGTGCACGTTTTTTATATCAAAAATAGTCCATTAATCATTTTACAATATATAACTTAAAACAAGAACGATTTATATTAATAAATTTCAACAACATATCGGCAGTTTTTTGAACAATCTTGAATGACATTATTTTTATTATAATTTTTGGAGTGGATGTAACAATTTATACAAATGCAACTGAAAAAACGAAGGACCTTCCATACAAACTTTCAATCCCTGTTTTAACACCTTAAGACTAAATTTTCGCGACTAAATGTATCCATCCATATAACCATATTCATATTATCTTCGTCTACAATCGTGCACTACTTCGTCTACAATTATTTGAATTAATTCAGTAGTTTCAGCGTGATGCCCAGTAAACAAATACACGGACAGACAGACAAATAATAAAAAAAATATATTTTTGGCTTCAGTATCGATATTATATAATGAAACAAACAACAAAAATTTTCAAAATATCTTCAATGTACAGAATTTGACCTGTTACAGTTTTATTACAAGTATAGATTGCTTTTGCTGTCGCTACCGACGTAGGTGCGTCCAGTCGTCCACATGTGTCCTACGTGTGGCGCAATCAGTGGAAAGTTGCTCTGCACTTATCTATGTATCGTAAACTTTACTGCTAAGCCCGTATGTTAATATTATATTTAAGATATTATACTAAACGGTAGATAGATATGTATATTTTATGCTAAGACTTTAAATTGTTTATTACTTCGCTGTGTCCAGATATCACCACGCAACTCCTCAGTAGGTGACGTGTAGTCGAGACAGATTAAGTACCTATAGTCTAAAAAAAAAATATTCATACAGCCGAACGTAAAACCTCCTCCTTTTTGGAAGTCAGTTAAAAAGTGGAATTCATAGACGTTGTAGGGGCACCCCCAGGGAATCATTCAGCCGCTGAGTGTTGAATTTAACCTCAATTTTTTGATAATTTACAACGTCTATGAATTCCACTGTAAGCTCCCCTCTATAAGATGACCTTCACCGACTTGTCTGCCAGATGAAAAGTTTATCAAATTAAATATATTGCCAATGCCTAAAGAATTTCAGTCCTAATTATGATTAATTAACAGTTTATTAATTTTTTAACTTTTTACAGGTTTGGTTAATAGACAAATGTCATACCAATAAAGTATGAAGTCTATAAAATATGCAAACATTGGATATTTTTTCCCGTCACAACTCTAGAGTATGTAGCTATAAACAGGTAACTTGATAGTAGTAACTAGCACTAGTCTGTTTAATGATTAAAAGTTAAGTTGAAATTTCATTAGAAACACGATAGTATAGGGTTGTCTGCGAAATATCAGTCCTGGATCCCGGACATCATCATAATCCTTATTATTAATATTTCCTTGACTGATTTTTTTTTGCCAACCTATTGACAATATATTTATTGATATACTTAAAATTTAATTTAATAATGATGTGTAAAAACATAATAACAAACATTTTAACTACACGCGTATTACTTAATAGTATTCAAAGTATTCAATATTCAGAATGGCTACACTGTTGATAGCTCGACGCGCGTTGAAATCTTTTGTACAACGAATTAACCCATGGTTATTTTTACTTCGTACGTAAAAAAGAGTGTTATACGTTTGACGTTTGTGCTTGGGTATCTCAGTGTTTGTCTGAGACATCGTAGCTTCTAAAATCTAGATAATAATAATAATAATAAAAACATTTATTTAGCCAAAACAACATAACATAAATAAGAAAAAAACATGAGAATTAATACTAACTTAATACTAAGGCTTCGGCTGAATGGGGCGCTGCCTCAGCTCTATGCTACAGCTAAGTAACTGTAGTAACTAAACGAACATACCTATCTTAATTAGTTTTTTTTTTATTTGGTTCTTAGCTAATTTGAACTAAAAACTAATTTTAATGTATAAAGTTACATAATATATATAATTTTTTTTATATAAAATTGCACAGAAGAAAAATGTTTGCTAACTTCGCAAACTAAGAACTAACTAAGAAGAAATAATTATATTAGTTACACATTTATAGTAATACTAAGTAACCACACCGGGTCATCATTATATTTTGACGGCCTCCGTGGCGCAGTGGTATGCGCGGTGGATTTACATAACGGAGGTCCTGGGTTCGATCCCCGGCTGGGTCAATTGTGATTTTCTTAATTGGTCCAGGTCTAGCTGGTGGGAGGCTTCGGCCGTGGCTAGTTACCACCCTACAGACAAAGACGTACCGCCAAGCGATTTAGCGTTCCGGTACGATGTCGTGTAGAAACCGAAAAGTGGTATGGATTTTCATCCTCCTCCTTACAAGTTAGCCCGCTTCCATCTTAGACTGCATCATCACTTACCATCAGGTGAGATTGTAGTCAAGGGCTAACTTGTAAAGAATAAATAAAATAAAATAAATAAAATAGCACACTTATGTCTTAATCAAAACCGAGCTTAATCTGTAGATCTTTCATTCAGGTCTGAAAAATAGGATTACATAAAGAAGTATTTACTATTTACCGGCGGCAGTCCGTCGCAGTCTGTGGCTAAAGTGCGCGAGAGACGCACGCGGACTTACAGTACGTGTGAGTTTAGAACGTTCGTTTTCATTGGTCTGAACTTTGACAATTTTGTGTGTGTGCATTTGGTTTGACACAGTAAGGTAAGTGTTTGTTTTCCTTCAATTTATTATAACATATTAATTTACTTCATTAAGAGTTGAATAGCATTACTTACGAGCATCGGCGGAAAGTTGCCAGTTTATCGGTGTTTTATAGGATATATTTTGGAGAATGTGCTCAGGAGCTATTCGGTGTCATACCACCTTCGCCTTTTTACCATCGCACCGCAAGACATCGGGTGGGTTTTCATCCCTATGTTGTAGATGTCCCTAGGACCCGTACAAAACGCTTTTCGTCTTCTTTTCTCATACGCACGGCTAAGGTTTGGAATGCCCTTCCCAAGTCTGTGTTTCCTGAATATTATAACTTGGGTATCTTCAAAACAAGAGTGAATAGGCACCTTCTAGGCAAGCGTGTCCCATCTTAGACTGTATCTACACTTACCATCAGGTTAGATCATGGTCAAACGCGAGCCTATTTGCATTAAAAAAACAAAACTTTTCGGAAGTTATCCATTATAAATAGTGATTAATTGATTTATTAATTGCGAATCTTTGTAGCGGCATTTTTTACATCTCCTGGGGATGCTACGGCATTAACACAGGGCATTAATACAGGATTTTTTACCGGATCTAGGTGGGTGTGTGCTTTGATTCAGTCAGTCATGGTTAATAGCAAAATTAATTAATTAGTCCTAATCTTTAAGAAACCAAAATTTTGTAATCAATATTTAATTATTCTCTAAGTTCTCGTTCCACACATCTCCTCTCCAGATCAAAATTATTTTAAAGTTAAACTAGCAAAATATTCCGTATAATAATCCTAATTTTCTGTGTATTTTCAGTTTTATAATTTAAAAATGTGTTTTTATATTAATTCGTGGTTTGAAAAATATAGTGCAAAGTGTAAATATTATATTTTTATAGTATTTGAAATAAACCTATAAACACATGAGATTAAAAAACTTTTCCTCAGTAACAAACACAATGTAGATCATTATTAATATATTCTTTTTTTTTTTAAATAATTGTAATCACTTTAAAATGAACCCTGACCCGATAAACTTGAGCAATATTCCATTAGCATTGTAACGTCGTACCGGGGTTAATCTATTTCGTATTAACATCACCGCCAAACTAAAACTATGTCTCATACTTATTGTAATCTTTCATAAGCCATTGTCGGCTTCACTGCACGGTTGAATCTAAGAGCTCGGAATTAAGTCCAGTTTTTTAGCTATTGTGGCTTGTTTATAGGTTTAATTTTAATCTCAGGGTTGCTCACGTCAGGCTAAAAAAAGCCCAGGAATTAATATCACTTACGAGTATATTAAAGGTATTGATGAAGTTTTATTTTATTCCAGGATTATCTACCTTTAATTAAATTTAAGTTATTAAGAGACAAATCAATGATTTCCTAAAAGAACAAAAAAAGAAGGAATTGGATGGAGCTTTTATAGGAATTCTTGATTTATGTTATTTATAAGTAATTTGTCGACTATTATATCTTTGTGACTATCAGCAGATAATGTAATATGGTATCGATTGCATCGACTGTCAGTCTATCTATTATTTGATTCGAAATGAATCTCTTGACCTTAATAAGGTAATATCATCCGATTTCATACAGTATTTTGTAATGTATACCTAATATAAAGGTCAATGGTTGCAAGCTAATCTGAAATATAACTACTTACAGAGAAAAATAAGTATTCATATACAATTCATAGAACATGTTATAAATAAAAAACAACACTGTACTGTTTCCATAATGCTCTACTGTTTGTATAATGCTCCACTATATATCGTAAAGTGCTATTTTAAAAATTCCGTTCTATCGCAAAACAATACGTTTCTAAATGTTTAATTACAACATGTCCTAAAGATACCTTTCCCACGATCATTTCATATCAACTTACCTCACTGTCATTGCGATCATTACCAAAAAAACTGTAGCACAGCGCAATAAATCCTAAACAGACATTAAAATGGGTGTTAACGATGGGAAAACGTGTAATTGATACTATTTTTATAAGAACTAAAGCATTGTTTCAAGACCTTTCACATTCTACACATATAATATATATCACCTCGGACTAATTACTTAAGGACCTGCCTCGCTATAGCTTGGCAACTTGGCAACTTCGTTAACACTCTCAATGGTCCGCCCGGGCCAAGGGGTATGTAGCGATGAATGAAAAACCCACGACTGATGCACCTCACTTCTCCGAATTAATGTTAGAAAGCTACTTTTTATACTGGAACAATGCTCCCCTTTTCCTTTCAACTAATAAGCTAACCTGATAAGTGTATATTGACTTTTCCTTTTAATATTACTTTTTCACACCAATTAATTAATCTTTTATCTTTTCGTCGTCGTCGTCGTCATCAACCCATATTCGGCTCACTGCTGAGCTCGAGTCTCCTCTCAGAATGAGAGGGGTTAGGCCAGTAGTCCACCACACTGGCCCAATGCGGATTGGCAGACTTCACACACGCAGAGAATTATGGTAATTCTCTGGTATGCAGGTTTCCTCACGATGTTTTCTTTCACCGATTGAGACACGTGTTATTTAATTTCTTGAAATGCACACAACTGAAAAGTTGGAGGTGCATGCCCCGGACCGGATTCGAACCCACACCCTCCGGAATCGGAGGCAGAGGTCATATCCACTGGGCTATCACGGCTTTTATCTTTTACCAAGGGGAAATTTAGTGAGATATTATTAGTAAGCAAACTAATACTAGATATTATTAGTTCACTTGACCGTGAAAACTAATATGTAATTGAATCACGATTACAATTATTATAGATGACAAAGAAATAACGGAAGTTTATTGTGAAAAAAAAAATTGTTTGATAATTTGAGATTGTATTTTTATAAATGGACATGTTCTCATTACCATCAATTTGAGGTGTAGATGTTAGAGTTTGGCTACTGAAAGACTAAAGAAGAGACTAAAGTCGTGTGGCATTATTAATATTTTTTAAAAAATGCATATGTGTGAATACATTACTGCCTATAAAAAATGCAATTGTATCTAGCAAACTGTGTTATTTCAATATTTGCGATATCAGTATCCAGTTCCATTAGCCAAATACTAACATCTACTTCAAATTAGTAGTGAACGTTGAACATGTGTATTAGTAAAACATTAATTAACAATTATTTCAAAACATGAATTTCGAAATCATAAAACATTTTTTTAATAAACATCCGTACTTTATGTACCTGTAATAACCATACCCTGCAGACTGAAATACAGCAATGCTTCTTGACTGTTTAGATAGGCATACAATGTAATAATAAAACTTTCTGTGTATTCTGTTTTGTAAAGTTAGAATGAAAATCGAAAATCGAAGCTGGAAATGTGGTCCACTCAATTTACTAACCGTGATGTAAGTTAGCTACCTAATAGAATTCACATCAAATCAATAAGAACCGCATTTTTCTACTGGAAACTGTAATTTACCTACTGTATGATATAAACGATAGGATAGGATATGACGTGATAGCCCAGAGGATATGACCTCTGCCTCCGATTCCGGAGGGTGTGGGTTCGAATCCGGTCCGGGGCATGCACCTCCAACTTCAGTTGTGTGCATTTTAAGAAATTAAATATCACGTGTCTCAATCAATCAATCACGTGTGTGAAGTCTGCCAATCCGCATTGGGCCAGCGTGGTGGACTATTGACCTAACCCCTCTCATTCTGAGAGGAGACTCGAGCTCAGCAGTGAGCCGAATATGGGTTGATGACGATGATATAAACGAGCGGTTGTCAATGGGCATCGGATGACATTTTTTTTCATAGAACTTCAATGTTGATCAGTTATCTATCCTAATCTATATTGATATTATAAATGCGAAAGTAAATCTGTCTGCCTGTCTTTTCACGGCCAAGCGGCTGAACCGATCAAAATGAATTTTGATATTATGATAAATGGGACCTTGGAGCAGAACATACTACTACTATCCCTTTAGTAGTACTTTTTATCCCTAAAATAAAAAGAGAAGGGGGTGAAATAGGAGTTGAAAGTTTCTACGGAAAGGCGATAGCGATAGCGATAGCGTAGTCATTAAATAAATAGTGAATACGAAATCAGGTGATTTAAGAATAACTAACAATAGTCTAGCTGGTAAATTTCGTATATGTCAACTAGCTTACGTCAAAGATAGTGAATTTCCCTGCAGACCTAAGAAGCAAATTCTACTTTGACCTTTTTCCCTTAGCCTTCCATTCCTAAATGTTTTTAAGCAACACCAAACGTGCGATTGTTAACAACCTTAACGGAAATCCGGCCAACAAAAATACAAATCAAAGTAAACTTGTAATTAATAGATAACATAACTTACGTGTTTCTAATTCTTTTTTTGTGAAACAAATACCTTTATAATTTCAACATAATCACAAAATCTCACATGATTTTATCATTTAGTTTTCCTTTCAACGCATTTTTGCAATATTTTCTACGGTTTTTCCATTAACTCGTTTCCTAAGCATACGTCTTACATCCTTAGCTCTTGTAACTATATTCATAAGAACTATAATTCAATATCACTTATCAGAATAGTGTTTTTGTCAACGTATCAGTACACTGCAGTGTCCCAATTTTCTCACACACGTATTTACTAGTACTTCAAAGAAATAAATACTTTATACACAACCATGTAAGTCATATATTTGCTTGCACATTTGGATGTTTTTGCTTTATTAACTTTAAACTGCACTTCAGCTTTAGATATACAAGCAAAAAGCAAGTGCAAAGGTAATAACGTATGTTGTGCTTATTTATATTTTGCCTAATCACAGATTTAAGAGCAAAATTTCAACATTATTTTCATTTTCATAACTGGCGGAGAAAACAGATGGTCAAACTATGAAGTAGCCACGTCATCAGCAATACTCCATAAGAATGCTAGGAATTATTAAACTAAATCATATTACACAAATTTTTTTTGTTAATTTTATAACACTAGTACTCGCTTTCTTTTTAAAAGATCGTCGGCGGTAGGCGTCGATTAATCGCTCAATCGACGCCTCCCGTGCCAGAAGGCTGGCCTATATTTAGGCCAGAGAATTAGTATTGCCATACAACGTGGCAATACCGCCAGCCTCCTGAGCATTTTACCAATGAACATCGATTCGGACGAATTCTACGACGCCTAAGTCTGTAGATATAATGATATTTCCTTTTATAAAAATTTTATAATTGTGTAAGGATCGTTTTCCCAAATTCAATTACAAAATATCTATTGTTTCTCACATTTCAAAACACAAACGTGTGTGTACGCCATTGTTGCGTGTGTAATTGATCCTAATTAACACAGATGTCACACCTAGATTAGGAATAAATACCTGCAAATATCTTGCGTGCCGTGCGCGCCGTACGCCAGCTATTCTACTTACCTACGTAGTAAATACATAATATAATCTTTTAAACAAAAAAAAATCAACCGACTTCAAAATCATAAAATAGACTAAAAAGCGAAAAATAAACATCGTAAAAAAAAGGATAATAGCACATACGATGTTTATTTTTTGCTTTTTAGTCTATTTTTGTGATTTTGAAGTCGGTTGATTTAAAAATAGACTAAAAAGCGAAAAATTTACATCGTATGTGCTATTATACTAGTTAGTACAGTTTGTTGACGAATTTGATATGAATACTATTCATATAAAATTACAGCTTTCTAGCTCTACGATAACACACTAGACTACATGGCAAAGACATAAGGGCTCCTTGTTGGCTACGGAACAATAAAAATCAAACAATCTATTCTAATATTATAAAGCTGAAGAGTTTGTTTGTTTGATTGAACGCGCTAATCTAAGGAACTACTGGTCCGATTTGATAAATTCTTTCAGTGTTAGATAGCCCATTTTTCGAGGAAAGCTATAGGCTACATTTTATCCCCGTATTCCTACGGGAACGGGAACCACGCGGGTGGAACCGCGCGGTGTCTACTAATCACAAATATATACCGTCGTCTACCAGGAAACGAGCTGTATTGTTATGAAAATACTTATTGTAAAACGAATGTTCTAAATTATATTTTTATGACCTTCCTTTATAAATTATTACTACGAGTAGGATCTCAATCATTTCAAACTGAACACACTTTGGAACTAAAAATACTTTTTCAATAACATCAAAATTGTTTTTGTAATAATAAACTAAATTGAACATTGTTGATTAAAAAATAGCAATCGCTGTTATTTTTCTTTCGGTTTTCTTCTAAACTAAGTCTGAATAATAACCCTGAAAAATAGTAATAAAAAAAAACTCAATTTGGATTACTTTTTTAAGAAAATGCCCAAAATAGAAACGGGCCGGACACAGAACCTCCCATTTTTTATCAGTTAAAAACAAACAATATCGTGTACATCAAATAAAAATTACTGTGCACTCTGACTACCATCTACGTCGTTAGTCCCGTGGTCTTTGGATCAGGAGGTAATAGGTTCGAATCCTGGCTATGAAATACTGAACTTTTCTTTCTTTCTAGAAACTTTGAGTAGGGAAGTTGGCTGTGTACCTATCTTGGAGAGCACTATCAATATTATTATCATTAAGATCTGCTATCCCGTCAACCTGCATTGGAGCAGCGTGGTGGGTCTAACCTCCATACCCCTCTGCTTTAAGGGGGGAGGCCTGGCCAGTTACGAGTACTGTGCCGTCTAGGCTAGGGCCAATTGGTAAAAAAAACTTAGCTTTTCGAAGCGTTTAAATTAAACACACACGTTCCACTCTCACTTATGAAATGTAATTAAGAATCGATTATCATTATATTTTTTTCAATGTAGTATAGGGAAAATGTGCAATATCATTATACAATAAGTCTCTTTTGTGGCCCCTAGAAAGTCAAAAGTACATATTTCCACATTCTTTAACTATGGCATATCAGAGTATAATATACCGGAGTTATATAAAAATTCATGAAATCGTATCGTCTATTCCTTTCTACATACTTATTACTTACTTAATTTTGCGGGATTTGTGAGAAACTGAATTTCACGCAGACGAAGCGCGTAGGGCGTCCGCTAGTAATTCAATATTTTATAGCTTAAGTAGAATACTTGAACTAAGGACCTTTTAATCTGAAGGTACATAGGCTAACCACTGGACCAAACAAGGCAGTTAAAGCAAGGTATAAAATAAACCGCAAAACGGTTCATCAAATATTTATTGGCCCTTAATGTCAACAAAATGTCAGTTAGCTCAATGGCTGTTCAAACTAAGATTAATGGTAACTTAATAAAATAACTCATTAATTCGCAAAGTTATGTAGGACGAAACAAATTGCATTAATATAGAATGTACTTGCATCACATTAACAATGATCGGTCCTAATCGAGTACAATATATAAATCGACTGAATTTTTTATAGTGAATCTTGATATCAACACCGAACCGAATATGGGTTGATAATGATGATTATGATGATCCCGGTTGCTATACAAGGTTCATTAATCTCTAACTCCTAACTAGATATTGGATTGAGAATTGGGCAGTTCGATTTGTCGACAATAAAAACGGAAGTAACAATATTTCCATTCGTTTCCGTAACAATGTCTTATTAACTTATCATCAGTGTGAGTTTCGAATAAATCCGTATCTTTTTATCTAGTAGACTAGTTAGTTTTTGATGTACCGGTGACTCTTGAACCAAATTTCAATGGAAAATTTGTACCAAAATTATTGTTGTAAATATTTTTTTCAGGTTTCGGACATTGAAATAAATAATGAAAATGTCTATAATCTATATTCTAATTTTTAAATTTAATAGAATTTAATAATATAAAGAAATACAGAAGAATTTCAAATTCACACTGCCGAGTTATTAACGTAACGGGTTGGAGACTTTAGAATGCCGTAAACGTAGATATGTCTTTCATTGTGCGTGAAATCATCTTTATGCTTAATAAGTGTAAGTGTTCTGAGAAGTAAAATTTTACCACACTTTGATTGTAGTTCTTATTAGTAGATACAAAAATGACAGACATTACATTGTTAATTCATCATCATCATCATCATATCAGCCGATGGACGTCCACTGCAGGACATAGGCCTTTTGTAGGGACTTCCAAACATCACGATACTGAGCCGCCTGCATCCAGCGAATCCCTGCGACTCGCTTGATGTCGTCAGTCCACCTGGTGGGGGGTCGGCCAACACTGCGCTTACTAGTGCGGGGTCGCCATTCCAGCACTTTGGGACCCCAACGTCCATCGGCTCTTCGCACTATGTGCCCCGCCCATTGCCACTTCAGCTTCGCAACTCGTTGAGCTATGTCGGTGACTTTGGTTCTTCTGCGGATCTCCTCATTTCTGATTCGATCACGCAGAGATACTCCTAACATAGCTCGTTCCATCGCGAAACTTGCGAAACTTCAATACCGAGCGTATTAAAAATGCGATTGAAAACAATCGCGGCTCAAAAGTTTTCGCCAGAGATCTGTCTATTGGACAGAGGCAGCTGACGCGTTTGAAGACCGAGCACGGTAATCTGATTTCTTCCAAGCCCGAGTTATTAAGTGAGGTCGAGAAGTTCTATGGACAGCTATACACGACTACTCAGCAGCCTGTTAACAACTTGGCTAAGGACCCCAGAGCCAAGTTGACCCGACACTATACCGAAGATATCCCGGACGTCAGCCTATACGAGATTAGTGTGGCTCTCAAACACCTGAAGAACAATAAGGCGCCAGGTGAGGACGGAATCACAGCAGAACTCCTGAAAGCGGGTGGAAAACCGATACTTAAAGTCCTTCAGCGATTGTTCAATTCCGTCATTCACGAGGGCACGACGCCTGAGGCGTGGCATAGGGGCGTGGTGGTTATGTTCTTCAAAAAAGGTGACAACACCTTGCTGAAGAATTACAGACCCATCTCGCTGCTAAGCCATGTTTACAAATTGTTCTCGAGAGTCATTACGAATCGTCTCGCTAATAGGTTTGACGACTTCCAGCCTCCCGAACAAGCCGGTTTCCGAAAAGGCTTTAGTACCATAGACCACATCCATACGCTGCGGTAGGTTATACAGAAGACTCACGAGTATAACCAGCCACTTTGCTTAGCGTTTGTGGACTATGAGAAAGCCTTCGATTCGGTGGAAACCTGGGCTGTGCTAAGGTCATTGCAGAGGTGCCGAATTAATTACAGGTATATCCAAGCGTTGAAGTGCTTGTACGAAAACGCCACTATGTCAGTCCGTATTCAGGATCAGACTACGAGGCCAATCCAGTTGCAGCGAGGAGTGCGACAGGGAGATGTGATCTCTCCGAAGCTATTTACCGCCGCATTGGAAGACGTCTTTAAGCTTCTGGACTGGGGCGGACTTGGCATTAACATCAATGGCGAGTACATCACTCAACTGCGGTTCGCGGACGATGTAGTCATCATGGCACAGACTCTGGATGACCTTAGTACCATGCTTAATGACCTCAGCAGCGTTTCTCAACAGGTGGGCCTGAAAATGAACATGGGCAAAACAAAAATAATGTGTAATGCTCATGTATCGCTCCACCCAGTTATAGTTGAGAACGCTGCACTCGAAATTGTAGACGAATACATATACCTAGGACATATGATCCAGTTAGGTAGGTCCAATTTCGAGAAAGAGGTGAACCATCGAATCCAACTCGGCTGGGCTGCATTCGGGAAACTTCGTGACATCTTTTCGTCCGAAATTCCTCAGTGCCTGAAGACAAAAGTCTTCGAACAGTGCGTGTTGCCAGTGATGACCTATGGTTCCGAGACTTGGTCGCTAACTATGGGCCTCATAAGAAGGCTCAGAGTCACACAGCGGGCGATGGAGCGATTGTTAATTATTGCCCTTTATTTATATTATTGCTGATACAAATTAACTGGCCTAGAACTTAAGTTACAGATAAGTATTATAAAACAAAAAAGCTTTTCGGAACGGATCAAAAACAAACGTGCCAAAAGTACGTGTGGAGATTGCAACTCCTTGACATTAGGTAAACGATCATCTTACGTTCACTCGAACTTGGAGCTAGGGTTGGCAAAACTCGATAGATCGTCGCGCCAGAAGGATAATTAGTAATGAACCGATGACACAGGCCAAATTGCAGAGTTTCGGTTCAGTTGTCTGTCGGTTTTTTACCGGATATACTTACATTGAGAAGTGGAAATTTCCTCTTTTGAGCGCCTCATTTTTCATGACCCGGCACATCTAAAATTATTTAACATCATTAGTGTATACAGGCAGGCGTTAGATAGATCGCACGAGAGATTTTTTTAAAGACGTTAAAAAGCGTTTAAATATAGTATGAAGTTAAATGAAGTTCTATTTTCAACGCCCAAAATTGAAAATGCAACACTGCTCGAAAAAAACGTCGTGTTGTGTGAACATATACTTGGAAATGCATTTGTTGTATTTGAACGCTTTTTAACGTCTTTTAAAAAAACTCTCGTGCGAATGATGGCTAATTTTAGTTTGCACAACTGTAGTTCAATTTAGGATGTTACATTTTCTGATATGTCTCTTGTAAATAGCCTATAAGCAAAAACTTTAAAATTACAAACAATATTTTTGTTGTATAATTTGTAACGCCGATAATATCATTAACTTATATCAAAATGTTTCGACATTTTCTTCCGTTTTCTGCCTTCACTTTTAATCAGAATTAATATTTTATCTGTTAACTGAATCAAGTTACATGAGGGCTTTTCCATTATTATATGAACCTAATATAAAGACAAGGTTAATTTACTTAATTTAATAATTTAGTTTCTTTATCTCTTAATTGAATTTTACTTATCGTAAAATCGGAATGTACACGTAATTTAATTAAAGTAATCTCCATTTAAATATCAGCCAAATCTTATTTGTAAGTACATTTTTCATATATTTTTTTTTATGCATGTAGATGTTATTTATTTATTTATTTTATTTATTTATACTTTATTGCACAAAATAAAACAAAAACAATAACAAAGGAAAACATAGAAAACAAGTATGTGCAAAGGCGGTCTTATTGCTTATAGCAATATCTACCAGACAACCTTTGGATAAAGGAATTAATGTAATTAAATGCGGGATAGTGCAACAAAAAAAAATATATATATATAATAATAAAAATAGTATATTTATATATAATACATGTATAAATATAAAATATACATAATATATAATAAAATAAATAAATAAATATATAATAAAATAAATATATAAATATACCTGAGTAATAATTATAAAGAAACTACGAATTACAACTATACAGGTAATATTTGAATAAACGACTTTTAAAAGTTCCCAGTGTCTTTGAATTACGTATTTCATAAGGAAGACCATTCCAGAGAGTAATTGATGTACGTGTAAATGACTTATTATAGAACTTAGTGTGGCTAGGAGGAACATGCAACCGACTGTTTGTACAAGCTCTCAAATTTTGGCGCTCAGTATTTGAGCCATGAAAAGAAAATTTCTGTTTTAATAAGAAGGAGTGCAAGGATGATAAAGGATGGAGTATAAAAGAGACAGAATATGCAGTTTACGACGTTGTCTGATAGGAAGCCATTTCAAACGAGCACGATATTCAGATATGTATATTCAGATATGTATATTCATGATATATATATTCAGTTATTTTCTCATTATCTTTATTTTTTTTTTAATAATACTCGCCGAAGAGACGAATATTATAAAGGACCCAAAAAACCATGGATTTCCCGTTTAAAAACTAGCCAGTATACAATCTATGTCCAATCAAAGTTTCAACCAAATCAGTTCCGAAAAATAAATATTTTAAATAGTGTAAATAAAACATACTTAGCAAACTATTTATTTTAGATAATTTGTATATTTTGACGACCTCTCTGGCGCAGTAGCTATGCTGTTCTCAACAGTGAGTTCTTAGGTTCGATTCCCAGATCAGTTTAGGATTTACATTTTCTAATTTGGCCCAGATATGGTCTGTTGGTAGGCATCAGCCGTGGCTAGTAAACACCCAACCGGCAAAGACGTACCGCCAAGCAATTCAGCGTTACGGTACGATGTCGCGCAAAAACCTATATCTCTTCCAATAAAACCCGTTTTCGTCATTAAATATTAGGTGACATCACAGTCAAGAGCTAAATTGTCATTCAATTAATAAAAAAAAAAAAAAAATATTTAAATTTTGACAACCATACGCTACGAGTTTAATGATGAGACGGTTTAAACATTGTTATGGAAAGGCCTTGCAATACTTTCGCATATCGAACGACTAGCGGACTCACGCAACTCCGTTTGCATGAAATTCTAACTTTAGTAGTAGTAATCCAGGATATAATGTAAACGTATTCCAGACTTCATCCACATTGTAGTTGCAGTGTGAAGCAACGAACATTTAGATACACTTTTATAATATTAGTATGATGTATATTTTAAAGTGTAATATAGAATATTGTTTTTTTTTATAATTAATTTGTTAGGTATTTTGTTAGATATAATCATGGGGGACAAATGAGAAATAAACACCGCCAACCATTTAAAATATTAGCTATATAAAAACATATTTATTTAACCCATTGAACGAAAAAATACTGTGCTGTTAAAATAATAAACAATATTTATTTAAATCTCGAGAATTTGGCCTATTAGAGAGTTCAACGCGCTTGCAGTTCCACTATTTCATTATAAAACGTAATAAATCATGTTAACACTTTATATTCATAGTACATTAAGATGCTTGTATATTAGTAATATAAGATGCAATAACATGAGGTGCTCCTGCTGCAATAAGGTACTGTATACAATTAGTTATTATATTAATTTGTCCAATGACAAGTTAGCCCCTGTTATTTTATTTTTTAATTATTAAATAAAGTTTTGAAATAGAACGAATTAAACAAAACAAAAAAAAAACACCGTGTTTAAATTTCCGTCCCTAAATTTAAAACTCAAGCTTCAAGAAATTTATTTCTGTTTAGCGCAAATTACCAGCATACAAGGACCACAGTCTGATACGATTATGCATCTTGAGAGTAATGGGTCTAAATTGCCTACCTCGGCGAATGCCGGCGCACTGAGTGAAAATTAATATAATTTATCTGGTAAACCTGTGGAAAGCATAATCTTCTAGACTCTAATAGATTAACATTAGAATCCGATCCAATTTAAATTCATAAAAACTGGACGCAACATACGTGTACCTTCACGCAACTTTGGTTTGTTACATTTCATTCACCCCCTTCTACATATTTAAGGGTTACTTACTATTATGAATCGCATATAAAAAATGATAAAATAAAAATTATAGTACATGTTTGTAATGCCTACTGCCAGGACCAATTATTAGGGATCTACATAAATTTACGAACAAATCTCTCAAAAATCTCTAAATCAAAAATATTTAATACCCTATCTCTGAACAGAAACATAAGACCCTGATAAAACCCATATCTTGCCCATTTTTAAATTCACACTGTTTCTTCATATTGGAAGAAGCCATATTCTAACAAAATACCTAGTTTCAAGCCAAGGTACTAAAGGTTTAAATGTTACCTTCGTACTTATAAACGCCACAGCCTACCTTATAATTACACGTAGGTACTAATAACAACAGCAAATGACAACTTCAGTATTTGTGGTTAAGGAACATAATAGTGTATAAAATACCGTAACAATATACCTATTCTCTAACCGACAAAAATACGGGAAAGATTCTCAATCCAACCCGTATAGGTATTTTTAAGTACTAACTTTTTACTTATCTTTGACAAGGTCCAAATTTGATGATCCTTTTTATTGGAAAGCGTATACTTCGAAATTGATTCCATACAAATTTAGAATAAAACCTAAGGGTAGGAAAACAGGAGATGATTAATTGTTTACTCATTACTTTTAATTTTACAGAGTAATTTGATTTTAATCGAATTTATATGGACAAAAGAGATGTCATTACATAATGACATTACATCTTAAATAACAAGATCTTATTATAATTGGATTTTCTTAAGAATAATTAAAAATGTGATGAAAAAACGACATAGTGCCGAGTGCATTGGGTCCGTTCCCGTGATCCAGTTCACACGGCACTGAGCGAGATAACATTTGCAATTTGTATTGTTATAAATCAGCCAAAAATTACGATGATTACGATTTTCTTTTGCATTAAAAAAAATTTCAGTCAATTCACAATTTGATTTACATTTCGAAGTATTGTTTGCTAATGTTCTGTTATTGTAGGATTGAATTCCGTAAGTTACTTAAATTAGTTTGTTTTTTTAAATCAAAATTGTTCCAGCTTTTCATTTAATTTTTTTTTAGATTTGTTTATATACCTAACTCTCAAATATGACCAATCTGTGCATTATTTTCAGTTCCAAATCTGGGCATTATTTTTGATGTCCCGGTTGTTAAAAATCAATAGAAGTATCAATAGTAGTAAAAATAGAAGTCAATAAAGAGATAATTCTACTGAATAAAGTATAGATTTTTTCCCCGGCCTAAATATTTTTAGGGTTCACGAACCTCCGAGGACAAAAACGGAATCCATAAAGGATCACCTATGTGTGTCACAGATATTTTTTTTAATTGAGCAAAGGTTCTCTCATAATGCAGCAAGCCAACAACCTCTCTACAATTTTATTTTCTCACTTACTATTAGTACTACACGACGTTGATACCTAGATAGCCTTTTCCCTTAAAACTGTAGCATGTTACTTATTGCAGTATGTGCGTGTTGCATAATATCCCGACATGAACTTATCTAACCACTAGGCGTTGAACCTTAATCTAGATATCTTCCAGAGTCTGTACGTCATATATGAGAATGTTTTCTACAATCTGACTTCGTAATCTAAACACGAGATAGTTTGGTGCGTATGCGCCAACAACTTTTTAACATTATACAAGAATCAAATTAATAATTTTTATGTATATTTTTTATATTTACCGCCAACCTACGCTGGTGCAACGTGGTGGGTCTAAGCTCCAAATCCAATAGGCCAGACCAAGTAGCATGTCATTAAAATAGGCTTATCATTATCAATTACTAGCCGACGCCGCGCAGTTTTACCCACGTGGTTTCCGTTCCCGTAAGAACACGGGGATAAAATATAGCCTACAGCCTTCCTCGATAAATGGGCTATCTAACACTGAAATATTTTTTTTAATTGGACTAGTAGTTCCTGAGATAAGCACCTTCAACCAAACAAATAAACAAATAAACTCTTCAGCTTTATAATATTATAGTATAGATTTAACTATAAATATAAAATTGTTATATTACTCGTCAATAGCTCCAGGGATAGGGGCTAGTATCAACCGAAGCTCACTGGTTCGATCCACGTTGAAATACGACGTACCCATTCGTAACACAGTCTTAAAACTAATCGAAAGGGAAAGGAATATTGCTTATATTAATAAAACAGATAAATATAGGTTCATTAAATCTTATATTCTTTAAAATATATAAAATCAAAAATTTTTAACCTTTAAAAGTAAAGCTTTATCTTTTTAAAGCTAAAAGACATTCTAGGCGTTGAATCAAAAACAATTTAGAGAAAATATTCGAATTTCAGGACCTCACAATTTCAGTTCACCTAGGGTTTTATCTATACTAATATTATAAAGCTGAGTTTGTTTGTTTGTTTGATTGAACGCGGTAATCTCAGGAACTACTAGTTCGTGATAGCCCAGTGGATATGACCTCTGCCTCCGATTCCGGAGGGTGTGGGTTCGAATCCGGTCTGGGACATGCACCTCCAACTTTTCAGTTATGTGCATTTTAAGAAATTAAAATATCACGTGTCTCACGAAGGGAAACATCGTGAGGAAACCTGCATACCAGAGAATTATCTTAATTCTCTGCGTGTGTGAAGTCTGCCAATCCGCATTGGGCCAGCGTGGTGGACTATTGGCCTAACCCCTCTCATTCTGAGAGGAGACTCGAGCTTAGCAGTGAGCCGAATATGGGTTGATGACGACTAGTCCGATTTGAAAAATTCTTTCAGTGTTAGATAGCCCATCTATCGAGAAATATAGGCTATATATTATTCCCGCGTTCTTACGGAAACGGCAACCATGCGAGTGAAACCGCGCGGCGTCAGCTAGTTATTTATAATTTACACTGAAAGATTTTATTTTTAATTGCTTCTAAGAGGTTTTAGATTACCGTTGTTCATATTATACTTTCGAATGTAAGATTAGATTATACTTAAGGATGCGTGATAGCCCAGTGGATATGACCACTGCCTCCGATTCCGGAGGGTGTGGGTTCGAATCTGGTCCGGTTCACGCACCAACATTTCAGTCGTGTGCATTTTAAGAAATTAAATATCACGTGTCTGAAACAGTGCAGGAAAACATCGTGAGGAAACCCGCATACCAGAGAATGCGTGTGGAAAGTCGGCCAATCCGCATTGGGCCAGCGTGGTGGACTATTGGCCTAAGCCCTCTCATTCTGAGCGGAGACTCGAGCTCAGCAGTGAGCCGAATATGGCTTGATAACGAACGAACAAATATTATTCTTTCATTTTTATGTATAGTACCAAGTAATTTTATCAAAGTTATATTTTTACGTCTTATAATAAATGTTCTTAGGTACATATAGGTATATATTATGATAAAAGACAATAGTGTACCTAATTAAGTACAAGTTGGATACATATCCGAGCTATGTCAACATTGTCAGGGGTCAAGCTCAGAACAACTTTTCTCTCACGACAGTCTGGTATAAAAGTATGAGTCACGACTCACATTAATGTAACAACATGTAACTTTGTGATTTTATGCACAAAATCTTAAAGAGCTCGCAGCAATAGCTATTATCAAATCAAATCAGATCTTACTTTAGTCCTGAAGGCCCTAATGGGTCTTATGGGCTCTAAAAATACTCTCTTTGCGAGGAATAACGCCAGCCAATGACGATCAAGTCAGCAGTGCTGCCTCCATAGCACGTAGGGATATAGGTAGTTAAAAAACTACCAACCAAAGCAATAACCATATTTCGACATTACCCAGTGCCCACATACCTACGCGCTTTAGATATCGCTGTATACTTGAGCATCTGTGGCCGGCGTAAGATATTGGTTGATATATTTTTTTTATTATTCTATACAAGTTAGCCCTTGACTACAATATCACCTGATGGTAAGTGATGATGCAGTCTAATATGGAAGCGGGCAAACTAGTTAGAATAAAAGTCTACACGACTACGTACCAGAACGCTAAATCGCTTGGCGGTACGTCTTTGCCGGCAGGGTGGTAAGCTTCCCACCAGCCAGACCTGGATCAATTAGAAAAATCTCAATATGCCCAGCAGGGGATTGAACCCAGGACCTCCGTTTTGTAAATCCACCGCGCATACCACTGCGCCACGGAGGCCGTCATGTTACTGTGACAGAAGTGAAGAACAACATAAAGTAGCTTTCGCCTGCATCGCTAGCGGCGAAGATATAATGCAACAAAGACTCATTTATAACGTCTTATTTATTACAGTATCCGGCTTAAACATGCGACGAATAATCTAATCTAGATGTAGATCTAATCCATTTAACTATCGCACTAAGACGTCGGGTGGGTATTTAGGGACTTCTCGCACTATACAGCCACGACCAAGTCGTTGGACGTGGTCGCAAATGCTACGGTTTGTCTACGACCAGATTAACGGTCACGACTCCGGTCGTAAATTGACCAATGGTCAATTGTTATTCGGCTTGCACAACACTGGCTGGCCTGAGTGCATTCGCTGTCACAAAACTACAGTTTATTTCTTTTTTTTATTATTTACAACTGAGCCCTTGGCTACAATCACACCTGATGGTAAGTGATGATGCAATCTAAGATAGGAGCGGGCTAATTTGTTAGGAGGATGAAAATCCTCATCCCTTTTGGTTTCTACACGACGTCGTAACGCTAAATCGCTTGGCGGTACGTTTTTGTCTGTAGGGTGGTAACTAGCCACGGCCGAAGCCTTCCACCAGCCAAACACTCTGTTGTTTCATGTAAGATGGTGCGGGTTCGTTTCACTCTTGAAAGTTAGTCGCGATTCACGGTAATAGTGTAACACTACCAGCTTTCCAAGTTATTCTAAAAAAAGAATTTTATAAATAAAAGAAAATATTAATATTTCATAGCCCAACCCAGACCTATTAATTCTAAGCCGCGTATTCTAACCACAGGAAAAACGAGGCAGTTATGGTACACACTTTATTTATTGTAAACTAGGGCAAACCAACGTTCGTTATGCTATATGATGTAAAAATTTACCTAAGAAGAATACAAGAAGCGATGCAAAAGGTGCAAGGGCGCTACACTTTCACGTATAGCCTTACGTTGACTCGTTGAGAGTGTAGTTCGAAGATTATAGTGCTCACTCTTTGGCCTTGCAAACAAAACATCCCGTAGATAGTAAACGTGGTAAAAATGACACATAAACGCTGCTTTTCTAAGGCCGGACTCAACACCCACGGCACTTGAACTGGGTCCTAACTGAAAATCAGTGCTGCATAGTTCTTTTTTGTGTAGGAAGTATGTGGCAAAATGCTGAGTTAGAGCCTTTTTCTAGGTTATGCCACATATTGCAAAGCATTCTTCTTTTATTGCTCCACTTTTTGCGTGGACAATTAAGCTGTGAAATAATTTAGAATTTAAGAATGTAATATGTGGCATTACTTAAAAATAAAGATCATTCTATCTTTCACCCAGAGGTCAGTGTTCGATCCCTGCAGCTGGACTATTGTCATGCCTACTCCTAACAGACTTTCAGATGTAAATATTGGTCGTATTTAAAAAGATAACAAACATTATTTTCAAATATTTTTAAATAATACACAGAATTTTGCTTCATTATAGGTGATGGAATGTTTTATAAAGATTATTATTCATTACTAGCAGAAGCCCGCGACTTCGTCCGCGCAAAAACCCTACTACTACCCTACCCTACTCCCACTCTACAGCTACCCTACCGTACAGGGGATGAGTAGGGACTCAACCCTTACCCTACTCTACCCCTGACCTACTCCTACCCAACCCCTACCCTACCCTACCCCTGCCCTACCCCTAACCTACCCCTACCCTACCCCTACCCTAATCCTACCGTGCCCCTAACCTACCTTACCACCCTACAACGCGACGGAAGTGGTTAAAAAATGGAGTAATTTCTCCCGTTTTCCCAACATTTCCCTTCACTGCTCTGCTCCTATTGATCGTAGCGTGATGAAAGTATACTATAACCTGCCCAAGAGTATGAAAAATAATTGTACTAAGTTTCATTAAAATCCGTCGAGTAGTTTTTGTTTCTATAAAGAAAATACAGACAGACAGACAAATATTTTACTGATTGCATTTTTGGCATCAGTATCGATCACTAATCACCCCCTGATAGTTATTTTGGAAATATATTTCATGTACAGAATAGACTTCTCTACAGCTTTATTATAAGTATAGATAGATGATTAATATATTTTTTTTTATTTTACATCTCGAAAATCCCTATTCTATTGATGAATGTATGAATGTGGTCACAAATAATGGTCATGGGAAAAGCATTCGCTCTATTTTAGGTAAAGTATATCGTCTAAGTGTCTCACAGTTCGCACTCCCGGTTTGGGCATCAGTGCATTTCCGTGCCGCACCGGTCTGGCGGGATCTCAACTATTTTCTGTATGTGTAATGTGTATATAACTAAACCATATACCGTCAATTATATCATCACTGTTACTTCCTCATTGCTTATTTGAACATCTATAAATATACGTAAATATTCGAAAACTTAAATTACATACAGTTCTCCTGATTCATTTCATTTTAAAAAGTTACGTGATAGTAGTGTTATTTTTTTTAGTAAATAATCTAAATCTAAAAGTTCCATAAAACGCATTGTTAATAACTATATTATTTCTATAACTTGTTCATTTCATGCAAAAATTGTTAGACGACAAAAGAGGTTACATTAACCACATTCGATGTTTACAACTGTCAACGGCGCGATGACAATGCGGCGACTGAACTCAGGTTTGCTAATTAGCATAGTTTTAACGTACCACTCGCGGTCTGCGTAAACCTTTCTACCTCTTTTTTCTACTAACATCATTGATTTCATGAACAAATATCCATTTTTATTTAAAATCATAGTAAATTAGTTTAAATCTCTTAAATAACAGTGCTTAGAACACGTTTGTTTTTACGCAAGATCCTACGAGTAAATACTTAAATAGATTAGAAGTAAGGTTTCGAAGAGTTAAGTCGATCGAGACGAATGCAAGACTCACTCTGTTGAATAGCGCTTTCCTATGAAAAATAGTATTGACAGGCACAGACAGATAAGCAACTATGTGGTCATAAGGATTCCGGTTTTTACTTGAATGCTACGGAACCCTACCCAGACTAGTTTTCAGCCCATCTTACCACAAATATGTTATAACGATGGCCGGTGTTATGTCACTTCACGTGAGAAGCGATCATAGACCACTGGCGAAAGCTCACGCGATGTTTCACACAACGATGTAATCTACTTAGTCATATCTAGTACATCTAGATCAGGGTTTCTCAAACTTTTGGCTCCACGAACCCCTGTTAAAATTTCCAAGTGGCAGCGAACCCCTTACTAACTAATGAACACACCCATCAGACCCCACTTTACCCCACTTTGAGAAACCCTGATGTAGATTAATTAAGGTAAATTTTCTCAAGACTAAATACTTAATAGCCTAATATTGGTCCAGGATCCGGGTAGCATTGATTACTATCAAGTTAATTTTTGTGTAAGTAGCTTCATCTTGATGATACGCTAAACTTTTTTATCCACGAAAATTCTTGAGTCTGGTAGCTAACAGGGTTACTAAGTAATAAAAAAGTCAGAGCATACGCACGAGATAACGTGCCGTGTAACCATGCAATTTGTAGGACGATGTGGCTGTTAAGTTTTCAGGCATAATATGTAAAAATAACAGTTAGTTAGTAATAATTATAATAATAGCTACCAGAATCAAGAATTTTTGTAGATAAAAAAGTTGAGCGTCTCATCAAGATGAAGCTACTCACGGAAAATTAACTTGATAGTAATCAATTGTAAAAATGCTTCTCGGATTCTGGACCAATATTTGACTATTAAGGCTCTTAAGTATTTAGTCTTGAGAAGATTCACGAAATGTTCTTCGGATCCTGGTCTATCTGTGTGTAGTTGGGAAATACACCAATTAAAAACCTACTCCGTCAAAAACTATTATGCGCAATAAAACGTGAACTATTTATCTCTCGTAATTTGCAGGCGAGGGAGGGAGGGAGAGAGGGCGCTACTGTGCCGGCATTCACTTCGACGTCTGTGTTTTTAATTGAATTAAAAATAGTATTTGTGGCGAAACTGCGATAAAGTAGTGTTAAATCGACGTGCAATACTAAAAATCATATGGACAAAGAATTATTTTACTGTGAGAGTGCGTATACTGTGCAAAAACCGTCAAAAATTAAAGGACTTGCAACGGACTTTTTTCAATTGACTTGAAGTGTAAATAATTTAGAACTTGTTAAATACAGTGAAGTGGACAAAAATAACCATCAAAAACATTATACTGTTATTGTGAACCCAAAGATTATGTGTTGCATCAAAGTGTATAACCTCAAAATAAGTATTTTTTCCGTTAAGTCATCCATCTCATATAAAAACAAATCAGCGCCATCTAGTGACGAGTAGCTCAACAAGAAAGATTTGAACACGTCTTTATAGTGAATGTAGTTTGCGCTACTTACCACAAGAGGGTGTTAGTATATAAAACGTATTAGCAACACCAACTTACATTTTACGATAAAAATGGATGAAATCAAAAATATACTTAGAAATATGCAATACGACATGAAACAACAAAAGGCTGACATGCTAGATATGAAAGAAGAACTTAAAAATACCATTATTAGCACCATAAATGAAAGGTTCCATGGTCTTGAATTAAGAACTGAGTTATTAGAGCAACAACTTGATTTGCAGAAAAATAAGATAGATAATATGGAGAGATTCATGAGGAAAAAAAATCTACTATTTTTCGGTGTCGAAGAACGTGAAAGATCATATCAGGAGCTGTTGGAAATTGTGCTAGAAATAATAAACAAGTATTTAAATATTGAATGCAACGAAAATGGCGTTGAATTTGTAAGGCGACTTGGAAAAAGAGGGGAAAATATGAGACCCATTGTCGTTACGTTAAGCACTATGGGGCTAAAAATTAAATTACTAAAAAGCAAGAAAAAGTTGACACCATCACCTTTCTACATAAAAGAAGACTTTCCTCAAGAAGTACTAAAAAAACGCAAGGAACTTCAAATAGAGCTAAATAAGGAGAGAGACTTGGGAAACAGGGCAATCATAAAATACGATAAACTTATCGTTTTAGGAACCAAAAATAGAGTAAAGGAAAATGTCTCAAATGAACACAGTGAACAAGGGAAAAACGAAAAGAAAAGGAACTCATCAGAATCACCAGAATCACTGAGAGGCTCTAGCATTAGCGGAAACAAGAAACAGGCAACAAAAACAAAAACTACAAAAAACATGAACATGACAAATTACCTGTTCAAAAAACCAACGCTTAATTTTCAAGGATCCTCCTCCCAGCCAATACCCCAACAAAACAATAAGGAAACAACACAATAACAATTAGCGCGAACCCCTCTCTACTCCAGTCTCCCAAGACGGCTGGTCACCGCGGGAGAACCAGACCGAAACCCTCCAGAGATAAATAATTTAGTAACAAAAAACCGAAACTTATTTTATATAGCTACATACAATGTAAGAACTCTATCGACTCATGCACACCTCCTAGAGCTATTAGTCGCACTAGAAAATACAAAGTTCGACATTATCGGCTTGTCGGAAGTGAGACGTCTGGGCAACACTATACAAGAATATGAAAACATAATTCTATACTATATAGGACAAACCCCAGGACTATACGGTGTAGGATTTCTCGTAAATAGGTATCTTAAACACTTTATAGAGAGTTTCATTGGCTTATCAGAACGAGTGGCGCTCTTGAAATTAAATATAAACGGATTTAAAATAAGCCTTATACAAGTATACGCGCCGACAGACGGAGCCACTGACGAAGCAAGAGAAGCTTTCTATGACACTCTCGAAAGAGCTGTAAAATTATCTGATGAAAACATGATAGTTATGGGCGACTTTAACGCACAAATAGGGCAACCGACACGCGAAGACAGTCAAGTTATAAGCAAATATGGATACGGCAAAAGAAACTGCAGTGGCGAACGACTGATTCAGTTTGCACATGAAAATAACCTCAGTATAATGAACACTTTCTTTAAAAAGAAAAACAAACAAAGGTGGACATGGAGATCGCCCGATGGAAATACCAAAAATGAACTAGACTACATACTTACTAACATACAGAAATCAGTGCAAAACATAGAAGTACTAAATATTCAGTATCCTTCAGATCACAGGTGCGTCAGAGCAACTTTTAACTTAAAATCTATTAAAAAAAGAAGAAACAAATACTCAAGTTGCCCGAAAAGCACTTTGAAAAGTACTGCAGAAACGTCCAGATACTTAGAAACACTGAGCTCATATCAAGAGGTTCTTAACCATCATGAAGACGACACAGTCCAGACCTATTACAATAAAATAATAAACGCTATTGAGAATAGTCTAAAAACGGCTGTTTCACCTAGCAATAAAAAGATACATTGTAGTGTTATATCTGAACGCACAAGAAGGCTAATAACGCGTAGAATAGACCTACAAAAGACCAAACCTAAATCAAGATCAATGAAAAACGAACTAAGTGCTCTCTACAAACTTATAAGCAAGTGTATAAGACATGACTACAATAACCACCGACACCAAACCATAGAAAGACACCTCAATGCATCAGGAAGCTTAAAAAGAGCATACAAAGCATTAAAACCACATAAGACGTGGATTGAGGGTCTCAGCGAATCAGATAGAGTCACACAAAATAGAAAAAATATACTCCATATAGCCACTACGTTTTACAAAACCTTATATGATGCCCCAGAGATAGAAAACGCAAGTACTCTACATTTTCATATGTCTCAGGAAAAACATATTAACACCACGGAAATAAATCCAGTAGAAGAAATAGAAATAATAAGAGAAATTAAGCACCTTAAAGTAGAGAAAAGTCCAGGGCCGGACAAAATAACTAACGAAGCTATAAAAGCGGCTTATACCATTCTTGCCACACCTCTGATGATTCTCTTCAATAAAATACTAGACACCTCTATAACGCCTCAGCAGTGGTCAGAGTCAGATATTATATTGTTATATAAAAAGGGCAATCCCAACGACATAAGCAACTACAGACCCATAAGCCTTCTGCCGTCGATATATAAACTTTTCTCTTCAGTTATAAAAAATAGAATAATCTCTACACTTGATTCACATCAGCCAATAGAACAAGCAGGCTTTCGAAAAGGATACTCTACAGTAGATCACATTCACTCGGTAGAGCTACTTATTGAGAAGTACCAAGAGTACCAACGACCACTCTACATAGCGTTTATAGATTACCAAAAAGCGTTTGACTCTATACTCCATTCATCAATATGGGAAGCTCTGTACTCGCAAAATGTAGAGGCCAAATACATTAGAGTGATAAAAAACATTTATAAAAACAACACCAGTAGAGTAAGGCTAGAGTCAACAGGAACCCCTATTCCAATTAAAAGAGGAACCAGACAAGGGGACCCGCTGTCACCAACGATTTTCATTGCAGTACTAGAGACCGTTATAAACAAGTTAAACTGGAATACGATGGGCTTAAATATAAACGGAAATTATATAAACCATTTGAGATTCGCTGACGATCTAGTCTTGCTCTCTGAAAACAGCCTAGAGCTAGAGCATATGATATACACGCTGCAACAATCGAGCCGACAGTCTGGCCTAGAAATCAACTTCAAAAAAACAAAATTGATGACAAATGCATTAAAAAATGAAATTAAAGTTGAAAATACTTCGATAGAGTTTGTCGATTCGTACATTTATCTGGGCAAGCAACTCTCTTTTGATAATAAAAGTAACGAGCAAGAAATTGAAAGAAGGATAAAAGGGACATGGAAGAAATATTGGAGCCTTAAAGAAATTTTCAAAAGTCAAATGCCAACAAAAATTAAGAGAAATGTCATGAACACCTGTCTCTTACCGTCTCTCACATACGCCTGTCAAACATGGAAATTCACGCGAAATGTCAAGAACAAAATAAATTCATGCCAACGGAGCATGGAAAGAAGTATGATGAAAATCCGAAAAATTCAAAAAATTCGCAACTCTACTATAAGAGAAAAAACAGGAGTAATAGACGCACTAAACTATTCTATGAGATTAAAATGGAGATGGGCGGGCCATGTAGCAAGAATAAATGACGATAGATGGACTTCTCGGCTAACGGCATGGACAGGGCCTGTAGGTGCTAGAAAAAGAGGAAGACCTAGAAGTAGATGGGCAGACGACATTGAAAGGACGGCTGGAAAACAGTGGAGGAAAAAAGCCACAGATAGAGAGTACTGGTCATCTCTGGAGGAGGCCTTCACCCTCAAATAGAGGGGTTCGCACAAAATTTTTTTACAAAAATTTAAAAATTGTAATTTATTTTTTTATAAATTTTATTAACACTAATATGTATATGTGCTTACTTATGTGCGAAATAAAAGGCTTTTTATTTTTTATTTTATTTATTATAATTTGCAGGCAATAAAAAGTATGTACAAGTCTTGTTGCGTTAGCAATAATCGCTACAACAGGTTCAAATTAAGAGCAAATCTCGTGTTGACTAAGTATACTGATTATTGAGAACTGATTAAATAGATTGTTGCATTGGTGTGCTACCAAACATCACCTATTGGTTTTAAGAGTGTTCAATATGTAATTTGGTGGTTACAAATGGTTCTGGATCTCAGATTCTAGAAAAGTTAGGAGGCTGATATTTGGGTAAATGATATTTCAAAGTGTTAACTTCGTTATGACTATACAAAATACACAATTTGTAAAACTTTTCTCGATAGTTTATTTTTTTGAAAAATACATGTTTTGCTCACATTTTGCTTTCAATATCAGGAAAAGCAAACTTATTTTCTTCAATTTTTGTTTTGTATAGAAAATTAGATATATATCTTGAACATGGCCATTTTGTTTTTCGTTATGTTGTTTAATTTACTTGCAATTAGGTAAAAAATGGTTTTGGTGCTCATGTCATAAAATTTGCGTCGCGCGTCAATCGCTCCGTGCTTTTCACTCACGTGAAAGTCATAATTCGGCGTCTCGCTTGCGCTTCGAATTTTATCCATATCGTACCGACGCGCTACGCGCTCTTAATATACGTTCACTGCCTATGATGTAGGAAGGGTACCTTTTGCGGACGTATTGTTTTAATTATAACTCGCAGAACCCCCGCGGTTTCTGTGGGAATACGGGAATAGAATAGGGAAGCCTAATACCAAGTACAGTATAGGTCGTTGCCTAAGACACTTTCAAATTAATAACGTTGCTTACTATTGGTAAAGGAATTTTCAAAATCAGTTCAGTAGATCCAGAGATTACCCCGTACGACCTCAAAAACTTTACCTCTTTATAATACTAGCTGACGCCGCGCGGTTTCACTCGCGTAGTTCTCGTTCACGTAGAAATACGGGGATAATATATAGCCTATAGCCTTCCTTGATAAATGGGCTATCTAACACTGAAAGAATTTTTCAAATCTTATCAGTAGCTTCTGAGATTAGCGCGTTCAATCAAATAAACAAACAAACTCTTCAGCCTCTTAATATTAGTACAGATTAGAATAGACAAATAATAAATTACTCTAATTTGAAACTATTATATTGTGTACTCATTAAACCTAATAGTTTCAACTGTTTCAACCTATAATATCAACGTGTGTTAAACTTCTGTCAAGTTTTTCATCCACCACCACCACATCTCCATTAGTTGAGTTTTCACCATTAAGTTCAACATTTTCACCACAAAGTGTGGTTAATCAGCTTCACTTCAGTGAAGCGGAGCTAAGAGAAAACATAGATTATTCATAGATTATTAGATCAGAATCTTGATTATTTTCTTCTCACGTTATTTTTAATAGTAGTTTCGATACGGATTACATTCTTTGGTAAACTGTTGGGTTATTTGCTAACCCAGTTTCCAAAATAGTAGCCTTTTAGTCTAGTAGAGATTTATAGATCCTGCGAACATTTTTTAAAATGGAAACAAAATAATAACCGATAGTTCCTTCGACGCGCAATAAAATTCTCATGAAGACGTATTGTTTTTCTTTACTACAAACCAATAACGAAAAGCAAAAATGCTCCTCCCAGCTTTTTGATAATAACTTAAAAACCGTAAGTAATACTGTAAATCTGACAGAGATCCTTAAGAAAGAGAAAAAATATCTGTAAGGAGGAGAAAACTGCATCTAAATCGGTTCACTCGTTTAAGTACTACGTTGCCACCTCTTTTTTTTGCGACAGGGGTTAAATACACACAGGGACAGCCTTCAATCCTTTCTACTGGTATATACTCGTAATTCAGTCGTAATTTCCTACATTTCGTCCTCGACATTAAGCGCCTCTAGACTCACCGACTCAGCCCAATTATGTTCATCGACCGATCGATCAACGAAACCTATTAGATATATTTACAGATACCGATCTAATCGTACTTTAGCGTTAATTTTCTTCAATTGTGATTGTATGTAACGGACAAGGTCTCTGATCGAGATAATGTTGTGTTTGCTTGGCTGCCCATTGAGTGCTTGTTTATGGTGTTATTCTACCAATGTGTTGGTTTAAACTTGAAGGTTGGCTTGTCCCTTTAATAGGGTTTAAATCTTGTCCATTTTATTTTTTGGTTAGTAAATCAAAACATATTTGTCAGCACCTATTATAATATCTAGAAAATATAAAAAAAAATTTTGTTTGTATAAATTTATAATTTTGTTTGTTTATATAAATTTATTTTGATTACCTTATGTTGGCTTGTTTGTAAAGGATGTAGTTAATGCTCAACGACATATTATTATTATTTGCGTCGTTTTGCAAGCGATGTGTTTTTTTTTCATTTGACATGCGACCAAAGACATAAGTTGCATGGCGTAATGGCGAGATTAAGCGCCCTGCCCGAAATCATTTATATTGATCGCTAGCTGCCGCCGCGAGGTTTATCCCGCTTGGTTCCCGTTCCCGTAGAAATACGGGGATAATATATAGTCTATAGCCTTCCTCGATAAATGAGCTATCTACACTGAAAGAATTTTTAAAATCGAACCAGTAGTTCCTGAGATTAGCGCGTTCAATCAAACAAACAAACTCTTCAGCTTTATTATATTAGTATAGATTGAGGACTTCTAGAATATTAATACCGATAATTACAAAACAAGTTATATTATGTTCTTACACATATTGAGTTAGCACATAGAGGTTAGAAGTTTACCTCAACGTTCCGCCTGCAGCAAAGTTTACCAATACGAAAGTTCGCCAAAGCATGATTTAACCGGCTCGAGATGACAGAATCATATCTATAGTATATTACGTTACAAGGACAGAGGTTAACTAGTTTTTTTTATTGAACCGCTTGTGCAAATCGCACATTGAAATGTATGTCATAATTAAGTACCGTAAGTAGAGTAACTTACATAGTAATTAATCAGTTTGTTATTTATTGTATGGTTAGTTTAACGAGATACAAGATTAAGGATAATAGAATAAAATTGATAGATATTCTATTTTGGGTAAGACAGTTTGGTTTTAGTTTTTTATAGAAAGGTTCTACACCTTACAGGCGCGTTTGTGTACCTAGTGGGAGTTTTCAATATTTTCATACTGTTACTATCACGTTGACGTAAACGCGAATTTATATGTAATTGAAACAGTTGTGCAGTAGTGCCACTAGATGGGCTGTTTCAATTCCTAAGAAATTCGCGTTTACGTTAACGTAATAGTAACATTATCAAGCTGCCACTAGGCCCTCTGAGAGAGTGTCAGCAAAGCAAAACCATGTTTAAAAAAATACTAGAACCGCTGTTTCATCCACGTAGTTCCCGTTCCAGTGAGAATACGGGGATAAAATATAACTTGTAACAATCTCAAATAACGTGGCTTTTGAGTGGTCAAAGTATTTTGAAAATAGATTCATAGATTCACAGATTACCCCTACGATACCACAAACTTTACCTCTTTACCTCTACCTCGCTCCACGAAATATCTCCCATTATAAAGACTATTTACGTGTTATTCCAGATGGCAATAACCTGCGACTGTCCCATGGCGCAGCCGGGGCCGACACTCGCCGCGACGTGTGGCGGCGGCGCCTTCATGCTGTTCATGGGGTTGCTCGAGGTGTTCTTGCGGAGCCAGTGCGACTTGGAGGACCCTTGTGGTAGAGCACAGGTATGTACATCAATATCGGACTATTCAGGCCTCTTTATAGGAGAGACTATTTTATACTTAGACCCACTACGCTGCTACAAAGTGGGTTAGCTAGCGTTAGGTGCGTTGGTTAATCTTTTCACGGCCATTATCAGAAGATTTTAGTCCATTTATTTAGCAACTATCATATATAATATATACAACAGGTTATTCAGGCCTCCTTATATGAGAGACTATTTTATACTTAGACCCACTACGCTACTACAAGTGGATTAGCAAGCGTTAGGTGCGTTGGTTAATCTTTTCACGGCCATTATCAGAAGATTTTAGTCCATTTTTTAGCCACTATACATATACAAGTTTAGTTTAAAATTATACTAAAACTATCTACTTAAATTGACTACCTAAACCTATATATAAACTACATATGTATTATAAAAATAAAAAAGGGAAATATACTAAATTTAAATTATATCTAGGGACTTATCGTAGAATTCGTCCGAATCGATGTTTGCATTTGCATGCATTATTATGCGCTCCGAGGCTTGTGTGTATGATGCATAAGTATGCATCTATTAAAATAAATTTCCAAAGTAAAGCACAAGAATTTGATGAGTTCTGATGGATTTTAGCGAATATTTGTATGAATGGAATGTTTATGGGTTTATGCACGGTTTATAAATAGAACTGGACACGGTAGATGACAATATTACTTACTCTGTCTATGCCAACCCATGTGGAGTTATCACGGCGTCAAAACGTAGTCGACGTCACGCAATCATCTAGATCAGAGGTTCCCAAACTATTTTGTCTCATAGACCACTTTCTCTAGCTAGCTAGCTGCTCCCGGTGGACCCCATGCAGCTATTTGCCAAATTTCGACAAAATGTGTATTTAAAAATAGGTATGGAAATTTGCGTTGCGCCTCAGTTCCATACAAATTAACAACAAAAGTAACAGTTTTCGAAAAAAAAGTGAGATTTTATTTCTGAATTAATTAATTTATTCAATAAATAATTTATTAATTAATTTAGAGAAAAAAATATCACTTGTTTTATTTAGATACCGCCTCATTTGAACTAGATGAAACTAGATGAAATTTCATGGAAACTAGAAAAAAAATGGGTTTTTTGTCAAACCAACGTAGACCCCTGTTGAGTCTCTCGTGGACCCTCCGAGGTCTACCTAGATCACTATGGGAGCCAATAATCTAAATGAACCGCAAGAGTAAATGTTACGTATGTCCTAAATGATCGATCGCAGCGGGTCATAGCAGTCGGTCTCAAATCAACCGCAAATCATCGCCGGCAGCGGTTGGTTGCGACGTACCTCGACGACGGTGCTTCGTGAAATGACACGTAACTATCAGGGCTATGAACTAGTGAATTGGTGATATTAATAACACCAAAATCATTGTCATATTAAAGAGCTGTGATAGCCCAATAGATATGACCTCTGCCTTCGATCCAGAGGGCATAGGTTCGAATTCAGTGCGCCCTTCATACACCACCAACTTTTCAATTACGTGCTTTTTAAGATATTCGTTACGTGTCTCAAACGGTGAAAGAAAAACATCGTGAGGAAACCTGCATATACCTGAGAATTTTCTTAATTATCTACGAGTGTGGTGTCTACCAATCCGCATTTTGTCCCAGCGTGGTGGACTATTAGCCTAACCTGACAAACTGAGAGGGATTCCGTGCTCTACAGTGAACCAAATATTGGTTGTTAATGATGAATCAACCTACTTTATCAGCCCACTTCAAGTTCAGGGCTCCCTCCTTATACAAAGAGGGGTTTAAGAAGCTTAGAACCACGCTTATTCAATGCGGATTGGTGGGGTTTAATATGCCTTTAATTGAAACATCGTGAAGTCGTGGTCCGATTCCCGCCCGCTAGGGTAAATGTCGTACCCATGTCATTCCCGTGCATTTTTCTAGTTTTCGAAGCGTTTGCCATCGTTGAAAGAGAATCAACGAGCCATTTGACTACTAGGCTGATTCGACGACTTATGACCTATCGCACCGGAAAACGCAGTGTTGGTCGACCCCAGTAGATGACCCGATAACATCAAGCGTATTGCAGGGAGCAGTGGATGCAGGCTACTCGAGGTTTTCAAAGTTCTTACAAATGGCATATTCCCAACAGTGCACGTCTATCGGTTGCTAATGATAATGTAAAGTAAAAAACAATTTTAAAATATTTTTTTTTATTGAAATAACATAATATGTAGACAGCCCTGACAATTTATTACAGCAATACTGCACGTAGATCGAGCCTACAGGCATAGCAATGAGACAACTCGCGTCTTTTGTTCCAAATATCTTCCGTAATCAGCATTATTATGTAAAATTCGCGTAATTTATTTAGCTTTGGACACTAGATCCAACTGATTACGATGCTGCCTAAACTTTTTTGTTCGATCGTGATTCCTCTGAAATAGTTAATCGTTAACGGTCACGGAGTTTTTATAACTAAATAATCGTGACAGTTTTTATTAATAACTGAAATTTAATGATTTCGTAATTGATTACATAATGTATGAATTAAATGTAATGAATTCATCGTGATCGGTAGTAATTGTAATAAAGCTGCCTAGAAAAAAATTAACGTAATATATTCAAAAAATCGCATATTTTGACGTTCTCAAAGGTATCAAATCTTATGGGCCTGGGTATAGGGGACAGTCCTATAGCTTGTTAGTAGCAAGTTCGTTGATGATATGCGGGCGACGGGGGGAACGGATTGCGCGGGTGTAAAATCGAGCGCGCGGGGGTAGAGGGAAGGACTGCGCGGGTATGAAGTCGTGCGAGCGGGGCATCGCTGCCCCCCTCCCGGCCATTGGGAGTGTTACGAACGAATTTGCCAAGCTATAAAACGTTAAGTACTTGCCAAATGATATTAAGTACTTGCCAAATGATACTTAACATCGTTATAGACCACATGTAGGTTAAAGAAAAGGTCTCAAAACTATACATTTTTAATTTAAATCTTAAAAACATATAGTCTGAAATTTGGGAAAATCTCGACAAAATCTGCGCAATTCGATTCCTGAACTATTTATAATGATCCTACATACGGTACAGAACCATTGATGGACGAGTCCGAATCACACTTGTCCATTATTTGGTTAATAAATAAACAACATTAACGTGTTTATAATCTGGCAAGTTCGTTGATAACACTCCCATGATATGCGGGCGACAGGGGGAAAGACTGAGCGGGTGTGAAATCGTGCGTGCGGGGAAGTGACGTGCATCAGTCGTGGGTTTTTCATTCATCGCTACATGCCCCCCCCCCCGGGAATGTTACGAACGAAGTTTTCATGCTATAACATTATGACAATCGCTGATACGCACACAACAACTGATAAGTTCACAAAGTACACGTATTCAATCACATCTAACAACTTATCGTTCACACAAGTGTGTGAAATGTTAATGCTCATAAATGAAAATAATTATATCTTTGCAACGGCAACGTATCGCTATATTACGTTAGAATTTATCATCAGATTGTTATACAATCACCGGGAAGTGTGAGAACGGAAATAGAATTGGAAGATAACTGCTTGAGACTTTATTGTTGTAAGCTTTCATTTGTTTTAATAGTTTAATTAGGTAATATAATTAGATCGTGACGACCTTGTCGGTCGAATCAGAAATGAGGAGATCCGCAGAAGAACCAAAGTCACCGACATAGCTCAACGAGTTGCGAAGCTGAAGTGGCAATGGGCGGGGCACATAGTGCGAAGAGCCGATGGACGTTGGGGTCCCAAAGTGCTGGAATGGCGACCCCGCACTAGTAAGCGCAGTGTTGGCCGACCCCCCACCAGGTGGACTGACGACATCAAGCGAGTCGCAGGGATTCGCTGGATGCAGGTGGTGCTCAGTATCGTGATGTTTGGAAGTCCCTACAAAAGGCCTATGTCCTGCAGTGGACGTCCATCGGCTGATATGATGATGATGATGATGATGACCTTGTCGGTGCAAGTATCCGAATGAAGGGATCGTTGATTTTTATCTTTCTTTCAATATTAAAAAAGCTTCATTTAGCTGTTTAGAATAGAATAGAAAATACTTTATTTGTTAACATAACACATTGAAGACTTAAAACTAATACATGTACTGATACTTATAACTATTATTTATAGAATTAAATGTGTTGTGCCAATAAAATGGATCCGACTCAGCTAGAATGTTGCGGGTACATCACTACCTACAACGCTGATATTCTGCCAGATCCTAGTGAGAGAAGAACAGAACATAGAAACTTAGCTTATAAACCTAATTTAAGAGTAAATAGAGAAAGCAGTGTAAAACCATTATGAAAGAAAACAAAATTTAAATATAGAAAACAAAAATTATAAATAACGTTAATAAAGAAACCCTACATACTTACACACTTACAAACAAACTTTCGGATTTATAATATTAGTGTGATTTATATATCATATTACCTTAATCACTTAAGCTAAACGAAAAACTAACGTTATCATGTTTCAGGACGAGCAGGCCCAAATAAGACTCGCTTAGACTTCGCTTAGAGTGGGGAAAATTTGACTTTGAATTTGTTATTTACAGTACCGTCGTCACATGGACTCGGTGTATGACTTCATAGTGGTGGGAGGTGGATCGGCTGGCTCCGTGGTAGCAGCTCGGTTGTCCGAAGTGCCCGAGTGGAGAGTGCTGCTACTGGAAGCTGGTAATGGAATTACAACATCATCCTATACCTTAAAATGAATCTAATTGCCAGAAATTTAAAATTACCAGGGACACTGCGCTTGGTCCCTTGAAGAGAAAACAAAGAGCAGTGTTGGTCGACCCCCCATTAGGTGGACTGATGACATGAGCGGGTTGCTGGGAGCCGCTGGATGCTGGCGGCTCCAGACCGTTGTGCTTGGAGGTCCATGCAAGAAGCCTATGTCCAGCAGTGGACATCCATCGACTGATAATGGTGATGATGATAATGGTGAGAGCCAGGAAGTTGACAGGGCAGCGTTCGGGAAACTTCGCAACATTTTTTCGTCGTCGAATTGGACGTTGAGGACCCAAGGTGCTGAAATGACCCCGTACCAGAAAGAACAGTGTTGTTCGCCCCCCCCCCCTATTGGATAGACCGAGGATATCAAGCGCATTGCAGGGAGACGCTGGATGCTGGCTGGAGTCTGGTCTTTGCATGTCCTTGCTGGATGCCTGGGTCTAGCATGGACGTCTGTCGTCGTGGTTGCAACAGTATCATCTTTACAAAAGTCAAGTCTGTCAGTGAGTTGACTGGTTCGGAAGATAGCTGGCAAAAAAGCGGAACTTATTTCTGCAAATAAAACAGTCATCATAATTAGCTACACATACTCGGCTCACGAGAAAAAAAAATAGCGGAGTATTTTAAGCAAGGATTTCAACCATTAATCATCTGGATTTTCCATATTTTTAGGTTTTGACGAGCCCACAGGTGCTCAAGTGCCATCTATGTTTCTGAACTTCATCGGGTCCAGCATCGACTGGGGATACCAAACGGAACCAGAACCCGCCGCTTGTCTCGGGGAAAAGGACAAAAAATGCTATTGGCCTAGAGGAAAGGTAACTACTTTTTTTTTAATTCTTATTAGACTTGCGCTTGACTACAATCATGACTGTATGTATGTTTTTTTATGTATGTCCAGCGATATTAACTCCCATTCATTATATGATCCAGGTACTAGGCGGTACATCAGTTATGAACGGCATGATGTACATCAGAGGATCCCGCAAGGATTACGACGACTGGGCGGCGGCTGGGAACGAAGGCTGGGCCTACGAAGATGTGCTGCCTTACTTCCTCAAGTCCGAAGACAACAAGCAATTAGACAAGATGGACAGGGGCTACCACGCGACCGGAGGACCTTTGACTGTGTCTCAATTTCCCTACCATCCACCTTTGAGTTACAGTCTTATTAAAGCCGGAGAGGAACTAGGTACATACTTGGATATTGTGTTTGAATTTGTCATCACTGAAAGGTTGTCGTCCCCGTCCGCTGAACTTTGTCGTACTCCTAACACAGTCTTTTCCGACTAATTGGAGGGGAGTGGTCACATTTAAAAGATATGGCAAATATTATTTTGAAAAAAAAAGTGTCCCATTCCCGTAATCTCAATTTTTTTGTACAACAGTAATTATTATCATTGCTCAACGCGACCAGTTCAATCTTAAAGCTACTGTTACACATGCTCATTTCAAGCACGAAAGCATGCATGAAACAATTGACCAGTTGCTACTTATTACCATGTGTATCGCAACATTGCTAATAATGAGCATGCTTATTTCGAGCTTGCTCAAGAGCGTCAGCGTCAGCGTCGTGCAATTTATGAGCATGCTACTTGTTGCGCGGGTGGAAGGGGTGTGCTTTTAGCGCGTCTGAACAGGTTTTCTTATTAAGTATGCTAGTCGATCAGCATTACTATTCTGTATTCTCTTCACCCTCATCTCTCTTTGTCTAACACGATACTATAGACAGAGAGCGATAGATACAAATTAGCATGTGTAATTGGAATGTTTGCTTTGGACTTGCAAAAAAGCATGCTTATTGCTAGCAAATGTAAACTGCATAGCAGCATACTTAATAGCACCTTTTTAGCATTTTAGAGCATGTGTAACAGTACCTTAATTATATTTTTTGTTGATTGCTCTATCTTCTATGTTCTAGACATTTCAAGCAATTTCCGTACACAAGTATTTTTTTATAAACAGGGTATCAAGCGGTGGACTTAAACGGAGAACATCACACTGGTTTCTCCATCGCCCAAACGACGAATCGCAACGGGTCCCGCCTGAGCGTCGCCCGCGCCTTCCTCCGCCCAGCCAAGAACCGCCCCAACCTGCATGTGATGCTCAACGCGACGGTCACCAAGGTGCTCATCAACCAGACCACCAGACAAGCCTACGCTGTGGAAGTGAGGAACAGCTTCGGTGGCACGGAAGTTATATTTGCCAATAATGAAATTATTATAAGGTATATATGTCTGTTTGTTTCTAATTTATATTATACTTACTATTGTAATGTGGGTTTTTAGATAATTAACAGATAAAGATGTAGTTTAAACGTTTGAAGAAGTTGATAATGACTGGGACCGGCGGCTTATCATTATTTTCAAGGCTCGGGGGTGTAGCAGTTTCACTTAGGTAATTACGACCCAGGACTCAGGCCCAAGACCCAGTATTTACTAGATACATGAGTATTAAGTACAGTTATGTCTTTTACTTCGGCGGTTCACCTTCTTCTCGACACCGTCGATCGTGAACCTCCGAATCCAACTCGGCTGGGCCGCATTCGGAAACTTCGCGTTATCTTTTCGTCCGAATTCCTCAGTGCCTGAATACAAAAGTCTTCGAACAGTGCATGTTGCCAGTGATGAGCTATGGTTCCGAGACTTGGTCGCTAACTATGGGCCGCATAAGAAAGCTCAGAGTCACACAGCGGGCGATGCTCGGAGTATCTCTGCGTGATCATCGAATCAGAAATGAGGAGATCCGCTGAAGAATTTAAGTCACCGACATAGCTTAACGTGTCGCGAAGCTGAAGTGGCAATGGGCGGGGCACATAGTTCGAGGGGCTCCAGGTAAAGGAATGGCTGCCCCGTACCAGAAAACGCAGTGGTCGACCCCCCACCAGGTGGACTGACGACATCAAACTAGTCGCAGGTATTCGCTGGATGCAGGCGGGTGTGCGAGTGCAGTATCGTGATGATAGGAAGGCCTATGTCCTGCAGTGGACGTCCATCGGCTGATATGATGATGATGCTGATGGTATTCACTTAAAAGTACCTACCAAACGGATATTGCATTAAGATTTACAAAGAAGTAACAATTTGTTATATACTCAGAGGCACAATTATCCGCGCCCATTTTAATATACTGGCGTCATATTAAACAAAATAGAAAGTCAAGCAGGAAAGTATTTTCAGAAATGGATACCGACTAACGATATAATATTATGGTCCCATTCCGCCAGAGGGACATATCTACTACCGTCATTGTAACAATCTTAACACTAAACGACGCACTGTTTTCAGCGCCGGTGCAGTAGCGTCACCCCAAATCCTCCAGTTGAGTGGTATCGGAGACCCTGAAGTCCTCTCCCGCGCGGGGGTCAAACTGGTCCACAACCTGCCAGCCGTGGGGCGTAACCTGCACAACCATGTCGCCCACTTCCTCAACTTTCACGTCAACGATAACAATACGACACCACTTAATTGGGCAACCGCTATGGAGTATTTGTTATTCAGAGACGGACTCATGTCAGGAACAGGTAATACTTGAAACACTAATAAAGTCAACAAGCGAGACGAAGATCTAAGCTATTAATTACTAACTCATCAAAAGTATTGTCAATAATCAATAATCATTTATTTCAATTAGGTTTAGTTTACAAGCACTTTCAAATTGTCAGGTAGGTTATTAATATTATAAAATAATGGTGATAATAATTAGTCGAAAACTTAAATTAAAACGAGGGTCCCAAATGCGCCTTGGTCCGAGAAGAGCCCACAACAAACTTAGCCATTTTTTTTTCTTTTTTAGTTTATCACCATTTAACAATAGGTATAGGTATAAGTAGCCAGTCATGTAATACATTTCATTTCCAAGTTTTTTTATCGTTTATATAACACTATAATACGACTTTTCTATAAGCTTGCGTTTAATAAAAACTTTGAACTTATTGGTATTCTTTAAAATCTATCAATCAAATAAAATCGTTTAATCAAGTGCAAACAGCAAGAAAAGATCTATTCTTCTTGTACCTAAATTCAATAAAGTTTCTCTGATTCGTAAACCATGCCTTTGAGACAAAAGTGAATAGACATATTCTGATACTTTGTCCCACCTCTCAGAAGGCTACATCTCCATTCACCATCAGGTGAGATCGTGGTAAAGAACTAAAGAGCTAGCCTTATTTAATGTTAAAAAAAACACAAGATAAGTACGGATTCACACGTTTGTTATTTCCAGGAATATCGGAAGTAACAGCTCTCATCAATACGAAATATTCGAAACCGGCGGACGACAATCCAGATGTCCAACTGTTCTTCGGCGGATTTTTAGCGGATTGTGCGAAGACTGGCATGGTTGGGGAGAAACTTGGCGACGGCTCCCGCAGTGTGCAAATGTTCCCAGCCGTCCTACATCCCAAGAGCAGAGGCAAACTCGAAATTGGCAGTGCAGATCCATTTGCCTATCCCAAAATTTATGCAAAGTAAGATTTACGCACATACCTACCAATTTATGGAATACTTACATTTTTAGTACTTTACATGTAGATTAAGAACTTATAACGGCCAGATTATCTTCGTTTTATGAAAGCTGAAAGTGTCTTTCGTGCTCCTATAACGGTAAATACAGTAGATAGACAATTATTGAATTCGGACCGTACTTGCTCTAGACTTTCTATCTATCTAGATATCTAGACTCTCAATATTCTCCAAATATTATATAAAGCAATTTTTATATATTTTCTACCAGGTAGATACTACATGACAATAAAAAGATCAAACTTTGAAGGTCTTTAGCAAAGGATGATATGACATGATTAATTCACTTTTCTTTATAAGACTAGGTATGCTGACGAAAATATTAAAACAAAATACTAAAACGGTTACAGTTTTTTCCAACTTTAGATATATCATACCTGCTTGCCCATAGTGGAAACGTACGACGAACGAACGGAACAAACTTTAAGCTTTTATAATAAAGTATGTGTGGCTATCATAGACCTTCGTTCTATATCGTTATATTTTTATTCACAGCTACCTTACTCACCCGGACGACGTCAAAACACTGGTCGAAGGCATCAAGTTTGCGATAAAACTGTCAGAAACGAAAACCCTCAAGAAATACGGCATGAAACTTGACAAGACACCAGTAAAAGGTTGCGAAAAGATCAAGTTTGGGTGCGACGCTTACTGGGAGTGCGCGGTGAGGATGCAGACTGCTCCGGAGAACCACCAGGCTGGATCCTGCAAGATGGGACCGAGGGGAGATCCTACAGCTGTAGTGGATAACTTACTGCAAGTTGGTGTTACATTCTCTTCCTTACTGCTTAGGTTCTAGCATGTAATATAGCCTAGAGAGCAGTGATATCCCAGTGGTATGACCTATGTGTTCTAATTTGGCACGGGGGCAGATAGACAATAAAACTTCTTCTTGAGCTTGAATCACATTTATGTAATAATATTTAACATTTATAAAATACAACAATTAATGTAATTTATAATTTAACATGGCGATGACAAAAAGGTCAAAAGAGTAAGAGTGACATCTCGACAGAGTTGCCAGAGTGCAAAAATAAACAGTGTTGTCACATTTAATAGGAGCAATAATTTAGGGCGTACATACCTTATAGATACATACATACACACAATTCAACACTCTGAAAATCGAATCAATAAATCCTGAGCTGATGTTTTAAGCTTAGATACCCATCTATTAGTCAAATATATTCTCATTAATTTAGGAACGAGTTGATTAAAATTATTATTACTTGTAAATTGACTGGCCTAACTTTTATTTTGATTGTTGATAAATATTCCACAGCAAGTTTGGCTAATTACGTTTGCCGACGCAGGGGTGTCGAGAAGATTATTAATTTAATTATTTTATTATTATTAATTTAATTAAAGACATTACAAATCTATTTAAAACTAGTAACGATAACGGTCGAGGTGTGAAATAGAGTGTCCGGTAAAATTATGTTCCCAGACATTCTACACGTTTTGCAGATTCGGCGGTTTAGTTGCTACACGTGTAAGTAAGGCTGCGGTTCCAGCACGAGCGGAGCGACGAGCGTAGCGAATATTGCAGCATAGTACCGCGGCATGTAACAGGCTTTAGTATACAAGCTATTTGTTGTCTCCCAGGTGCAGGGCATCGACAGACTCCGGGTAGCAGACGCGAGTATAATGCCTGCGGTGACTTCGGGCAACACTAACGCCCCTACCGTCATGATCGGCGAGCGAGCTGCAGACTTCATCAAGAAACGCTGGCTGGGAGCTAGCAATGTAAGTTTATTATCTGGCTATTTTAACAGCCCACTTAGTGCTAGGTCTCTCTGCTTAAAGGAAAATCAACCAATGATGTTAGAAGAAAAAAGAAGTAGATATGTTAAACGTGGACCGCAAGTGGCATTTCAAACTATGCTAATTAGCAAAGCTGAGCTCAGTCGCCGCACTGTACGGTGTTTGACGGCCTCCGTGGCGCAGTGGAATGCGCGGTGGATTTACAAAACGGAGGTCCTGGGTTCGATCCCCGGCTGGGTCGATTGAGATATTCTTAATTGGTCCTGTCTGTCTGTAACTATCATTCATTTTTATTGAAAACTATCGTACCGGAACGCTAAATCACTTGGCGGTACGTCCTTGCCGGTAGGATGGTAACTAGCCACGGCCGAAGCCTCCCACCCATACCTGGATCAATTAAGAAAACCTCAATTTGCCCAGCCAGGGATCGAACCCAGGACCTCCGTCTAGTAAACCCACTGCGCCACGGAAGCCGACAAAATGTGATGATAATATGATGTTCCTTTCCAGGCACCGTATCCTGTGAGCGGTGAGGGTGGCGTCTCCAACTTGCTCTCAGCGAGTGAAACCCGTTACCCAGGGTGGCAATTATGGGGTTGACTCAACCTTAAACCCGCCTAAGAAGAATTATCACCAGCCGCCAATTGTTCACAATATTTTTGTTTACATCTGTACAAATTAGAAAAAATAGATTTAAGTAAATAAATATGTTTTGAATATTAAAATATTCACGAAATTTAATATATCTAATAGAAGGACAGCCTGTAATAGTCAGACCTCCCTCATTTTATAATAGCTAAAAGTAGTTTCAGCCGATGCTCCTACTATAGCCTCCTGCCTACCAGAGATATTTTTTGTCTATTACGTTCTTTTGCTCTTACGTACTATTAGTACAGATAAGTATTGTGGGCAACTAAGAAGTTTGGTCATTGGTTGCTTTGTAACATAACGCCTTTGAAGGGTCGAGAACCCTGAACAATGCAAGTACAAAGATAAATCGAAAGTTATATGTTTCTCGGCATAATTTAAGATATCATGTCCTAAGTCGTCAGCCACTCACTTGGTTTCGTGGTAACTATTCGAAAAACACTATTATAAATATTTTTTTTTTTTTTGAAATTTGAACTTTTTAAGGGAGGGTAAACCGCTTCGTAACGTAACACCTCACGACGCCACTGACTTCCATTTTACTCGCTCATATGGCAGTATAATAATGATCCAGTTAGGTAGATCCAATTTCGAGAAGTAGATGAACCGCCAAATCCAACTCGGCTTGGCCGCACTTGGGAAACTTCGCGATATCTTTCCGTTCGTCAGAAATTCCTCAGTGCTTGAAGATAAAAGTCTTCGAACAGTGCGTGTTGCCAGTTCCGAGTCTTGGTCGCTAATTATGGGCCTAAAAGAAGGCTCAGTCACACAGCGGGCGATGGAACGAGCTATGCTAGGAGTGATGGAAATATGAAAGTCTCTATAAAGAGTTGAATTGCAACAAACTTTGCATATGAAGTCGTAAAAAAAGTCTGGCTAATACAGGCTGTTTAATCCAATAAGTATTTTAGAATTTACTTAATGTAATAATTTATCTACGAATATAAGTTGTAAAGTACTGCGCTTTTAGAAAATTAAGTTAAATATTTATAAATAAAAAACCAATGTGTTGATATATGTTGTTTATTTCGCCCAAATAGTATAAAGATAAAGTCTACTGCCCTACTAGAATCAAAATGCAATACATGTTTCTTATATTAGGATACATGACTCATTTGATAAGATATTTCTAAATATAATCCATCCTACTTGACGTAGACGTGTATACTTACTTTGTGATAATTATAACATAATTATATTTAAGTCAAGGTCATAGCTCTTAATAAAAAGAACGTTCTCATAAAAAAATATCAATATTGATTTAAACGATTTTTTCTGAAGGTCCTTTATGCTTTTTTAAAGCAAGTAAAACTATTATAAAAAAAAATCAGCAAAATAATCTCGTTATCTCAAATCGCGCATCTTAGGTTAGGCTATCCATGACTAGTCTAGACCTACACGGCCTTATTTATAAACATGGATTAGGATTTAAGCCTCAAATATCTTCAATATAGTGAACTTTAAACAATAGTGATGAAAAAGTTGACGTTTAAAACTTATCCATATTTATGAGAATGGGGCACTCCCCTATACTCATAAATATGGATACAGCGAGTACAATGAGTATGTTCACACTTACACATGTGAAGCATACATTTTCCATTTACAACAACATATTCCAGTTGTCACCGAAAATAAGACGCAAGTCACAATGAAGTGACTAGAGTGACATATTGACTTTTAAAGTTGTAGGTATAATATGACTGTCACCTGCGTACGCGACATTTCTATAGACTATATTCTATGGCCCTAAGATGCGCGCTACTAGATAACAAGATAAGTTTGTCTCTCTCACTTGCGATTGATAATAGGAATGATGATTGTGCTAATGGTAAAGCAATTTTGTAAAAGGGTATCTGACTCATTACCTACTTTCGGAAATACAGGAATTTAAAGGGTCAATTTTGCGGTGCTGCCACGAGTCACTAAAAACGCTCCACAGTAAATGTCACGAAAGAATGAAGATGTCATAATTTCATAAGATCCTTGGATTGAATGACCTTATTTGCCCGAATGTCTTGTAAAGATTAATATATTCAAACTTAGTCATCATCCCTATTATCTCTTGGCACGAGATTTATGCCCGAGTATTGCTAAAACTCACATGGTACAGCCACGGCAATTCTACTTCAGAACCAAAAAAAAACATACAGACGAATTGAGAACCTCCTCCTTTTTTTGTAGTCGGTTAAAAAGGAAATACTTTCGCATTTGCCGGGGCTGGTTTTTTAAAAAGAACCCTAAAACTAGAGCAATGTACTAATTAGGTATAATTCTCGCCAAATAAATACCACTCTACACACGAGGCGTATCTATATATATTTTTTTTATTCTTTACAAGTTAGCCCTTGACTACAATATCACCTGATGGTAAGTGATGTTGCAATGTAAGATGGAAGCGGGCTAACTTGTTAGGAGGAGGATGAAAATCCACATCCCTTTCTGTTTCTACACACCATCGAACCGGAACGCTAAATCGCTTACGTCTTTGCCGTTAAGGTGGTAATTAGCCACAAACCAGCCAGACATAGACCAAGTAAGGAAACCTCAATCGGCCCAGCAAGGGATCGAACCCAGGACATCCGTTTTGTAAATCCATCGGCATATCGGCCAAGTAGGCCGTCAATAGAGCAGACTAATTGTTTGGCGCTAATTATACTACCATTATATACCAATATCCATTTAGATGAAAGCATGAAGTCTTAAACACTAGGTATATTTTGACACATAGAAATCCTACTTTAAAAACTACCACAAAATAGAAAAAGTACATTTACACTACAAGTATTATGAAATTGAATGACTAAGAAAAGCAGTTAAAAACAACTCTTCGAAAGTTAGATACAAAAATCATACCAACTTACTAAAACTAATAAATTAATAATGTCACCAAAATGGTTTTGTAAAGACCACAAAAAAACGCATTAAATTGAGCAATTGCATCCGCTTTATTACAAGTCGGTTAAATAACTAAATATTGAAATGCTGAATTAAAACTTCTAGTTAACATAATATTTTTTAATAAAGTAATTCTTAGTATTGTGGAAACAGTGGCGTGCTTTTCATAGATACATAAACACAATGCATACCTTGAGAATTTTCTATTTTGTACAATTTGTACCTATAGTGCATTCCCTAGTTAAAAACCATGTGCACGCCATTGCGTGGATATAACACTAACTTCCACATGATTCCGACCGGAAATCGAATCTGGGTCTACCTGATAGAGCACTTCAGACCACGCAGACTTGCGCCAAAGAAACCAATTCGGTCACCAACCATTCAAACACGGATTTGCATTTGTAATAGGTTATCCATAATTTACTTCACTCAAATTTCATAATTTTTGAGCCCCCGCGTGGTTGCCGTTCCTGTAAGAATACGGGGATAAAATATAGCCTACAGCCTTCCTCGATAAATGGGCTATCTAAAACTGAAAGAATTTTTCAAATCGGATCAGTAGTTGCTGAGATTGGCGCGTTCAATCAAACATACAAACTCTTCAGCTTTATAATATTAGTATAGATGTAAATATAGGTTATGATAACTTTATGATTTTTAGGGTTCCATACTTCACAGGAAAAAAAATGGAACCATTATATCACTTGTCTGTCTGTGTTTCAAAACCCTTTATTTCTGCAACGCGGGGAAGTATCGAGTTAAAATTAAAACCATATAATCAGGTCTACGTGTTAAGTTGTTTCAACACCGATGCATGCACGAGGAATTAAATTAACATAACTAAATGCTATTAAATTAATCCATTCATAGCCCTAAAAAACCCCAAATGAAAACTAAGAATATTATAACGAATTGTGATTTTAGGAAACAGACGAAGTCTACTACTTAATATTATAAATATGATATGATTTGAAATTTCAATTTCCACTTGATATTATAAATGTCACAGAGAGCCCCAAATGCGAGCAAAAATTCGCATGCGATGATTTGTCTGTTAGAAATGTCAACTTTAAATTTACCGCCTTACACATACTGTCATTTGATTTTGTCTTTTTATTTCATAATCTGGTTTACTTTACTAGCGTAAAACATTGTTATATTATATTCATTATATCCTTTTGTATCTTACATGAAGTGGTGTTATTTCATACTAAATCAATACTCTCAATATTTATCTGGTCAGTCAGGTCAGGTCAGGCGCAGGGAGAATCAACGAAGGGTGACAATTTATCATGGCGATATTCAACCATAGACTCTCTATATTCAACTATAAATCACGTCATAATCAATAAAATGTAAAAATTTTCGCTTCCAAAACTTGGAAATTCGCGTTTGAATGTTTATTATTTCTCAGGTAAACTTGATCAGTATGTGGTTATTTAGAAATGGGCTCTTTCACACTCTGGACAAGTGCCCAAGGCCCCGGAATGTAATATTGATACCCCTCGCCTCTAGGTTGCACTAACTAGTATATGCCTAGGTAGATGCCTATAATGTATATCTCTTTAGTCTATCGTTTGAAAGAGAGAGTCAAAATCATAGGGTCAAATTATTCTAAAAGTTACAAAGGTATCAGAGTGACCTCGTAATTCTACATAAATATCGATTATCGTATTTCGACTTGCGTAAACAATGGTCGGTCAAGAACAGCAAGAGTCAATGGTTTTAAACAAATGACTGTATTGCCTTTACCATAGAGATTCGCCATGTAAAAATAGCGAAACAATAAAAAAAAATTATAATCAAACATGAAATTCACTGGTATTTGGGAAACTCTGTGAAATCTGCCCTTAAAGAACAGAGGAAGAAGGAAGATGACACTAACACTTAATTTAAATTCCTAAATACATTTATCAAATAGTTAAATAATTACTTTTCCCCGACTGTACAATATTTATCTAAAGTACAGAGGAATTTTGGAATTTTGTTTGTAAAATATATCTCAATTCAATCAATTGATTAACAATTTTCTATATAATTATGTATATAATAAGATTCGTCTCCGTTTTAGGACGCAAATAAATTAATTCCTGAATCTTTTAATTCTAAATTTGTAAACGCGTACCATAGATCATAAAGTTCTTTACATATACAACATCAACATAAAAATAGAAAATACAAATTACTATATTAGCAAAAAAGTCAATCAGTCCTCGTTACGAGTGATATACTATAATTTGATTTTTGCTTTCATTACAAAACTATTGCATGCGAGTATTGTAATATTATTAAAATAATGTCTTTCTTTATTTCATTAGTTTTATAATAAATGAGAGTAGATGAAATTTAATAAATTATATAAATCATAAAGTGATTAATTCAATAGTCCACTACAGTCTCTAAATTAAAGATTTGGACTAGAGATTATCATTTGAATCGTCCAATGGATATGATAGATTTGGACTGGAGTGTGGCCGACAAAAGTAATTATTCGATTACATAATTATAATAAAAATACACGACACATTTACCTCTTATAATAAAAGAACGCACAATCATGTAGAAAATTTCACTTAAAAACTGGCCAATCTTGCTTTGACAGTTAACCTTTTAACCTTTAAACATAGTCCAATATTCAATAAAATCCCAAATTCAGAGCAAATTCAACCTTAAGGTTTGAGCTTAAGGTTGAATTTGCAAATGTGACTACTTGAATTGAGTGCCAAGAAGTTGTGTTTAACACTCATTGAGTGGGGACGTTTTTTGGTCGCTGATTGTGCATCCACTTTTTAATAGGAGATCGATGACAACTACAATATATAGACGACTATAAGGAAACGGCTAAATATTATATTGATTAACATATGAACGCATTTAGAGATCAACGTTGTTAAGATTGGACCCCGAGTGTGTGGGGAGATCATTGGTGACCAATAGGGTACCAATTGGCACCACGGCCTCATCCCTTTCCTTCAGCTTCCTCATCTCATTGCGAAGCTTTTCCAGCACAGCGTAGTTGGGCTCGTTGTGACGAGCCTTGTCCTGGAGGAGGGTTATCTGTTGCTCCTCGAGCTTCTTCTCTTTGCAGCTCTTAACAGATTTGGAGCCGTACAGACGTAGCAGGGAGCCCCAAGAGCGTACATGTGGATGCAACGCCTAGGATACAAGTAATTTCAAATTGTTAAAGTTCGTCTGTGTGTTTGGTACCTTATCATGCTAAGCGCAGATGCGGTATCTCAATGATAGCAAGTTTCGAGATAATTGAAGTTATGTAAAAGTGAAATAGAAAAAGCTTTCTTAAAGGGTTTTCAATACTTTAAAAATAAAATACCGCTATAATATTTAGTTCATTAGATGCATATTATGCAGCTATCCGATGGAATAAAAATCAAATAAATGGTTTTTTTTATATACCGTTTTTGCGCTTAGCACGGCAGCGCTGAGGCCCATTTAGATGAATAATAAAAAAAATTACTGTGATAAAGAAATAGAAATAGAAATATTTTTTTTATTATTCATCTAAATGGGCCCCAGCGCTGCCGTGCTAAGCGCAAAAACGGTATCTAAAAAAAAACATTTATTTGATTTTTGGTCCTAAGAGCAGTACTGCGAATTTATATCCCAGAAAAGTTCCTGCGAGATTTTTTAATTTTATTTGCGGTGTATAAAATAAAAGTAATATTTAAAACAGATGAGGCTGCAGCATCATTCTATATTAAATTATCATTTGTAATCAAAATTGTACATATATGCAAAATATGTCTGGACAGACATGAAACTATGCACTAACTGTTAAAGGATGGGTTTCTTCCTCACCCATTGGACTATTTCCGTATTCACATTTACTTACACTGACTAAGAGATATAGCAAAGATCCTTTAGATTTCTTCTATTATAAGAGATATCAATAATAAATTAGGAACTCATATCTTAAGAATTAATCATATAATCTCAAATGAGTAGAAAAATAATCTTTATTTATAAAATAAAAGAAACATAATGGCAGTACCTGCAAAATAGACTGCGAAGCGCGCTGTTTGGCGGTCTTCTTGTTCTTACAGACGACGGTAGCGCTGTGTTTGCCCACCTTCATAGTCAGCTCGATCTCCTGGCAGGCTATCTTCTTCATCTGTTGTACAACAATAAAAAAAATGCAAATTATACGAATATGTCATATTCAGGAATTTACCTAATGTATATGTCGTATATGTATTTGACGGGTTAGCAAGATCAACGTTAATTATTGCGATAATATTAGAATCAGGCGACGCTCGACCAATAGGAAACGATCACGTGACTGTCCATTAGCATTGCGTCCATAAAGGCGCGTAGCCGGTACGCTTAACTTAAAGAGTGAGGCACCCTGCCCCCACTATAGTCTGCTAGTTGAGCAGTTCAGTTGTAATCGCGTTCTCGAAATGGATAATCGTCTTCCATTTGTTAAATAGTAATAGTGATATAGAAGATAGTGGGCGAGTTATCCGTATAGTCCGGCCGTTGCATTGTTAGTTACTTGGCTGGGAGGCAACACGAGCGGGGAAGGGGAGCGTTTACATGTTGTAAAAGGGCCCTTTACCCTGCTACTAGCGGTTGCCTGCCGTAATTCCGCTCGTGCTTGACTACCTGCCCTATGATAGTTAATCCTGGTTTACATCTGATAGTATCAGTGCAAGTTAGATTATAAACTAACGTATTTTACAATTTAACGGTGACATATACATATTTTACTATTGGTCGACGCACCACCAGGTGGACTGACGACATCAAGCGAGTCGCAGGGATTCGTTGGATGCAGGTGGCTCAGGATCGTAATGTTTGGAAATACCTACAAAATGACTATGTCCTACAGTGGACGCCCATCAGCTAATAAGATGATGAAGGTGATATATAATTGACAAAATCATGGCGCTTGGCGTCGTTCAGGGCCATGACACACCAGCCCCACTAGCTACGGAACCTCATCCTTTTATGAAGTATGTTAAAAAAGATTTTTAATGATGATGATGATGATAATGATGATTATGATGCCTTACCTCAGTGTGAATATGGCGGTCGCTGGCGCCAAAGTTCCTCAGCAGGCAGGTACGCAAGATGGCGTGCGGCGAAGGCTCACACGTCGCCGCGCAGAACTCCGCGATGCGGGGATCCTCAATAGTCACGTAGTCGAAAAACTGAGAAACAACCAAGTCCGAAATTTCAAACTAATGTATCCAGGAAAAATATGTCAAACGCAAATAAAAACCTATAACACCACTACCACCTATCTACCATTGCCTGAATTAAGTCAATAAAAAAACTACACACTGAAGCAGAACTTAATAAAAGATACCGGCGAATTGAGAGCCTTCTTTTTTAATCGGTTAAAAATTAAAAGAAATACATCTAAGCATAAACAGCATCGCAACAAGTTCTAGAAGTGTACAAAAAGGGATTGTTTCAAAGTTATCTAAGAACGCCATCTACCTGTACTTTTAAATAACAAACACCGTTTCATTATGCCTGTAGATGGACGACGACGACGAGATGGATGACGCACATACCGGACTTGACACCGCCCCAGCGCAGGATAGCGAGTAATTGCAGTCCGCGCGGGGCACATGATTGACATCGTCGACTCAAGGTCTCAGCCCCGAAAGGGGCTGGAAGAACATGACCGGGGGAACAAGATCCCCCGCGCCTTACCCGGGCAAGGAGGCATAGCCTCGAGGCCCGTACCCCCACCTGGATTTTTGTCCGGGAGGAGATGACCTGCCTGCTGCCTGTAGATGGCAGGATCGCCCGCAATATACGCGCGTCATATTTTTAAAAACATAGATAAATAAAAGCTTACGCCGAAGTCGGGGTCAGCGTTATTTTCCGAAGGAGGCGCGTCGAGGTACTCCCGCATCTCCGGGATGAGGATGTGTATGGAGGCGCGCGCGGCGGCGTACTTGGCCTGCCGCTTGCTTGTGCCGTGCCCCACGCCGTACTGCATGCCGCCGATGTACACCGTCGCTTGGTACGGGGCTTGCGCGTTCTCTGCAAGTTAGTTCTTTATGGCAAAGCTTGGTACGGGGTTTGAGCGTTGTCTGCAAGAAGTTACAGTTGTTTATGACAGAGCTTGGTACGGGGTTTGAGCGTTCTCTGCAGGAAGTTAAAGCTCTTTATGACAGAGCTTGGTACGGGGTTTGAGCGTTCTGTGCAGGAAGTTAAAGCTCTTTATGACAGAGCTTGGTACGGTGTTAGAGCGTTTTCTGCAAGAAGTTAGCCCTTGGTGCGAGATTTGCGAGTTTTCTGCAAGCGAGTTACAATAGTAGAGCCCTTTATGGCAGAGAGTGATACGGGGGTATGCGCATTTTTGCAAGCAGCACTTAACCGTACCAAGTATTTGCACGAAAAAAGTTTTGTACAGGGTTTGCGCGTTCTCTGCAACGTTATTTTGTACTTAATCTAAATGAAAATAAAGCATATTATTATTTATAGATAACTAGATGGCACTATGGAGATATGGAAAGCCTAAAAACGTAACAAAGGTGTCTCTGAACTGAGAAATTTTAATAATTCTTTAACGATCACTATCAGAAATTTTTAAATGCTATAGTATGACGATTCATACCAAGCAGCATTATATCTTAAAATCATAGAGAAAGTTAATGTTACCAAGTTGCTTGTACTCGTAGACGGGCTGTTTCTGCAGAGCACGGCACACGTACTCGTGAAAAACGGATAAGTAACTGCCGCCGTTCATGTTCATCACCCAGTCGCGCTTGGCTCCCTTGCCGCCTGCAACATTCAAAGCGAAGCTATGTGACTAATGGGCCCGCCACAATGTGCTTTACGTATTGCGCAATTGGGTATTTGACAATTTGTTTTATTGTGGATCACTCAACGAACGCCCCATACTAAATACTTTACGTTGCACACACAAGCGCAATGCTGTAAACTTACTGTTACTATACAAGAGGATAGTGATGGCCCTTCCTTTGATGTCGTACATTTAAACTAAAGGCAAAAGCGTCATTCAGGAACAGAAGTTCAAATACAGTATGACTATAAATTACCTATGCTACACATAAAACAAACACTATGAAAGTAATATATAGCAGAAGCCCTTACCATTACCATCTTGACCAGAATTTACGGGTATCGTGATGAGTTTGGTGCCTTCAGGCAATTTAGGAAATTGCATTGTTTTCTTTGCCTTTGCATACTTCCGACGATCTGCCCAACGACTGAAATTATTTCAATATTGTATAAAAAGTTCAAATAAAACTATAAAACGACTACTTCAAGCGTGTAAGAAATCCTAACACTTGTAAGTTCTAAGGTAGACAGGTAGGAGCGGAGCGAGGTTGCGGAGCGAAGTGACTTCCCGAAGAAACTTCGCCGCTCCGCTTACCGGTTTTATATGAATTTTTAAACTAGCTCTCAAGTCCACTTCAGAGAAGCGGAGATTTTGTGTAATCCTATTTGTTAATATTTCTCCGTCTCTGGGTTCCGCTGCCTCGATCTGTTTCGGTGGATTGGCAGCCTAAAATTGAAATTCGCAAAAATCCTTTCTTAATGAATCGCTGTAAAAACAAATTACTCGACTGAGTGTTTTTGTCAATCACTAAAGTAGCGTGCGCTTATTAGATGCAAAAATGCACTGCCTATCCTGAGAACCACAAGGGACATTTAAAACTGAGAAGCACAAGGGACATTTACAACAATTCTATTAGTTGTGTAATATACAATTTAGATTCATACATATAAACGTGAAGCCTATTAAAACGTGAAATTTACTTACTTAAATTGTAGAACATTTACGGACTTAAATTTGAAAAGCTTTTTGCAGTAGTCATTAAACTGTTCTGGTGTCAAACACTGTGTTTTCCAACTGTTGTTCACAGACTCGACCCGCGGTGCTGGTATTATTTCACCGCTGGGCAGTACCACTGGCCGTCTATTGATAGGTATTTGCATGTCCGAAAGAACGTCAGATATATTTGCCTTATTGTCTGATTTTTCACCACTCCCTCCTGCTGAAACCTCATCTTTAGTCGCACTTGAACCTGCTTCATTAATTCCCTCAGTGTTTATCTCTTTCTCATCGCTCGATTCTGTAGCATTTACCGAAGTAATTGTAGTATTTTCACTTTTTGTTTCATTATGCACAATTAAATCGTCAGTAAAGTCTAATTCCGCTGGTCTCTTGAACTGGCCGCCGGTATCATTATCATTTAGTCCTGTCGACGTGCTCGTAGTACCTCCCTTTATCTCTCTGGTATTCTCTTTGTCTGTATCAGTTTCCATTAAATCATTTTCATCCTTCATCTTGTCACTATTTTCAGTTTTCTCACGTAAATGTTTAAAGGGGCATCTATTTTTATAATTATCGCCTGCACCAGAGGTTTTACCAGGAAACAATAATTGCCCTTTTTTCTCGTTACCTTCAGGTTTATTACCAATATTTTGTTTTGTCACTTTTTGTGATAGATTTTTGATTTGTTCTTCTAATTTACGATCCATTTCTTTTTGTTTCTCATCCTCTTCTAACGCACGTTTATATGCCAAGCAAGGTATGGCGCTAATAGGTATATCGTGTCTCTGAAATGCATGTAAATTATTTGAGATGGATATTCAGCATTGATCTTTGAAGACAGAAGATGAAAATAATTTCAACAGATAACTGATTAATTATTTATACATACTTACAGGATTATCTTGAGCCAAAAGATAATTCTACGTGGTCATACACCTGTGATTTTTGGTTGAAACCTTTTGTGAGATTCTGTTATTTAATTTTACGATCATATGATTTACATGACAAGTTACCATACATACTTTATAAATTAAATCGTTTGTTTAAAAAAATATATATTACTACTAATCTGTTTACAAAAGTTTTATTAATGTACACGAAAAGTATTTAAATGCCAATGATTTAGTAAGACAATTCTTATGAAGGTGTAGTAATTTAAGGAATCTTTTGACATTTTCACAATTTCGTTATAATCATGTATAACATTCATGCCAGTTTTCAGCTTCTTGGATATTTATGCAAGAGTAAATAAGTGTTTTGACAGGACAACTGATGGCGTAACATAAACAAAATCCAAGTTTTCCTTTGTTTTCTTTTTCAATCGCTTACCTTAATATTACCCTTTCCAATGAAGTAGGGTTTTGAAAGGGTACATACTCGTGTACCCTTGTGTAGGTATACAGGCATTCCACTTTGATGTCTTACAGTCATCCAATCTATAGGTAGCACTTCGAACTGATTGACTCCCTTTTCTAAAATGGATGGAATAATTTAGTAACATAAGTTTTGTTAAATTAAAATAATATAAATCACTAGTCAGTCCAGTAATACTTGCATTACCTTCAAGCACAGTTTTTGTACGTGTAACATATGGTCTTGCTTTAGGCTTAGTAGGTCCTGCTTTGAACCCTTCTGGTAAATCTTCCTCTAGCATTTTTTCAATCTCTTCCTCGGGTAAACCTTCGGAGTTATCTAAAAATTTATTTGAATTCATCTTACCTATTGTAGTAACAATTAAAATGCACTTAATGATAAGTTTAGTTTATCTAGTTATCTATGAAATCAGACTTTTATAACCAACATTTTCTGATTTATTTATACGTGGATTGGCGCGCAATTCTAATTTCGGAACGATAGAAGCTAGACACACGAACTAAGCGACCAACATCGCTGGTGGTTGCGTACTTGCGCGTCGAAGCATGCATTTTACTACTGAATCAGCATATAAATAAAGAAATTCTAAATCAAATTGGATTGGTCGATTGGAAAATAGAAATCAAAGTGGATCAAGCGTAAGCGTTTGTCTCAGTGGGTGGAGCCGGGCACTGCACCTCATAATATCAGTGCGCTAAATAAATACTCATAGAAAGATGAGATGGTGATTGTCTGCTAGACCAGTGATGGACTTGTAGATCACAGCTTCTTACCGAATGTCACAACAGTGACGGCAGATGTCTATTGCCAAGAATTGCAAACAATGATGGAGAAGCTCGCAATTCGCAAAAGCAACCAAGACTGGTCAGTCGCTCTTCCCGTTTCTTCTTCACAAAGCTTCTATTGCAAAGCTACAAGAGATACAGCTGGAAGCTCTCCATCATCCACCGTATTCACCGAAACTTGACCCAACAGAGTTCTACTTTTTTCAAAATCAAGACAACACTGTAAAGGGATAAATAAACGATGGTAGTTTATTTATCCCTTTCAGTAGAAGTCTGAAAGACGGGAGCCGATGAAGTCAGCGAAAGTATTTTGTAATAAAAAATAGCGAAATTGTATAAATAAATATTTTGGGCCAATACTTTACAGTACAAAAATTTTTATATTTTAAAATTTCCATACGAATCTCCAATTTCATAGGTAATAAGACCTACTAAATTACATAAATAGCAATTTAATCTCAAAATCCAAGATAAGCTAAGAAAAAAGTACTTTTAAAATAAATACCATCAGAACTGTCGGAATCTTCTGCATTGCTATCTTCCTCATTAGACTTCACCTCATCTAAGACTTTGAATTCTCGTAGTTTTTGTATGTCGTCAGAATTAACAAAGCTGTTAATCTCTGGGTCAACCTTGTCTTCATTTACTTCCATATCATGGTCTACTTCTTCTTTTTTGGTTTTAATCTCAGGAGTAATATTCTCATTATCCACTTTTGGTTTCTTTAATGGTGGAGATGTAACTTCGGTTTCTTCATTCATTTTAACAATTCCCTTGAAAATTTGGTACAAATTTGGTCACAAAAGCTAGGCATATGATAATAAAAATAACAACTTACTAAATTCTATGATTGGATAGAAGCAGGCGTTACTTTGCGGAAGTTCATCATGATTATATAATGATTTATTTATTTTGCTATCATCCGCGAAAATTCGGCGAACCCACGCGACAACGTCACCCAGGTCCGACAAAATACTCTCTACGTACGTTTCACCCCGAAACCGGAGCATCCTCAGGAGATGTTGACTCTACAACGTAGACTTTGCAATTGCACGTTGTAGAGTCAACATCTCCTGAGGATGCTCCGGTTTCGGGGTGAAACGTACGTAGAGAGTATTTTGTCGGACCTGGGTGACGTTGTCGCGTGGGTTCGCCGAATTTTCGCGGATGATAGCAAAATAAATAAATCATTATATAAATTCTATGATGTTCAATGTAAACGTATGTAAATGTAAACTTAATAAAGTTTATGTATGCAACCTAAATATTATATGTTTTAATTAAATAAACAAATAAAAGAAAATGTAACCTTTTTTCGCTTTAAATGGACTATTTTTGATAATTTTATATATGATCCTATTGTATTTATGATTCTTGATTAAAAACAGTGTGTACATTTAATGATAAAACTTGAAATATATTATATAGTACAGGGACTATGTTTGACCACTTTATTCATTAACAACCTATATTTGGCTCACTGTGAGCACGAGTCTCCTCTCAGAATGAGAGGGGTTAAGCCTTAGTCTGCCAATCTGGCCAAATGCGGTTTGGCAGACTTCACAAACAGAGAATTAAAATAATTCTCAGGTATACAGATTTCCTTACAATGTTTTTCCTTCACTTTCACAAAACTGAAAAGTTGTAGGTGCATTCCCCAGACGGGATTCGAACCAATGCCCTCCAAATTTAAGGCAAAGGTCATACTAGGCTATCATGTTACACCATTCTTTTACTACTTATTACTATCAAACTAACTTTCTATGAATAGCTTCATCTTGATGAGATAGCTAGTCTTTTACATTAAGAATTAATAAGCAGACTTTGTGACTTTATAAAAGCTCATGCTATGGAGTTTGGACATCTGCTTTGGGAGGTTGCAGGTTTCAAGGACCCATACCCACAAATGTCCATTGTCCATGTATAAAGCATGATTTATTATATTATCATGGTGGTTGTATTATTGGCATAATATAACCACAACCATGTCAACACACCCAGTCGTCGGTCAATTAACTTTGTGGCAACCTTTGAAAAAACACTGTTAAAGATCAAACTAAATCTATAGCATCACTAATCACTTAGAACTCCAACATCTATAAATTCTTCTAACTGTGACCATCGTTACCACAGTTTTGTAACAGTTTTCTTGTTCACCTGATGATTAACTCTGCACTATCTTGAGCTTCATAGTCAGTGATCTCATCTCAGATTCTTAAGTCATAACTTATATTATTTTTAATCAAATAACATAATATTAATAGATTTGAGCATTAAACAATCTTGGCCTAAAGTCTTATAATAATTTTAATTTGACGGCATTACTACTAAACTTAACTAACTTAAATGTAATAAAGTTGTGTAACATATTTATTCCATTTGAATAAAAATTATATAAATATTATACAATACATGGTTTCATACACATCAATAATATTTTAAACTAACTGAACTGTAATCCATTACAATAACCATAAGTTTAATAAATTAAATAAATAATCATTTGACAAATAGAGACAAAAATCATGAGAGATTGGTAAAAAGAATTTGTTTCAGTGGGAATACAGGGATAAAATATGACAAAAAAATTTCAAAACAGATTCAATGGATACAGAGATTACCCCATACAACACACAATTTTTGGCTCTTTAAAACATTAGTATAGATTAATATTTATAACTCTTATAGTATTTATACTGGCTACCTAGCTGTCTATAGTCCAAGAGCTGGTAAGAATTTTTGGGTAGGTATTTGAGGCAAGCTGAAAACTTGTCCTGTACCTCTCCCTTTATTATAGATATATATTATAGATTATATCCCAATACGAAACTGCAGACCTGGCTGGTGAGTAGCGGGGCTAAATCAACCCCCAAATTTTTAAAATTTTTTTTTTTTTTTATCCAAAAATATACTTGAGGCAATTTGCAATTTTTATATGTTGTAGTTTAATATTTATAGAATATAAAAAAAATAAGCCAGACGATTCAGTCGGGGTTTTAACATTGCCAGGCGCGTTCAAAAATATTTTGCAAAAAAATATAAAAAATGTATTTGAGGCAACTTGAAATTTTAATAGAGTATTATTTATAACTAAAAAATAAGACTCTCAAAAAGACAGATCATTTCGGTGGGACTTTTTACCTGCCAGGTGATCTTATAAAGTAATGATTACAAAAATATAAAATTACAAAATCAGATTTATTGAAATAGAAAAATTATATACTAATAATACAGCTGCAGAATTATTATGAGTATACAAATATCAATGTAATTAATTCCCTGTCATATCAGAAAGAAATTGTCATTCTTCTTCTGTAGATGCTCCTTCATCAGAGCTATCAGAATCAACTTCAGATTCATCTGTGTCTAATTCGGATACCCCTGCATTATCTGCGAAAAGTAATATATATGGATTGATTAAATAAATCATAGTAATTAAAATACAGCGGTTAAAAAAAAAAAACTATGTATACGCACCTGTAGTATCATTTCCAATATTATTTTGTTTATTGTTTTCATGAACAATAGCGTCGAATACTGATTGCGGCATACAATCTCCGTCGAACCAGTGGAAATGTAGCGTATCCTCATGAAGTGTCCATCCGTTTCTATTCGGTGTCAAACTGCTGGGGAATCGCAAATATGCATTTCTCCAAATACTCGTTATATATTGCGTTCTTAAAAGATGTTGTTGTAATTCAGCTTTGCACGGAGGTAAAGTAGAGGGATCACAATTTTTTAAAGTTTTTTTGAAAGGTTCATCTTCAGTGTTAGCTTTGTAAGTTACACAAAATTTTTGAAACCGTGCTGCATTTATATTTGATATATTTTTATATCCATAAATTTCACAAATAAATGCTTCCAAAATTGGCAAAATTTCTTCACGTGATCCGGTAATATGTGCAACTCCAAGATCTGTTAAAGCTTTCTGATAATTTTGATTTTTTAACTAATTTTCCACTAGACATTTTAAAATAATTTAACTTATAAATCGTGTAGCACAAATATTAGAATACGACTGAGAATAACAACTCCGAAATTCCAACTAAAAATCACATGGTAGTATGGCTGTAGTAAGTCACGTGACCTCGCCAGAGCCAATAGTAACGCAGCTAGCAAGAACGCAGACAGCTGCCGATAAACGCTCTATCTCACTCTACAGTTTGTCTATAGCGCTTCGCACTCGCACCCATACAAAATTTGTTAGATCACCTGGCAGGTAAAAAGTCCCACCGAAATGATCTGTCTTTTTGAGAGTCTTATTTTTTAGTTATAAATAATACTCTATTAAAATTTCAAGTTGCCTCAATTACATTTTTTATATTTTTTTGCAAAATATTTTTGAACGCGCCTGGCAATGTTAAAACCCCGACTGAATCGTCTGGCTTATTTTTTTTTATATTCTATAAACATTAAACTACAACATATAAAAATTGCAAATTGCCTCAAGTATATTTTTGGATAAAAAAAAAAAATATTTTTAAAAATTTGGGGGTTGATTTAGCCCCGCTACTCACCAGCCAGGTCTGCAGTTTCGTATTGGGATATAATAGGAGAGGTACAGGACAAGTTTTCAGCTTGCCTCAAATACCTACCCAAAAATTCTTGCCAGCTCTCCTACTACTAAGAGATAACGACATACTAAAAAGTATAGAACCTCACTATGATGAAATCAAACAAAATAAACAAGCTTTTTACAAACATTTTCAACAACAATATCAATGATTCATTTGTATTTCAAAATTGGCACATATTGATGCAGTTCCCTGAGTTTGAGAGCCTGGGGCCTAGTTACCGCTGTATCAGCCGTATTAATAATATGGGGCCTCCAAATTTTGTTTTGGAGATTTCTCACTATCTATTGATTGAAATTGTTTCAAATGCTTTATAAAATCTGAGTTTGGTAAAGCTCTTTTAAAAATTTTGTTCATAGCAATTGTGGTTAAATCAAAAACAAATACACTGAAACATTTCAAAAAATCAGTTCAGATTTTGGCTGTAGTTTCGGCCCGATTTTAGCTGAAAAATTTTCACCGAACCTAGACCAAAAGTGAAACCGAAAGTTTAGTCTGACACTGTATTGACAATCTTGAATCACATTATGGATAACCGGTCTATGTTTATAAAATGATGTCTGAAGTTTCATTTGAATAGAAACCAGTGGCAAATGCAAGCCGATTCTCACCGGGTTAACTTTAATAATCCATGCATATTCATTGTTGTACTGTATCTAAATTTATGAGAAACCAGAGTTGGTATCACACTGTATGAGTTTCCTTTTATTTGGGATGGCTTACTATCATCTAAATTCCATCCTTCGCCACTGATAGATAGTACTGATTATTTTGTTTATTTGATTTTATTTAGACTTTTGCAGTTTTCAAAAGTTATTAAGTGAGCAGTTTGATTCTAGCACAGCACAACCATTTGAAAGTTATTTTTTTTTATATCAGTGCTGTGAAAGCAGATAAATAATCTTTAATTTGCAGATAAAGACACTTAAATTTTATTACATTTAAAGACAACATTTTCAGGTTGACACTTCAACTTTTGACTTACAAAGGTTCTACTGTTTATGGATTCCATTTGGTTTGGTACTTCAAAATAGGCTACTCGACTGCTGTACAAAACTAAGAAGATTTTTGCATATAGGCAGTTTAGAAAATCTAATCACATTTTTATTTGTGAAAATAATCTTGTAATTGTAATATTTTTAAAAAATAAAATTGTATTTTTATCACGTCACCACAAACACAAATAATAAACTGTGACAGCATCTGTTTGTGATTGGCGCTTGCGGTGATGTGATATATCACATCACTCCAAACGCCAATCAACTGTTATCTCTATGAATGACGTCACTTGCTAATGTGTTGTGTTTCGGTGGCAAAAATTTCAAGTAGATATTTATTCATTTATATTAAATTTTTTACTGGTTATTATTGATGGTACAAAATAAAATATAGCTTATGATACTTCCATAATTCAGATTACACACTGTTTACAAAAGAGGCAAGTAGCCTATTGCTAAGATGACAATACAACTTAACTTAGATTTGTAGTCATGACAGAAGATTCAATGTTAAACTTAAGCGCAGCAGCAGCATTCAGTTTCAGTCACTTAATGATGTAGAAATGTAACTTATGCCACAATATTAACAAAAATAAAAATGCAAACCATATCCAAACTAAGCTTTTTACATATTTTACAATGGGATGTTTTGATAGAGGATATTTAACAAAAGTAAATGCACATAACACTAAATAGTGGAATACGCAGATTGGTTGACTAATGGCTTCCACTGTACTCTAATGATATCTGTTAATATCAAGCCTCCCACCCAAAGTGCCTCAAAAAATTTCTTGTCTGTAAAGTTGGTTTACTGACGACAGTTGAACGTGACAATGTCATAAGAAAATACTGATGGAATGGTTGAATTTTTCAAAAGAAAATGTTTGTTTTTCTAAAATACTGTAATAATCTTCATAGACCAGAATATACTTTATTTCTTGTAAAAAAAAGTTGGCAACCCTAGAGCAAGGGAACAACGCATGACGTCATCTTTTTTCGAGTGTGCAGACTGCTCCATCGAATTTTATGACGTTGTCACGCCAAAAGTATATGACAGTGAAAGCATTATGATAAAAAAGTTACAGTAACTAAAAAAAAAGTTAAGAAATGACTATTTGTGGTAACAGTTTACCGTACAGTTTAGAATAAAAATAAATAGAAGACAAAGATTATCCACAAATAACGATAGCATAAAAATCCAAAGAAAATACAACATTTGGACTTTTCCCATCGCTAGCTGCAGACTTTCGCCGAATCACTCGATAAATAGCCATCAATCAAATATAGCGACGAAAGATACGGAATTGCGAGAGACTTATTCTGGGCGACTGCGGCATTACAGTTAAATCTCTGACAAAACCGTAATAAAATGCAACATCGTCCACTTTGGCCGCAGACATCCATAGACATCCATATACAGTTGCGTCCTGAAAAAATTTCACGTCAAGCGTATGCAAAGTGGTCCGAAAGCATTTACAGTGTGTACCATCTACATTTTTAAAGTTTTCGATTCTTTGCATTACAAGACCACTTTGCAAAGGAAGACAAGCACAAATGTTACACTCTCTCACCTTTTTTACAGCAGTATTAGGAAATTGAAATATAGAGGAAGGAAAATTCTTTCTGGATGAAGGAACCCCGCCTGTTGCCTATTCCGCAGGCGCAACGCAATCGATCGGTCGGTTAGTGACCTCGGGCTCCGACGATCAATAGTCCAAGACGTTGACGGTTGACCTACTTCAGTTTGGGTTATATCCACGAACTTTAAAGTACATTAAGTTTGTTGCATAGTAATAGTAGACACAATTATAAAATTTATACAAAATTAATTAATTTTATGATTTTAATAATGTTAAAGTAGAGAATTTTTAAAATTATTTGACGACCACAGACAAATGTGTCGTCGTCTTCATCAATGTCATCACAATGTCATTCTCATTTCTCATTCGTCCCAGATTAAATAATAGATACTTCATTTGTCGTCTATGGATACTACGTGTATCGTCAAAAATTTATTTGTATCGTTATCGGTCAGTAATAAACTTATAGGTATTTTTATCTATATTGTCGGCCATAGAGGAATTAGAAGGAAATCAATTGGTCTGAGTTGTCGGCAGAGTTGTCCACTAGTTTGTAATAAAAACAATACTAAAAATCATCGATTCTTTCGACGGAACAGCGAAACATCGATTCTATGTAACGAGTTATGCGATGTGTTTGTAAGTTTGTTAGTCCGTGTAAAAACATTAAAAGTCAAACACGTTTGATCCTTTTGCAAGTGGTCTGAGATTTAGATACTCGTTTCGTTAAGGTTGCCAACTCGGTGGAATTTTTGGGTCATCTTTCCTGAGCTTTTTTTCTAATGGCATAAAATAGGACTTCTTTTGTACGCGACTCAGATCGCCACCCCCTGCTCATACTCGCTTCAACGCAAGCGTTATGCGTTAGTATATTGGCACAAGCAACCTTTCTACGTGAATATGGTGCAGTGGATTTAGAAGACTGAGGTCCTGGGTTCGATCCCCGGCTGGGCTGATTGAGGTTTTCTTAATTGGTCCCGGTCTGGCTGGTGGGAGGCTTCGACTGTGGCATAGAAAACATATGTAACCCTGGCTAGTTACCACCCTACCGGCAAAGACGTACCGCCAAGCGATTTAACGTTCCGGTACGATGTCGAGTAGAAACCGTGTAGATAAAAGATGTGGGTTTTCACCCAATTCCTAACAAATTAGCCCGCTTCCATCTTACTCGTAGCTTACATCATTACTTACCATCAAGTGAGATTGTATTCAAAGGCTAACCTGTAAAGATTGTCTAACAAAATACGCCCATATACACTTAAGAGGCAGCAAGTTCCAAGGGTCCACGTCCAGCCAATGTATATTATGGAATTGAAATTTCGTTTATGGATTGGATATGGATATAGGAATGATTTATTATACCGGATACGGATATGAAATTATTTTTGATTATCCGGTACTTTCAGATAATTTCGGTTTCGGTTATTACATTTTCAAGGAATTTCAAAAGTAAAATACAAATAGGAATTCGATAAATTCCTTAACACAACACTTTAATTTCAATTTGACAAACTATTCGTGAATGTAAAATTGCTAGTTAGATAAAATTACAAGTTAGTCTTAAAGTATGTTACGACCATAGATTTACGATTAGGTAATGGTTACGACAACAGAAGAAAACAAACAGTGCTTGTGTGGATGCTTCCGACGGATCAAAACAACTTGTCATACCGTGTTTCGATTTCGCTCCGCCTCTATCAGTGTTACCAACTCTCAAAAATATTTATTCCTAAAATTTGTGTCAAATACCACTAAAAAAACTCTGTGTCTCCGTCAGTCGCCACAGAGTGGTTGTAGAATTACGTATTATATGTCGTTATAAGTCGCTAGGTCAAGAAAGAAAAACCAATATTATCAATTTAAAAAAAATAAAGAGTCAAAAAATCCCTGAAAATACCCCTAAAAAAATCCCATCGCACTTTTTTACCCCCTAAATCTGAGGTGAAAACCACTAAGTTGGGAACCCTAACCCCTATCCGGTATTATCCGATACTTTTTTTCGGATTTCGGATTACGGATATTTTTTCATATCGGATATCCGATAGTTTTTAAAGACGGTTACGGAGCTCATCCCTGATATCTACAACTATTTTATATTTTCTAAGGCATATCATAAAAAACCATGCACCCAGTCGGCAGATAGTTTCGTGATAAACTTCCGCTAAAGACACCTAAACTTTAATCTATAATAATGTTTTTCGAAGGGTTCGTGAAAATAACGATCACTAATTTTAAAAGAAAGAATAAACAATACAACTTTTGTACTAATTTATTTTAGCTTAATAAAAATATCTTTCTATAATATTAATAATTATGTTTATATACAAACAGACAGAAATACAAAAAATAATAATTTAGGTTTAGACGCCGCCTTTCAATTCGAATCCAAACCCTTTGACTACTTTCAAGGTATTTTACATACAGAACTATTTAAAACTATACTATGTGCGCCGTAGCATGGTGCGGACGACAGTTGCCTTATGACGTTCATAATACATACTATTATCGTGAAGCGCGGCAAACTTTCAAGCGTGAAACGAACTGTCACCCGCACCTTGCTACAGCGCACGAACTGTAGCGAACTCGGTCAAGCTTCGCTTGATCCCTACCCTACCCTACTCATGTACCAAATAAGCGTAAAGCAATGCGCAACAATACTGCATAGCTTTATGGACTTTTCAAGTTTAAAGAAACCTTAACCGAAAATTAAAAAAAAGAATTCCCATATAGACCAATAAAAACTTTGTGTACGAAAGTTCAAAGGATTTGAATCAACTGTAGAGTTTAATTATATCTTTCAAAGTTTACTACTAAGTATTTAAAAAAAATAAGATTTTTAATATCATACTCTGAGAAGCCTGTAATGTCAAACATGTAAAACGTTGTCGACAAATAATGATGAAGTTGAAATATTAATCTCTCTTTCGCCCCTACGTAGCGAAATAGAGAGACATTAATTATTTCTCTCGTCTCGAGTTACGAGTATGTCATAGTGCGTAATTCAGGCCTAGATTGCAATTGAATTATTTTAAGAAAGTAGGTCTTTACTGCTCTTTATTCCATTAGGGTTCATTTACACGAGCAGCAACGAGACGTCTCGGCGCCACTCAACAGCAGTCAACGGCAGTCGACTGCAGTCGTCGGTAGCAGTTGTCAGCTGCTGTTGGCAATGTGCTGCTCGTGTAAATGAACCCTTACTAGCCGACGCCCGCGCATTTCCCGTTCTCGCGAGAATACGGGTATAAAATATAGCTTTCGAATGGTGAAAGAATTTCCACAATCGGTTCAGAGATTCAGTAGATACCCTACAATATCACAAACTTTACCTCTTTATAATATTAGTACAGATATGGATGTATTATGTAAAAAGGGTCAGAGTCTTTATCATCAGTCAATCGAGCGAAAAGCGAGCTTTTTCAGATTATCTCTATGTGATCGAATCAGAAATGAGATCCGCAGAAGAACCAAAATCACCGACATTCTTCAACGAGTTGGTTGAAGTGGCAATGGGCGGGGCATATACTTCGAAGAGCCGATGGACGTTAGGGCCCCAATTATTATTGCTGGATGCTGGCGGCTCAAAGCCATGTTGTTTGGAAGACCCTAAGGCCAAGTGCAGAAAAGGCCAAGGAAAAAGAAGAAGAAGAAGACGCTTAGGCTGTCTGTCCACCAAAGCAGACCGAGGGAGCGTAGCGGAGAAACAGAGTAATGCGGAGCGGAGTTTGCTTACTGTGTCTGTCCACCGTCTGTTGCGGAGCAGAGTTAAAATAAATGAAAAATGTTAAATTTAATTTATTTAACCCCACTCCGTTTCCCGCACCGCTTACTGGTTTTATATAAAAGTCCCTGTCCACTTAACAGGAACGGAGATTTTGTGCAATCCTATTGGTTAATATTTCTCCGTTACTCGTCTCCGCTGCCACGCTCCACTTTGGTGGACTGGTAGCCTAAGAGAGGGGTCTAGCTGACGTCTATCGGTTGATAATGATGATGAATGACGTAAAAAGTCCCTTGTGTGAAAAGTTCAGTCTACCGTCGTCTGCGACGTGGCTTGACGGGCGGTTGCACGGTGACGCTGGCGGATGCGATCTCGTCTTGCGTGGTCCCCTCCACCTTCTCCAACTGTCCACGCGCCTCCACGAAGAACATCACGTCGCGGAGTTGCTCTTTCAGATCAGCCACCTGGTTAACATACAAATATCTTACACTATTCGCGAAATTGATTGATGTTAATCAAATACGATAGTCTACTCTAGACACAAATTTCGATTTACTACTGCAATTTTTAATTGTTGTCGGTTTTGCCCGAATCGAAGAATTCGAAGCGATCTTATGTTTGAACACGAAGCGCCGCATTCACTTTAGACGCGAGGCAAGGCAGAGTTGCACGAAGCGAAGCGATATTTGACACCTACATATTTAATTAATTTACTTCGAGAGTAGGGTATTGGGGGTGATAGCATTTCATGGATTAGTCGTGCGGGTCTATGTGACACAGAGAAAAATGTACCCTGTACCCGAGTGTTAAAGAGTACCTTTATAACATGCTAAAACTAACATTCTCCTTAGAACCTTACTAGAGCAGCTTTGGAAAAAGCAGCAGGAAAAAGAAGAAGAAGACCCTAAGGCTGTCTGTCCACCAAAACAGACCGAGGGAGCGTAGCGGAAAAACGGAGTAATGCGGTGCGGAGTTTGCGTACTGTCGTCTGTTGCGGAGCAGAAAGAGTGTAGAGTACCCGAGTGTTAACTAGTACCTTTATAACATGCTAAAACTAACATTCTCTGCTCGTATTATTCTCTTAGTATTATTCGCTTAGCCACATTTCATAAAATCTTACAAGAGCAGCTTTGGGTACCCATTCTAATAAAGAACTAGCTGCAGTTGCTAGTAAGGCCAAGGTTTTAAGGTGGTGCTCCTCCAAAGACACCCTGCTGTAGCTAGTGACAATGTATGAACATATAACAGTTACCTCTGCGAGGAAGGCTTCCTCCCGCTGCTGCGCGCGCTCCTGCCACTGCTTGTGTGACGAGGCCAACGCCGCCGCTAGCCCGCGCTCCTCCGACGCTTCGTTTTGTAGCGACGACACTCTGCCAGAAAGCAATTTAACCTTATTTATTGATTTATTCATTAAGATATATCCAAATGATAGGAATTTCAATTAATAAGGAGAGTTTGGGCGAGCACAGAAGCATCGCCCAATGGGGCGGAACCTCAGTGGCGTCACCGAGGAGTTTGGGCGAGCATAGAAACATCGTCTGATGGGGCGGGACCTCAGTGGCGTCATTAGCGAGTTTGGGCGAGCACAGAAACATCGCTTGATGGGGCGGGACCTCGGTGGCGTCACCGGGGAGTTTGGGCGAGCATAGAAACATCGTCTGATGGGGCGGGACCTCAGTGGCGTCATTAGCGAGTTTGGGCGAGCACAGAAACATCGCTTGATGGGGCGGGACCTCAGTGGCGTCACCGGGGAGTTTGGACGAGCGCAGAAACATCGCTTGATAGGGTGGGACCTCTGTGGCGTTACCGGGGAGTTTGTACAATCGCAGAAACATCGCTTGATGGGGCGGAACCTCAGTGGCGTCACCGGGGAGTTTGGACGAGCGCAGAAACATCGCTTGATGGGTTGGGACCTCTGTGGCGTTACCGGGGAGTTTGGACAATCGCAGAAACATCGCTTGATGGGGCGGAACCTCAGTGGCGTCACCGGGGAGTTTGGACGAGCGCAGAAACATCGCTTGATGGGGCGGGACCCCAGTGGCGTCATCAGGGGGTTAGGACAAGCGCAGAAGCAGAATAAATGGGCGGAACGACTCGTAAAGGGCATCTTCTCTAAGACTGAGAACACCGTAGCAGTGTGGTCACACTCTGAAGTCTAAGCTAACAACACTAACTTGCTAGTGAGATGGCTCAGCTTGCGCTCGAGGGTTTTGTTCTCCCGCTCCAGCGCAGAGACCCGCTGGCGCAGCGCCGTCGACTCCGTCTCGGCCGTGAGCGCGCGCTCCTCCGCGGCGGTGTGTTGAGCAGTGTGCTCACACTCTAACCTAAAAAAAAATTGGTGTTCTGTAAAGTCAGTGATAGTGATTTAAAAAAAAACATGTGCATTTGGGGACGCTCGACCTTTAACTATTTAGACTATGGACCTGTTTCGCACCCAAAATCACCAACAAAAAAGTCTGTCGTTTTGAGGGGGAAGAAACTCACACATCGAAAATATTTAACACCACTAAATATATTCTGTGTCCAAGGTCCATACACTACACGCGTTAGATCATTGATTTTTGATCTTTGCCAGAGGGGTAACGGTTAGCGAGGCAGGTCCTGTTATTAATGGTCGAAGAGCTCGACGGCTGCCACCTTAGACCATTTATAACAGGACTTGGCTCGCTAACCATTACCTCTCGTTTAGTGTGGAGGTAATACCTAGATGGCATCACCAAAATAAACATATGAATACGACCTATCTTTCAAGGTCAATGATTAGTATCAGCCTTATTTATCTACCAATAAAAAAACAACACGCGTTTTATTGATCCTATTTTACTACAATTTACAAAGTATTTTATTTGTTTACATAAAAAATGCATAGTTACAATCACAAAACTAAATGAAAACACAAAGTTGGCAAATGTAATTAAAATGCTGGAGACGGGCAGCCCTTTCACATGTTTACGTACCGCGCGGCTGTAGGTATTTATTTCAAAAATACGGCCGAGTTACAATACTGCTTGTATATATTTTTACTGTGGCAATGTGTTTGTTAGTCTGTGTAAAAGTTACGCGTGTGTGTATTGCGAGTCAAATTTATAGTTGCGTGTAGTGTATGGACACTTAATGGTGTTAAATGTTTTCGATGTGTGAGTTTACCTCGTCCCCCTCAAAAAATGACAGACTTTTTTGTTGGTGAATTTGGGTGCGAACCAAGTCCAGTTATTAATTGTCTAAGGCTGCCACATACGTGAGAGAAAGTGCTTCCTCTAATAATTAATATACTAACTGTGCGATTTTCTCCTCGTAGTACATCCGCTGGCTATCGAGCTGCTGCGTCAGTATGTACGTGAACTCCAACTGAGCGGAGTCCAGCTTCTCCCCCCCGCACGCCGCGTCCGCCGCGAGCCCCCCATCAGCCGCTACCAGCTTACCATCCGCCTTGTTTTGGACCAAACGGTGAACGAAATTGTCCCCTGAAAATTTCATTTTTTTTTTCATTTTCTTTACAAAACAATCTATACTCTATATTACTTATTACTTATATATAAAGCTGAAGAGTTTGTTCGTTTGAATAAACGCGCTAATCTCAGAAACTACTGGTCCGATTTTGAAAAACTCTTTCAGTGTTAGATAGCCCATTTATCGAGGAAAGCTTTATTATTCCCCGTATTCCTACGGAAACGAGAACCACGCGGGTGAAACCGCGCGGCGTTAGCTAGTATTATACTAATTATAAAAGAAAATACAATCATAATAGATAATACATTGCCAAAAAATACTTAAAAAATATAATAAAGAGTTTTTAGCATTGAACAGCGGAAATAGTGAGTACATGAGTATTATTCAAAGTATTGTTATTGATACTTTTAAAACGTGCTTTTTTATTTACATTTAAAGAGCTATAATTTAGGTCTAAAATAGAAAATTCGTAATAATATTATTATCTCTTAGCTCGAGAAACAAATGCGTGTATATTTTTTATAAAAGATGGGAGGTAAAAATAAATTTAATTTACGGTTGGGGCGAATAGGAAGTTTTAATCGGTATGAAAAATTTATTTTAGATTATTATTTATTTAGATCATAGAGCCCGGGACAATCGATCATGCTATTCATTACTTTTTAAAAGAATGTGATATAAAATATAATTTTTTTTAACGTTTTTAGGCAGGTTGGGCACTTCTAGGAAGACAAAAAGTACTGAACGTTTCTCGGTTGAGAAAAGCACTACTGTGGGCTTAACATGCGACCAACGACTTATCTCGCGCAGAGAAATAGACAAACTTAAAAGCAATAGCGGCGCAACCGCAAATATCGCTGTATTATTCATTGTGTTGAGGCTGGGACAACTCTGCATCCATTGGTCTATGTTTTGTCTATTTGGTCGCATGATAGGCCTATCGGCATAGAGAAAACCACTGAACGCTTTCGAATAGGGAAAAGCATTGAACAACTGGCTAGTTAACAATTTTTTAAATGGTCTTAAATTGTTCATAATCGTTCTACTAAGTTGAAAAAAAAATGATCATATTTTTTTGAGAAGTGATTACATGAAAATTTCAATTTTTAAATATTTTTTGACAATACGAGCCAAAACGCTGTCGGCCATGATGGTCTATTTTAACTGTTTCATAACATCACGTTAATTGACAAAAATATTATTTATCAATTATTTATTGGTTATAGACTTTAGTACATCAAGTAACATTGTGACGTCACAAAATGGATGACAGAGTTTTTGACGTTCGTTTCGTCGAGCATAAACAAAGACACAAAATTACAAAAACTTTTTCGTTTATAATATATGTTTTTGACATCATATATAATGTTAACACAACATGTTTACAAGTTTGCTATGAGTATGTTATTTATTTACCTGCATAATCCCAAACTCTATTTGAACCTAATTGCAATGCGTATGTGTGATTTGAAGCAAGGAAATGTTTGGCTGCATGCCCTTTTTCATATCTGAAAATAAAATAACGTATAATGTATAAGTTACAAAATTAATTAAACATTTTTCTACAACAAATTTTAATTAGATAAATTTATAGAGCAAATTAAACTTATTCCACTTTTGGCAACAACTATTGAATTGTAATATGGAATATATGAAACAATTAGAAGCAATATTGGCGAAATAATTATTCAATTTTATTGAAATTGCTTCAGATGGCACCACTTACTTGCTTTATTGTCGTTTGTGTTGCTCCAAAAATTTCCCATGCAAAAACTTGTTACATTCTTATATATTAATCTATGACATCTATACTAATATTGTAAAGAGGAAAGATTTGATTGTTTGTATGTTTTTAATAGGCTCTGGAACTACTAAACTGATTTGAAAAAATCTTTTACTGTTGGAAAGCTACACTATCCCCAAGTGCTATAGGCTATATTTTAACCACCAGGAACCACGCGGGTGAAAACGTGCGGCGTCTTCTAGTATTTCATACACACACACACACACACACACACACGCACTTTGGAATTTCCAATTTAAGTAGAAATTGTTGTATATGTACGTACCTGCCGCATCCAACATGTCCACAGATGAGACAGATCCACAGAGACCCGGCTTCTAGACCCTCCGCTATCCCCGACGCTTCCTTCGACTCATCACCATCGCCCTCTGCAAATCATTTTCACACGATAAGTTTTGTTTGGAACTACAAGTTACGGAACGTTTTTAAGAACATGTAAATTTTTAAAGAACGTGCCCCATGCATTGATTTCAATAATAGTTATGTAAAGCACTGCACTGCACGCCGGCAACGATCTCTACCTGCGGCGGTGCCGTCGCTCTCTCACCGCACCAGGCACTCCGCGTGGAACGCGTGCGAGCACTGCACGCTCAGCACGCCGGCCACGCTCTCGTCTGTGCGCTATGCCTACCTGCGGCGGTGCTGTCGCTCTCGCACTGCATACAGAGCGCGTGTTCCCGCGGCTCGGGCGTCTGCGCACATCGGCACACGGGACAGCGCGCGTCGCGCCATCGCACTAGGCACTCCGCGTGGAACGCGTGCGAGCACTGTACGCTCAGCACGCCGGCCACGCTCTCGTCCATGCGCTCTGTAGAGATAAAATTCGATTTATTTACATGGTTGGCCTTAAAATGATACATTTTATATTACACATCATACCATTAGAGCATTTATATGCCTGACATGCATACAGAGTACAAACTCCTCTGGACTACAGGAGAGATTGAAACAAACCCTCATCAATGGCAGTTAAACCAGAACCAAGGTAAGATTGTATTTTTCAACAATAAGTATCTCTATTTTTTATATTTCATACTGCTTTGTCTTTGTTTTTTGTATTTGAGAAAAACATTCCATGTCCTTTATGAGCTGTTTTTTACTGTTTGCACATAAACAAAGTAAGTGTAAGTTTGTAAGCTCTATCGGCGGCCTGCTGAGTTACTGGAGCGAGCTCGGCTGGATGCAAATGAATCCAGCAGTGACCTACACATAACGGCCAATCACAAGGCCAAGTGCGGAAACGGCCCAAAAGGAAGATTGTAACGAAGTGTACGGAACACCAAGCAGCTCGAGCAAGGATTCCGACACTCGCATTCTTGGAACATTCGAGAAGCCAGCTGCCGGCGCAGACTACGTCGAGCGGATGACTCATCGCAGACTAAACCGAACCCAGAGGTAAGTTGTAAGGTACCTAGACAGACAGGGCAGGTGGGCAGCTCCGTGTGCGAGGCGGGCGGGCTGCCGTGGCGCGCCCACTCCACGCGCGACACCCACGCCATGTGGCACAGCGCGTGCGGCTCCAGGCTGCTGTACGGAACACCGGAGAACGCTGCGTGGAACTCGCGCGCTGACTGACACGTACGGAACCTATTATTTATAACATGTTATATAGACTCGAATGACCACGGCGCTAGAAAAACTGATGACACAGTAAAAATTTAAAACATTTGCAAAAATAGGTGCAAGTTATATACCAATAATTAAAACTTCTCTATAAACTGCTTGAAGACTGACTAATAATGCACAGTTCTATATTAAAACAGCATTCTATTGTAATATAGAACTAGTGACTCATTTTCTGAAAGAAACCAAATTTGAGAGAATATCTTGACATATAAGACAAAATGTTGTAACCAATTAAGTAACTGTTTTTGTTTATCAACTGCAGTCATTTGCTTTAATTTCTAATGTATCAGTTATTTTATTCAGTACCTAAAGACCTTTTCGTCATAGAGGTTGTCCAGAGGTACACAATCATATAAATTTCAGCTCTCATGCAGTATTACTTGTTTCAGCCTTAAGGGCATGGTTGCCAGTGTACAGGCTACTTGCCTGCTGTACAAAACTAAGAAGATTTTTTGCATATAGGCAGTTTAGATGCCTAGAAACTCTAATCACATTTTTATTTGTGAAAATAATCTTGTAATTGATGGGTCATCTACTTGGTTTGTTAATTATTACCATGGACAAAATTTTTTATTATAACTATGCACAATAAAAATCAAACTCAAGTAAAAAAATCTTACGTGAGCAGTGCCATATAATGGTCTGGTGAGCCATCCCTCAACACTCTGACATGTGAGATGTCATTTTGGCAGGCTGCAGCAAACGCCAGCAGATCAGGGGCCCCCAGAGCACCGGGCACTGACAGCAGACACAGTGTCTTGGCCTCCTCGGCTTCTTTTAGCTCACTACAACAATAATAGTAACATCCATCATTCCATAATATAAGCATTCATGTTAAGAGTAAGTCTCGGCGGCAGTCAACGGCAGTCGTCAACTGCAGTCAACGGTAGTCAACTGCAGTCGCCGACGTCTCGGTTGCTGCTCGTGTAAACGAACACTAACTCAAACACATGAAAAATGTGTATCTAGAATTAAATATTAAATAATTTGAAAATATGTATGACTAGCAGACCCCGGTGACTTCAGCCGCCCTTTCTGAATCTGGCCCTGTCATAAAATCTGTTCTTACTTGATGTCTAGTTTGATTTTTAACAGGCTTCAAAAAAAGCAAAAGGTTTCAACACTGTTATTTTAAGACACTTATCAGGTCTCATATGCACAACAAGAAAGGTAAAGAGGTATTTTAGGTCTACAAATCACAAGCTAAAATTTCTTTGAAAATTTTGATGCTGTGTATGTGTTAAGATTAAGTATTTTTGTAACAAATATTGTTTACACATGAAGAAAGAAAGAAATATAGTTTTACAAAAGACTTACTTTTCTTTATAAAGATGTAGGATCCCTTTAGTAACTTCAACTAAAGGGTTACCGCAGAAGAAACTTATAGATTCAATATCCTCTGATGTGCTAGTCTCTTGAGGTGGCCGTCTAGAGCTAGTGGGCAGGATGCCAGTGTCAGTGTTTGGACCAATAAGGACACTGGCATATGTCTCCACTGTGATTGTTTTGGAGTCCCGAGCACCCCTGTCTCGTTTCTTTAGCTCTTTGGCTGTTTCTGGTAAAAAATAACACAATTTTGTAATGTCATTAAACAGCTGTATTGTTGGTCCAGGGTTAACTAAATTGACTTCATATCACAAGGTCCAGGGTTTGAGTTGTAGGTAAGTTTATGATATGCTGAGTTTTTTTTGTATAAAATTTCCAATCAAATTCTCAGCATGGTGTTATTGTCATTAACATCTGATGATGGTTGTTAAAGAAAAATATTATAACCTTAAGCCCGCCAACCAGCTTTGGAGCAGTGTGGTGGGTCTTGCTCTATATCCTCTCTACTTTAATAAGGAAGGCCTGGTCCTGTAGAGGGCCATCAAAATTTGTATATTTATTTTTAAAGAATTGTAGCCATGTCTTCTTGTAAATATTAAAAAACAATAATATTTTGCGATTTATTTGAGAAAATAAAAGTGAAAAACTAAATTTTTTGCTTGAAATACAGGATTTCGTAATGATTTCACCCAAGAAGAGCGAAAACGTAAATACGAAAAGCAGCTCAAACAAAGAGCTTTGACTGTTTAACAATGATTTTTACATTGATAATACAGTCAATACTAATGATGGCAATCTCGATAAATTATTTAAAGTAAACGAAATGGTGTATGTACTACATAGGTAAAACAAGTAGGGTATGTGTATTTCTACAACGTTGTAATACGCGTATTATATTATTACGGGTACCTTTACTATTAAGAAATTCAGATTAACTTACCTTTTTCAGCTACAGAATCGCACATTTCGGGTAGCTCTTCATCAATTTCTATACGTAAAACACACAAAGAGACAGACATTTACACAATATTGTTCCAAATAATTGGCACAAAAATAAATCTTAAATCCTATGCCAGTCTGGAAGGACTGCTCATTTGTAAGCTTCAGTTTTTACTTTATGAAACAAGAAATAGCATTTTAATTGAACACAGACTGGATCACATTTCCTAAACTTTAATAATGCTTTACAATTTTACATGAATTCTTTAATTCTTTTTATACAAATAAAAACAGCTGGAACCTTTGTTTATTTTCTAATAATTTCTGAAGGATTATGCTGTAAAACTTTGTGAGCGATCAATGACGTGACAACCACAGATTATTATTATACTAGCAGGATTATGCTGTAAGATTTTTGAAACTCATTTTAGAAAGAAAGAAAGAAAAAAGCTTTATTAGAGAACAATTTGTTCTTTGAACAAATTTTGTTGTGTGAATTTAATGTAAATTTTACTGCGTTGAGAACATTTTAGGCCCCTTGAGATGCTGATGTTTGATGACTTACAAAGGATTTACAGAATAGAATAGATATGTATGGATTATTACATCGATGGATTCACAAAACGATAAACGCAACCACAGATTCAACTCATTTCCCTCTTCTACGATTAGTAACATAAACTTCATAACATAATCATAATAACAGGACCTGTCTCGCTGGACATTACCCCTCTGGCAAAGATCAAAAATCAATAATCTAACGCGTTTATAAAAACTGTTGCTATAGAATCGATGTTCATTCTTATAATCGTTATCGTCGTGTAAAGAGCTCCGTACAAATGTCGATTTATGTAGTTGAACGGCATAAAAAAACGGTCAATAACTTGTATTTAAGTATAGTATGGCGTAACGTTTCATTTGACGGCCTCCGTGGCGCAGTGGTATGCGCGGTGGATTTACAAAACGGAGATCCTGGGTTCGATCCCCGGCTGGGCAGATTGAGATTTTCTTAATGTGTCCAGGTCTGGCTGGTGGGAGGCTTCGGCCCTGGCTAGTTACCACCCTACCGGCAAAGACGTACCAAGCGATTTAGCGTTCCGGTACGATGCCGTGTAGAAACCGAAAGGGGTGTGGATTTTCATTCTCCTCCTAACAAGTTAGCCCGCTTCCATCTTAGATTGCATCATCACTTACCATCAGGTGAGATTGTAGTCAAGGGCTAACTTGTAAAAAATAAAAAAAAAAATTGTAAGTATTTCTACCTTGATTTTATCAAGTGATAAAAATAATATCTGAAAAGTATCGAGTCTTTTGACGGCAAAACATCGATCAACTAATCGAATATTCTATGTATATATTCTGTGGATAGTCTAAGCGATGTGTTTTTTTAGTCTGTGTATATATGTGTATACGCGTGTGTGTATTGCGAATCAAAAAAGTTGTGTGTATCTATCAGAATATATATAATGGTGATAAATATTTTAGATCTGTGAGTTTACCTCATCCCCCTCAAAAAACGACAGACAATTTTGTTAAATGTGATGCATCTTCATTATCTAATTACTCTATGCCTTTCCCTTATCCCCCAGATTATAATTACTATAACTGAACCATAGACTCTGGAAGAAATGAAGACAAAATGTTCAAAGTCAAACAACTGTAACTGTCAGTGTCATGTGAAGAGTGTCATATTTGAGCTACTTGTCAATGTCATAGTAGATCTCATCATTTGACGTTTGTGGTTCGGATCTCGGGTTAGGTTTACAAAAATACATTTTCTATTTTAGTAATTTAGTGAGATGTACGAGAACTTGCTAGAATACTCACCAACATCAAGTATATAAAAGCGAGTCCGATCGCCAAAGTGAATAAAACACCGACCTAGCAGATATCTGACAACAATGATAGATCTTACAGAAGCTGAAAGTTACAAGAATAAAGGCAATGAAGCCTTTAAGTCTGAAAACTACGAAGAAGCCGTATCACTATACAGTAAGGCTATCAATTTAGCTCAGAAGGACACACGTGAGTACGCTACGTATTTGAAGAATCGTGCAGCAGCATATCTTAAGATGAAAGAGTACCATAAAGTAATAAAAGATTGTGATGAAGCTTTATCAATTGTCCCCGAAGATCCAAAAGCTTTGTTTCGCCGCTCACAAGCGTTAGAATGCTTAGAGCGTTTTGAGGAGGCATATAGAGATGCTAAAACGATATTCACAGTGGATCCCAGTAATAAAGCGGTACAACCAATTCTGTCGAGATTGTATGCTATTGTTCAGGAAAGAGTTAAAAATGCAGCACAAACAACTTCAAAAGTGGACCAGATGTTTAAACTAGCGTTTGAAATGAGTGAAGACATTGAGAAACGTGAAAAAGCTATAGTTAACCTACTTGTTCTGGCGAAGGAAAACACAGGTGCAGAAGTGATGATGAAAAATGGTGTTGTCAACAAAATACAACAATTGGTGAAGATTGAAAAGAATATGGATATATATGTGAATGCTATTAGGGTTATTGGCCAACTCTGTAAAAGAAATGTAGATAGGACGAAAGAAATTATCAAATTGGTTGGAATCCCATGGTTTTTAGAAATCATTGACAGTGAAAATGAAACAAGAGTTAATGCTGCTCAATATTGCTTGCAGATCATCCTGAATACATTTTCAGGAATGGATACCAAAAAAGATACAAAACCGGACACTTCTCTATGTGAACAACATAAGAGTGAAATTGATACACTACTGACATGTTTGACATACTCTATTACTAATAGAGTCATAACAGGCTTAGCTAGAGATGCGATTATAGAACTGATTATGAGAAACTGCCACTATAGTAGCCTTAATTGGGCTGAAAGGTTTGTTGAAATTAGGGGCCTACAACGTTTACTTGAAGTTTGTAGTGAATTAGAAGAATACAAGTATGAGTCTGCAATGAATATCACAGAATCGTCAAGGACAGTAGCTGCTGCCTGTATGGCGAGAGTCTACGAAAACATGTATTATGAACAGGCAAGAGAAAAGTTTCACAGTCAAGTTGATGATTTTGTCAAAGATAAGCTTTTGACTCCTGATTTGGAATCTAAAGTAAGAGTAACAGTAGCTATAACATCATTACTACGTGGACCTCTTGATGTAGGAAACTATATTATATCAAAAGACGGTATCTTAGAGATGATTTTAGTCATGGCTCAAACAGATGACCCTTTACAGCAAAAAGTTGCTTGTGAATGCTTAGTGGCTGCTGCATCAAAGAAAGACAAAGCAAGAACTATCATTAATAAGGGTGTTGATATTTTAAAAACCTTATATTCAAGTAAAAATGATGCTGTGAAAGTTAGAGCATTAGTGGGTCTTTGTAAAATAGGAAGCTTTGGTGGAGATGATGCATCTATACGTCCTTTTGCTGATGGATCTACAAAGAAATTAGCAGAAGCTTGTACTAAATTTTTAACCAATCCAGCTAAAGACAAAGATATGAGGAAATGGGCAGCAGAAGGTCTTTCTTATCTAACTTTGGATGCAGATGTAAAGGAGGCATTGGTTGATAATAGACTAGCTATCCAATCTCTTATTGAACTAGCAAAATCAGGTGATCAGTCTTGCTTATATGGTGTAGTTACTACATTAGTTAACTTATGCAATGCCTATGAAAAGCAGGAAATGATGCCAGAAATGTTAGAACTTGCAAAATTTGCTAAACATCATATACCAGAGCAGCATGAACTAGATGATCCAGATTTTGTTAATAAAAGGTTGACAATTCTTTGTAAAGCAGGGGTGACAACTGGCTTAGTTGCCTTAGCCAAAACAGAAAGTCATAATTCAAGAGAGTTGATTGCTAGAGTTTTCAATGCCATATGCAGCTTGCAAGATTTAAGAGGCATTGTAGTGCAACAAGGTGGGGCCAAAGTTCTTATTCCTCTGGCACTTGAAGGTACCAGCAATGGAAAAAAGCAAGCCACACAAGCTTTGGCTAGAATTGGCATTACAATTAATCCTGAAGTAGCATTTCCTGGACAAAGAAACTTGGAAGTAGTAAGACCTTTAGTAGCTTTGCTGCACCCTGAATGTACTGCCTTGGAAAATTTTGAAGCACTGATGGCACTTTGTAATTTAGCAGGTATGAATGACACTACAAGAAAGAGAATATTAAAGGAAGGTGGGTTAGCTAAAATTGAAAATTACTTATATGAAGATCATTTAATGTTATCTAGAGCTGCAGCACAGTGTGTATGCAATTTAGTTCAATCTGATGAGGTTATAAAAGCCTTTGAAGGTGAGAATGACAGAGCTAAGTATTTATATTTACTGTGTCAGGAAGAAGATGTTGACACAGTCATGGCTGCTGCCGGTGCACTGTGCATCCTAACTTCAGTCAGTAAAATTTGCTGTAGAAAGCTATTAGATCTGAACTCTTGGGTTGAATCATTAAGATGCCTATTAGCTAACCCAAACAATGAAGTTCAATACAGAGGAGCGTACATGCTCTATAATATCATAAATGGTGACCGAGATACAGCTGCAAAAATATTTGAAACTGACATAATGGAAATATTAATGGCACTAACAAAATTAGATAATCCAGAACTAAACAAAGTCAAAGAGTATGCAGAAAAGTGTTTAGCAGCAGCTGAAACTTTAGGAGTTATTAGAAAGCCAGAAGAAGGAGCACCTAGCCAGTCTATTCAGGAAGAAAATATAGAAGAAGAAGACTAATATCAGTATAAAATACTACTATTATTAAATGAGATTAATATGAATAAAATAACTGTATTTAGTATTAAAACATGTGTGAAACTTTTTGTAGAATGAAAAATGAATATTTAATTTTTTTATTACTGTCTTTTTTGTGTTATCATAAATAAGTAATATTTTATATGTTTGTAACTAAACTAATAACTAATAAAGGCAATGAAGCCTTTAAGTCTGAAAACTACGAAGAAGCCGTATCACTATACAGTAAGGCTATCAATTTAGCTCAGAAGGACACACGTGAGTACGCTACGTATTTGAAGAATCGTGCAGCAGCATATCTTAAGATGAAAGAGTACCATAAAGTAATAAAAGATTGTGATGAAGCTTTATCAATTGTCCCCGAAGATCCAAAAGCTTTGTTTCGCCGCTCACAAGCGTTAGAATGCTTAGAGCGTTTTGAGGAGGCATATAGAGATGCTAAAACGATATTCACAGTGGATCCCAGTAATAAAGCGGTACAACCAATTCTGTCGAGATTGTATGCTATTGTTCAGGAAAGAGTTAAAAATGCAGCACAAACAACTTCAAAAGTGGACCAGATGTTTAAACTAGCGTTTGAAATGAGTGAAGACATTGAGAAACGTGAAAAAGCTATAGTTAACCTACTTGTTCTGGCGAAGGAAAACACAGGTGCAGAAGTGATGATGAAAAATGGTGTTGTCAACAAAATACAACAATTGGTGAAGATTGAAAAGAATATGGATATATATGTGAATGCTATTAGGGTTATTGGCCAACTCTGTAAAAGAAATGTAGATAGGACGAAAGAAATTATCAAATTGGTTGGAATCCCATGGTTTTTAGAAATCATTGACAGTGAAAATGAAACAAGAGTTAATGCTGCTCAATATTGCTTGCAGATCATCCTGAATACATTTTCAGGAATGGATACCAAAAAAGATACAAAACCGGACACTTCTCTATGTGAACAACATAAGAGTGAAATTGATACACTACTGACATGTTTGACATACTCTATTACTAATAGAGTCATAACAGGCTTAGCTAGAGATGCGATTATAGAACTGATTATGAGAAACTGCCACTATAGTAGCCTTAATTGGGCTGAAAGGTTTGTTGAAATTAGGGGCCTACAACGTTTACTTGAAGTTTGTAGTGAATTAGAAGAATACAAGTATGAGTCTGCAATGAATATCACAGAATCGTCAAGGACAGTAGCTGCTGCCTGTATGGCGAGAGTCTACGAAAACATGTATTATGAACAGGCAAGAGAAAAGTTTCACAGTCAAGTTGATGATTTTGTCAAAGATAAGCTTTTGACTCCTGATTTGGAATCTAAAGTAAGAGTAACAGTAGCTATAACATCATTACTACGTGGACCTCTTGATGTAGGAAACTATATTATATCAAAAGACGGTATCTTAGAGATGATTTTAGTCATGGCTCAAACAGATGACCCTTTACAGCAAAAAGTTGCTTGTGAATGCTTAGTGGCTGCTGCATCAAAGAAAGACAAAGCAAGAACTATCATTAATAAGGGTGTTGATATTTTAAAAACCTTATATTCAAGTAAAAATGATGCTGTGAAAGTTAGAGCATTAGTGGGTCTTTGTAAAATAGGAAGCTTTGGTGGAGATGATGCATCTATACGTCCTTTTGCTGATGGATCTACAAAGAAATTAGCAGAAGCTTGTACTAAATTTTTAACCAATCCAGCTAAAGACAAAGATATGAGGAAATGGGCAGCAGAAGGTCTTTCTTATCTAACTTTGGATGCAGATGTAAAGGAGGCATTGGTTGATAATAGACTAGCTATCCAATCTCTTATTGAACTAGCAAAATCAGGTGATCAGTCTTGCTTATATGGTGTAGTTACTACATTAGTTAACTTATGCAATGCCTATGAAAAGCAGGAAATGATGCCAGAAATGTTAGAACTTGCAAAATTTGCTAAACATCATATACCAGAGCAGCATGAACTAGATGATCCAGATTTTGTTAATAAAAGGTTGACAATTCTTTGTAAAGCAGGGGTGACAACTGGCTTAGTTGCCTTAGCCAAAACAGAAAGTCATAATTCAAGAGAGTTGATTGCTAGAGTTTTCAATGCCATATGCAGCTTGCAAGATTTAAGAGGCATTGTAGTGCAACAAGGTGGGGCCAAAGTTCTTATTCCTCTGGCACTTGAAGGTACCAGCAATGGAAAAAAGCAAGCCACACAAGCTTTGGCTAGAATTGGCATTACAATTAATCCTGAAGTAGCATTTCCTGGACAAAGAAACTTGGAAGTAGTAAGACCTTTAGTAGCTTTGCTGCACCCTGAATGTACTGCCTTGGAAAATTTTGAAGCACTGATGGCACTTTGTAATTTAGCAGGTATGAATGACACTACAAGAAAGAGAATATTAAAGGAAGGTGGGTTAGCTAAAATTGAAAATTACTTATATGAAGATCATTTAATGTTATCTAGAGCTGCAGCACAGTGTGTATGCAATTTAGTTCAATCTGATGAGGTTATAAAAGCCTTTGAAGGTGAGAATGACAGAGCTAAGTATTTATATTTACTGTGTCAGGAAGAAGATGTTGACACAGTCATGGCTGCTGCCGGTGCACTGTGCATCCTAACTTCAGTCAGTAAAATTTGCTGTAGAAAGCTATTAGATCTGAACTCTTGGGTTGAATCATTAAGATGCCTATTAGCTAACCCAAACAATGAAGTTCAATACAGAGGAGCGTACATGCTCTATAATATCATAAATGGTGACCGAGATACAGCTGCAAAAATATTTGAAACTGACATAATGGAAATATTAATGGCACTAACAAAATTAGATAATCCAGAACTAAACAAAGTCAAAGAGTATGCAGAAAAGTGTTTAGCAGCAGCTGAAACTTTAGGAGTTATTAGAAAGCCAGAAGAAGGAGCACCTAGCCAGTCTATTCAGGAAGAAAATATAGAAGAAGAAGACTAATATCAGTATAAAATACTACTATTATTAAATGAGATTAATATGAATAAAATAACTGTATTTAGTATTAAAACATGTGTGAAACTTTTTGTAGAATGAAAAATGAATATTTAATTTTTTTATTACTGTCTTTTTTGTGTTATCATAAATAAGTAATATTTTATATGTTTGTAACTAAACTAATAACTAATAAAGGCAATGAAGCCTTTAAGTCTGAAAACTACGAAGAAGCCGTATCACTATACAGTAAGGCTATCAATTTAGCTCAGAAGGACACACGTGAGTACGCTACGTATTTGAAGAATCGTGCAGCAGCATATCTTAAGATGAAAGAGTACCATAAAGTAATAAAAGATTGTGATGAAGCTTTATCAATTGTCCCCGAAGATCCAAAAGCTTTGTTTCGCCGCTCACAAGCGTTAGAATGCTTAGAGCGTTTTGAGGAGGCATATAGAGATGCTAAAACGATATTCACAGTGGATCCCAGTAATAAAGCGGTACAACCAATTCTGTCGAGATTGTATGCTATTGTTCAGGAAAGAGTTAAAAATGCAGCACAAACAACTTCAAAAGTGGACCAGATGTTTAAACTAGCGTTTGAAATGAGTGAAGACATTGAGAAACGTGAAAAAGCTATAGTTAACCTACTTGTTCTGGCGAAGGAAAACACAGGTGCAGAAGTGATGATGAAAAATGGTGTTGTCAACAAAATACAACAATTGGTGAAGATTGAAAAGAATATGGATATATATGTGAATGCTATTAGGGTTATTGGCCAACTCTGTAAAAGAAATGTAGATAGGACGAAAGAAATTATCAAATTGGTTGGAATCCCATGGTTTTTAGAAATCATTGACAGTGAAAATGAAACAAGAGTTAATGCTGCTCAATATTGCTTGCAGATCATCCTGAATACATTTTCAGGAATGGATACCAAAAAAGATACAAAACCGGACACTTCTCTATGTGAACAACATAAGAGTGAAATTGATACACTACTGACATGTTTGACATACTCTATTACTAATAGAGTCATAACAGGCTTAGCTAGAGATGCGATTATAGAACTGATTATGAGAAACTGCCACTATAGTAGCCTTAATTGGGCTGAAAGGTTTGTTGAAATTAGGGGCCTACAACGTTTACTTGAAGTTTGTAGTGAATTAGAAGAATACAAGTATGAGTCTGCAATGAATATCACAGAATCGTCAAGGACAGTAGCTGCTGCCTGTATGGCGAGAGTCTACGAAAACATGTATTATGAACAGGCAAGAGAAAAGTTTCACAGTCAAGTTGATGATTTTGTCAAAGATAAGCTTTTGACTCCTGATTTGGAATCTAAAGTAAGAGTAACAGTAGCTATAACATCATTACTACGTGGACCTCTTGATGTAGGAAACTATATTATATCAAAAGACGGTATCTTAGAGATGATTTTAGTCATGGCTCAAACAGATGACCCTTTACAGCAAAAAGTTGCTTGTGAATGCTTAGTGGCTGCTGCATCAAAGAAAGACAAAGCAAGAACTATCATTAATAAGGGTGTTGATATTTTAAAAACCTTATATTCAAGTAAAAATGATGCTGTGAAAGTTAGAGCATTAGTGGGTCTTTGTAAAATAGGAAGCTTTGGTGGAGATGATGCATCTATACGTCCTTTTGCTGATGGATCTACAAAGAAATTAGCAGAAGCTTGTACTAAATTTTTAACCAATCCAGCTAAAGACAAAGATATGAGGAAATGGGCAGCAGAAGGTCTTTCTTATCTAACTTTGGATGCAGATGTAAAGGAGGCATTGGTTGATAATAGACTAGCTATCCAATCTCTTATTGAACTAGCAAAATCAGGTGATCAGTCTTGCTTATATGGTGTAGTTACTACATTAGTTAACTTATGCAATGCCTATGAAAAGCAGGAAATGATGCCAGAAATGTTAGAACTTGCAAAATTTGCTAAACATCATATACCAGAGCAGCATGAACTAGATGATCCAGATTTTGTTAATAAAAGGTTGACAATTCTTTGTAAAGCAGGGGTGACAACTGGCTTAGTTGCCTTAGCCAAAACAGAAAGTCATAATTCAAGAGAGTTGATTGCTAGAGTTTTCAATGCCATATGCAGCTTGCAAGATTTAAGAGGCATTGTAGTGCAACAAGGTGGGGCCAAAGTTCTTATTCCTCTGGCACTTGAAGGTACCAGCAATGGAAAAAAGCAAGCCACACAAGCTTTGGCTAGAATTGGCATTACAATTAATCCTGAAGTAGCATTTCCTGGACAAAGAAACTTGGAAGTAGTAAGACCTTTAGTAGCTTTGCTGCACCCTGAATGTACTGCCTTGGAAAATTTTGAAGCACTGATGGCACTTTGTAATTTAGCAGGTATGAATGACACTACAAGAAAGAGAATATTAAAGGAAGGTGGGTTAGCTAAAATTGAAAATTACTTATATGAAGATCATTTAATGTTATCTAGAGCTGCAGCACAGTGTGTATGCAATTTAGTTCAATCTGATGAGGTTATAAAAGCCTTTGAAGGTGAGAATGACAGAGCTAAGTATTTATATTTACTGTGTCAGGAAGAAGATGTTGACACAGTCATGGCTGCTGCCGGTGCACTGTGCATCCTAACTTCAGTCAGTAAAATTTGCTGTAGAAAGCTATTAGATCTGAACTCTTGGGTTGAATCATTAAGATGCCTATTAGCTAACCCAAACAATGAAGTTCAATACAGAGGAGCGTACATGCTCTATAATATCATAAATGGTGACCGAGATACAGCTGCAAAAATATTTGAAACTGACATAATGGAAATATTAATGGCACTAACAAAATTAGATAATCCAGAACTAAACAAAGTCAAAGAGTATGCAGAAAAGTGTTTAGCAGCAGCTGAAACTTTAGGAGTTATTAGAAAGCCAGAAGAAGGAGCACCTAGCCAGTCTATTCAGGAAGAAAATATAGAAGAAGAAGACTAATATCAGTATAAAATACTACTATTATTAAATGAGATTAATATGAATAAAATAACTGTATTTAGTATTAAAACATGTGTGAAACTTTTTGTAGAATGAAAAATGAATATTTAATTTTTTTATTACTGTCTTTTTTGTGTTATAATAAATAAGTAAGATTTTATATGTTTGTAACTATTACATAAAATAAACTATGAACAATATTTTTTTTTCTCTTAGCACATTATTTGATTATTCTACTCAGTATGAAATCTAGAAACAGTTTAATTAAGTAGTATTGATTCTAGAAAAAGAAACCATTGACCTTATCATCATCATCAGAAAATAACCGCTTATTGTTTTTTTGTATTTATTTTCTTATAAATTTTTTGTAGTCAAGGGCTAATTTGTAAATAATAAAAATAAATAAATAAATTTCATGAATATCCTTTCTCATAACATTAAGGGTCATAACTTGCATAATATATTCTGCATTATACCTATCCACATTGGGCTAGTGTGGTGGACTATTGGCCTAACCCCTCTCTTCTGAGAGGAGACTCGAGCTCAGCAGTGAGCCGAATATGGGATAATAATTATGATGATGATTCTGCATTACATAACACTACTACTACTATTTCCATTGCAAACCCAATAATAGTTGATTTTGACATATCGGTAGGTACAATCATGAATCAGTGATCAGTCTTTCCTTATTTTTAACATATAAAATAATATCTACAGGTACTAATATTGTAAAGAGGAAAGAATTGTTTGTTTGTTTGCATTGAATACTGAAACTACTGAACCAATTTGAAAAATTCGTTTACTGTTGGGAAGCTACATTATCCCTGGGTGCTTTATGCTATATTTTATCCCCGTATTTCTACGGGAACGAGAACTACGTGGGTAAAACCGTCGCGTCTGCTAGTACTATAAAATATAATTGCTCCTTGGTCCAGTGGTTCAAATCTTGGATTGGGCTATGAGATAGGAACTGATTTTTTCTTTTAAGAAATTTTCAGTCCTGAGTTGAAAAGTCGTTGGTATTATCACTGACATATTTAATAGTGATAGTTAATGAATTTAACATTATCACTCTAAACTCGCCAACCCACATTGGAGCAGTGTGGTGGATCTAAGCTCCATATCACCTCGCCTATAAGGAGGGAGGCCTGGCCCTGTTATGGCTGCGCTGTTTATGATAAAATTAAATAAGTAAGTATGTACCTACCTACCTACATATCATTGCCATGACCTTAATCCATTCCTAAGGTCACTTACTAAATGAATATCAAATTATCAAGTAAATAAAAGTATTTCGTGTTTTCATAAGTAAAGGACGTAGGTAATCATTGAAGTCCTATTACTCATTTTGTTAAGATTCATACTCATAATTTCATAAAAAAAATTTCAAGAAAAGTTGCACTTTTTGCGGCTTAATTGATTATTTGTCTTCAATGGTTCTGGTTCATACACAATGCAAAAATAATTATTAAAACCAAAATGAATAAACTCCATAAATCTGAGGACTCATAAGTTATCCGGTTAGGTTTTTAGAAATCCTCTCAGGTACGGTACAATTTAAATTCCAACTCGCACTTGGCCATCTTTTTTAAATTTAGCGCTCCTTTTTTAATCAGTCTTCCCATTATGGAATACCGCGTCCTTTCCCCGCTGAGAACTCTCCCATTCCCCTCTATCTAAGCAAAGGTCTTTTTCATGTCGATTTTCATCCAGAATATATTTTACTTGATTATTAGTCATATTTAATAATCAATTTATAATATAAGTTTTATTAAAAAAACAAAACTCAATATTGTTTATTCAGAATTAATTTAAAATTTAAAAAGCAATGTATTTTTGTGAATACACTGTGAAATAAGTCATAGAGCGTCTGTTTGTTAATCGGTACAGAAAATGACGTTGATAAAAACCTTTTAAATTGACAGCTTGATTTGGTTTGGTTTCCGCTACTGTGCTATTGTGCTATTTTTTTGGTTTTACGTTAAATAACTCAAGAAAATGTCTATATCTACGGCTACAGGTACCAAAACTGATTAAATACTCGTATCTATTATCGAAATTTTGAGGTGTTCCTATATAACTACCATCAAACATGATGGAACTATGTTTTCGGAGTAATGCCATGGAATCCCATATGGCGGTCCTTACTCCACATGATTTAGCGACGCTACGTAACGAAAAAAATGGATTTTTTTGTAGGCTCCAACTTGGGAACTACTTGATTGCTTCATATCTGCCCTAATTTCTAGGTTAATTTCGTAGTTCAAATTACGTTAGGTTAATTTTGTATTCTACTTTTTTTTTACTTTTTGGCGTCAGCCGAGTGCTGACGCCGGACACGGACAACTTTTGAAACGTAGACGCTGCTAAAATACTGTGAAAAATAGAACTTTCAAACTGTTTATTTGGACGAAATTCCAAATGATGATAAGTTATGTATGTTCTATATTGAAAAAGTTTTAAATATTAAAAAAAAAATCTTCAAAATAAATTCTCTTTCTCCTTTTTTATTACTTCCATAAGTCAACCAGTACCATTCATACAAGAAGCCCCATTACAGAAAGTTACAACACATATAATTTTTCAGTGATTTTAGATGAACATACTTAAAATGCTGAAATTCAATTTAATTAATTTAAAAACAATCTCTAATAATAGCAGGAGAAGTAAACACTCCATATATCTCTTTTGAAAATATGAATTCACCATACTATATCTTCAAAAATGCTAAAGAAGCATCATACTTTGTAATGTAAACACATATACTAATCTTTATTACTAATGCATGATGTTAATAATAAAATAAATAAATATATATTTCCTCATATAAATAAAATCTCTTTGGATCCTAAGCCTCCTGATCCATCTTGGTTGAAAATTATGGTAGTTTTCAATGGTCTATCTTAAATATGTGTCAGTTATGCAGCATTTACAATACAATATAACAATTTACCTGGTTAGTCAATTTTTTACAGGTAAATAGATTATTGAAAGCTAGTCAGCATGAACTTAACACTGGAGTACAAGTTAAAAAAGTTGATGACAATAATATCAGTCAGAGAGACTTTCAACTTTCCACTATGTATGTCTGAGCAAAGTTATTTGTGATTGTCCTCTTAACAGTTTGTTGTTTGTTTTATAGATGAACGCACTGAAGGAGATGACGATACCTCACAGGGTAGCCAACCCAAGGATGACAGCAGTGACTCAGAGAATGAAGAAAATGAGATTGAGAATGAAATTCAAAACCAAAATGGTGGTTCCATTGGCAGAGACAGTCCTGAAGTGCATGAAATAACTAGTGATGAAGAAGATTGTGTAGTGACAAATGACGATGACAGTTCAAATTCTAGTTCAGACTCTAACGATAGCTCTGAAGGGTCTCAACAAAGCAATAAAGATAGAGATAAAGAAAAAGACGAACAGCCTCTAGAAAATGGAGGTGAAGAATCAGATGTGGAGGAAGTTTCCATTGAGGACCCTCTGAACCAAACCCACAACAAGGTGAAACCTATTCTTATCAGTGATACTAAAAGTCTGTCAGGTTTAGCAACAAAACAGACTGAATCAAACAATGGTGAAGATAACAAAGAGCCTACAGTAGTTATTATTGACACCAATTCCATTTTATCTGGTAAAGGATCAACCCCAGTTGCTAACAAAACTTCAACTAGCACATTAGATGCACAGAACTTGTGTCAAAGTATTGCTGCTAGAGGAACAACAATCACACCAATTAGTTGTAAGTCAACTCCTCCTCGATCTAATCAGAACAATGTGCCTGCAGCTGCACAACCAAATATTTTGCCCTCTTTAACAGATGACATGTTTGTTGTTGAAGCACCATCTTTCATTGTTCCCTATGTATATGAAAAACCATCTGTTAAACCATTCAGGGAGTTTGTAGATAAGCTAGGCAAAGAGCTTGAAGAACTGAAAATAAAAGAAGAGCAGGAAAAGCTAGAAAAAGAGAAAGCAGAAAAGGAAAGGAAAGAAAAACTCAAACAGGAGAAAATTGAGAGTGGTGAAGAAGTTAAAGATGAACAGGACAGTGATGAGGAGGGCAAGAAAGTTGCTGAGGAGGCAGCAAAAGAGAAGAAGCTTGAGAAAAAGCAACGAAGGAAGCGTAGAACTGAAGAGGATGACGATTCCTGGGATGGAGAGTCTTCCAGTGAATCTGAAGAGGAAGGCCTCAGTGATTGTGATATGGTTGTAATTAAAGAAAAAGAGGAAGATATAAAAGATCCAATTAATATGATTGTAAAGGGGATCAAGGGTAAAAGTGACAGTTATTTTGATTGTTCTTTAGGGCAGTTTTTCATAAACATTGGACTTAACTTGGTCCAGGAGTATGTTCAGAGTGATTTGTTAAAAACACAAAATAGAAAGTTATACAAAGAAAAGAAGTCAGGTCGCAGCACTAAAGCTACTGAAAGTGCTATTGCATCACTGAATCAGAATTTAGCATACAGTAAGAAGCTCAATGCACCGTATGCTCTAGAACAAAAGAGATGTGATTTCTGTAGCTTTAAAACTGAATCCATTTTAGTTATGTCTCATCATTTGGAAGCACCGCATATGAAGAACAATATTTACAAGTGTAACACATGTCCATTTGAGATTCGTAGTCCACATGACATTTTGTACCACATGGAGGCTGAGCATAACATCAGGGGACGACTGGAGCGAGCGCCTGCTTATCAGCAGTGTCCCAGTTGCCATTTTGAAGATAATAGCAAAACTAAACTGGCACGTCATCTTATTGCTTGTGCTAAGAAGTTTAAACCTGAATTCAACCTCTCTCCACCTCTCGAGTGGGAGCCCCCAGCAAAGATACCAAAGTTATCCAGAGCCCGGAACAATGTTGTAGGACCATATCAATCCAATTACAATAGATCACAAGTGGCAATGGGTCCTCTAGGACGTCCACCAATGAATATGTCGAACCCTATTATGCCGAACATGCCAGTATTGGGACGTCCACGAGGCCGACCTCCCCTCGCTGGTCCTGCACGTGCACCAGTTTCAGGAGTGCCCATAATTCGCAGTGGAGTAATGATCATGCATAACAACCCTCCTAGTGGGACCACAATATCTAATTATCCAATTTTACCCAATAGCCAAGGAAATCTGTCTGCTACACCTAAGATATCCATTACACCCTTACCACGTGCCCCACAACCCTCTTCGTCAAATTCCAATGTCAACTCCAAAGCTACATTTGTGATTTGTGAGATTTGTGATGGTTACATCAAAGATCTGGAACAGCTGCGGAATCACATGCAATGGATCCACAAAGTAAAGATCCATCCTAAGATGATTTATAACAGACCACCACTTAACTGCCAAAAGTGTCAATTTAGGTTCTTCACAGACCAGGGTCTGGAGAGGCACTTGTTGGGCTCGCACGGATTAGTGACAAGTTCTATGCAAGAAGCTGCCAACAAAGGCAAGGATGCAGGTAGATGCCCTGTATGTGGAAGAGTTTACCAGTGGAAGTTGCTCAATCACGTGTCCAGAGATCACAATATGACTCTGAAGCCTGCCCACTTGTCGTACAAATGTACAGTGTGCACTGCAACCTTTGGTATGTACAAGCAGTTTGAGAACCATGTCTACTCCGCCCACAGTGTAGTGGCCAAGCGTGTGATAGACAAGAAGAACTCTGGCCCACCTTCCAAGGCCCCCGACACAGATCCATTGCTCAAACCACTCAAAATAAGTGATGAGATCACTATTATACCTCAACCTGCTAAATCATCAGTGACCATAACCGCTAAGGGTAAATAACATTAAAATTTGGAAGTGTGATAACTGAGTTATAGCCCATATTGATTTGCCCAACTTGTTTGTCAGTGATGCACTTCCATGGTTTCAGGCAGTATTGTGTATATACAAGCTATGTAACACCATTCATAGATTTAACATTAACATTTTAATGTTCAAATCTAATGATATTGTGACTATTTTCACTAACCAAGCAAACTTGTTATTTTATAAAAAAAAAAAGAATTAAATTAATAGAGTAAGGTGTAAATTCAGTGTATAAATCCAATAATAACCAAGAAAAGAATAAAATGTTTTTTATAATCCTTCCATGTCTTAGCATCATTTGACTTGTGTATGTGACGTATGTGATGTGGTTTAAATGTCACAAATTAAAATTTCCGAAGGTAAGATCTGCATTGTGGCTGTAGTATAATAGTTGATGAAAGTTATGAATGTGCATCTTTGCAAGATAGACTTATTATTTACAATAATCATTGTTAAGTAATTTATTTGCAAACTTTTCTTGTGTAACCTGTGAAAACTATAAATTATTGTCTGCCTATTTTTATTTATAATAATACTTAATAATTTTTATTATTAATTTCAAATAAATGTATTATGAAAATATATTATAGGTAGACATTAATGTTAAATGTAAATCAATATGTAAGGTGTTAGTATAAGAATATGTTGTAGGTTTAAAATTATAAGAGCATAAAATATCAATTGAATTTCCTAATCCATTTTAAATTTTGGCAAAATGCTTCCAATTTGGATACAAATTTTGAGTAACACATCTGTTTTATTTATTCTGATCTCAGGCTAAACTGGAGTGTTCATTTGGTAAAAGTTTACTAAATTGTTAAAGTACTTATAGAACTGAAATTATGTTTTTTTTTATTATTAAATAAAAAAGACCATTATAAGCCTATTTGATTTAGAAACTTCTTTAAAATTTGATTGATATACTCCATTCAACAAACACATTTGGTAAGAAATCTTTTTTTGTATTTATAATTATGATAAACTGCAGATGTGCATCTTATGTTCAACCTTAAATAAATGATTTTTTTATTAATTTCGATGTTTTGTTTCAAGTTTTTAATAAATACATTTACATATTATTTTGCTTTAATTGTATAAATAGCTGTTGTGACTGGAAAAACAAACAATTCATAGTATTCAATGCTATTTTTTTTAGACACAAGTAATCTGAAAAGTAAGAGCCTGTAATGGTCAGACCTTCGTCTTTATAAATGATAGCAGAATCCTGCGGTTTCACCCGCGTACTACAATGTATCTAGCTTCATAGTGATTTCTTAGGAATGGGTAGTTTTCTAAATAAAATTAGTAAGAAGTTAAGAACTGATTAGTGCTTCTTGCTGTGTTAGATGAAATCACTTTTTTGATTGGATAACTTTACTTTTTTTAGTCATATATTACATAGACATATAGACAGCATAATCAATTAATTCATTAATCAATTCTCTTTTTTTTTCTCGAAAACTTGAAATTTTTACTCAGCTGCAACATAGACATATCCAAACATATCCAAAGATTTTCCATGGTTACAGATAGGTATAATCTTCCCATTTTTTGTTGAGTTTTGGGAAATGGTAGAAATGTAGGTGGGGGTCCAGAGGTGAGGAGGTCTACCGTAACCAGCTATGTAAAAAAAGTTTTGGAACCTCTGGTATAAATGGAACGCTTATGTTCTCACCATAGGTAAATTTGGTAGGCAACTATGGAGATTGTACCGTAGTGGATTTGAGCGGTAAGTAGCTTATTTCAAGGGTCCCTTAGACCTATGGTAGGAGCATGGTCAGAGAAAGGTCATTGAACCTATCTGTCATAAATCGACCCGCCGCCATTTTGATTTTTACTAAAACCGCGGCATGTCACGTAGGTATACTGACGTAGTGATTATATATAGCTATATATTATACTCTTTGATAAACTGTACGTACCTATAGATTTACGATTCGGTACAAGTGTACGTTGTATGGGTAGAGGACAAAAAAGGTTAAGTAACATATTTTATAGACTATATTAGTTTATCCCCGTATTCTCACGGGAACTATGCGGTTAAAACCGCGGTTGGTCGGCTAGTGTAGGTAGGTACTAATACCTAGGCCTAATTCGGACTACTTTAGTATTTTAGTTGAGTATGAACAATTTTTGAATTTACCGCCCAAAAATCGTTCGTCTCGACTAACATACTAAAGTAAAACTAGGCCTAAGTAGGCGAAATGTGCGTATTACATCTACCTGCGAAAAAAAAAACTAAATTAGTAGCTAGGTATTTTAAAAAAGTTTTATAAAATAATAGTTAACTTAATTAGCAGAGCTTTATTTGACTTCCGTGGAGCGAAAGACCCGTAACCCCACGTATCTTTTAAAATATCATATGTTGGTAAGGTACTTATGGATTTAATGCCCCAGAAACACAATGCTTCTCGCGCTGCCTCGATTTTGCTGTGTCCACACACTATTCTACTCGCGTAAATAATCGCGATGGCACCTATTAGTCCTTTGACTCGCACTCAATAACGACAAAATAGGGAGTAGTGGGCAGGACGAGCGGCATGAAATAAAACAGTACGAGTAACGATTGGGTCGATGTTACGCCGTATGTAACGCCGCTGAGGTCCCATCACAGAGCCTACGACAGTTACAATCAGAAAAAAACCTCTCTGCCTATTTCCGACGGCACTCATGCACCGTGTGGCAGGCCGCTTACAGAGTTTCTGCTCACAGGATTCGATTGCAAGGAACGCTGCAAAGAAGTCGTCAAACTGTAGCCTATTTGTTGTGCCTGTAAAGTAAATCAGTAGTGCCTAGGTAGTAAATCTATTTATGTATGAGCCGTGATAGCCCAGTGGATATGACCTCTGCCTCCGATTCCACAAGGCGTAGGTTTGAATGCAGTCCATTATGTCATTTTAAGAAATTAAATATCACGTGTCTCAAACGGTGAAGGAAAAACATAGTGAGGAAACCTCTATGCCTGCGAATTTCCTTAATTATCTACGTGTGTGAAGTCTGCCAATGCGCATTTGGCCAGCGTGGACTATTGGCCTAACCCCTCTCATTCTGAGAGGAGACTCGTGCTCAGCAGTGAGCTGAATATGGGTTGATAATGATGTGATAGAGCTCTACCGGGGAATTCCCCGGGAATGTAAGGCCATGCTAATTTCTGCCGCCAATCAACAATGTTGCGTTTCGGTCTTAAGGTCTTATTTTAACATTTCCGTATATTGTGCGTTATGCTGCGCAATATAAGATTTTAGGTATCCCCGGTTACATAGGGGCGCGGCGGCAGGGCATCACCGCGCGCCTCCCACCCACCCGAAGTCGCCTCACGTCTCGATTTTTGTACGATTGTTGTAAATCGTACAAAACCATAACCTAGACGTCATAAAGCTTGCATCTGACTATACCTGCTTGTTATCTACTATAATATTACCTGATGACGATGCAGTCTAAAATGGAACCGGGTTTACTTGGAAGAGATACTTATTCCATCGCGTACTCGAACTTCTGACGTATTCCACGTGACATCGCAAACGAAGCTAAATCCATTTGCGGTACGTCTTTGACGGTAGAGTGGTAACTAGCCACGGCGCTTGCCTACCACCCAGACCTAAGCCTATTTAACTGAACCCAGGGCCACAGTAATTGAGTAGGAACACTACCAATTGCGGCCAGAGAGGTCGTCAAATCTAGTTAGGTTTCAGGCACATGAGGCTCAGGTAGATGGGCACAAGGCGACACGAGTATAGATCTCGGCAAGTAAGTTGCCGGCAAAATGGCAGTCATGTCAAAGTATTAACGCGTACTCCATGGTTGCCTAGTAAATTAAAGATGTCAAATGTAAGTGATTATAATATCGTCACGGTATTGCTGTGGAATTACTCTGTGTTACTTCGTCAGTCGCGTCGCTAAATTCCTAAAAATGTTTTTCTGCATAAAAGCCAACTTATAAGCCGCTATTTAGTTTTTGTTTTCATTTTGAGTAAGTGCCGATGGCTCTATGCGGGACCACTGCGTCGACACCGAGGGGTTTGGGCGAGCGCAGAAGCATCACCTGATAATAATCGCTCGCTATTAAGACCTTGCTTGCCATGTAAATTATTGCTAAGTGTTGTGTCAGAAATGGTATTGAGGTATGCCATCTGCTTCATTCACACCTATAAAATAATCTTTTGCAAGTTGTAACCATTATTCTTTAGACTGAAACATAACGGTGCATGGGTGTACCAAAATCTATACTTAAATATTTCTGTAGAGAGGTCAATTCTGTACATGAAATATATTTCCAAAAAGGGTAGGGTAGGGGTAGGGTAAGATAGGGTATGGGTAGAGTAGGGGTAGTTGAAAGTTTACATCTACTTTCACGCAGACGAAGTTGCGGGTGTCCACTACTCTACAAATTGATATCAAGGCCTATTAACGAAATATATTTTAGCCGAAATTTCACGATTTTTAAGTTATATTGTTTTTTCTACAAAAAATCACTATGCAATTTAGTCGTACCTACTATGTGCTGAAATAGTACCTACATTAAGATACATATAAGTTGAAAATTACAGCCGAGGCGATATCGCTATCCCGAGCTGTAGGCGAGGGTTACAAGTAAGCTGAGGCTGTAATTATCAAAGCGCACGTATGTTATAAGATGTTTTACAGCATATTTGTGGAGAAACACACTTTCTGAAAATGAATTTGCATCTTTGTCTGTTTTCCATATGATAAAATTTTGATACGCATGTATGTATCTATCGGTCGATTTTTCAGGCACGAGTCTCAGAGTAGGTACTCTTTTTACGCTACCTTTGGGACTTCTAGCGATGTCGAATTAATAAATTCATCGATACTTTAAAATTAAACAAATACAGCAAAAAGAATAATTTTTACTTTTTCACAGACAGAGAAGTAGCGCACCAGCTTAGAGCAAAGCCAGTATTACTAGTAAAGTAAAATAAGATGAGTGGGGGAAGATCGAACGGTTTTTTGATTAGTTAGCAGTGTTATGTTTGACGACTTGTAGTACAGTACATATAACTTATGCTAAAATTATATCTATAGTGAATAAAGTACAAAAAGAAAAGATACTTTCATGTCATATCGATAAATCCCTGTTATATTTATTCGAAAGCAAAAAAAAAAACAGGGGGAAATATGAAAAGGTGGTAAGTAAAGAAAAATAATGAAAAAGAAGTCTCAGTGGAATTCAAAGAGTTTAAAATCACTATGTTATTTAAAATAAAACTAGCTGACGCACTGACGCCATGCGGTTTCACCTGCGTGGTTCCTGTTCCCGTAGGAATATGGGATTAATATATAGCCTATAGCCTTACTCGATAAATGGGCTATCTAACACTGAAAGAATTTTTCAAATCGGACCAGTAGTTCCTGAGATTAGCGCGTTCAATCAAACAAACAAACTCTTCAGCTTTATGTATGCAATCGATGTTCATTGGTAGAGTACCCAGAAGGCTGGCAGTATTGCCATGCCACGTTGTGTGGCATTATTAATTCTCTGACCAAAATATAGGCCAGCCTACTGGTTACGGGAGGCTTTACGTCAATGACACCGAGAGATTGAATGGACGTTTCATGGCTGTACGGTGTAATACCTTTTCCTTTTCCCTATGGGAAAGAATAAAGAAAAAAAAATTGACCTGACATTGACAATTGGCAGTTGACGTTTGACATTTGTCATTTTCAATTTTCATGGTGGAGGGAGTGGTGTGACTGAAAAAATAATTTCACATTTTACGTTATTTATTATTTATTTGTAATTTGAAACTGCATTACATGCGATTGAATTTGAAACTACAGCTCAACAAAATAGGAATACATCTTAAATTGTACGTATGAATTATTGGTTTCTCATATTTATTTTGTTTGTGTTAGGCAAACACCACGTGGATTGGTTCCTGAGAAGTTTTAACTTTTTCGAAAGTTTTTTGCTGCTTCCAGCTTCTTTTCTTATTAATATTATTATATTTGCTCCATTCTAGAACTCCAGATTAAAGAAGTTCCGAGACTATTCTATTCTCACCAGTTAACTATTGTTAAGGTTATGTACCTACATCTATTCAAAGATTTTATATTTTATATTATTAGATGAGTCACTAACGCGTCGAAACTGAGGCGAACCCAAGTGGCTAATTGCCTTGATTTCATCTGGTCTCATAGTATACAACGAAAGTTATTAAATATTGTCTACAATGTTGAGTTGTGGGTTTAGGTAGTGTAAAAACTATATTTAGATAAATATATAAGTAATGTAAGTAAACACAAAATTGCGCATGTGTGCGTTCAGTGGAGTAGATAAATTCAGATCACTTTTTTCAGTGATTTTGTAGGCATGTAATATATTTATAGTTTTTATTATTGTTGCATCCATTGAAAGTAGTAAGAAGTGATAAAATTAAAACCAATGAATTGTATTTTGAAAGAATAGAGCTAAAATTTAGTAAATATAATAAATAAGACAAGTTGAAAATACAGCCCAAGTAAAAATAGAAAATTTGACAAATTCTAAATAAAATATTGGCAACAAAAATATGTAATGCATGTAGATTGTTTGGTGAAAAAATTCATTTTATTTGTGAATTTGTTTACAATTGAACTACATTATGTGTATATGTCGGAGACCGGATGACATCTGAAGTGGTGAAACACTATTGTCAAATGAATTGCCTATTCTCTGTATTATAGATCTCACAATTATCACTAAGAATGTAACCGATAACCCTTGAATGGCAGAGCATAACCTTGAGGAGTTCTGGGGGCTAGTGACTCCAGGTGCAGTTTTAAAGGGATCCCTTGATGACATACATTAAACATTCACAGTTACTGCTCAAGTTATTCCCCGAAATATTCCATGAAGGGTTATCTAACATAAGGAGTGAACGGAGTGGAGATTAATAATACTTAATAATTAAATATAAAGAGCCAATGCCAACATTTTTTATTTATGATGATAAATAACACGAGCCAAAAAAGTGTTTATTTGAAAACTATTTGATAACTAATATGATAGGTCTGAATATTTTAATTAGGCCTTTGAAACTAGATCCATTTTCTGTCTTGTTCTTAATTATTGTTTTATTATTTAACAGATGGAGGAAAAGAAAGCAGCCCAGAAAAATTACAAAATTTATAATTTGCAACAAAAACCAAAGTAAGTTACAACAACATCATAATTTCATTTTATAAATACTATGATGATAATTAACATGAGCCGAAAAAGTGTTTATTTGAAAATCATTTGATAACTAATGATAGGTCTGAATATTTAAATTAAGATTTCAAAAATGCCTAGTTGTTCTGCAATGTTTTTAATTTTATGGTTTCATTATTTTACAGGAAAAGGAAGGTGGGATTGGAAGCAATTTATCCAGACAGGATAAATTAGAAGAATACATAATTTAGATCAAGGTAAATTATCATTACAGACAAAATTATAATTTTATTTTAAACATATTCTCCTTTTAATTATGATGATAATTAACACGAGCCGAAAAAGTGTTTATTTGAAAACTATTTGATAACTAATGATAGGTCTGAATATTTAAATATGATTTCAAAAATGCTTAGTTGTTCTGCAATATTTTTAATTTTATGGTTTCATTGTTTTGCAGAAAAAGGAAGAAGGGACTTTTAAGCAAGTTATCCAGACAGGATAAATTACAAGAAAACATAATTTAGATCAAGGTAAGATTATCATTACAGACAAAATTATAATTTTATTTTAAACATATTCTCCTTTTAATTATGATGATAATTAACACGAGCCGAAAAAATGTTTATTTGAAAACCATTTGATAACTAATGATAGGTCTGAATATTTAAATTGACACTTCAAAAATTTGTAGTTGTACTGCACTGTTTTTAATTTTATGGTTTCATTATTTTACAGAAAAAGGAAGGTGGGACTGTTAAGCAATTTATCCAGACAGGATAAATTACAAGGATACATAATTTAGATCAAGGTAAGATTATCATTACAGACAAAATTATAATTTTATTTTAAACATATTCTCCTTTTAATTATGATGATAATTAACACGAGCCGAAAAAGTGTTTATTTGAAAACCATTTGATAACTAATGATAGGTCTGAATATTTAAATATGATTTCAAAAATGCCTAGTTGTTCTGCAATGTTTTTAATTTTATGGTTTCATTATTTTACAGAAAAAGGAAGGTGGGACTGTTAAGCAACTTATCCAGACAGGATAAATTACAAGAATACATAATTTAGATTAAGGTAAGATTATCATTACAGACAAAATTATAATTTTATTTTAAACATATTCTCCTTTTAATTATGATGATAATTAACACGAGCCGAAAAAGTGTTTATTTGAAAACCATTTGATAACTAATGATAGGTCTGAATATTTAAATATGATTTCAAAAATGCCTAGTTGTTCTGCAATGTTTTCAATTTTATGGTTTCATTGTTTTGCAGAAAAAGGAAAAACGGACTTTTAAGCAAGTTATCCAGACAGGATAAATTACAAGAAAACATAATTTAGATCAAGGTAAGATTATCATTACAGACAAAATTATAATTTTATTTTAAACATATTCTCCTTTTAATTATGATGATAATTAACACGAGCCGAAAAAGTGTTTATTTGAAAACTATTTGATAACTAATGATAGGTCTGAATATTTAAATTGAGACTTCAAAAATTTGTAGTTGTTCTGCAATGTTTTTAATTTTATGGTTTCATTTTTTTACAGAAGAAAGAAAAAGGGACTTTTAAGCAAGTTTTCTGGTCAGGATGTATTACAAGCAAACACAATTTAGTTCAAAGTAAGATATTATTGAGTATGCTGCAAAGAATCGTGTCACTTCATCCCCAACTGATGCTGGACCTTCCAAGAACCAACTTGTAGGCACAGAAAACATAATATGTAGTTAGGTGTTATTGATGTGGTATTGTAGTCAATGTCATGTAATGTATTTATCTAGTACTATTATTATTAATTTTGCTAGTATAAAAGTTGTAACTATAATTTTATTAATATATTTGTTAATATTGTTTTCTTTGTTTGTTATAGTACATAAACCCTTATTCCATGTAGGTACTATACGAAATTAATATTGTTTATATTTATACTAATATTATAAAGCTGAAGAGTTTGTTTTTTGGTTAAACGCGCTAATCTCAGGCACTACTGGTCCAATATGAAAAATTCTTTCAGTTTTAGATAGCCTATTTATTAAGGAATATATATTATATACTAGCGGACACCCGCGACTTCGTCCGCGTGAAACTCGATGTAAACTTTCAACTACCCCTACCCAACTCTACCCCTACCCTACCCCTACCCTACCCTACCCCTACCTTTTCCTGATTTTTTTTGCTATAAACCTCACGGAGCCCGAGACCTTTCCAATGAATACAAAATCGTGGAAATCGGTTTGTGCGTTCTGGAGTTATAGCGTCAGGAAGGAAAACCCGACTTATTTTTATATAGTAAGATATTAACCCAGTATTCCAACGGGAACGGGAACCACGCGGGTGGAACCGCGCGGCGTCAGCTAGTTTTTGACATGAGTCAATTAGCCTCAATAGCTCAACGGTAAGAGCGTTTGGACTCATCACCGAGGGGTGGTGGTTCGATCCCCGCTCCGTTGGTCTATTGTTGTACCCACTCCTAGCACAGTCTATTCCGACTAGTTAGAGGGGAATGGGAATAGTGGTCATATTATAAAATATATGGCAAATATTCTTTAAATATATATATATATATTATTAGCTACATGGATTGCAGGGTAGCTATATGTTTGGGCTGCCACGGCACACACGTAGGCAAGGCCAAGTGGAAGCTTTTTGCACCAGCGCTGCAGTCTGGTCTGATAATAATTAGGTTATTAGGTTATCACATAATCGAGAATGAAGCCAAGAACATAGAAATATAAATCTTAATCTTATAGATTGTGTTTCGAAATGTTAAAATTGTCGTGTCGTAATAAAAGAATGCAAATGGTGCAAAATATTTTATTGGGGTCACTTACATTATAGCTATTTACATACGTTTATTTACATCAGTTATACATATATCTAAATACCTACATAACCATGAGCATTTCAATTTCAATTTGCAGTCTATAGTAATTCTTTATTATACCTATTCGATTCGAAGATTAATTTTCTACGACCGGCCGCCATTTTTAAATTTTCCTGTAGATAGTCAAAAATCCGTTCAGTTGCGTTCAGTATTGTTTGAGTTTATCGCGAACAGACAGACATGCGCGTCCTTTGTCTTAGTTGTAGGGATAGAGCTCCATTGCTACGAATTACGATGGAGTGTTTCATTTGTTTCGATTGTTTCTTGAGAGTGACTGGGTGCGTTCGTCTAACTCTTGCACAGCGACGTCGTATATCATCGCGACCATAGATTAACGATTCGGTACAAGTAATCGCGACGCAGCGCAGGTGTGACATACAATGTGCTGGTCTGTTGCGGCGACGCAACGCAACGCACTTATGAGACATCTCCCTAATACACCATCCGTCAATATTGTTTGGTACGTACGACAGCTGTGATACTAATCCAAAAGATCAAGATCGTCAGACTACGGCGTAGTTAGTAGGTATAAAAAAACCTCATCATCGATTCAAACCTAAAATATTAATTTTGGCGGTTACCTAATAGCCGCGTTATTATTTAAAAAAGAAAATAATAACACACAAGAATATTTGTGCTTATTTTTTTCATCTTTCACCATTTTTATTATTCGGAAAACTCATGTCCTCTCGGAATTTAATTCCAGCCTCTTTATCGTGGAGCTATAGAGGATTAAATTAACTATTGCTATTTCTGGCTAGTTTGATTGAACGGCTATTTTATCTAGTTAAACATACGTCCGTGACTTATTCAATTTAAATGGCGGTCACAAGGTCGTTTGTAAGCAGGCGGAAACTTTAGTTCGTAGGGTTCCTAGGGTTTTGTTCAGTGACGTTTTGTAGACGGATGGTAATGTCGGTGAGGGACATGTTGGGTAGGGTGGCGAAGTCCTGGATGTTGGCAGCGGAGGTGGAAGGCCGGTCGAATGGATATCCCATGTTGCGTCTATCGGGGTATAGCCGGTCCTTTAGACCGCAGAAGCTGGATGCTTCTACACAGGACAACTGTTGACCTTCGGGGTTGTTTATCTGAAATTGAGTTAAACTATAATTAGAACAGTGATATTTTCGATTAATGCTGATGGTCGACATTTGTAAGGTGTTACATACAAGTGTTTAATAGTAGACAGTTGAAAGTCGGCGCGTTGGTTCAATTAATTGGATTCGAAACTTCTCTCTTAGCTATTTCTAGCTAACCCTAGGCTAGGTACTAACCCAAAGTCCCTAATCCGTGTTCACGGCAGGCGAATAGATATCAAAGTCAGGGGGCTTTGCTCCGAAACTGTTTCCACTATAGCCCGACGAGTGTGAGAGAAGAGCCAGAGGTTCAGTGTGCCTAGTGGTACTTTTCAATGTTTTCATATTGTTACTATCGCGTTATCGTAAACGCGAATTTATATGGAATTGAAGTAGTTGTGCAGTAGTGCCACTAGATGGCGCTGTTTTAATTCCTTAGAAATTCACGTATACGTTAACATGATCGTCACAGTATCAAACTCCCACTAGGCCCTCAGTTCATTCACACAAACGCGCTTGTCATCGTACCACTACATACTTTTACCTACCTACAAAGCATCCGGACTTTGCGGAACGATTGTATACAGTTTATGAGAACTAAAAGCGTCAAGTTTGTAGTTGGAGAGCATGATAAAGAGATCGCAGGGCGCGCCGGGCTCCGTGCCTCTGGGCGTCAGCATGTGCTGCGGCCAGCCGCAGCCGCAGAAGTTGAAGCTTGTTAACGTGGGGTTGCGGATTTCCCGTAATGATTAACTATAAGATAACTTACGGCGTCAAGTTCGTAGTTGGAGAGCATGATGAAGAGCTCGTAGGGTGCGCCGGACTCCGTTCCCCTTAGCGTCAGCATGTGCTGCGGTCAGCCGCAGCCGCAGAAGTTGAAGCTTGTTAACGTGGGGTTGCGGATTTCCCGTAATGATTGACTATAAGATAACTTACGGCGTCAAGTTCTTAGTTAGAGAGCATGATGAAGAGTTCGTAGGGCGCCCCGGGCTCCGTACCCCTGGGTCTCACGTATGTTGCGGCCAGCCGCAGATATTGAAGCTGGTCAGCTACAGTTGTGGTATTCCCTGAATGATTGAATTGAATGATAACTTACGGCATCAAGTTCGTAGTTGGAGAGCATGACGAAGAGGTCGTAGGGCGCGCCGGGCTCCGTTCCCCTTGGCGTCAGCATGTGTTGCGGCCAGCCGCAGCCGCAGAAGTTGAAGCTGGCGAGCGCGGGGTTACGCGCGTCACTACCCTGCGCTCTCAGGTCGCGGAATGTTTGCTCGAACGGGATGGTCAGCGATGACTGCGACGACTGACGGACGATTCTGTTTTGTCCAGCGTTCACTGGGGAAAAGTGTAAATATTGATGAATAATAGAAAAATATGTACCATAGAAATAATAATTAAAAGTCTGTAAGGCTTGTACCAGTGAAAACCTTTCACACGATACCCAACCTCACACGGTTAACTCAATTCAAAAGGCCTGAGTAGGGAGGTTGATGTGGTTTTATTTTTTTCTTTTGAGATACGGAACCCTAAAAACGATTTAAAATAAACGTCACTCATGATTTTAATGCTATGATTATGAGGTTCTTATATTCGAGGCCTGGGACGTGCTTAAAAATATTAAATTATTTCTTACTTTAGAAGCAACTCTCAGTTGGAGAGTTGATACGAATCTATTCAATAATATAATAAAAAAAAATTATTACATGGCACAACGAATCTGTCCATCTCTATGAACATCTTGCGCTGGTCGTTGAGGATCCACGGCAGGTTACGTTCGTCGAACTTCGGGCAAATGAATATACGGACAGTTGTGCGGTTTGCGTTGCCTGTGTTGTTGGCCTCGATCCTGGAAGAAGATAAAGTACATTAAAAGAGTTGTTCATCAAACTTGTAAGGATCGAATTGTAGCTAAGTATAAGGAATGATGAGGCAATGTCGTAGCTGCCCAGGGGCTAGGCAGTGCAATGTCCTGGGGCGCTCAACCTCAGGGACCCTTGAATGCTTACCACAAAATTGCGATCGAACTGTACTTAAAAAATTTCGAAAACGAAAAAGAGCTGATGAATATTTTTAATTGCCAAAATGTAACCAGTTTAAATAGTAGTGGGACTCCATTTTTTAATTTGCAGCAGGGCCTTTGGTTACCTAGCTACGTCGCTATGATCATGTTTAGCAGGCACGGATACAGCGCTCTTTTTCTTCTTCTTAATTTAGCATCTCTGTAGGTCTATCAGGAAACACCGGCGCCGGAAGGACATTCCACATCTTTTCTTCATTTCTTGTTAGGAACGTTGACGCAAACGTGGGTCTTAGACCCAAACGTAGACCTTGGGTCTTAGATGGTCGCCAAACGACTTAAAAATGTGCCGGGTTGCTCTAATAGTTACCACCCTACGGCAAAGACGTACCGCCAAGCGATTTAGTGGTACGATGTCGTGTAGAAACCGAAAGGGGTGTGGATGTTCATCCTACTCCTAACAAGTTAGTCCGCTTCCATCTTAGATTGCATCATCGTTTACCATCAGTTGAGATTGTGGTCAAGGGCTAACTTGTCAAGACCAAAAAAAAATGGTCCAGCAATGATACCGCGGACCCCCATAAACATACTCGCGGACCCCCAGGGGTCCGCGGACCACAGGTTGGGAAACGATGCTCTAATGTATATACGTACACATATTGGTAGGGGCGATGGTTGAGATGGGTGAAGCGCGCGTACACGGCGCCGCGGTCGGAGAAGTCAAGCCCCCGCGACAGATCCACGTCGCTCTGCATCCAGAACGTGTTGATGGTGTTCATTTCGCCCGTGCTGCTTTCGATCCTAGCTGACGTGATTTGAACGCCTGGGTTCTCTAACTGAGAATTACAAATAATAAACACAAGCATTACTCAGTAACCTTCATTTCACTTTCGATATAAGCTGGTGACAGTTTAAGCCGTGAATAGCCCAGTGGATATGACCTCTGCCTCCGATTTCGGACGGGATCCGGTTCAGGGCATGCACCTCCAACTTTTAAGTTGTGTGCATTTTAAGAATTTAAAAATCACGTGTCTCAAACGGTGAAGGAAAACATCGTAAGGAAATCTGCATACCTGAGAATTTTCTTAATTCTATGCGTGTGTGAAGTCTGCCAATCCGCATTGGGACAGCGTGGTGGACTATTGGCCTAACCCCTCTCATTCTGAGAGGAGACTTGAGCTCAGCTGAGCCGAATATGGGTTGATAATAATGATGAACAGTTTAAGAAATAGGTAAGCATATACTCGTAATTTGGTAAATAAAATATTTAAGGTGTTTTAAAGGTACGTAACGACTTATTTGTTTTGCAAAACCTAAAGTAGTTATAACGCACAGGCCAGAGTCGTCAAAATTAAAAACTAATCTTTCCCACTGCAGTTGTGGCTTTAGTATAGTAGGTATGTTTTACGAGATATTAACATATGCGCATCAAAATCAAAGGTTGCAATGTCAAAGAAGACTAGAAGTTTGGTGCATACTATTGGTGAGTACCTACCTAAATATATTTAATTAGGTATAAATTATATACCTCAGATCGTGAGTAAGGCCGAACGTTGCCAGATTCCTGGAATCTCTGGAAAAGGTCGTCGACAAAGGCGTGCCAGCAGTAGAAGAAAGGATCACGCATGTTAGTTGACTCGTCAGCCATTACTTGGAAGGATTCCTAAAAATAAACCACACAGATAGGTAAGTAGATACCTACGTACTCACAAAATACTTAGGTACTATAAGATCTCGAAAATCCGAGTATTTCAGAAGTTCGTCTGGTTTTTCAGCCATCCTGGATTATGTACCTACCTATCTAATACCTAATGATTAGAACTGAAGGAAATAAAAAACCGACATTCTTGAGAACTAGCTCGTCTCGTTGGTCACATCTTCGGATCACGAGGACTGAGGTCAACTCATGGGTTCATCAGACCGTGGGCTAGCTTATGCCCGCTAACGCACATTGAAGCAGCTTGATAGGTAGTGGGCAGATTAAATAGGCTGTCGAATTGACGATGATACTTCCTGAGAATTAAATTAGGCTAATAACTAAGATGTAATACACTATGTATATCTTAGTTACTACCTTAATTTATTATGTGCTAAAACCAAGAAAAATATGCGTTTTACTGTTTATAAAGTACGAGTAGGTGATTACCAGATATTGCATGTTTGGATCATGCATGTAGCCAGCGAAACTGTGTCCGTTATTGTGGAGGGAGCCGTAGAAGTCGCGGTTCGGAGACAGAATGCTGGACTCCACAATGTTGCCCAGGGTGTCGATGTCCAGAGTTTGAGTCGAGCCGTCAGCCTGCAAGATAAAGATGCTTTAGTGAAAGTTCTTTCACTCTAGAGGTGGGAAACCTGAGGCTTGTAAGCCACAGTTTCCCCTTCATGTAATATTTACGTATGGAAAAAGAGATGCGACCTTATAATCAAAGAAAGGCTTCTTTTGGTTATGTGGTCGCGTTTCTTTTTCTATACGTAAATATTAAATAGGCACTCGACAGTAGATAGAAAATCTGTGTAAGCTTTCCTGCTTTCAACTCCTATTTAGGCTCTCATAGCCAACAACCCAACAAGACATGGCTAAACTAAAAGGAAACAGTACATGATCTGTCTGTTAGCGGATTAACTCAGATACCTGTAACTGGGATGTAAGTCAACAACGTCGACAAAGTCGTAGAATAAATTTCGGGAAATGTTTTACATGTAAAGCAGGGATAATTTTTTTCCCGTTTAACTCATTATGTGGGGAGTCGTTAGATAGGTCTTGAAAAATATTGTAGGCCTGTAAGCACCGCAGTTCGATTTAGTGATCTGTTTTGAAATATTAACATTTAAAGTGTTATTTTGGTTAGAGTCGTATCGCCCTCTGCCAGATAATTGGAAAACTGTCAGCTTATAAACCCCACAATGGTACGGTGGGCTTAAGCTCCACATCCACACCTCTCTCCTTGAGAAGCGTTGTTGTTGTTAATGATGAAACAAAATATGAACAAATGTTTCACCCACCATTCTGACCAATCCAGTAGAGATGGCCTCCTCAATGTTTCTCCTCCAACGGTTCATATCGTCGATGGACACGACGAGTCCGTCCACTGGTCGGTTGAGGTCCGACCACCGCATGTTGGCCTGCCGCGGCGGCCAACCGCGCGATGTCGTCAAACTGTCCAGCTTAGGGAAGTACGCTTCAGGGATTGGGTCGGTGAAGTTGTTAAACTTCTTCACTCTCGCTAAGCTGTTTAGTAAACGTTCTCCGTTGTACCTGGGAAATAATAAGAGTACCTACATAAAATTATCTCACATCGTTCGTTCGTTATCAACCCATATTCGGCTCACTGCCGAGCTTGAGTCTCCTCTCAGAATGAGAGGGGTTATGCCATTAGAGCACCACGCTGGCCCAATTTTGGCAGACTTCAAACACACAGAGAATTGAGAAAATTCTCAGGTATATCTGGTTTTCTCACGATATTTTTCTTCACCGTTTGAGACATGTGATATTTAATTTCTTTAAATGCACTTAACTGAAAAGTTGGAGGTGCATGCCCCGGACCCCATTCCTCACACCCTCCGGAATCGGAGCCAGAGACAGAGTTTTACTTTCTTAAAGAGCACATAAGTGCATTTTAAGAAATTAAACGTCACATGTCTCCAACGGTGAAGGAAAAACATCGTGAGGAAACCTGCATACCAGGGAATTTTCTTAATTATCTACGTGTGTGAAGACTGCCAATCCGCATTGAGCCAGCTTGGTGGACTCGGTCGCTCGACAGTGAGCTGAATATGGGTATGGGATAATGATGATGATGATCCGCGATTTAGCGTATATTCTAAGATTTTACTTTCTTAGCTCACAAACTCACAAATTAATAGAGAAACAAATACCTGGCAATTATTTGCTGGTGCATATAGAAGAACAGTTCACCGCGGCGATCTTTAGCGACGATTCGTCTTTGGGTGGACGAGAACGGATACACCAAATGCCAATGCCAGTGGTGAAGGTTGATGCCAATGTCCTCACGCCAGTATGCCAGTCGGTGTTCAATGTCCAAGTCCGTGGCGGTGTAGTCTCTTGGAATGATGATCGGGATACGCTGGACAGATAAATTGTTAGTCGAAATATTTGGTTAGCAATTTTAGGGTTCCATAGACAACAAGGAACCCTTATTCGTCAAGTCCGCGGCTTATTAAATGTATACTCAGTGGCACAATTATCCGCCCACTTCTCGCGTCATATTATGGTGGGCGGTAGTGACTCTGAGTATATAAATTATTTTTAAAATTCAAATGATTGTGTAGATATTACCTATATATTTTTATACAGTCACATTATAGATAAAACCATCGTCAATGATGCAGGATGTTATAGTTAAGGATCGTTTTAACATAACAATGTTTTATAAGGAAAAACCACGTTTAAATAATATATGAAAGTTCAGTGTGCCTAGTGGGAGTTTTCAATGTTTTCATACTGTGACGATCGCGTAAACGTAAACGCAAATTTATATGAAATTGTAATAGTCGTGCAGTGGTGTCATTAGATGGCGCTGTTTCAATTCCTTAGAATTTAGCGTTTACGTTACGCGATCGTCACAGTATGAAAACTGACACTAGGCACCTAGCTGCACTTGGATTGTGGTCCCAATTAAAAATCAGCGGTGCATGCATTTTTTAATATCATTTAACAAACACCGTTGAAATAGAAATGTCTTCTTTACTCGTATTTGCAATAGCTGAGCCATGGGATCATTTTCTAGGCTGTGTCATACACCGCAGGGCAAGACTGCCAGTATTAGGAGAATTTGTGATGCGAGGCAATATTTAAACAGAGATATTTTCTTATTAAATTAATAAATAACTTAGCCAGCATTTAAGCGAACTTTTTTTCTTTTAACTAACGGTTTTAGGTATTAGATGCGTAGGGAGGAAAGTCATATTACTAGAAAAATGTTGAATGTGCAAGTGGAAGGACAGAAGTATTGTGTGAAAGCGGACATGGGTGTAAAAGGAGTGGATGATGAGTTAACGAGTAATAGAGACGAATGGAAAAGATTGATATATTTTTCCGACCCCACTTAAGTGGGATAAGGGTAAGGAGATGATGATGTTTTCGAATAATTATTATGACCATTATCTTAAGTTTAATATACCTGACGTTTCGAAAGAGCTTGTAAACTAAGCCTATTTGAAATAAATGAAGTTTGACTTTGATGATTTTTTATAGGTAAAGGTATACATACCGGAGCTCCCTTATCGGCAACGGCCGCGGATTCGCGAGCTTTAGCAAAAACTTTGGAATCCACGAATTTGGATGGAAAAGTTTCGGCGAAGTTTTGGATTGGAATATTACTAGTATCATTTCTGTAACAACAATATTCATTATAATGTATTTGTTCCTAGTTTAAAATTGAACTTCGGGAGTGTTACGAACAAATTGGCCAAGCTATACGTACACATATAGTAATTAGCTGACGCCGCGCGGTTTTACTCGCGTGGTTCCCGTTCCCGTAAGAATACGGTGATAATATATAGCCTATTGCCTTCCTCGATAAATAGGCTATCAAACACTGAAAGAATTTTTCAAATCGGACCAGTAGTTCCTGGGATTAGCGCTTTCAAACAAACAAACAAACCAACTCTTCAGCTTTATAATATTAGTATAGATACTAAAATTTGCGTGGGATTTTACATCTGTACCTACTAAAATGTTCTAACCTGATAACTCTCGACTGTATATATGTTATGAAAAATGTGAGCAGGGTAGCGAATTTCAGAGGTCAGTAGGAGGCCAAAATTCAACAGCCTACTGACGGCATGTTTGTAAATCAGCCTCTGAGCCATGAGAGTAGTTACCCACCTGTGCATCAAAGCAACGGAGTAGCAGTAGTTGAACAGCTGAGGGTTTAGGTTGACCCGGGCGAACACGCACGTTGACAGCAGATCCTGCAGCTGATTCTCTGGTACAGCTGAGAGAGAAAAAAAAGGTTACCTATATCTCCTTCACTATTATCAAGCCATATTCGGCTCACTGCTGAGCTCGAGCCTCCTCTCAGAATGAGAGGGGTTAGGCCAATAGTCCACCACGCTGGCCCAATGCGGATTAGCGGACTTCACACACGCAGAGAATTAAGAAAATTCTCTGGTGTGCAGGTTTCTTCACGATGTTTTCCTGCACCATATGAGAGACGTGATATTTAATTTCTTAAAATGCACACAACTTAAAAGTTGGAGGTGCATGCCCCAGACCGGAATCGAACCTACGCCCTCCAGAATCGGAGGCAGAGGTCATATCCACTGGGCTATTACGGGATTCCTATATCTCCTTAAGTAAAAACAATTAATACGTACACTTATCTTTAAAAACTGTGTGGGCTAGTGAAAACCTTTTCTCGCATGGATCTCAAATAGGTACAGACAGTTATACGAGTATATCCCTACTATACATAAATATTTATTTATTTATTTTTGTTTAAAAAAAAATATACATACATGTAAGTAAACAAATAGTATACATACATGTAAGTAAACAAAATTGTGCATGTATGCGCTCAGTTGAGTCGCTAAATTCGGATCACTTTTTGCGGTGATTATGTAGGCACGTAACATATCATAGTATGAAATAATCATTGCCGTCAATACTTCTCAAATGGGAGGATTTTTCCCCGTACGAAAAAAAAACAGTCATACCTAGAAGTTCATCGATAACTTCGTCAGCCATTTCTTGGTGAGCGGGAAGGAACACTGAAAATTCAGCATCGGCTGGCAGTTTTCTAGCCTTTGTGAATGCGGGGACCCTCTGCAGACTCTTGAGTGGAACCACGCGGTTGGCCTTTTCTCCGAAGCGATTGTTGATCTCGATGCCATTGGTTTTGTAGTCATCGCCCTGAAAATTCGCATCTGTTTTATATCGCCTCTTTTATTAAATAGTTACTCTTTATTGAGAAATAATTTAATTATGCCCACAACAAAAATATGCCAATGTGGAATGGTGGCAAGAATACTGGCGGCATTTCCGCATTTTTCTTACGTCTTTCCCAATACTTATTTCATTGATCTGCTTCTATTGGTCGTGTGTGAGTAGGTATTATTTTTTTTAAAGTATTTTTCTTATTACTTATGATTTAAATATCCTTTCTCAGTGGCGTAGCTAGGTAACCAAGGGCCCTGGTGCAAATGAAAAAATTGGACCCCACTACTATCTAAACTGGTTAGATTAAATAAATGAATAACCGCCTAGCGCCTGGGTAGCTACGCCATTGCATCTTCTCCTATTAGTTGTGAGTTACCTTACTTATATGTATACCTACTTCAATAAATAGTAAATCTTGGTTACAGGGTGTAGGTACGTAAGTAGTAAGGTATGATATACAGTATACTAGTATAGAATGTAGGGGCAAATTCATTTTATGTACATATCCATTGTATATCTGTGTGCTGAAGACATAAGGAAACAAAATAAACTAGTCACCTTATATAATAGGTAATTAATAACACAAATCAAAACATGTTGACACATAGCTGCCTACCTAGCTACAGTTTAGGGAAGAACCGCTGTTAATTTAATCAATTAATAAATATTATGTATTAGGTACTTGAATACCTATTGCTTGCAGAACTGAAAAACAAAGAGTTATTCTTTGCATAAGCTTATTTGCATAAGCTTATTGACATGGTACTCAACTGCCGGCCAATATGGATGATGACAGTTTTTTAAATCTTCTATACTTATAATAAATCTGTAGAGAGGTCAATTCTGTACATGAAATATATTTCCAAAATAACTATCAGGGGGTGATTAGTGATCGATACTGATGCCAAAAATGCAATCAGTAAAATTTTTGTCTGTCTGTCTGTCTGTCTGTCTGTCTGTCTGTCTGTCTGTCTGTCTGTATGTTCTTTATAGAAACAAAAACTACTGGACGGATTTTAACGAAACTTGGTACAATTATTCAACATACTCCTGGGCAGGTTATAGTATACTTTTCATTGCGCTACGATCAATAGGAGCAGAGCAGTGAAGAGAAATGTTGAGAAAACGGGAGAAGTTACTCAATTTTTGAAGCTTCCGTCGCGTGTACAGCCTTAATGGTTAAAGCTACATAGAAATCATGTATGACGGAAATGTTCTCCATAAAATTATCTATAAAAACACAACAGCATATATATGTCTATCTTTTATGGTTGACTCACAATAACACGTGTCACTCCCTATAGCTTAGCAGTTCGGAGATTTCTAATTATATTTGTCTACTCTTATGTTTATAACACTCATTACTCATAAGAAAGTTAACATTTTTACCTATTCAATAAAAAAAGAATCATAAAAATCGGTAAAGAAACACCAAAGTTATACATGAAATATGCTAAGCCATCGCGCGTGAATACTAATTCATGCTTTAAGGATTATTTTTGTGTAACGGTTGCCGCGCTCGACGCGACTCGCGGTGGGAGGAATAAATAAAGAAGTGCAGCCTTAATGAGTAGGGTAGGGGTAGGGTAGGGTAGAGTAGGGTAAGGGGTAGGGTAGGGGTAGGGTAGGGTAGGGGTAGGGTAGTGGTAGGGTAGGGGTAAGGTTGCTATAGGGTAGGGTAGAGGTAGGTTAGGGTATGGTAGGATAGGGGTAGTTGAAAGTTTACAACGACTTTCACGCGGACGAAGTCGCGGGCGTCCGCTAGTTGTATATAAAATAGGAGTACGGTAATTATAAAGCAATTTTGTAAAAGTAAAAGGGTATCTGCGATCATTACTTTCGGAGCTACAGGAATTTAAAGGGTCAGATTTGCGGCACTGCCACGGATCCCTGAAAAACGCCCCATACATAATGATACGATTTAATGACGTCGTAGGTGCATAATGATGGTTAGATTTGTATGGACGGTCAATCAAATCTCCGTATTCCCATGGGAATTGGAACTACGCGGGTGAAACCGCAAAGTTCTGCTATGGTTTATAAATCGCAAAATCCCTACAACCTCACAAACTTTACCTGTTTGTTTATAATATTAGTATAGACTAGTATAAACATTTATATACAGGGTCACTGGAAACTTATAGCGATCCCTTATAGCTAATGATCCCTACCATCACCCCGATGGTAGGGATCATTAGCTATGAAATTGAATTGTATTTGGACAAAAATGTACAGATTCCGAAAAAAAAGGCTTTACTCTGTTTTTTTTAAGAAATGTGCTATCTCTGTTTTCATTAAAAAATTTGGTTATAAAGTAAAATTTACATATTTAGGAATTGTTTTTGGTGTTTTTAAGTTGGCGATTTAATAATAGTACAAAAAAGAACCCAAACGTTATACTTTTGAATCATGACTTCTGATGATGAGCGAATCTAAAAATTTTTTCAAGAAACTGAAACTCTATGAAATACAATTTTTCACTTAATTCTCCAAATCTTCATTTACAAATGGTACGGCATTTCTGTTATTTTTTTATATTATTATTACGTAATATGGTGTTATCAAACAAAAAAAACATCAAAAACAACCATTATATTCACTTTGAAGTAGCGTTTACCCACATTTCTTTCATTTTTGTACTAAAAACACCAAATAAAACCCCGTAAATACGTAAGTTAATTCACTTTAAAGTGGAGTAACCCACATTTCTTTTAAAAATAAATCCTCTTTATTTTGATATCGGTACATTTTTTCCCCTTAAAACCTAATGCAATTTGATAGCTAATGATCCCTACTATCATCCCTTAATCGCTAGAAGTTTCCAGAGACCCTGTTTATATAGGTCATACATACTCGTATAAAATACAGGCAACAAATGTTTTGAAAAGCTGAAAGTCCGAATTCGAATGCAGAGAACGTGGTTTTAGGACAAGATACCTACATAAGTTCAGCAGTGGACGTCCATAGATAATGATGATGATGTAAGATTCAGGATGTTTAAGAATTTAAAAACTTACCAAGAACTGTTCAGTAAGTTGAAACAGTACATTTTCGTTACCCTTTGGCGAAACCATAGGTTCATTTGGGCGGTCGAAGAGCACCTTGAAATTTTCAACTATGTCCGACATTTTTAATCCTCAACACCCGCTTGAGGCGACAACAAATAAAAAAAAATATATTTTAAAAGGAAATACAAATAGAAACACACTTCACAGAAGCTGTGAAGTGGTATGGTTAGGTTTACACTGGCCCGTATAATTTATACCTACTAATTGAATAGATCCGAGTGCAAAATTGTATTTAAGTACATTGATGACACAAACCACAACGGTATCGATAGTATTGGCGTGAGAATAAAATAAAAACATACATGAGTAGCTTATGCTCATACGGATGTGGTCTTTAACCGAAATCACGAGGTGAAATGCAAAGTCACAACTGTGTATCTACTTATGGAACGTATGGGAGGTGGTCTTCAAAATACTACAGTTCGTGCGCTGTAGCATGGTGCGGGTGACAGTTCATTTTAGTCTTGAAAGTTTGCCGCGATCCACGTTAATAGCAGGTGCGTATTATGAACGTCATAGGTCATAGGGAAACTGTCACCCGCACCATGCCACAGCGCACCAACTGTACGGGAGAGATGTCTTATGTTTTTGTCACGTAGTAAATAGGAATTCTGGATTTTTTTTATTTATCTTGTTTTTTTTTATTGAGAAAGAATACAATAAGGAACTTAAGCTAACTTACCCTAATAACTATACAAATCATGCCCACGTGGAATGGTGGCAAGAATACTGGCTGCATTTCCGCGCTGGACAGCCAGGCTGATCCTTTAAAAATGAGCCAGCTATTCTGTCACCAGTCGAGGCTACTAGCCGCGGTGAAATTATTCGGTAAAATTTTTTGGTACAAATATGTAACTCTCTGTCAGAGAGGCATACTTGAGCCACTTACCGGTTTCAGCTTTTTCTGCTGCGGCTCCCGGTCTTGATTCTGTCTCCCTGATATGACACGGTGCTAATATTGTGTCGACGCATGTAACGTCCCACATTCGGGCCCGCCCCATTTCCCAGGGAACCAGCGTCAATCCATCAGGTCTCTTGCCATCATCCCGACTGATTCCTGACGGCTCGATTAGCGCAGGAATATTTGTGGTGGCTAGAGCCCTTTTTATTATATCATTAAGAGAGCCATGCATTAGAAATAGCCTACCGCCACTCCTTTGGCATGAAAGCTCGTGGATTCCAAATGTACTCACCTCTTTTCCACATGTACATTAATTGTGCTCTAAGCACAATGGTGTAGGTACCCAATCTGAGCCCTAGAGTAAACTAAACTTTCATTGTCTGATAAAGTGCCAAGATTTTTCAATGGCAAGGCATGGAGGCAATACCCAGATTCCTTTTCGGATAATGCTAGAAGCCTGGCTTTATCTACAGCACATGTAAGATTTTGAACTAAATTTTCATGTGTCAGCTGAACCAATGGAGCATCCCAAAGTTTTTGTGTAGTACGTTCCTTTGGGATGTCAACGTTGGGACACCTGACCTTCCAACTCTCTAGAGCCTCTGTGGCATAGGTTATGCAAACTGAATTGGAATTAAGAATACGAGAACTTGGCTCTTTTATACTATGCACAGAGGAAAGAAAAGCCGGAAGAGCATTTATCTTGGATAGGCTTGACTACAATCATGCCTGATGGTAAGCAATGATGAGGTCAACTCACTTGCCTAGAAGATGCCTATTCACTCTTGCCTTGAAGGTGCACAAATTGTAGGTTTCAGGAAACAGAGACGCCGGAAGATACACACAGTAAGTAATTATCTAATAATAAAATTAAAAAAATACAACCGACTTCAAAATCACAAAAAAATCCAATATTTATTATTGTTATTGTTATCTAAGCTAAAATACAACCGACTTCAAAATCACAAAAATGTTTATTATTATTATTATAAATGCTTATATTATTATTTTATTTTAAGTGACTAGCGGACGCCCGCGACTTCGTCCGCGTGAAAGTCGTTGTAAACTTTCAACTACCCCTATCCTACCCTACCCTACCTCTACCCTACCCTATTCCAACCCTACCCCTACCCTACCACTAACCTACCCCTACCCTACCCTTCACAACCTCTACCCTACCCCTACCCTACTCATTAAGGCTGCACTTCTTTATTTATTTCCCCCCCCCTCCCCCCCGTGAGTTGCAATGAGCGCGGCAACCGTTACACAAAAATAATCCATATAGCATGAATTAGTATTCACGCGCGATGGCTTAGCGTATTTCTTGTATAACTTTGGTGTTTCTTTACCGATTTTTATGATTCTTTTTTTATTGAATAGGTAATAATGTTAACTTTTTTAGTTAGGGATGAGTGATGAGTGTTACAAACATAAGAGTAGACAAATATAATTAGAAAGCTCCGAACTGCTAAGCTATCGGGAGTTACACGTGTTATTGTGAGTCAACCATAAAAGATAGACATATATATGCTGTTGTATTTTTATAGATAATTTTAAGGAAAACATTTCCGTCATACATGATTTCCATGTAGCTTTAACCATTAAGGCTGTACACGCGACGGAAGTTTAAAAAATTCAGTAACTTCTCCCGTTTTCTCAACATTTCTCTTCACTGCTCTGCTGCTATTGATTGTAGCGTAACGAAAAGTATACTATAACCTGCCCAAGAGTATGTAGAATAATTGTACAAAGTTTCGTTAAAATCCGTCCAGTAGTTTTTGTTTCTATAAAGAACATACAGACAGACAGACAGACAGACAGACAGACAGACAGACAGACAGACAGACAGACAGACAAAAATTTTACTGATTGCATTTTTGGGATCAGTATCGATCACTAATCACCCCCTGATAGTTATTTTGGAAATATATTTCATGTACAGAATTGACCTCTCTACAGATTTATTATAAGTATAGATAAATTATAAGTGTAAAACAATATTAAACATTTTGATTATAAATCCTTAAACCATGTTTAATCGTTATTTTCTTACATTAATTTTTCTTAATACGTACAATCAACCAAACAAAATTTAAAAATACTACTTAGTCGTACGAAATATGAAGATTCAAAATCTTCTTTGTTTATGTTGACAGTCCCAACCCATATAGATAAAAAAATATCATCAGTATGAATTAATCTAGCCCCATTACATGATAGCTACTGTACACTTTTGAGAAGTAACCTTAACAGTCTTTCGTACCCATCATCAGACCCCTAATCATAGTCTCGAGCGCGACCCATCTAGATGTAATGTTCTTATCAATATAAACTAATCAAGCCCAATCACAAGATAGCTATTGTAAAGCGTTCTGGGTTCACTTTCTTTCGTCTCCGTTACTAGACCCTTTATGACAGTCACAACACATCAAGATGTAAAGTTCTCATCGATACAAATTAATCAATCCCAATTACAAGATAACTACTGTAAGCCGCTGAGGGGTTCCCTTAGCTGTCCTTCGTCTCCATCACCAGATCCCTAATGACAGTCACAACACCTCAAGATGAAAGTTCTTATCAATACAAATTAATCTAGCCCAATCACAAGATCATCATCATCATCATCATCATCATCATCATCATCATCATCATCATCATCATTGTCAGCCGATGGACGTCCACTGCTGGACATAGGCCTCTTGCATGGACTTCCAAACAAAACGTCTCGTGCCGCTAGCATCCAGCGGCTCCCTGCAACCCGCTTGATGTCTTCGGTCCACCTAGTGGGGGGTCGACCAACACGGCGTTTTCCGGTGCGGGGTCACCACTCCAGCACCTTGGGACCTCAACGCCCATCGACTCTTCGAGTTATGAGGCCTGCCCATTGTCACTTCAGCTTTGGGACTCGCTGAGCTATATCAGTGACTTTAGTTCGTCTGCGGATCTCTTCATTTCTGATTCGATCACGCAGAGAAACCCAAAGCATAGCTCGCTCCATCGCCCGCTGAGTGACTTTGAGCCTTCTTATAAGGCCCATAGTTAACTAAAGCCAATCACAAGATACATACTGTAAACCGTTGAGTTCCCTTAAAAGTTCCTCGTCTCCATCACCAGGCCATTATGCCAGTCATAACTCATCTAGGTGTTAAGTTCTCATCAATACGAATTAAATACGTCCAAACACAACTCCTGTAAATCGGTGAGGAGTTCACTCGTCTGTGCTTCGGCTTCATCATCAGATCGACACCAGACCCTCATTGAATTGTAGTGCTTTAATATACTTAATGAAAACATTAACAAACGCACTATTTGCCCCTGTAACATTCAAAAGTTCCTCTCGATTTCTCCAGGATTTCATCGTCAGACATGATTACTATGGGACCAATTGAAAAGCAAACCCTTTCAAACAAAAAAATAATTTATCAAATCGGTTCAGGCGTATTCGAGTAAAAAAAAGATTCCGACGAATTGAGAACCTCCTCCTTTTTTTGAAGTCGGTTAATAATATTGCTAGGTAACGCCGTATTGATAAAATTAAAAATAAATATGAGCCAAATATTTATTTTACTTTGTTTGAAAATATTTAGAACCAGTTTTCAATTATGATCAACCCATATTCGGCTCGCTGCTGAGCTCGAGTCTCCTCTTAGAATGCGGATTGGTAGACTTAACTCACGCAAAGAATTAAGAAAATTCTCTGGTATGCAGGTTTCCTCACGATGTTTTTCCTTCACCGTTTCACCGGACCGGATTCGAACCTACACCCTCGAAAATCGGAGGCAGAGGACATTTTTTTATTGTTTACAAGTTAATCCTTGATTACAATCTCACCTGTAGGTAAGTGATGATGAATTCTTAGATGGAAGCGGGCTAACTTATTAGGAGGAGGATGAAAATCCACACCCCAAGTGAGACTGTCCGGGTGTAAAATCGTGCGTGCGGGGATGTGAGGTGCATCACTCATGGGTTTCTCATTCATCGCTACACGCCCCCCGGATCGCGCAGATCATCGGAGTGTTACGAACGAAGTTGCCAAGCTTATACCTACGCTTGTTGTCTGATATGTACCTACATTCGCAACCAGCACATGCATTTATCACCTATGTCCAAAAGTCTTTGTACTGAGACTTCGACCCCTTGATATAGGCATAGTATAGATTAACGATACAGAAACACAAAAAGCATTACAAAAACTGGCTCTCTGTACCTATACAGAAGTCGTCGAATATTGGTGGCTCTCTCGTCTAGCTGTGTACTTTTGTAGGTAAGCGGTGTCTTGTATAACTGTTCTGTTGTAGTTACAAGTTTATGATTCGTAACCGGAAATAGCTAAAACTAGACCGAGGCTTAGCCATTTCCGGTTACAGTTAAATGCTACCTACACTACAGGCTCAACATAGGTGGTCTATTGATACTTACGAATTAGGTGATTTTACGTTGCAGATTTTCGTCGCTGACCGCTTGAAACTGCGTGCGTGGAGTCATTACTTCATTTTACCTTATTTACCTACCTAAATACAATTGCGATAGATAAAGTACATACCAGCAAGTCAGGAAGGGGCAACATAGCAGGAAGAATATTAGATTTGTTACACACGTAGGTAAATACCTAAAACTATAACTTTTGTAACTACACACACTATTTACCTACTAGTATTTTAGGTTTAAGATGATATTATGGCTCATAAAATGGCTTAACCGCTAACATGAGAACATAATTTTATTTTGTACTAGCGGACGACCGTGACTTCGTCCGCCTTTAGACCTATTTAATCCAGCCCTTACAGTAGTATCGCTGTAAAAATGGAGTAACTTCTCCCGTTTTCCCACCGTTTTCCTTCACGGCTCTGCTCCTACTGATTGTAGCGTCATGAAAAGTATACTAGGTAGGTATAACCTGCCCAGGAGTATGAAAAATAATTGTACCAAGTTTCGTTAAAATCCGTGGAGTAGTTTTGTTTCTATAACGAACATACATACAGACAGACAGACAAAAATTCAAAGATTTTGTATGTAAAATGTACCTATTTGGCCGCAATTTAAATAGTACAGCAGTCATTTTAGTCAAAATTAGATTCTTTTAGTTGTCTCAAAACCTATTTAAATGGTAGGGACGTCTATCAAAGAGTACAAAAGTCAAATGCAAATATCTCATTTCCAATGGGATTTTCGCTATTTGTATTTATTATCAATATTGTAGAAAATTAAATTCCCTACAACTTTTGTTTTAAAGCTTTTTGCGTTGAATCGTTTTTGATATAGAGGGTGGAGACTCGGAGAGTGAGCGGTTAAAGGGGTTTTGAACCAAGTTATTTTTTTTCCATCTAAGACCTTGGTTGGAGGTTGACTCATGACACACTCACGGATTTTTTTTTATAATAAGTAGGTAGTATAGAGCCGTGATAGCCCTGTGGATATGACCTCTGCTTCCGATTCCGGAGGGCGTAGGTTCGACTCCGGTCCAGGACATGCACCTCCAACTTTTCAGTTATGTGCATTTTAAGAAATTAAATATCACGTCTCTCAACCGTTGTGAGGAAAACTGCATACCAGAGAATTTTCTTGATTTTCTACGTGTGTGAAGTCTCCCAATCCGCATTGTGCCAGCGTGGTGGACTATTAGCCTAACCCATCTCATTCTAGTGAGCCGAATATGGGTTGATGATAAAGTAGAATAGTACTTAAGTACCTAAGAAAGAACAAGTCACAAAATTAATTATTTTAAGGTTGCAACTTTGTCGTTCATTGCGTTGTTTGCAGACGAAATGAAAATATAGGTATGTGTTTTTTTAAATTGCTTTATTAAAATTATAACTACATAATTAGAGTATTGGATCACGTTTTGCTTAAAATAGTTAGTAGCTCCTTAAAAGTTATGCACAATACTAGGTAAAGTAATTGTGTACCTAATTACAAATACATTTGACTTATGACTATCAGCCTTTCTTTTAGTAACTAGGTTATATTCGATTATCGGTAATTTATTACAGTAATCTATGATTATAAAATATTAACTGTAATCTAAAGCTAAATATAAAATAAAAAAATAGTTTACACAACTGTTTACGAAAATACGATTTTTAAGTTTACCGTACTTTGCATGGGCTAATTAAGTAACTCAATTCAATGATTGCGATTATCTCAATCATCTATTTATTTAGCTATTAATATTGTATTGTCTATGGGCGGTAACATTTTAAACTTTCTGTGGTAGGTTCTGAGCTTGTGTTATTTTATAAAAGCTGAAAATAATCAGCACATGCCCAACTATCAAGTTTGGATCTTAGCTTCGGGAGGTAGCAGGTTTCAAGGATCCAGACCTTCAATCATCTAGGTTTAAAGCAAATTCTAGTTGCTAACTAACTAACTAAGTATCTTAGTTACAAACATACATTTTTAAAGATCAAACCTTAAAGTGTATCTAGTGAAAGATTGCCACGAAGCTGTGTAGGGCGTCTGGAGATGATTTGAGTCATACACCGTGGAAAAAACAAGTTTTATACTTGGACAATTGAGGGTCAAAAATCTTGGAAACTGTAACATCCTGGTGGAAAAGCTGGTGGTTTTTGCCGAACTACATACTTACCTACCGTACCTATAGCTAATAGCTAATATAAAACCGTTTATTTTGTTACTTTGCATGGAATTCGTAAAGTTGGTAAACTTTATTAAAATTAGTTTGCAGCATTTTTAGGATTCGGTTCAGTAACATTTTGTAAGCGAATTGTAATGTCCTGGCGGAACATATTTGGCAGGATGAAATCGTCAATGTTGGCCGCAGTGTTAGATGGTCTGTCAAAAGGATAACCCATGCTGCGTCTATCAGGGTACAGCTTATCTTTCAAACCGCAATAGCTGGAAGCCTCCTTGCAGGTTAATGTAGAACCATCTGGATTATTTACCTAATGGATAGAAATTGTGTGTAATTAATTCAATGGTTAAATAAGAAAAGTTGTGAAGATTCATTTAATTAATATTTTGACAGTAGAAAAACATTTTAATATTACAACTGGATTTTAAACTACTATTTTTATACAAGTATATCCCGGTTTTGAGATTAAATAAGAAAGGTTGTGAAGGTTAATTTAATTTGATTAATATTTCGAGAGTATAAAACGTGTACGACGTGTATAAAACGTGTATAAACTATTTTGTTTATACGAGTGTAAGACGGAAGTTAGAATTTATTCATAAAAAGTCATAAAAAATAAATATATGAAGTGAACTTACGCTATCCAGGTCGTAGTTAGAGAGCATAACGAATAGATCATACTGTGCACCCGGCTCCGTGCCCTTTGGTACCAGCATGTGCTGTGGCCAACCACAGCCGCAGTAGTTGAAACTGACCAGATCAATCTGGCGAGGGTCAGTACCCTGCTGTGATAGGTCTCGGAATGTCTGCTCGAATGGAATCGATACGGATGATTCTGACGATTGGCGGACGATTGTGTTCTGGCCAGCATTTACTGTTACATAAAATTGATGTCATTAAACCTCCAAGATATTTTATTGTGAATCCTTAGCGAAGTAATTTTGTATTGGTGATTGCATTTTATTTTTTGTCCTTTTAAAAATACTGAAAATATTTTGATGTAATCTTATACTTTTAAGGACATAAATACATCTGCGTATGAATCACCATCGTCGTAGTCGTCCAATTTATTGCTGACTGTATTTTGCGTGTATCTTTCAGTTATTTTGCTTTGTATTATAAAATATGATTTAAGGTATAATCGTAATATATAAATGCGAAAGGTCATCAACACAAAATTTCGTAAGCTACTTGACGTACAAAGATGAAATTTGGCAGGGAAGTAGTTTACAGGTAGTCCTTAGATGTCCGCTAAGAGCGGATTTTCCAAGAGGGCCGGATTAGACCTAAGGGCTAAGGGCGGACGAAGTCGCGGGCGTCCGCTAGTATTGATTATGAAAAATTCTGAAAATTTTAAAGAAGTTGTAATAGTTACGTGGAATGACGAATTTGTCCATTTCGATAAACATCTTGCGTTGGTCAGACAGCGCCCAAGGAAGGTTGCGTTCGTCAAATTTGGGTGCGATGAAAATGCGCACAGTGGTACGCCGAGCGTCACCAGTATTGTTCACGTCAATACTGTAAAAATAAAAAAATAAAAATCAACTTGAAAAATAAAAAAATATATAATTTTAGGCCATACATACACATATTGGAATGGGCGATGATTAAGATGGGTAAAACGAGCGAAGACGGGTCCTCTGTTGGAAAAGTCCAGACCACGTGACAGGTCAACATCACTCTGTGTCCAGAAAGTGTTAAGGATATTCTGGTCCCCGGTGCTGCTCTCAACTCGCACAGACGATATTTGAACTCCTGGATTTTCCAGCTAAAATAATTGATTCGTTATTTTAGTATTAGTACCATAAATTAAGGTATTAAATATTAAATATACTTAGTAAAGTCTGAAGATTACTGTACCTCAGATCTTGTGTATGGCCGAACGTGAGTAGACTCCTTGAATGTCTGGAAAAGATCATCAATAAAAGCGTGCCAACGGTAGAAGAATGGATCACGCATTGTTGTTGCTTCATCAGCCATTACACTGAAAGATTCCTGAATCAAATAAAAACACACATGTATAAGATATATTGATAACCAAATAAAGTAAGAAAAAGATAAAGGCATATCATACATGCTTTAAAAGAACTCACGAGATACTCATGTTTAGGATCGTGCATATAAGCAGCAAAGCTGTGCCCATTATTATGGAGTGCGCCATAAAGTTGCGGATTTGGCGACAAGATGCTAGACTCCACCATGTTGCCCAATGTATCGATGTCTAGAGTTTGTGTTGTTCCATCTGCCTAAAAAAGATAAAATTGACATAACAAGATTTAAAACGGCTTATATTACGTCACTTTCATTTGCGTAATAATTATGTTAATCATTACACTTACTTTTTGAGCAAATCCAGTAGAAATAGCTTCTTCAACATTTCGCCGCCATCGTCTCATGTCATTGACGGTGATGTTGAGGCCATCAACGGGACGATTGAGATCTTGCCAAAACATATTAGCTTGCCGTGGAGGCCATCCACGCGAAGTGGTAAGACTGTCCAACTTCGGGAAGTATGGTTCAGGAATTGGTTCATTCCAATTGCTGAATTTTTTAACTCTAGGGAGTGAGTTGTTGAGGCGTTCTCCGTTATATCTGTATACAATTTTTCAAGGATTTTACCTTATTTTTTAATTTAAATAATGAATTCATGAGGAAGGAGTATGTAATTTGTCAAGGTGTTGAGTAACTTGTTTCAAATACGACATATTGTTGGAATTCTGATTTATGGAATTGTTTCTCGGAATTCTTTAGAGTCAGAGATTTCTAAACAGATGAAATAGGTAACGTGTAACTACTGGTAGTCCATAATAAATCGACAAGCTTGTAATCTTCCGAGAAACTGAGATTTCATTTTCTTAATTGAATTCCTCTAAATCTAATAAATGAAGAATATAACAGATTAATTGACCGACAATCACAAAAGCTTGTCGGTCAGTATAACGAATAAAACTTTACCTAGCGATTATTTGTTGGTGCATGTAGTAAAATAGTTCTCCTCGTCGATCTTTGTCAACAATGCGTCGTTGCCTAGCAGAGAATGGATAAACAAGATGCCAGTGCCAATGGTGAAGGTTAACACCAATATCTTCCCGGAAATAGGCCAGGCGGTGTTCATTATCTAAGTCTGTTGCAGTGAAATCTCTTGGTATGATGATAGGTATACGCTGTAATAAAAGAATAATTTCCTTTAATAAAATAGATTAATGCCCAAGTAATATATATCTAACTAACCTAAACAATATATCGATATTCAATACATCAAAACTACTTAAGTAGATAATAGTTAAGATAATAACTACATCGAGTTAGTACATAATTTTAGCTTTCATATAGTTATTAAAAGCAAATTATTTGGAAAGGGTGAACCAATCCTAAAGTAAATTTCACTGGAAGATAGAGGTGGTTTTTGAGCAATATAAAGGCTTATCCTGAATATCTTTCTTACAGTATAATTTATTATGGCGCCTTAATAATGAGTAGGTAGATAAGAAATAACCAAACAATTTTTAAAGTTTACTTAAATCTAATTGTTCAAATATCTGATACATATTTACAATTATTGGTTTTAAGTTCATAAACCTAACTCTGATTTTTAATGGAAATTATGTGATAGCGACGATTGTGAAAAATTTTGTACACGTAATACATATCACTTAATTGAGAAACGTTTCGTTCCATAAAGTTGTTGATATAATTACTTTTGTTTAAAAAAATAACTATATTACATTTTTTATTAGATACATATTTTTGTATATTTTGTGAAAAAGAAAAATGACAGAAAAGTCCATCTTTCAAATGGTATTGGGAAACGAAACGTAATTTGGCGAAGGAGGAAGAAGTCACGTACACACTACACAGCGTAGGGATGGTCGACATTTGTAAAACATCGATGTTGGCATCGATGTCATTATCGAAAGCTCAACTTCGATTATCATCACAAACCAAACATCGATTTTGGGGAACATCGATAATTTTGGCAATGTTAATTAACAACACAATAAAATACAATGAAATCGTTCGAAATTTATTAAATACAGGTTTATTTACTAATAAATAAATCTGTATTTGTGAATGCGTTCATAAAATACATAATTTGTTTGGCACGTTGGCGTTGGTCGTGGTTGAGGCTGTGGGTAACATCGATGATTGATTATCGATTCCATTAACATCGATGTTACGATATTTTTCCTATAGCAATATCGATATTAAAACATTGACTTTTTCCTTTCTGTGATCATCGAGCATCCTTATAAACAAGTCACAGCACAAACGTCAAATGTCAATTAAGCCCTCAAAAAGTAAAAACATTGGCGCGTTTTCATTTTTTATTTCCCAAATTATAACCTGCTCACGGTCGATAAATGATAAAAAAATGTGCTAGTGAAAATGAAAATGGAGGATTTAGAACTGAACCCCAATGTAATTGTAGTTCGCGCTAAACCAGAAGGTCAAAGGAAAACATTCAAACCAAATGTTCGTTCAATAAATAAAATTCCCGACGATTTGCTGAACGATCCTCTAATTAATAGAGCGTGTGAAGTCTTACCACAAAATTACAATTTTGAAATACACAAAACGATATGGAGGATTCGATCTTTGGGGTCAAAACGGGTGGCTCTACAACTGCCAGAAGGTTTGTTTACATTTACTGTGAAACAGAATAAATAAATAAATAAACATTAAAGTGAGAAAAGGCTAATGATCTAAATAAAGTTTATTGATCCATTCAGAATGTCTTCTTAGATTTCATTACGAAATAATTAATGAATTTGGATTAAGGATACTTGCTAATTTACAACTATTAAGTGTTCATTTACACGATTAACAACTGCTTCCGACGACTGTTGACGCTACAGTTGACTGCAGTTGCAGTCGGCGACGTCACGGCGGCAGTCTACTGCAGTCTGCGGTAGCAGTTGCTGATCGTGTAAATTAACCCTAGGCCTACCTACCCTATTACCCTATTTAAATAAGTAGAATTTGGAATTACAATATAACCTATTTGCGATATAAGTATGAGACTAACTTTTGAATATTCATGTTTTCAGGTTTAACAATGTTTGCAACTACACTCTGCGATATAATAGAGACGTTCACTGAAGCAGACACGGTTATAATGGGCGATGTTACTTATGGAGCGTGCTGCATAGACGACTTCACTGCAATTGCACTGGGTGTTGATTTGCTAGTGCATTATGGACATTCTTGCCTCATACCCATAGACCAAACCAGCAATATTAAGGTGCTGTATATATTTGTCGATATCAAAATTGATCCCTCACACTTCATAGATACAATCAAACTTAACTTCCCCCAGAAAACACACCTCGCTATAGTTAGTACAATACAGTTTGTCACAACTCTACATTCTGTTGCAAAAGTGCTTAGGATGGAAGAATACATAGTTACAGTTCCACAATCAAAACCATTGTCACCAGGCGAAATACTGGGATGTACTGCGCCCAAACTGTCGTCTGACTTTATAATCTACCTCGGTGACGGAAGATTTCATTTAGAAGCTATAATGATAGCAAATCCAAGTATACCTGCTTATAAATATGATCCATATGAGAAGAAGTTCACATCAGAGCAATATGAACACAAAGTCATGCAAAATAACAGGAACAATCAAATTAAAATGGCAGAGAATGCCCAAAAGTTTGGTTTAATTCTTGGTACATTAGGAAGACAAGGAAGTACAAAAGTTTTAGCCAATCTCGAAAAGCAAATACAGAACTCTGAAAAGAAATACATAAAAATATTGCTATCAGAAATCTTTCCCAGCAAATTAGCACTATTCAAGTTGGATGCGTTTGTCCAGGTTGCGTGTCCTAGACTGTCAATTGACTGGGGCACAGCATTCCAGAAACCATTGCTCACGCCATATGAGTTGTCAGTGTCTCTTGGGAATAGTAAATGGTTGAAAGATGATGGGACATATCCTATGGATTTCTATTCGAATGACAGCTTAGGGCCGTGGACACCCAATTATAAGCCAGTATTGTGTTCAGGTACAGACAAAAAGTGTGAAAATTGTTGTGGCGGCAAGGAAAAAGAGAAATGACTCACTGGGGCACCCTGTGAGGACACAGCGGCTGCTTCTCTAGCTTGAGCAAACACTCGGGAATCCATGAATTTAGATGGGAAGGTCTCAGCAAAGTTCTGAATGGGCACATTTTTGGTGTCGTTCCTGAAACAAATAATATTTACAATATGGTGGACTGGGTCATCATTTCTAACACACTTTATTTTTTTTTACCAATTTTGACATATTATACAGCTATGAGGTATGGCTATACCTAAAACCAATATAGAAATACTTGAAAGGTTTCAGAGAAAGACTCTAGTTGTGTTATATATTCCATTCTGCGGCCAATAAATATTACTTATCAACATACCTGTGCAAGAGTGCAACAGAATAACAATAGTTGAATAATTGTGGGTTGAGATTCACTCGGGCAAACACACATGTTGACAGGAAATCTTGTAGTTGGTTTTCAGGTACAGCTGTAAAGAAAAATTGTTACGACAATGCTATAATTTATTATAAACTAGCAAATCCGGTCAAGCTTTGCTTTGACTTATGTGCGCTTATTCCCTACCCCTAGCCCTACCCCTACCCTTCCCTACTCCCACCTTACTCCTACCCTAAATAAAAAAATTGTAAAAACCATCAATACTTTCATTTTTAAATATGTATATAGATTGTATTATTACTTATTAAGTAGACAATTTATAAATATTATATTTTATTTATGACTGCATTGTTTTTTTTATAATTTGGGAAGTAATAATGTTTCTTCACATTGATTTCAAAGTTTTTACAAAAGAAGTACTAAATATCTATGGAAGATTATGTCTATTGGAACATTCGGGCATGTATATTTTGGTAGAGTACTAAACAGAATGAGAGAACAGAGGCTTATATGTATAGACTTGGGTGAAAGTTTATCAGCCATACGTCTACCATAAGTAAATATGGCTGTCAATTATAGAGTTTGGACTGTGGTAGCTTTGTAAAGTTTCAATGGTTTTTCAATTGTAACAAAACAAAATGTAATTTTCTGACATTCCACAGGATACATATAAAGAGGAATCATGATATCCTCATCATCAGTTATTATTGACTGTTAAATTTGTGGCAGCCATTTGCTAGACCCTAAGTTTAATCTTTAATTATCTTTTGTGAAGGTAAATAAGTGGTCACTAAGTAGGTACACAATTTAAGAAAATATAAAAAAAATACTTAATATCTCGACAGTAGATTCTTCGCCACTGCTACCTCTCAAAGTTACCACAGTTCAAACTCCATATTTGGCTACCTTAGTTATCTATGGTAGGAAACAGCCTTCATAAAATGAGACTGGCTATTGCAGACTGTCCAATACTTTTCATAGCAAATTTTTTTATTTTTTTTATTTTCAATATATTTTTATATATTGTATTAAATATTATTATCTACTATTTTCACATGAGAAAAGTTTAAACTCTGCATCTAATGCTAGTTGACACAATGAACCAGAAGTTCTCAAACTTTTTTCTCATAGACCACTTTCCTTTCTAATTTAACTGGTTACAGTGGACCCTGTGCTAAATTTCTATTCAAAACTCGACAAAAAATATGATTAGATTCACCTATGGAAATTTGTTGCAACTGAATCACCAGAATTGATTACTTAGTTAATTAATAAATTGATTGTGTGTTGATGACAAAAAGTCAATACTATTGTCCAGACAAATATATAAACAGCCAATTTTAATTTTTGATATCAACTCACAGCACAAGGAAGCAATTATTTAATTTAGAAAACTACTCATTCAGTATGAAACCAGGTAAATTTTCTTGGACCCCCACTTACGAATCGTGAACCCCTATTTTTATGTCACGTCAACGTAGACCCCGCCGAGTCTTCCGTAGATCTGAGGGTCCATGTGGACCACTTTGGGAATCTATGGCCTGCTTAAAAACCTTTGAAGGTAGGTATTCTTTAATACTTTACACAGCAACTCGTCGATGACTTCGTCCGCCATTTCCTGGTGAGCCGGCAGGAATGTCGAGAACTCAGCGTCGCGTGGCAGTTGTCGCGCAAGAGTGAATCTCGGCACCTGTTGCAAGTCCTTCAACGGTATGATCTCGGTTGCCGTGTCCCCGTAGCGATTGTTGATTTCAATACCATTGTTCTGATAGTCTTCACCCTAAAACATTTTGAAAAGTAAAATCTTATTAATATATCGAACCTTGATATTTAGAAATTCGAAAAATGTTTGTTCCGTTCCCTCCATTACTCAAAACCGTACTCTAACTCAAAAACTATCCGTGTTTTTGTTGACCTCACGTTGGCATCACGCTGAAAGTACTGAATGAATTCAAACGAAACTTGTCATTGATTTGAGACCGTAATACGAAGAAGTTTAGGTAAGGGATATTTTTTGTCGCGAAAATTTAATCAGAAGGGGGTGAAACGGGGTTAAATGTTAGTATGGAAAGTCCTTCCGTTTTCAAATTACATTTGTAAATAATGGTATGTGTATTGTGTACTACCAGAAAAAATACTAAAAATAATATCATTCAAGATTTTTCAATTTTATACCCATAATGGGTTAAAGAGGGGTTAAAGTTTTTAAAATATATCATTCATGTTTTGATGGACTTTTTATTTATGTATACCTATACCTAAAACACGCGAAAATATAAATAAAAGGGTGAAATAGTTGTTCAAAATATAAAACATCATGTTTTATGCGGACAAGGTCGCGGGCATCCGCTAGAATAAATATATAGTTGTGGGAGTCGAACCCACGGCCTTGCAGAGGGTACGGTCACTCGATACCCTCTGCGCTATTGACATTCTAACTTAGACAGAATGAAGAAAGGTATTAAGAATTAAACAGAAAGTTGAACTTACCAAATATTGTTCGGTGACTTGGAAAAGTGCATTATTGTCGCCCTTGGGTGAAACCATCGGCTCGTTTGGCCGATCGAAGAGCAGCTTTAGACTATTCACCACGTTAGCCATTGTGAGGTCTATGCCACTATTAGTTTTCTATAAAATTGGTATTGAACTACAAAGAGGAAAAACTACAAAACGTTAAACGAATTTAAGTCCTACTTTACAATGATTGTAAAGTGGATATGACATGATTTTTGGTCAATAAGGGAGTTATATACCGGTGGCAACAATACCTACATAGTTCCGAGTGCAACAATGTTTCAAAGCGCAAAACCACAAAAGAGGAAATGATAAGATACATATGAGAAATTCGTTGGTTTCCATGCCGTCTGTAGTGTCGGTCCATCCGAGAATTATTGTAGTTACCGACAACTTCAGTATTGCGCGACCTTTAGCTGCTTCCACATTCACAGTTAAATCTGTTGTTATTTTTTTTTTATTCTTTACAAGTTAGCCCTCGACTACAATCTCACCTGATGTAAGTGATGATGTAGTCGTAAGATGCAAGCTAACTTGTTAGGAGAAGGATGAAAATCCACACACCTTTCGGTTTCTACACGACATCGCACCGGAACGTTAAATCGCTTGGCGGTACATTGGCGCATCAGGTGGGATTGTAGTCAAGGGCTACCTTGTAGAGAATAAAAAAGTCTACTAACCTACATTACAAAGGGTGGTGAGTTGAAGTCCTATAATCCCCTATGGCCTATTGGTAGGTGGCGTGAGACCTTACGTCAACGTGTACTGTTTACTCTGACACGTTCAAAAATAGAATTGGGTAGGTATGAACCTAGGATTTCCTTCAAAATGATAGTAGGTATTGTCTTGTTTCCAGGTAGGTATTGTTAAAACATTGTCTTTTTCACAAACATTAAACCTTTGTATCTACCTATTTTCCTGTATTTTGTTTAGGTAGTTACAAGCCAAAACAAGCTCATTAAAATTTATCTTGTTATTTATTTTAGTAATAACTACCGGATGCCCGCAACTCTGTTTCATACAAATCCCGCGGGAACCATGGATTTTTTGGGATAAATAATATCCATGCTCTCGTCTAAGTTTCATTGTATCTATCTCATTAAAATTTCATCAAAATCGGTTCACCGCTCTAGCTGTGAAAAGTTTTCAGACTTTTTTTCATTTTTATTCTTTACAAGTTAGCCCTTGATTACAGATTGTAATGAGCTGTTGGTAAGTGTTGATGCAATCTAAGGTTGAAGTGGGCTAACTTGTTTGGTGGAGGATGAAATCCACAGCCCTTTCGGTTTCTACACGACATCGTACCGGAACGCTAAATCGCTTGGCGGTACGTCTTTGTCAGTAGGGTGGTAACTTGCCACGGCCAAAGCCTCCCACAGACCTGGACCAATTAAGAAAACCTCAATCGGAACTACCCCGCGGTTTCACCAGCGTAGTTCTAATCAATAATATATTAACGTGTGCCAATTTCTAGTTTAGAAGAAATAATTGAGTAAGAAACTAGCAAACATAGGTAGGTACTAGGGAAAGTTTTCAAATAAATTGAACACAAAAGAAAAACGTTATATTAGTTATTTATATTTAACATGAAATTGTAATGTACATAATAAATTTTACTAATAACTATTAATAATTTATATAACCTAATCAGAACTAATAAATTTGAGCTAGGTAACAGATTGTCTCTACATCATTTATCTTTGAGGAAACTGCAGGCAATTTCGAGGAACTTCTCAGGCTTTTGACTGTGAACCCAATGGCCTGCTCCATCAACAAATTGCAGCTGGGCCAGTGGAAAATATTCTTGGATTTCTGGCAGATCATTTTTTCTAAAAAAAAAAAAAATTTTAATTTATATCTACTAGTGGAAGCCCACAAATTCATTGGAATAGAATGCAGTTTTTATATAATTTTTCTTTTCAAGTTTCAACTTTATATAGCAATGGCCACATGGTGCAGTGGGTAGTGACCCTGCTTTCTGCATACATAGTTGTGGGTTCGGATCCCACAATTGGGAAATATTTGTGTGATGAGCATAGGTGTTTTCCAGTGTCTGGGTGTATTTATACATTATATGAGTATAAGTATTTATATGTAGTATAAATATATAATCCGCTATGTTAGTAACCTGTAACATAGGTTATATGCTTACTTTATTGTTTAAGTATATTTTTATAGACCCAAACAGATACAACCACTACACAAACTCTAAAGGATGATTGGAAGGAAAATGTCCCACCACCATGGTTTCTCTAGTTCATAGTTTTGTCTGATGCACTCATTTTGTTCCTGGCCCCAATTTTAATTATAAAATTGATGTGGCAGTAAGATGTTGTTCAATCATGCTGCAAGCCAGAATGGTATAACAGATCTTGATGAAATTTGGCATAGAGATATAAAGTCTGAACAGCACTTAACACATTCGCTGCGGAACTCATTTTTCTTTACTTTCCTCTGGTGTGGTACGAGGTTATTGACCTCATACTAGAACTTTATGTGGTCCGGTGCGAGGTCCATCAACCTTGTAACTCTTGAGTACACTAGACATACAAAGTAAATTGACCTCGTACCACAGCAAATGTGTTAAGGGAAGTTTCCCTTATGTGCTGTACAGTTGTAGGCCATGAATTTTTATATTAAAGAAAAATGTATTACCCTATGTAATCTGACAATGAGCCTCCTATGAAGAGTGTTGGTCCACAGTACTGAAGCCCTTTCAAAGATGACGGAAAGCTTGCAATATTCTGCTGGAAATTCTCTTTCAACGCTGGTATGTTTACTCTCCACGAATAAGACCCAGTGTTTGTTTGAATCAAATTTGTAATTAGGAAGTTTCTCAGATTGATATCAGGTATAACAGCTTTTAACTGTTCGTCAGCAAGCTTTCTTGCTTTGGACATTGCTATGCCTGACCTTAAAGACACAGCAGCCATGGCGTCAAAGAGATTCACCATTGAAAATATTTGTGGGCTTGTTTTAGCTGGCGATATATCAACCACAATCAGGCTTGAGACTAAATCGGACTGAAACAATTTATTAATGTTAATTTTCATACACCATCTTAGTGGTAATTGCAAGTAAAACTTTATATGTTAGTTGCAAGTAAAATTTTCTGAAATAAACTGATTATTAATGAGGAAAATCAAGTCTTAAGAACTTCAGAAAAGTATTCAGATCCATAGAGCTAAAAAGTTGTATGAATGAAGTCAATCAATACAATTTAGGATCTGAGAGAGACTTTAGAGCCTTATATCAGTCAAAGGACATTATTGTGTACTAGCAGATGCCCACGACTTCGTCCTTAGACCTCTTTAATGTAGCCCTATCGCAAAATATGTTCTTAGGGATTATCTACTAACTATAAACTACCTCCCTGCCATTACTTCAGTTTTACATTTCAACCCCTTCTCTTTTTATTATTGGGCATTTGTTCTGCTCAAAGGTCCCATTTATCATAATACCAAAATTCATTTTGATCGGCTCAACAGACAGACAGACTTACTTTCGCATTTATAATATTAGTATAGATAGTAAAGTGCAGGTACTACGTACAACTTACAGAGAGCAGTGACAGCACCATGGCAGTGCGGCCACCCATACTGTGTCCCAAAAGGGACACTTTAGATATCTCAAGTTTCTTCAGGAGCTTTATCACATCCTGGGCCATATGCAGATAGGTATGCTGAGACGAATGTTTGCTGTCGCCATGGTTACGAGCGTCTATGCTTATCACTTTCCGCCCAGTCGATTTATGTATTGCTTTGCTCATACTGTTCCAGTTATTCTTGGAACCTAAAAGCCCGTGTAAAATAACTACGGGAGGTCGTACAGAGGTCTCGTCTTCAGTACTCTCGTATGAAGAATATGCTAAGTCAACGGTTTCGGCATAGCTGGAAGGTGCAGTCGCATACCGTAGGGACGAAATTGATAATATTTTTGGACATATTCGGAAGAGACTTTTTGTGTAGAGCTTTTTGAATAACATATTTTGAATTTAATTTTCTTTTTAATTTAGGTTATAATTTTGACATTTTGAATTTTTGAATGACAATATTGACATTTGACAATGACAAGTGACAACGAGAGACAACGAGAACTTGACAACGACAAGCTTTATAGCTCTGAGTTCTAGCCCTTTTAAGTCTCGATTTTTTTTTAATCTGAGATTTTTTGAACCTACCAGCCAGTCTAGCACATGTTATCAGTGACTGTCAGTGTCAAGTAATATTACGAGCAAACAATATCCAGGTTCACTGGAAATATAAGTCAGACGCGTATATTTAGCACCTGCACCGCGCGAGGGCTTTAAGTAGCGTCACAATTAGATATGTACTTAATTACAATGGTTATCACCATCATAATCAATGCAATTTTTATAGCAAATATAATATAATGCATTGTAATAGAAAATACTGTGTTAGGAGTGGGTTCTACAGTACTTATAATTCTATGGTACTACAATAGTCCACCGGGCGAGGAATGGGGATCGAACCTACATGCCTACCCTCTATGCATAGAATTTACTTTTTGGATCGAACTCACGACATTTCTTGTGTTGATTGAGGCTTCAAAATTTTCGTAACCTAATGAAAAATATTTTAGCTAGAATTGTTAATTTATGGTTCGGTTTCTTGAAGCCCCGGATTTAAGTAAAGTTAAGGTAAAGTTAAGTAACAGGTCATAAAGATATAAGTAGGTAATTCTGCAGAAGATAATTCTACTATTTAAGTACCTATGTGGCAAGTGCTTGTGCTCGTGGTATTCAGAAGATTTTTCTATACAAAGATTTTGCCGCAAATAAATAATTTTTAAGTTGATAGAAAATCTTTTATTAGAGCAAGAAATTCATCAGGAGCTTGCGCGTGCACGTTGTGACCAACACCTTCAATGTATTTGAGGTTTACATTCGGAAAGTATTTCTTAATTCCCGTTAGATCGCCTGGCCTGAAATAAAATTAAAATGTTTGTCTAACTTAAGTACTATAAAAATCTTTCTCTAGATGTCATTTATTATGGAAAGTAGGTAGTCATTCAATCGAAATTAGCGCTAGAACACTTAATACATTATGCTAGACTGCGATATCATCTGGTGACGATATCGTATGTTCTTTTTTTAACCGACTTCCAAAAAGGAGGAGGTTCTACGTTCGGCTGTATGTATGTTTTTTTTTTTTTTTTTTTTTTTTATGTATGTATGTCCAGCGATAATTCCGTCATTTGTGGACCGATTTTGAAAATTCTTTTTTTGTTTTTGGATCCATTTCTGCCCGTGGTCCAATTTACTATATAACTATAATATTAAAGTGCCTACATAATCCTCCCAGATAAGTAGGTACATCATTAACAACCCATATTAGGCTGACTGCTGAGCACGAGTCTCCCTTCAGAATGAGAGGGGTTAGGCCAATATTCCACCACGCTAGCCCAATGCAGATTGGCTGACTTCCAACACGCTGAGAATTATGAAAATTCTCAGTTATGCAGGTTTCCTTACGATGTTTTTCCTTCACCGTTTGAGACATGTGAAATTTAATTTCGTTCCTAAGTAGGTAAGTATATTTTATGAGAACTAATTATGAGCTATCATAATTTTACTCACGGTAAGAATTTAGACTTTCCGCCCCCAATGAACAGAGTTGGACCGCTATATTGTTTTCCAGACATCTCGCTTGGAAATCTCGCTATCTCCGTTGAATATTCCTTCAGCACGTTTACGTTACTTATCCAACCAATTGATTTGTCTGGTTTTATACCTATGTTCATCAGGACATATCCAATAGAATCGTCTTTTATTACCCCTGATGCCACCAGTTTCTCTTTAGCGACAGCTCTGGCTTTGACGACGTTGGTTATGTTTTTAAAATGAATGCTTTTCATGGCGTCTATGAGTTGCGGGAACGTCTCGTTGAGGGCGCTTGTTGTGGACACTGGGGAGATGTCGACCACAACTAATTTTGACACTATAGAAGGCTGGAATATAAATCATGTTTTTATAATTAAAGCACAAACCCAAGGTCTAAGATGCGCGCTAACGGCCAGTTTCTTCATCGCAAGTAACAGTCAAAGTAACGTCATAAATCAAAAGTAACTGTCTTATTCACTGAAAAATTAAGTCTTCTTTACTACTTACTACTTTTACTGTTACTTTAGCTTTACATAAAGAAACTGGCTGTAAGAGATAACGAGATTTGTCCATAAACAACGTCATTGTATACTCTCGACTCTGAATTTGCCCTGAGTGCGAGCGTTTTTAACGGCCTGGTAGGGCCTAGACTATATGGATTCGTAAGGCCTAGGTCGCACTACGGTTTGTTTTGTCTGGCGGAAAAGCGCCAAATCGCGGAAATGCCCGAACCACACATACTACAATTTTATCCATTAAATTGGATATAATAAAATTAGCTATTAACAAAATTCGTTCCTGCAATTTTTAAAAGAGAATATTTTAAAATGTGACCAATATTTACGTTCCCATTCAATTAGTCGAAAGTCTGCCAGAGATACGACAATAGAACTGCGGGGGGAATCGAACTACCAACGTGAATAATTATAACTAGCGGACGCCCGCGACTTCGTCCGCGATTTATCGATATCGATTATAATATAATGCCCTTAATCTTCTAAATGCCATCTTCAACCGAATTTTAAAAGAATTTTACCTGTTACAGTTTTATTATAAAGTAGCGGACGCCCGCGACTTCGTCCGCGTGAAACCTTACTACTACCCCTGCCCCTACCCTACCTTATACCTACCCTACTTCTACCCTACCCTACCCCTACCCTATACTTACCCTACCACTACCCTACCCCTACCCTACCCTCGACGGCGACGGATGCTCAAAAAATGGAGTAACTTCTCCCGTTTTCTCAACATTTCCCTTCACTGCTCTGCTCCTATTAATCGTAGCGTCATGAAAAGTATACTATAAACTGCCCACTGCATCAGTATCGACCACTAATCACCCCCTGATAATTATTTTGGAAATATATTTCATGTACAGAATTGACCTTTCTACAGATTTTATTATAAGTAGGTATAGATATAGATATTATAAACTGTGATAACTTCGCTGAGCAATGATTAAGTGATACACATCCATAAAATAGTCATAAAGTTTTTTTAAAAATTGATATTCTACAATTTTCGTAATTTTTCATTTCGTACGAACCTCCTGCAGAGAGTATTCTCTGGTGTTGCACTTATGAGACTTAAAGAAACGTGATAGCCTTGTGGATATGACCTCTGCCTTCGATTCGGAGGGCGTTTGAATTCGGTCCGGGGCATGCCCCTTCAACTTTTCAGTAGTATTCATTTGAGAAATTACGTAAATATCACGTGTCTCAAACGGTGAAGGAAAAACATCGTTAGGAAAACTGCATAGTATTGAGAATTTACTTAAGTATGTCTGCCTATCCTTATTAGGCCAAAGGCTTAAACCCTCTCATTTCGAGAGGATACTCGTGATCAACAGTGAGCTGAATATAGGTTGTTAATGATGTTGCGCGTATATGCGTAGTTCTCAAAGTAAATGACTATAAACTCATTTACTTTGAGAACTACATACTTATATTAATTTACAAATTCTATGTTACATCCTCAGAATACAGAAAATGACCAGAAGGGGTGATAGCGCAAAGAAGTGAAGCCATTTAAACTACACATAAGCCATTTAAACTACACATTTTATGAGTTAGTCCACTACCAAGCGATTACTCACTCTGTGTTTGTGAGTATGTGTTTAACATATAATGTGATGAACTGTACACTTATTGTTTTCCTTCTAACATTATAAACTTTTACCACAAAATAGGGAAAAATTTAACAGCGTCATGTACTAGCAACATTACGCGGGTGGGAAGGGCGACGAGTGCGGGATGTTGCTAAAATTTTTGGACACTGCGTGCTATATAATGACATCTTAACGTGGCTTCTGGTGTTTTTCTGTATTCTGAGGTTACATCTACACTATAAAAAAGTAAACGTAGCTCGACCTCAGACAGTGCTATAACCATGCCAGTCCTGCCTCCCATGCTGTGGCCAATAATTGCAGCTTGTTTTATAGATAATTGACTTATTAGATGTGACACGTCCGAAGCCAGATCTGGGTAAGTATGGCTGTCGGCGTGTGGACTTTCCCCATGATTCCTCGCGTCCACAGCAATTACAGGCTTCTGAGTTGCGGCGTTGATTCTTTTAGACATACTTTCCCAGTTTTTCTTCGAACCCAACAAGCCATGGATGATGACAACCGGCTCCCGACTGTTTGCCTTCTCAAATTCTCCATAAACTTTATATGCTAGATCGACTGCATGTCGCACATTATTGTTTCTCAGTATTTTTACATACAACATGAGACGGCTTCTATTGCATGTTAAATTCATAGCGAAGTATTTTATAAAAACCTTACCAACTAAAGTGACAATTGATTACTTTTACAATACATGAAACAGCATGAAACTCACACACTGATTAACCACAGATTAATGATATACCTATCAACGGTAAGATCATAGATATACCCGTGGATAAGATTATCTGAAGTACTTTGATTTTTGATTATTATTTTTGATTGCAATATAGATATTTTTTGATTACATTATAGATATAGTATCTACGACGCAATACGTATAATTTTGACATAAATTTTTTCCAAATGTAAATTTCTCATAAAGATATAAGTAGCAGATACAAGGGGTTAAAAAGACCCATTATATGTGAGGTATTTTTAGGACACGAGCCGTAAGGCGAGGGCCGCCAAATGGAAACCGAGTATATAATGGGTTTAGCCCCGCGTATTACACTCTGCTTTTCAATATGATTGCGAGAAAATAACATAATTCAATGATTTATTTTCATTGAAAATTAAATGTACATAAGTCTACAATTTTGGATGCGGGAGATGCTTTTACCCGGTAACATAATTTCCGACTGCTGTGAAGATGAATAATGTGTAGGTATGTGAGCTAAACGTGGGAGACAGTAGTTTAAAAAACTCCATTCGTAGTGAATCTATTCGTTGTTCTTTTCTCCACTTTACCTAGGTAGGTATTTAAGTAAATGCGTTTCGACTTTGATGGTGACAGATTGAAAATTTCATCCATCTCCAAATTAGGATCACCATTCTCACTAGATGAAGTAGTAGTATAGTAAGAAGTCTATAGAATTCTATCTATTCTATAGTCTATAGAAGTCTATAGAAGTAGAGTAAGTCACAAATTTACAGTGAATTTCTTAAAAAAAAAATCAATTAAGTGTGTAGGTATTATTCACGCCAATTGTTTTTTAAATTCCCGCTTTCTAATTTTATTTTTCTATAATCTTTCACACGAGAAAAGCAAAGGTATTACATCTTTACACCGTACAGCCATGTCTTCAAATCTCGCTCTTGAAATTCGCAACTCAATGAAAATCAAATGAAAAAAGGGAACGCATTCCACAGTCAAGAACGCTGCATTTCATTCCAATTTCAAGTTTTTATTTTTATTAAACAATCAGGGCCTTACCTATGATGGTTCTATTTACGAATAAAACCTCCTCCGTTATAAAGTAGGCTACTACTTGGCCTCGTACTCGTAACAGACAAAAAAACAAAATTACTTTAGCCCGCTGAAATGGTTGTTTAGCCCCGCTGTGGAGTGGTAATATGACAGTGTTTATGAGCAAGAATAGATACCTTGCTGAGAGGTTATGGAATGAAAATAGTTTTTACATGAAGCTTTATTTATTTGTCTTCAGGAAAGCAATGGCAATTTCCAAAAAAGTTTTCGTGTCCTCAGAATGCAAATTGTGTCCCACTTCAGGAATGTAGGACACCACCGCGCGGGGGAACATCTCTCGGATTGCGGGCAAATCATCAGCTCTGCAACAGTTGAGGATAAATTATATTAAAAGATCTAGGCATACTAAAAAACAAACTCTTCCGTTCCTCTGTTTGTTGACGATAAACTGGACAGTACCTATTTGTTACGAGTTTCTAAAGTACCTACGGGTAACATTCATATAATTAAACTAGTTTAATCGACAAACGTTGTTTTGCCTTATAAAAAATAATTTAATAGTATGAAAATAGAAAAGTTAACCTCATCATCATCATCATATCAGCCGATGGACGTCCACTGCAGACATAGGCCTTTTGTAGGGGCTTATAAACATCACGATACTGGGCCGCCTGTATCCAGCGAATCCCTGCGACTCGCTTGATGTCATCAGTCCACCTTGTGGGGGGGTGGTGGGATATATATTTTTTTTAATCTTAATAGACTTGCGCTTGACTATAATAATGCCTATTCACTCTTGTCTTGAAGGTGCACAAATCATATGTGTTAGGAAAAACAGAAGCCGGAAGAGCATTCCACATCTTCGCTGTTCTTATTAGAAACGTCGATGCGAAACGTTTTGTGCGAGTCAACTGGACATCGACAACAAAAGGATGGATTTGCACGGTGTCTCGCTGTTCTATGGTTGAATGGATTGACTAGAATCTAGATTGAAAAGATCCTGTGCGCACTTTCCGAAATATATTCGGTAAAAAAACGAAAGACAGGCAACGTTATGTCGGTGTTGAAGACTTTGCACATTCTTTCCCGCCAGAGATTCATCACCAATCATACGTCTAGCGCGACGATCAACTGAGTTATGCGGAGAGCTGATATTTAGCAGACCCATCCCATAGGTACTGCAGTATTCCATACTTGTTCGAACCTGAGCTTGATATAGGGTAAGAGGCTGTTTAGAAGTGAAATACCGCTTAACCTTGATATAAATGAGGGTAATTGTTGGAAGTGTAATGCATACCATTGACGATCAATTATTCTCACGTCTCTGCAGCACCCACGACTATAACTGATCGTGTATTGGTCACAGCGTGCATGACTCGACTTATGAAACGTCTTCGCTGCCGTTTGTGCTGCAGAAACGTGAGAATAATTGACCGTCAATGGCTGACTTTACAAGGGCTAGAGGCTTTCACGCGGGCGAAGTTGCAGCAGTCTGATAAACCCGACTAAAGACTTTGTGATCCGAAGTCGTGTAGGCCGCTGAACTAATCAGTAGATTTACTGTAATAACTAATTTTATTTAATTATAGACTAGCTGTCGCCTCGTGGTTTCATCTGCATAGTTCCCGCTCTCGTGACTCTCTCAATGTGAGAATATGTCACTCACGAATACGTGGCTTCCTAGTGGTAAAAGAATCTTCAAAGTTGGTTCTGTAGAGAGAGATCAAGAGATCTCTATCCCTACAATACCTCAAACTTTACCTCGTATTATTAGTAAGTATAGATAAATTGAATATTCAATTTCGAAAAACGCACATGTCCGAAAATTTTGTATGTCCAGGAATTAAAAAAAAACAATTATTTTCCAAACTAGTGTTTATTTTCTAAAGTTGTGTTACATTTTGGTGTTAAAATTAATCTAAATATGTTATTAGATATTTTATATTAGTGCGATGTTTATATAGAATATCCATCATGTGCCCTTTTCGATATCGCATATTCAATTATAGGTACTTTTGGTTGCTTACGGAAGATATTCCGATAGCTGCCCGCCTATGAATAACGTAGGCCCGTAAAATGATTGCTTTCTCATTATGTCCGGAAACGATTTTATGTATTTGAAATGTTTGACCAAAATATCGAGGTTGCACGCCCAACCAATCTTGTGATTAGATTTCTTTATTACGTTCCATAGTATTGCCTTTAACAAGTGATGGTCTTTCACTATAGGTTTTAGTTGTTTTTTGACTTCTTTTTTTGCTGCACGTATTTTCTTAGCTTTCTTAAAATCTACATTGTTCATAGCTACTAGGATTTCTGGTAAGGAATCTGAGTGTCGGGCGGTCGACACCGGAGAAATATCCACGACCAAAAGTCCAGCTACTTTGTCGGGCTGGAAGTAAATAAAATATTTGACAAAGACGACTTATTTTGGCCAGTAGTGGGAGACAAATCTAAGATTTATGTTTTAAAATGTATACTTTCTTATAATAAATATGTAGAGAGGTCAATTCTGTACATGAAATACATTTCCAAAATAACTATCAGGGGGACAATAAAATTTTTGTCTGTCTGTCTGTATACAAACAAAAACTACCTACTCCACGGATTTTAACGAGACTTAATATAATTATTCTTCATACTGCTGGGCAGGTTTTAGTATACTTTTCATCACGCTAATATTAATAGGAGCAGAGCAGTGAAGGGAAATGTTAGGAAAACGGGAGAAGTTACTCCATTTTTACAGCGATACTGTAAGGGCTTGATTAAAGAGGTCTAAAAGTGGACGAAGTCGCGGGCGTCCGCTAGTTAAATAATAAATTAATAAATAGCCTCAATGTCTCAGGTCTCAAGTCTTTTCTTTCATAAAAAAAAATATTACTAGTACTTACCGCTGCAAGCGATACACCCATCACAACTTTACCACCCATACAATGACCAACGAGACTAGCTCGCTTTATTGACAGTTTGTCTAGCAGTATCAAGATATCACCCACGAGATCTTCGTATTTGTGCGAGTTGGCATGTGGACTGTGGCCGTGATTTCTTAAATCAATAGATACAACTGCTTTCTTTACAACATTCACTATTGTCTTCCCTATATCGTCCCAATGCTTCTTGCAACCTAAAAGGCCATGTACCAAAAGTATCGGTGGTTCATGGTATATCGTTGGTTCCCCATAAATTTTGTATGACAAGTTAACTGCAGATTTGGTTGGTATTCCTTTAAAGTTAGTTATACGTCGAACGCGTATGACTGAGCGTAGTGTGGAACGTATTTTAATAACAAATGCGTATTTGGGTAATTTTAAGGTTAACATGTTTTGACAAAATAAATGTCATAGCATTTTATTTTTACTCAAATTTTGACTGTAGGAAATACGTATCGTAAGGTCAAACAAGGGCCATGCCTATTGTAATGTCGGAAGATACTTTCTATCCATTATGCTACGTAAAAAAATACTACGTAAATATACGTACGCTACGTAAATTCGGTGAAGGAAAACATCGTGAGGAAACCTGCATACCAGAGAATTATCTTAATTCTCTGCGTGTGTGAAGTCTGCCAATCCGCATTGGGCCAGCGTGGTGGACTATTGGCCTAACCCCTCTCATTCTGAGAGGAGACTCGAGCTCAGCAGTGAGCCGAATATGGGTTGATGACGACGATGCTACGTAAAGTATCAGTAGGTACAACCTATGTGTTGCACTTTTCAAGAGTCAACGATTTGAAAATACCTATACATTACATAAATAGTTTCTAAATTGTACAGGGTTCAATTGTATTTTAATACAGAGACACTATCGTAAATACAAGTACACTAGAAATTTAATCCAAATCGTTAAATAAAAATAATAATAATCGTTAAATAATAATAAATAAATCGTTTCGAAGTTTAATTATTATAGTTGTAATTAACTGAACAAGAAGATCGTAAGTGGAAAACCATTGCCTGTAAACAAAGTTAAGAATTCGCTGTATATATGCAAAACGTCCTTTAAAAATTTGCTGTCCTTTAAATTTAAATTAAATAAATTTAAATCTACCTGGGAACTTAATGTATTCTGAGCCTGGGAAATAGGATTTACGCTCCATGTGCTTGTAGTTACTTTGGTTACAATACCAGTATGCGAAGTAATCGGCCAACGATATATCTCATGAAAGAAATAGACAAAATGTCATCCAATGGCGGCGGAGTACTCCCAGTCCGATCTCTTTGTTCACATCGCAACGAAAGAGATAGCGATATTTCCAGTTGCGTTACTAAGCGTTACTATTGGTTTTCATATTTCTTTTCTGTCACAAAAAGCTCTAGCTTATAATACTAACCTATACAGAGTATGGGTGATAAACACACGTATAGAAAATATATGTTTAATAGGCATATAAAAAATCTATCCCATCTAGAGTATGGTCTACTTCTGTAGCGTTTTCCCGCAGGAGCTTTCCATGATATCACTGTTTTCGTTCATCTTCGGTCTTTGAATCTGGCTATTTGTCCCGCCCATTTCCATTTTTATTTTTGGCTGTGTGTTACAGCATCTATGTGATCGCAGGTCTTATTTTAGTGTGATTTATTTTTTGTTTTGTACCAAGATGGATTGTGACTGTCATTAGGGGTCTGATGTAGGTATTCGTTTGAGATGAAATTTTATACTAAAAATGGAAAAATAATAAAAATTTTAATAAAAAAAATACAACAGACTTCAAAACCTAAAAACGTACACACTAAACTAAAAAGCGAAAAATAACATCATAATATGTTCTACCTGCTGATCAGTATGAAGGCGGTGCTTAGCCGGTGTTGTCTTAATTTAAGCCATTTCTGACAGGACATGAAACAACACTGTCTGCAAAATTCAATTCCATAAGATATTCTCACCTGGCTTGAATTAATACATCACCGGCTTAGCACCGCCTTAATACTGATCAGCAGGTAGAACATATTATGATGTTATTTTTCGCTTTTTAGTTTAGTGGGTACGTTTTTAGGTTTTGAAGTCGGTTGTTTTTTTTTAATTAAAATTTTTATTATTTGTATTTTCTTAATATTAAGCATACTGCGTAAAAAATATATATGTACATAACTTATTAGCTACTTGTTACATATATGACTACAAATCTCCGTTGTATCGATCTCATGCATATTAATTTCTCCACACTCATTCAAGTCTCGATATCCAGTGTGAAGTTTATTATTATTTATACTTGCGTTAAGTTTCCAAGGCGTTTAAAGTTTAAGTAAACGGCCCCGGCGGAGGTTGTTCCTTCAGTTCGTAAGACAATCTTGAACTTCGTAGTGTGTCGAACGTACGCCGAGACAGGTAAATCGTGTAATTTTAACAATATTTAACATATTTCCGCCATGAGAGTGAGAGTGTAAACTTTGTACGGAATGCCGAAAGTGAGTTTTAGTTGAAGTGAGTCTTTATAAATTTTCTTTAATCGCAGAATTGTGTGTAGGGAAATTAATTTTCGATTTTGGAATTTGAACTATTTTGTGATTTGGTACCTAGGTAAATCAAAATGTTTTAATTTAAATAAAATTACATATACGTAAAAAACTTACTATAAAAACTAGATGACCCGGTGAACTTTGTTTTACTTTTTACCTAAATTCACTCAGGGGTATTGAAAATTGATGTTGCCCGATTATAACAGACCTACCAGAACACACAAAATTTCTTTAAAATCGGTCCAGCCGTTTCGGTGGAGTTTGTTAATTCCGACACGAAAATTTTATAATATAATTAGATATTTCCCCCAATTTAAGTTTATAAACTTCGGTCATAATAATAATATCTTCTGATTATGGAATCCGATTATAACTGAATATATTATTTATCCGAACTATTTTAAATTTCATGCTCTACGGCCTAAGCCAAGGACATAAGATGTTTGATTCGAGTCCGCTAAGGCACATCAGGTGTTATCCCATTATTAGTTAATTTCTATCCATCAGGGTAAATGTTTTGATTTAAGAATAATTTTATTTATTACAATAATAACAATTGTTAATTATATTATAATTATAATAAATAATTGTTTTATGTGTAGTTACTTGCGTATAGGAACAAATATTATTTGCTCACTATTATGCTCTCAAAAATACCTACCTACCTGGATACCTACTCGTATTTTATTTACAAACGTTTATAATTATAATTACATTTGCTTGATAGGAAGATAGGTAGGATATTACCAACTTTAATATATTTTTTTAAATTTATATATTTTCTATGCATTGTAAAGATGATTTAATTAGTACCAAGTAATTATAATTACTTAGGTATAATACCTATGAAATACTATACATATTACATATACATATCTACCTTAAAATCTTTGGCACATAGGTAACTACATGCCAAAGATTTTTAGTAGTTATTATAGTCTCTGAACTAAACCGCGGATGGACATTGGACGGACAGACGGACATGGCGAAACTAAAGGTTCCTTGTTAACTATGGAACTCTAAAATACATGAATTAAGGCCGATTTCATCGCCTTCTAAGGTCTAAGATTCGGCATTACAATTATATACCTACCATCATCTGTTGAAAAAACTGATTCAAGGTAGAAAAAAATATAACTTGGTCTCCCTAGGGATTTTTGGAACTATTCAAATTAGTTTATAGATAATTAGGTGGGGCAACTACCATTTGCGTTTTATCCATTACGGGACACCCTGTATACTCTCATCTGTTATTTATTATTGATAAGAAATAAATGATAGATAGGTAATATTTAAAGTGACATTTTGCTAATATATTGCCTAGTTAAATTGCGGCTAGATACGTTTTACATACTAAAATCTAGGATACTATGAACTAGATCAGAGGCAAATTGATGTAGGTAAATAAAACTTTCATTTGACATAATAAGACGACTAAATAACTGATGAAGGAATATAAATAACACTCTCCTGTTTATATCTGACAATGATAACACCATAGTTGCAGTAGTGAAAGCAGGCAATCTTTGCGGTAACAATTCTGTTGGGTATATTATTTTAACTTGATAATTTACGACGTAAATAAGTAGATTAATTAAATTTAATTAATAAAATATCATTTAATATTCATTATAAAACCATATTCGGCTCACTGCTGAGCTCGAGTCTCTTCTTGGAATGAATATACTATTCTAGCTGACGCCGTGTGGTTTCACCCGCATGGTTCCCGTTCCCGTAGGAATATGGGGATAATATAGCCTTCCTCGATAATTGGGTTATCTAACACTGAAATAATTATTAAAATCGGACCAGTAGTTTATGTGATTAGCGCGTTTAAACAAACAAACTCTTCAGCTTTATAATATTAGTATAGATTATAGAATTGTTGAAGAAAATTAACAATATTTAAACAAAGTGTTTGTATTGTTTTTGACGTAACCTTAACCATGGTTTTTAGTTAAAAAAGCTAAAAAAAATACATTTCAGATCTACTTTTTTAAGATTGCTAGTTGAGATGTTATAATGCCTTACTTTATGGAACGTTAATTCGTTCGGTCACCGACACGTTTAGGGTTGCCATCTCTGTTATAAATCAGTGTTGTACGTTATTTCGAGTAATTGTACTCTATTCTATGAAAAAAATATGTAAGTACACAAATCTACAAAAACGTATGCTTCGCTTTAGCAATGAGAATCATTTGTTAATATTAAGGTAAAAAAAATATGTTTAAAAGTAAAACAAATTATTCGTTTCTACTTTATTTTGAATGAACATACTATTTTCTACATTTACTTACATGAAATAATGAATTTTTATGCTTTTTCTTACATATTAGTTGAAATCTTAAAAATTTTGTATCAATAGAATATCACGCTAGTTGGGGATTAAAACCACTTCGTACGTAAAATCCATTACCATTCAATCGTAGAAACAGACGATATTAAAAGGGAAGGCCCATCCTCGGCCCTGGCCTATCATAACTACCCCGCAATTTAATTACATCCCCAACTAACCTTATAATTTGTCCTCAACGGGACAAGTAGATCGTGGACCATACAGCCTAAGATTTACAACATTTTTTGAAGATTCATGATTGGTTTGTTTGTTCGTTTTCTTGTTTGTTTAGCTTGTTGGTAATGGAATGTAATACAAAAAGAAAATCAGCTTTAAATGTTAATCAATTTTGGTAAACCAGCAAACTTTTTGAGCAAGAAGAGTGATAAAAAGACGTATTTTCGAAACATACTTTTTATTAAGCCAATTATTTTACCAGATCGTTATCTGAAACATCATATTATTATCATCTCCATATGCTTTTATATGGGGGTACTCATACCTGCCCCTGTAACCAAGTGGCACGTAGATTCTCTTTCTACGATCGAAAACGCTTCGAAAACTAGACAATTGTATGGGAATGACAGATCTTCATTACGTGACCTGTCGATAGCAACTGTCATTCCTGGATCCGGTGGTCATTTCCTTTGTCCGGTGAGAGAGTAATGCGTACCCAATAAAAATATCGATTAGTGATAACTGCAAATATTATACAAAAAATAAACCGTGCATTTTTCATTAAACACAGGTGGCAACCCTAGTCACGTTGCATGTCATGCAATTCTGCAAAGTAACGTTCGCTTCTCTCAATGATTATATACCTACTTGCAGTTGTGTGGGATAGATGTAATTAATAGTTATTTCAATTTAAAGCTTTTACTACTAGTGAAGTTATTAGCAATTTATATTTATTCAAATTCGTATAAACCTGTGAAAAAAAATATTAAAATTACTAAATAAAATCCGGTCTAGAAAGATATTACATAATTTTTTGGACACATTGGGACTTCACATTTTCGATATATTAGTGTCCATAAATTTGCAGCTTTTTGGAAGTTAAAATTAAAAACAAAACCCCTGTCAGGAATTGAATATTCCATCCTGTTTAAAGAGCCCTTAATTTTTGTAAGCTCGCCGCATTACATAGAATAAGTAAATTACCAAAAACTAACATCGTAAGTGTTCTACTGATCGTTATGAAGGCATTAGGGTTAGCTTTGTAACATTTTTATCTTCTATGGAAAACCTTTCAAGACGTTGCATTTACTAAATAATTGCGAGCCATCAAATCAATATCAAAATTAGATTTACTTTATTTTCTTGTTAGCCGTTGCTGATAATGCGTTGTTCTTCAACAAGCAAAACTCACACTGCACTGCACTGTTGTAAATATTTTCTTATAATAAAAACAATTTTCGGAATAACCTACTTATTTATCTAGGTACTAAAATTAATTAAATTTCTGTCGTGGTTCCTAAGCATTTGTTTAATTATTTCATGCTGCGGTTAACTTTTAATGAAATAGTTATGCGGCCTTGTTCGCAAATCTGCCTTTGTCTCCCTGGTTATCATCAAAATTAAGTGTTAGCATAGAATTAATCGTGATAGCCCAGTCGATCGGAGCTCTACCTTCGATTCGTAGGTTCGCATCCGGTCCGGGACATGCTCCCAACCAATCAAGTTTTCAGTTATGTGCATTTTAAGAAATTAAAAATCATGTGTCTCAAACGTTGTTAAGGAAAAACATCGTGAGGAAATCTGCATACATGACAATTTTCTTAATTCTCAACGTGTGAAGTCTGCCAATCCACATTGGGCCAGCATAGTGGACTATTAGACTAACCCAGGGGCGTAACTACCGCGGTATCAGCTGTATCAATGATACGGGGCCTCTGAACTACAGGGGCCCCTTACGTCTGAAAGCAAAAATTTGTAAATTGTAATCTACGATCGCACTGAATCTGGCGCTTGCCAGAAAAATCAAAAAACTGCCTATTGAGTTTCACTTCAGTACGTAATCCACGATCACACTGAATCTGGTGCTTCCCAGAAAAATTTAAAAACTGCCTATTGAGTTTCACTTCAGTACGTAATAGAAGAAGAGGCCCGAAAAAGCAATCTCTTTTTTCCCGAGTTAAGCATGCGCCCAAAAGCTGGAAACATCCTATCAAGTGACTGTCATATTTATATTAAGCAAGCATTTTTGTTTATGTTGTAAGATTTTTTTACCCATTATTTGGGCCGCCAAGTAATTTTGATACAGGGCCTAAACATGTATAAATAGTTTCCGCGGGATAGCTAAAATTTCAATTTGAACTAATCACTTATTTCTTCTTCTTCCTTTTTTTCATATGGTGCTCTTATTTACTAATATTCTAATAATATTATAATACTAATTTTTGCTTTCACACGTAAGGGGCCTCTGTAGTCCGGGGGCCCCGTATCATTGATACGGCTGATATTTAAAAAAAAAAGAATATTTGCCTTTTATAATATGACCAATATTCCCATTCCCCTCTAACTAGTCGGGAATGACTGTGATAATGTCAAGGACATATCATTGATCACTTTTTAGATGATTAGATCGGAAAAACGAAAATACCATGAAAACAATATAATGTTCGTATACATACACTAGCTGACGCCGCGCGATTTTACTCGCGTGGTTCCCGTTCCCGTAGGATTACAAGGATAATATAAAGCTTATAGCCTTTCTCGATAAATGGGCTATCTAACACTGAAAGAATATTTCAAATCGGACCAGTAGTTTCTGAGATTAGCGCGTTAAAACAAACAAACTCTTCAGCTTTATAATAGTATAGATAATTGACATTGAGCCATTCTGGCTTCGTTGAGTAACGCGACTGCAAACTTCCATAAACTCGCATTCAAAATATTACTTAACATAAGTATGTGATGCATTTGTACTTTAAATGCATTATATTACGTTCATGAATATTACAAGTAGATATTGTTCCTTGACTTGGTGTTGAAAATGATAATACGGATTTTAAAAATTGGCAATGCATCCGTTTGTTTTGATAGCATGTGTGTGTTGCCCAACAAGTCTTTATTAACTTGTTTGTGTTGACTTCACAATATTAATTCTTTTACGTGAGGCTGTTGTGTAGTAACTGTATTAAGTCAGTTCTCTTTTTATTTGCATACTAATCTATTTCTCATTTATTTGTGAAAATCGTTTACTTTGGCCTGAGGACAGATTCTGGCGTCTTGTAAGTAGAGTTTTCATAAATCATATCCTCTAGAGAAGAGTATTGACACCTTTTTTGCGATTGGTTGCTTGCGTAATTGTCAGTTGTTATATAGGTAAGCCAACGCCACACGGTTTCACCCACGTAGTTTCCGTTTCCGTGGAAATACGGGAATAAAATCTATCCTGTACCTACCTTTTACAAATAACGTTGCTTTCTAGTGGATTCTAGAGAAAGAGTTTTTTTTTGTACAATACCACAAACTTTACCTCTATAATATAATATTAGTATAGATTATTAAAATCGTTCAAAATCCAATAATTTGTTCGCTATATACTTTCATGCAAGGAAAATTAAAATCGTATAACAAAATAAGTTAATTTTTTTATAATAATATTATTTTTATATTTTCGCTTAATTGGTATGTGAAAACGACAGTCATAGTTTCTACTATCTCTCTGGATAGTAAATAGTAATAATTTTTTCGGTTGAATTTTTTCTCACCGCTCGTTCTTCCCAAAAAATTCAACCGCAAAATGTTCTTTAATATCTACTCCTGCCAATATTTTTTGCGCTCTTAAAATTATTTGATTATTTGAGTCATTCCATCTTACATAAATAATTAATTTAGAATGAAAATAAAATCGCAAATTGAAAATCAAGTCATTTGTGTAATCAAGCACCCTATAAAGCCAGCCTCTGTAGCCAAGAGGTACGTCGACGCTTCGACAACTAGAAAAATGTATAGGAATGACATTTGCTATCGACAGGTCATGTGATCAAGATCTGTCATTCCCATACTATTTTTGTAGTTTTCGAAGCGTTTGCGATCGTAGAAAGCGAATCGACGTGCCACTTCGCTACAGGGGAACTTTTGTGGCCCCTTCTTGCTTCTTGTAGCGGCATTTGTGGCTGTCACGTGAGGCGCGTGTGCGGCGACACTTAGACCTCTTTAATCGGGCCCTATTGCATTATCCATTTTTAGCAGAAGTCTATTATAAACTTCTTCTTCTTTGCCGTTACACTCTTGACAGAGTGGTCGTGGTCGTCATTTGGGTGCGGTGGCAAGCCTCACTATTCGTCGTCATTCCTCCCGTAGTGTGGCTCTCCTAGAACATTCGTGGAGCGATCCATGGAGAGCGGTTTTTACTTGGTCAGTCCAGCGCATTGGTGACCTGCCACGCGCTCTTGTGCCGTCCACCTTTCCTTGCTATATAAACTACCTCTCTGACAAATTTCATATTTGTGACTGTGATGAGTGACCATGCACATTTACAACTATTTTTAGAACTAATTCTGTTACGCACTTAGTGATTTTATAATGTCTTTGTTTCAGACGAAAGGGGTCAACGAAATGGGAACTCTTATAACCAACGTAACCAACTATTATAAATACATTAACGATGACTTGGCGGGTAAGAAACTTTATTGTATGCCGTATTAATATTAATATATGAACTACTATGTATGGAGTCAAAGGTCTTGCTTTGAATTTCAAATGATTATTTAACCTGTTTATTGAAATGACATATTTATTGTTACAACAAAAATATCTGTAAGTTCCGTAGAAAGAGTTTTCTGGCTGGTTGAAGGTTTCGATCAACGGGTGGGCCGATTGGGGTTTTCTGAATTAGTCCAGGTCTGACTGGTGGGAGGCTTCAGTCGTGGCTAGTTACCACTTTATCGGCAAAGACGTACCGCTAAGCAATTTAGAGTTACGGTACGATGTAGTGTAGAAACCGAAAGGGGTGTGGATTTTCATACTCTTCCTAACAAGTTAGGCCGCTTCCATCTTAGATTGCACTTACCATCAGGTGAGATTGTAGTCAAGGGCTAACTTGTTAAAGAATAAAGAAAAAAGAGAGAGAAGTAAATACACGGATCCATCACACTCACTCAACATATTTTTATACCTATTAAAGATCTTGCATGATCATCCCAAACCTTTCACTAAAAATAATCTATACCTACGAGTTTGTAACAAATCTAATTAAAATAATTAAACTGAAATATTTACTGCTGAAATATATTTAATCTATAATATAAAAAAGGAATCGCAAAATGCGTTGGTAATGCGCATAACTCAACAACGACTGGACGAATTTAGCCAATTCTTTTTTTAAAATGTTCATTGAAGTTCTAGGATGGTTTTTACGGCGAGAAAAATTCGAATGATTGCCGGAAAAACCATATAAATAGCCCTTTTCTTTTATATATACCCATACAAATGTTTTTTAACTACAACTTAGTAAATTTGAGGTTTATTGTTATTACATAAAGTTCATATTAAATTACAAGCACTGTTGTCTAAGCAATGTAGGTGTTTTCCTAACGTCACGAATTAACGTACGATTAGATCGGTATCTATATAACTATATATAAAAATGAATCTATGATATATCCCTTGGTCACGCCATCACGCGTGAATGGCAGGACCGATTTCACCATTTTTTTTGATGAGTTTGTTATTGTCAGGAGAAGGTTCTTATGACAGAAAAGAATTTAAATGAAGGGGTAGGGTAGGGGTAGGGTAGGGTAAGGTAGGGTAGGGGTAGGGTAGGGGTAGGGATAGGATAGTAGCAAAGGTAGGGGTAGGGTAGGATAGAGGTAGGGTAGGGTACGGTAGGGGTAATTGAAAGTTTACATAAAGTTTCACGCGGGCGTCCGCTAGTTAAACATAAAAATAACATTTTACTGTGTGTTACAATAGTTGTGTGATAGAAAATTGGGTACATTATGCCAGAATTTTTGAACGAAAGCATTCAGATGCACATTATAAACACATATGGTCTTTGATATAAGGTATATATTCTAAGGTTATGCAATTATATTTTTGCACAAGTAATTTCCTTCGAAATAATTGAAAAATATAATTTAATCGTATTTCTGTAATTTTTTCAAGTTTTTTGATATACTGTACAAGACCTAGCCAGAAATGAAACAATCCCTTTTACCTCTTTTTATAATATTAGTTTGGATGAATTTAAGTAATTACTTAGTTATTTTCGAATTTGGTCAGCGAGTCCAATTTACACTTGGCCGGTTTTTTAACATTAATATAATTATAGTAACGGCCCATAGTAACGGCCCATTTCGATAAACTTATGGTATTTTATCATAGGCAGCGGTCAACCGCAAACGATAACATTGTATTGCATCGCCTAACTATAAATAAATAAATAAGAAACAATAAATATAAATAATCTATCCATACTTAAAATAAAACTGTAATGGGTCAAATTCTGTACATTGAAGATATTTTGAAAATTTTTGTTGGAGGGCATTATATAATCGATACTGAAGGCAATAATATATATTTTTTTGATTTTTTGTCTGTTTGTCCGTGATTTTCTTGGCCGGGCATCACACTGAAACTACTGAATGAATTCAAATGAAACTTGGCCCGGTTTAAGACCATAATACGGAAAAGGTTAGATTAGGATACTTTTTATTGCAAAAATAAAACAAGAATGTATGGAAAGTCCTTAATTTTTAGAGTTACAGCTTCGAAATTGTGGTGAAATAGTGCTTGAATGTTTACATCGATTTCTACGCAGACGAAGTCGCGGGAGTCCGCTAGTATAATATAAGTATAGATGGAAAGCAGTATGAAGCACATGTCAGAGCATTCACCTAGACCAGAGTTTCCCAAACTTTTTTGTGTCGTAGACCCCTTGCCATGTTAGGTAGACCCCCTACTTATTTGATATTGATTTTCTGTATCCTACAACTTACACAATTTTATAAACATAATATATAGTATTTTTTTACTTCATAGTTACTTTTAAAATAGTGTATATGTTTTGATATTATAAGATAAAAAATAGGTACTATCAGTGTATGTGTTATGATCCACTATCGTGGAAACCATTTTCATTTAATGGACCCCCAATTTTTTTTTCGCTGACATAGACCCCTTGCAGTTTGTCACATTGGGAATCACTAACCAAGACCCTTGCCTTGAAGGTGCTCAAATTATAGCTGGCAGGAAACACAGACGCCGGTAGGGCATTCCACACTTTTGCTTTACGAATTAGAAACGTAGATACAAAACGTTTTACGAATTACCCGGAAACGGTGAAACCCTTGCGTGGAGCACCCGTTTTCAGTGTCTTGCTGTTATCTATACTAATATATGAAGCTGAAGAGTTTGTTTCTTTGTTTGTTTGTTTGATTGGACGCGCTAATCTCAAGAACTACTGGTCCGATTTGAAAAATTCTTTCAGTGTTAGATAGCCCATTTATCGAGGAAGGCTATAGGCTATATTATCCCCGTATTCTTACGAGAACGAGAACCACGCGGGTAAAACCGCGCGGCGTCAGCTAGTGTGATATAAATGGGAGACTAATTAGATAGTGGAGTTCCTAAGAACATTCTTCAAAGTATTCATATATCTACACTAATATTATAAAGAAGGAATATAAGAATATTTATAAAATTTTCAATATTTTTTTGGCTATATTTTATCGCCCAAAGCAAAAGAAAATCAAAAGAATTATAATTATACCTAGGCCATGTATATTTTTTCTTCGGAAGACTAATTGTATCGTACCTACCTAGTACCTACTAATTTTAAATACTCGTTCAATATAATATCGTACATATTAAAATGATAAAAATAAAAATATTTAAAAAAAAAATCAGGTATAAATAAATGCTTTTTATTTTGACATTTATAAAAGGATGAGATATTTGTAGCCACGATAAAAAGATTAAGGAAACAACTTGTTAAACAGTAGGTATGTAGTTAACCAGGTTAGCTTTGATTTTATTATTTTTTCTGTTCACCTAGAGATGATTCTGTTTTGTAAAAAGAGGTTAAAGTATGAATATATGACAGGTAGTGAAACATGTTTTCTTTATTTTTTTAGTTGTGGGTTACAGAAATAGGTTGAGGTACCTATCCTATATACCTGTAAGAGTATAATGTCATAGTTCATAGACCTTTACCAATGAACTTGATCTTGGAAATAGTAGATAACTAGCTGACGCCGCGCGGTTTCACTCGCGTGGTTGCCGTTCCCGTTGGGATACGGGGATAATATTTAGCCTATAGCCTATCTCGATAAATGGGCTATCCAACACTGAAACAAACTCTTCAGCTTTATAATATTAGTATAGATTTACCTAGTTGTAATTCAGTCAAATAGTTATTCAGTCAGTTGTTTGCATTGTAAAACGTCTTCGAGAAATTTGTATTAAGTACTTCTATCGTCTATAAGATTTCTACTAAAATATTAAACAAATGGATAGGTATATTGATTTATATTACGAAATATAATTAATAGGTTAGTTGACACTTTTTTAAATGGTCTTAAATTGTTCATTATTGTTGTACTAGATTGAAATTTTATTTCATATTTTTTTTTGAGACGTGATTGCAGGAAAATTTTAGTTTTTAAATATTTTTAACAATACGAGCCTAAACGTCTGTCGGCCATGACAGTCTGTATTTCAACTGTTTCATGACGTATAATATATTAAATCCCTTACAAATGGAGCGTTGGGCAAAAATATTTTAAAACAATAAAATTTGTTTGACGTTAAGTATGTTAGTGACGTCACAAAATGGACGACAGCGTTTTTGACGTTTGGAAAATTAAAAAAAATACGTGATACCTAAATAGGTATCACGTATTTTTTAGGTTTTTTAAGAAATCCTTAACTTTTATTGATTGATATCGATATATTTCGAAGTTCGGACCCTTATTCCATGTACTACACGAAATTAATATTTTTTAAATTAAATTTGATATGAGTCAACTACCCTATTGTGACAAATAAGGCTGCTTTTAAAGCATATATAAATGCTGCGATTAATATTTTTGTATAATAAACGGCAATTTCATAGGCAAATAACTAATATTAACGACCTTAGGTACTTGTAAATCATTAATGTCTACCTCTACAACTACATGCAAAGGTTAGAGTTGTAACTTGTATGCATTTAATTTTAGCATGTAGCTTTACCAGTTTTAAAAAGCAAAAAATACCGGATTTCTTTTTTTTTATTATTATTATAAGCATTAATACTTCTTGAAAATATTAATAATAATTAATTTCATCGTATTTTTTTTGTAACTTGAAATACGTATTATTATTATATATTGCGCAGCCAAGATGATTCGAATTCATTTTATTAACGGACTTACAGTATACGTTTTAGTTTATTTTTATTTTAACGAAGTAGCTATTTATAGGCAACACAGATATAAAGGTTAACACAGATTTTTTTTATTTTATTTATGGTTTTGTGTTTATTATTTTTATCTTTTATTCATTTATGGTAAAGTTTGAACGAAGACGGAACTTTAAAAAGCTAATTTATGTTTCTGCGAAATCAAAATCAAATGAATACAATAAATGTTTTTTTAGTTTACAACCGCTTTTGAAACATCAAGATCTATTATTTTTTCTTGTTATAGAGATCTTGTTGTAGTAGAGTGGGTGTACTCTACTAACTAACGAAAGTTTTGTTTATTTTTTCCTAACTTACAAATTAAATGTACCTAATTCCTAATCTTATATGAAACTAGCGGACCCAGTCAAGCTTCGCTTTGACTTTTGAGCACTTCTTTCATACCCTTACATACCCTACGTCTACCCTATGTCTACCCTACGTCTACCTAGTCTTCTGTCTAGTCTTGCGCCCCCGAGAGTCTTCGCCCTGTGCCCTGGGCACCGGTGGCACCGCCCTATTTACGTCACTATCATAACGTCCTTATACTTTGACATCAGGTCCCGATCTAATTCGTCTGAGGCTTCCATAGATTCACTAAAGAAAGTTTTTCAGATCCCCGAACGAATGGCTTCTTCCTGGTGGCCAGCCCAGTGCCGTTGATGGTGATAATGTTCCTGTACCACCAGTTCGTGCGCCACTGGGGGCCCGCCTACATGGAGAACAGGCAACCCTACGTGCTGAAGAATATCATCATAGTGTATAACATTATCCAGATCATCTTATCAGGAATTTTAACGATAGAGGTAAATATCAATTTTTAACCCGACTTAAATAAAAATTTTTTTTTCTTAATTTTTTACAAGTTAGCCCTTGACTACAATCTCACCTGATGGTATGGATGATGCAGTCTAAGATGGAAGCGGGCGAATATAACAAGACATACCGCCAAGCGATTTAGCGTTCCAGTACGATGTCGCGTAGAAACCGAAAGGGGTGTGGATTATCATCATCCTCTTAACAAGTTAGCACGCTTCTATCTAAGATTGCATCATCACTTACCATCAGGTGAGATTGTAGTAAAGAGCTAACCTGTAAAAGTATAAAAATAAAAAAAGAAGCGAAAAATAACGTTGTACGTGCTACCTTCTGATCACTTTGAAGGCGGTGCCAGCACACTGATGCATTAACTAAAACCGATTAAATCATATGGTTTTCACTTTCAGAAACGGCTTTAATTAATACGTCACTAACTTGATACCGCCTTCAAAGTGATCAGAAGGTAGCACATACGATGTTATATTTTGCTTCTTAGTTTAATTTTGTGATTTTGAAGTCGTTTAAATTTTTTTCTTAAAAAGATTTTATTTCAAAAGAATATTTGACGTCACCTTTTAAGTATGATCAATAGTTCCCCCAACTTGTTTCTGTATGTCAGAAAACTATGTTTGAAGTAGGTACGATAATAATCCAGTGGGCGGGGATCGAACCATGATTATCATTATCAACCGTTAAGCAAGACTCTTCTCTCAGAATGTGAGGGGTTAGGCCTTAGTCCACCACGCTAGCCCAATGCGGATTGGCAGACTTCACACACGAAGATAATTAAGAAAATTCTCTGGTATGCAGGTTTCCTCACGATGTTTATCCTTCACCGTTTCAGACACGTGATATTTAATTTCTTAAAAAGCACACAGCTGTAAAGTTGGAGGTGCATGCCACACCCTCCGGAATCAGAAGCAGGGGTTATATCCACTGGGCTATCACAGCTTTTTTTTTAAATAATCCCAATTAAAAAAGAAGTCTAATAACAACAATTTTTTTTCCTCTTATTCAAACGATTCCTAATAATAAGCAATTAAAAGTCAATTTGAACCGTATTACCATACCATAGTTCGAGTGTTAGTGAAGAGGTTTCGTGAAGGCAAAACAATTGAGTGAGGGTTTGTGTATGCCCCGGACCCCGGACGGCAGAGGTCATATCCACTGAGCTATCACGGCTCCAACGAAAGCAAACTAAATAAACTAAGCTAATTATTTAATTTATTGTTTGCCAGTGCCTCAGATGGTTGTACCTGCCGGGCTACTACAGTGTTTGGTGTCAGAAAATAAACTACGACGACACGGAAGTAGAGCGAAAGATCATCGGTTACGTGTGGCTCTACTACTTCATAAAAATCGTCGATTTGTTTGACACGGTACGTAGACTTCATTTATTTAAGACTAGCGGACGCCCGCAACTTCGTCCGCCCTTAGACCTCTTTAATCCAGCCTTTACAGTATCGCTGTAAAAATGGAGTAACTTCTCCCGTTTTCCCAACATTTCCCTTCACTGCTCTGCTCCTATTGATCGTAGCGTGATGAAAAGTATACTATAACCTGCCCAGGAGTATGAAGAATATTTGTACCAAGTTTCGTTAAGATCCGTCGAGTAGTTTTTGTTTCTATAATGAACATACAGAATGACAGACAGACAGACAGACATACAGAGAAAAATTTTACTGATTGCATTTTTGGCATCAGTATCGATCACTAATCACCCCCTGATTGTTATTTTGGAAATATATTTAATGTACAGAATTGACTTCTCTACAGATTTATTATAAGTATAGATATAGACTAGATACTGACGCCGCGCGGTTTCACCCGCGTGGTTCCCGTACCCGTAGGAAAATGGGGATAATATATAGCCTATAGCCTTCCTCGTTAAATGGACTACCTAACACTGAAATAATTTTTCAAATCGGACCAGTAGTTCCTGAGATTAGCGCGTTCAATCAAACAAACTCTTCAGCTTTATAATATTTGTATAGATATGTAGCATGCAGCCTCATTGGTCTAGTAACTGTCTCTATGGTCCATTGGTGATCCTATGCGGCATCGGATTACAAGGTCCTGCGTTCGAGTCCTGGGTCGGGCTATAAAGTATTAATCTTTTATTCTACAGTATAAATTCTCTGCTCGGAGTTGAGAAGATGGCAGTTGACGGCCTCCGTGGCGCAGTGGTATGCGCGGTGGGTTTACAAGACGGAGTTCCTGGGTTCGATGCCCGGCTGGGCCTATTGAGGTTTTCTTAATTGGTCCAGGTCTAACTGGTGGGGGGCTTTGGCCGAAGCTAGTTGCCACGTAGCAATGATACGGGGTCCTCGGACTACATGGGACCCTTACGTGTAAATGTTTTTTTTTAAGCAAGCACCCAATAGTTGGAAACCTCTTACAAAGGTTAAAAAGTCACTGTTATATTTTTATTTCAACCTAGCATTTAGGTATGTTTCTTTTGTGAGAAATTTACATTTTATTTAGGCCCCCCAGCTAATTTTGATACAGGACCCCTTTAAAGCCTCAATAGCTCAACGGTAAGAGCGGTCGGATTCATCACCGAAGGGTGGTGGTTCGATCCCCGCCCCGTTGGTCTATTGTCGTACCCACTCCTAATACTGTCTTTCCCGACTAGTTGGAGGGGAATGGGAATATTGGTCATATTTTAAAGATACGGCAAATATTCTTTACCTTAGAAAAATCCCAATAACGTATAACTGCCTTAGTGGTTAGCTGGTTCAGCTATGGACAATGAGGACCAGGGTTCAAAATCCCGGGTCAGGTCAACAAATACTCATAATATAATGTATGTAAAGACCAGGCTTACATCAGTTATTGGACGGACTACGGAAGGAGTGCCGTCTAAACTAATTCCTGATGCCATTAATTATGTCACTGTGGAATTTGATTAACATTGTATAATTCTAACGAAGAATAATTATTGAAATATTATTGTTACATTTTAGGTTTGATTTGTGAACGGAACCAATTTTATATTTTAGATATCAAGAAGGTTAGTGTTAAGTTAAATCAAAAGTGGGGTTGCTACCCTTGTGATACGGCCGCCATCTTGATATAAGGGATATAGGTATGGTTTCCCAGGCAGTATACACATTAGGTACCTATAGGTTAACATCTGTAAAAAAAATATTAAAAAAATACAACCGATTTCAAAATTATAAAAAATGTTTTTACTAAAAGTGTAAAAAAACTGAAAAAAAAAACACGCTCAGTCCAGAAGTGTAGAAAGCAATTAGAAAACAGTCGGGACCTTTAGTTATGGGATAGAATTATTTTCTCCTACATTATTTAATAGGTCCCGACTGTTTTCTATTTGTTTTCTACACTTCTGGACTGAGCTTGTTTTTTTCCCGAGTTAGATTCTAGTGTAATGCTCATGTATCGCTTCACCCAGTAATAGTTGAGAACGCTGCATTCGAAATTGTAGACAAACAATATATTATTATAATGTTATTTTTCGCTTTTTAGTTTAGTGGGAACGTTTTTAGGTTTTGAAGTAGGTTGTATTTTTATTATTTTTTTTTATTGTATTTAAAAAAAGAACAAAATATAAAACAAAATGATGTATGAATACAATACATCAGCATACTTATATAACTTGACCAATAGGTACTTATTCAGCTGTACTTTGGTTCAACGGTTCACCTTGTCATAAGTCGGCGTAAAAAGAAATCAATTGGTAGGTTCATTGAATTTATAATTTCTTGTTCTTGTTTATTTACATACAAGCAGGTAAAACTAATAGGTATACGTAAACTTTTGTATTTAATGTATTTAAATTAGATTTGTTATTTGTTTGTCTAATTTAGGGCTATTTAGATTAAATATTTGGAATCTTAACGACTGAACGAAGGTAACACTCCTGTTTTATACATTTTTTTTTTCAATGACACGTCTTTGACAGTGACTTCATTGACGATGCCGTCTAACTAGACCAGACCAGACTAGATCAGTATACCTATACATATCTCTGACAGTTTCTACGCGGTGTTATAGGAACCGAGCCATGATAGCCCTGTGGATGTGACCTCTGCATTCGATTCGGAGGACGTAGGTTAGAATCCAGTCCGGGGCATGCACCTCCAACTATTCAGTTATGTGCATTTTATGAAATTAAATATCACGTGTTTCAAACGGTGCACCCCTGAGCCAACCTGCCTGAGGAAACCTGCACACCTGAGCTTTTCTTTTTCTAAAAAAAAAGTTTTTTTTTAAAAAAGTAAAGCTTTTCGCTTACTGTCTCGCGTAACTTGTTTCCAAATATAGCGTGTATTGGTTATGAACTTAAAAATACTCAAAAGAAACATTTAATCCATTGTCTGACTTTCTTTTCAGGTATTTTTCGTACTCCGTAAGAAATATAACCAGGTGACGTTCCTTCATGTATACCACCACCTTGGGATGTGTCTGCTGGGATACATTGGCACCAAGTATGTGCCGGGTAAGTTGAAAGACATATACACAAAAAGAAATAACTAAGCGATACAGTGTCTTTTTTATTCTGTTTATAATAATAATTAATCCATATGACGAATTTCATCAGCCTGAAAGCCTCGTTCTATATTGGTATGCTATTGTTGAATCCTCAATAGATCCTCGGCAAAGCTCGAGCTGCAATATCGCCTCGGCTGTAATCTTCTACTTAGCGCACTTATATCATAATGTAGTTCATTGTTATATTTAAATGCGAAGGGTTCCTCACGAAATCTCGAATACTACTAGACCTAAGATGAAATTTGGCAGGGAGGTAGTTTATGATTATGGTGTCGTAATTGAACGTAATTGAAACCGCGGGGCGTCATATAACGGCATTTCTGCATCTTTTAGAAATTTTGTATTATCTCCGAAACTAAGTTATATAACTAATTAACAAACTGTAAAGGGCAAATATTATCTCTATAATATCCTTGTCATTTTTAAATAATTTATTTTGTTAAGGATTTAAGTTTAGTTGTATAATAAAAGACAAACCTAAGTATATAAAATTAATAATTTTTAAAACATAAAAGCTACTAAATCTGCTAATATATAGAAGATAAATATATGGTGTCGCGGTCTTTTTTGTAGAATTTTTAAAGTTAAATAAAACCTTCATACATTGATTTCAATGTTACACAATGGTTATGGCAGCGCATGCGATTAAGACTGTTTAAGAGGAGTTTCGGTCCGACCGGTATGACAAAAACTGTGATAACTCTGCTAATATATGTGATACCAATATAAAATAAATAGCCTATAGCACTTCTCGATAACGTAGCATTATACTGGTGAAAGAAATTTTGAAATCGGTTCAGTAGTTCTGAAGATTACCCCTTTTAAAGAATGTTACAAACTTACAAACTTTACCTCTTTACATGATTAGTATAGAAGTATAGATATAGATAGTTGATTATAATATGATTCAAAAAAATTTAAAATTCAACACCTAAAGTGGTGAAATAGGGCGTGAAAGTTTACATTGATTTCCACGCGGACGAAGTCGCGGGCGTCCGCTGGTAAATATATAATGGTGATGAGTATACCCGATCAACTACTTCGTTTCGCATATTGATTGATGGTGGTTGCATAAACTTAATATGTACGGTATGGGAAAATCACGCAAGGTTTTATTAATTGAGAAACGTTGTAATGGCTTTGTAAACGGTTAGAACTATAATAAAAGAATCATATGCAATAATTATAATATTTTAGCCATATTTTGTATTTATAAACTTGTATATTATTATTTTTTATAGTGTCTAATGGAAGGCGTGATTCTTTGTATATAAAAACAATATACTGACGCTGTTTTTATACCTAGGTTTCGTTATTTTTGTATATTTTTATGTGTAGGTATAAGTTAAAAATACTATTCGAGTATAAGTTTACAATTATTATGAAACGGTTCGAAAAAAAAACATGTATCGGGATAAAAAGTAGCCTTTATGGTACTCCATACCGTCCTCTGTCTTCCAGTGAAAGTTTCATTATATTCGGTTCAGCAGTTGCAGACATTAGCCCGGACAAACAAACCTCCGACTCCGATTTCGGAGGGTGTAGGTTCGAATCCGGTCCAGGGCATGCACCTCCAACTTTTCAGTTATGTGTATTTTAATTATTAAATATCACATGTCTCAAACAGTAAAGGAATAACATCGTGAGGAAACCTGCATACCTGAGAATTCTCTACTGTTTATTATTCGTCGATATGATTTTTTTTATTTCATAAATAATGCTTTATGACGCCGGAGTAGACAAAAATAATTATAAATAATAATAGACACTGCTCGTTTTTATAATTTTTAGGTGTATAATTTATTTAACTAGGTGGAAATAAATTATGCAGGGTTCCGCATTCATTTTAAATCTACATTAAACTGGCGTAGAATATTAATCGTAGACGATCACGATAATCGAAAATACTAATAAAATAAATAATAATATTTATCTATTACAGTATTTAAAGCTTCAAAGTTCAATAAGATCGTTTATAAACAGTGTAAATAATTAGGAATCCGTAGAACATTTTGTACAACGGATAATATGAATTAAGCAACTGTAAAAAAACAGCTATTAATAACCTCCTTATTGGTACAGATTGGGAGTTCAAAAAGAAGAGGAAATTTCCTAAAAAAAGTCTTAGTGTTTGTAATTATAGGACCAATATTTATACTATTTACCAAGAGTTGAAAATACGTCTGAAAATGGGTACTCTGGTTTGCGCTAGTCAAGACCTATTCTTACACTTCAACAAAAAATATTATTTAATCATGTTAAATATTAAAATTAAAAAAAAATCAGACACTTACAGGAGAGATGGACGAATAATAATCTTATGGTGAAACATTTTCATCGCGATTATTCAACGAGTTATGCGTCAGTTAATAAACAATTTCAGTAGAAGCTAGAATATTAACAATTTCAGAAGTAGCTAGAATATTAACATTGCAAGTGCGATAACTGTTAAACCACGTTAAACAACAAACCTCGGATTTTTATTCTTTAGTGGAGCTATTCGTCAAGATCGTAATTATAAAGACCTTGGCCTCTCTAGAAGTGCAGCTAGTTCTATATTAGAACGAGTATCCAAAGCTGCTCTAACAGAATCTTAAAAAAATTGGCTAGGCAGGGAGAACAACACGAGCAGAGAACGGGGAGTGTTGATTGCGAAGGAATTCCTTAACCCTACATCCTGTAGTCACAAGTTCGGGACTCTGCTCGGAGTTCTTCTCTCTACCACGCGATGGACCCGGCACCCGCACGGTGAATCCATGGAATGCTAAGATATTCGTCTCATTTACATTGTTATACATATAGTGTAGTATAAATTGTTGTTTTGTTATATGCAAATATAATCTTGGATGAAATATATTACGATTAAAAAAATGGTTATTTTTTAAAAACGGTTTTATTAATTAATATTTTTCAAGTAAGTGTTAAATATATGTTAAATAAAAAATAGAGTGATTTTCAAGAGATGTTTTTTTAAATTAATTATTTTTATGAAATTACTTTTGGAGAAACTGTACCTACTGGCTACTCAATGTTACTAGGCCATGGTCAAAGCTCGCTGACATTTTTGTACGCTCATTGTAACGCTTCCTTCTTTGGTTATATTAAAATAAATGTAAAAGCCGCCGAAAACTCGTTTACCATTTACCGTTTTTACGTACGTAAAGTATTTAAGGTTAAGGTACTATGCCAAAAAACAATCATCATTATCATTATAACACACGCAGAGAATTAAAAAAAATATTTAGAATTGTTTTTCACAAATCCCGCGGGAACCATTCGGATTTTTCCGGGATGAAAAGTAGCCTATGTGTTAATCCAAAGTAAAATTTATAATATTAGTGTGATAATATGGCAGTGGAGGCACGAGAGTGTATATAGTAGTATAGGCAAGTTCGTTGATGCGGGCGACAGGGGGAAAGACTGCGCGGGTGTGAAATCGTGCGTGCGGGGAAGTGAAGTGCATCAGTCGTGGGTTTTTCATTCATCGCTACATGCTCCCCAGCCCGCGCGGACCATCGGGAGTGTTACACGCGAAGTTGCCAAGCTATAACAATAACTTCCCAACTTCGGTCTATGACTGACTTATCAAAAATAAAAGCTCACAAATCGACATTGGATTCGAACCCAGAACCTCGCAATCGGTAGAAAAGCAGTTACAATAGAAAATTTTTATTTTGTTATATTTATTTATTTATTTTTATTTAATACTCTTTATTTGTACACCACAATAAATAAAAGAAAACAAGCAAAACAGAAACATATGAAAAAGTAGAATACAAAAGGCGGCCTTATCGCTTAGTAGCGATCTCTTCCAGGCAACCTTAGGCTTAGGAACTTCTTAAGACAACTGTAGGTGGTGTATATTATGTCGTTTACGGCCAGTTTTTTTTTTTTTTTAATCTTTACAAGTTAGCCCTTGACTACAATCTCACCTGATGGTAAGTGATGATGCAATCTAAGATGGAAGCGGGCTAACTTGTTAGGAGGAGGATGAAAATCCACACCCCTTTCGGTTTCTACACGACATCGTACCGGAACGCTAAATCGCTTGGCGGTACGTCTTTGTCGGTAGGGTGGTAACTAGCCACGGCCAAAGCCTCCCACCAGCCAGACCTGGACCAATTAAGAAAACCTCAACCGGCCCAGCTGGGGATCGAACCCAGGACCTCCGTCTTGTAAATCCACCGCGCATACCACTGCGCCACGGAGGTCGTCAAAAGTTTCTTCATCGCAAGTAACAGTCAAAGTAACGTCATAAATGACGGTCTTATTCACTGAAAAATAAAGTCTTCTTTACTACTTGCTACTTTTACTGTTACTTTAGCTTTACATTAAGAAACTCAAACAATCAAAACAGTGCAGAGCATTCTGTCGTTTATTTAATCAAAACAGTGCAGCATATAGGAGTAACCTTGTTACAAGTAACTGGATATAGGTAAACCGAATTCGGAAGTGTATTATGTGTATTCGGCCTTTACCTTTTTTCCTTGCCATGAAAATTAAGCTGCTACATCAACCGAATCGTTACCTAAAGGTTGGCAGGGTTGACCGTACGTGCAGATGATGCAATCTAAGATGGAAGCGGGCTAACTTGTTACTTGCTAAATCGCTTGGCGGTACGTCTTTGCCGGTAGGGTGGTAACTAGCCACGGCCGAAGCCTCCCACCAGCCAGACCTGGTCCAATTAAGAAGACCTCAATCGGCCCAGCCAGGGTTCGAACCCAGGACCTCCGTCTTGTAAATCCACCGCGCATACCACTGCACCACGGAGGCTGCCAAAGACCCACATACTCGTAATAGTAGGGGAGCCAAAGAGGGGATTTTTGAAGTTACTTGAGCGCGGCAGATGAACATAAGGGAATATACCTTGCACGTTGTTCAGTACCTCTACCAAGTATGAGCCTTTAATATTGGTGGGTATATTTATGGCAACCAAAAAAAACTAACTTCAGAAATAATTAACCAGCGCGTCAGATAAATGAAGCTAAAAGGTGTGCATTTCGAAAATCTGACGATTTGAACGTTACATATTGGAATGGGAGGGTTCCAAAGTTACAAAATAAAACCCTTATATTTCTGTTATCCAGCCACGAGCGCGGTTAATTTTTTACTTATTTTTAATGAAATAATCTCCTGAATAATCGCTTATATTTTTTGATGATTTCAGTAAGCCAAAGTAATAAAAATTGTCTTTAAAGTCTGTAGTTTTAGTCCCCACCGTTAAAAGCAAAAAAAATATATAACCATTTAATTTTTCTATCATCTAATCTACCAAATCTAATCGATTCCAATGATGCTGCAGTAACTGCAAATTTAGCATCCCGGGCTCCCCTACTATAATAGAGGACGTCTCTACAATGTTCTAAAGTCTTTTACGTTTTTACGAATGATGATATGATTTAAATGTTATGAGATTACGGAATACCAGTGAATGACACAATTCGATTTCAAACGATGCATAAATTTTTCTAAAGCCTACCACGTTAACGTTAGGAATCTTTAAAGATTTTGTAACGTTAGCAAATGTTTTGTAATATCAAAACCGATAGCTTATAAGTGTTATCAAATATCACATAAAATATCTACAAGAATTATGTTATACCTACTTACTTAATCAATTTAATATTTTTCTAAAAACTGTTCGTACATTTTTTCTTGATTTTCGTTTGTTTTGGGATATACCATATGATTGATTATGTATTATAATGTTGCCCGCCAATATGCATTGAATGGCGAATAATTTTATATTTTTCTGTTCGTACCTTTTTTCTTGATTTTCGTTTGTTTTGGGATATACCTTGTGATTGATTATGTATTATAAGTAATATTGCCTGCCAATATGCATTGAAAGGCGAATCTCTGTAACCCTGTCATTTTTAGGAAAGAGGCCTGTAAGGCTTTATATAGGTACCTATTCGTATCATTTAACTCTTGTTACTAAGAGAAATATGTATAGTCTCAATAGCTATACGGTAAAGGGGCAGGACTCACTCCGAAAAGTCACGGGTTCGATTTCGCTGGACTATTGTCGTACCCTTACAGTCTTTCCGACTAATTATAGGAGAACGGGAATGTATAAAATATATGGCAATTTATTAAATAAAAAAATATAGTAACAGTAGGTACGAAACCGCAAACAAAGTTGCGAATAAATTGTATATTAATAGGGTTAATTAGTAGTAAAATAAGTAGATTAATAAATTATACATCGTAAATAAAGCAATGTAAAAAGATTATTATGTTATCCACATGCTTTCATTTTTATTGCCTACGCTATAAAATATTACTCTTAAACTTGACCTTATTTTATATGTTCATAATATTAATTACACGTGAAAGATATTTCATTAAAATATTGGACAAAAGTAATAGTAAAGTAAGTAGGTAATATAAATGGAAGCATACCTACCTACTCGTATTATAGAAACAATGTAGTTAGCAATTTTATAGCTGAGCTATAAATATTCGTATTGTGGTCATTAGGGTTTCCAAGATTTTTTGTTAGAAAAATAATGTTTTACTTGCTCTGTGTTTTTAAAACCATAACATCTATAAACCTTTTCATACCATCAAATTATCTAGGTACTTTTAATCGAAATCTAGTCCAATTAAAAACTTGTCATTCTATTTTTTTTTATTGAGAAAGAATAAGCACATTAAGAAACTTTAACTAACTTATTATTATCCTAATAATTATACAAATCAGCTCACTGCTGAGCTCGAGTCTCCTCTCAGAATGAGAGGGGTTAGGCCAATAGTCCACGACGCTGGCCCAATGCGGATTGGCAGACTTCACACACGCAGAGAATTAAGATAATTCTCTGGTATGCAGGTTTCCTCACGATGTTTTCCTTCACCGATTGAGACACATGATATTTATTTTCTAAAAATGCACACAACTGAAAAGTTGGAGGTGCATGCCCCGGACCGGATTCGAACCCACACCCTCCGGAATCGGAGGCAGAGGTCATATCCACTGGGCTATCACGGTATTCAAACAACATACAAATCATGCCCACGTGGAATAGTGGCAAGAATACTGGCTGTTTATCCGCGTTGAACAGAAAGGATGATCCTTTGCGCGAAAAAGGAACCAGCCCATTTTGTTACATTAAATTTCACCTCCCATAATTACGTTTGTTTTAGTTGAAAGAGTCGAAAGAAGTTAAGCCACCTTGGAGCTTTCATAGAAAACACTGCCTAAAAAAAGTACTAACCTTACCATAAAGATATAACAAAACAATGCATGGTGGAGTATTACTTTTATAGCTCGACGTTAGAGCTGTGATAGCCTAGTGGATATGACCTCTGCCTCCGATTCCGGAGGATGTGGGTTCCAATCTGGTCCGATACATGCACCTTCAACTTTACAGTTATGCGCATTTTAAGAAATTAAATATCATGTGTCTCAAACGGTGAAGGAAAAACATCGTGAGGAAACTTGCATACCAGAGAATTTTGTTAAATCTCTGCGTGTGTGAAGTCTGCCAATCCGCATTGGGCCAGCGTGGTGGACTATTGGCCTAACCCCTCTCATTCTGAGAGGGAATCGAGCTCAGCAGTGAGCTGAATATGGGTTGATAATAGCTCAAGGCAGGCGAATTTGCGTTCGCCCGTTAGTTTAAACATTAATTGAATTGTGTTGTTCATGTTTGGAAAAGGGTAGACCCTTAGATTAATAAACATACTGTTTTCTGAGGGTTGACCATGACTCAGTTTTTATCTGAAGACGTCAACGACACGGATGCATATTTTATTGTGTTTATTATAATAATTATCTAAACGTTTCTGCAACTGCCGATTGGCCTTCACAATTCGATACCTATTAACCCATAGCGATCTTTTATGAGAAATATTCCGTGGAAACAAGTTTAATAAGTCAGGTATGGGCCAATAGATCGTTATTTATTGAGGACATAAAGCCTAGATTTTATATGAATTCACGACATAAAGCTATTATTTATTAAATTAAAATGCTAGTTGTACAAAAAACCACCAATGCTTGTTTTCTGATGATGTTATTACATACTCTCCTTATTATCCGAGGAGTTTGAGCGATCGAAGCTCTGCCTGATGGAACTTTATGGCTAGATAAAGATGAGAGGAAGGAACGACTCTTTATGGGTAAAGTCAGCTCCTGGGAGATTTGGACCTCGGCTTAGAGGGCTAATCGGAAATGTGATGTGATGTGGTGGTGAAAGTATTTTTTTTAAATGTTAGATTACTTCGGGGCTCCTGGCCTCTCGGTTCAAGGTCGCCTTCGAATCGGGGAACCGTGTTATTGGCCAGATTATCCACCCTATGTTATGTCTTCGCTAATTCCACAGAACTTAGAAAACGCTAAAGCTGACGTTTTATTCATTATCTTGTACATAATCGTATTCTGTTAATATGGGTCGCTCCGTACCTATTAGGACATTTTTAGGGTCTATTTCTGCTTGTAGTATTGCAGTTGGCGTTGCAATGTTGCTAGATTATAAAACCTTCTCCTTGTAGTAGGGGAACCGAAGAGAGCATTTTTGCAGTTTTTCGAGCGTGGCAGAAAAACATAGTTGTTGATATTCAAAACCCTTATATTTTAGTTCTCGAGTTACAAGCGCGATTAATTTTTTACTCATTTTGATGGATAATCTTTTAATTAATCGCTAATATTTTCTATTTCAGAAAGCCAAAGTTATAAAAAACCGCTTTTAAAGTCTGTATTTTTTTTTTCCACCGCTAAAATCGAAAAAAGTAAACAACCTTCTATCATTAATCTACCAAAGTAATCGGTCCCCATGACGCTTTAGTGACTGCAAATTTAGCATCCTGGGCTCCCCTACTGTTAGAACGTGTAGTCGAATGCACTTTACCACCTAAGTACGTTGTGTAGTTTCTTATGTTGTGGTGTACAAATAAAGTATAAATAAATAAATAAATAAGTACAAATTAAATAGCCTACAATCAATGAATCACAAATACATAATTATACGTGACTTAATTAGGTTTTGTTGTTCAATATAGTGATGAAATATCTTTGTTTCTAGTGTCATGGCATTGTCCTTTGCCTCGTTGTGGAATTAGGTTTATTTTCAATTTAATAGGTTAAGGTATGCCTTTGTAAGTATTTTTTTTATTCTTTACAAGTTAGCCCTTGACTACAATCTCACCTGATGGTAAGTTATGACGCAATCTAAGATGGAAGCGGGCTAACATCGGTTTCTACATGACATCGTACCGGAACGCTAAATCGCTTGGCGATACGTCTTTGTCGGTAGGGTGGTAACTAGCCACGGCCGAAGCCTCCCACCAGCCATAGCCAAGTAATAGGTAGGTAGCATTTAATTTTCAACCACCGATACAGAAAGAGGGGTGTTAATTGCTATACTTATGAAGTTTCTGCTTTTTTAACTGTGTACATGTATGTCATAGCGTAGCTTCTAAAGTAATTAATCGATTATGATGCGGTTGTTTTAGTTTGAAAGCTAACGTGATCGAGATGGCTCTTAGCAACGTTGAGCTATCGGCGTTTTTCTATTATGTGGAAATAAATTCTGACATAAAAGTTGTTGTTCTAGCTATTTGTATTAGAGTAGCTGACCCGGATAAATTTATAATAAACCTCAGAATTCAAAACCAATCAGGACCCCATTGAAATATACCGTCTACACACAAAAGTTCATCTAAATCGGTTTAGCCGTTTTGATAAGTCAAGTTAGGTTTTCATCAATTTTATCGCGGATGAAGTCCTGGCTTAATAAATATAATAATTAAAATACCATCATCATCATTAACAACCCATATTCGGCTCACTGCTGAGCTCGAGTCTCCTCTCAGAATGAGAGGGGCTAGGCCAATATTGCACCACGCTGGCCCATTCATCATTGACAGACTTCATATACGCAGAGAATTAAGAAAATGCAGCTCTGGTATGCAGGTTTCCTCACGATGTTTTTCCTTCACCGTTTAAGACACGTGATATTTAATTTATTAAAATGCACACGTGATATTTAATTTATTAAATTCAATCTTGATTTGTACTTGGTACTTCAGATTTTATTTCAATTAGGTTATTCTCATCTTTAAATAGGTATACAAATATATGTGAAATCAATATTTATATACCTATTTCATACAATCTTATATTTTTTAAGATCTCATGCGAAATAAAAAATTGCACAAAATAAATTATAATTTTCCGAAAAGTAATTATTTTTAAGGTATGTAGCACTTTTTGTTACATATTTTTACTATTTGCCAATGGCCTGAAAACCGAAATGCTCTTCTCGTTAATTACAAGTAGGAATTAATAATAGGAATAAATTCTGGTTCTTTGAAACCAAGATGGCATTTACTGTGACATTTAGCAGTTGTTTTATTTACGCACTATTTTATTGTTGATGTCAAAGACCTAATGAGGAAGAGCAATATCAACCAGTTCGTTGATCTGCACTGAATCTGCACTTCACGCAGCATACCTACCTGGCTACTTTTGAATAGGATACAGGGTATTTGTACCATTAGGTCTTGGTTATTATTATTAGTAACCATTATCTGCCTATTTTAGTGTCTTACTAAAGTAACTTTAGTGTTTATGAGGGTTTCTCAAACTTTCCACTCCACGAATCCCTGTTTAAATTTCCAAGTGACAGCGAACCCCTTCTTACTAACGAATGAAAGCCCCCCCCCCCCCCCCCCAAATAAAATAATTTGACTGTTGAAGAAAATAAGGTTTTTATTTGAATAAAAGGTAACACATAAAGTACCAAAAGAAATGTCTTTGTTATATTAATGTGATGTTTCTTATCGCAAATGGACTCTATGTTAGGAGTGATTTTGGAGACTTAATTGGCAAAAATGTTTGCTACAATGTTTTACGACATTTTTAATTTGTCCACTACGTATACAAGCTAAAGATCGTTGACCGTATAGCCTGAGCTTAACGATATTTTTTGAAGACTTATGATTGATTTGTTTCTTCGTTTTCTTGTTTGTTAAGCTACATCAGTACACCAGCAAACATTCTGCCCTAAAAGAGTGATATAAAAATGAAGAAGAAGAAGAAATATACTTTATTGTACATTAAAACAAAAATAAACAATAATTTATAATAACACTTAGAAACTAATGTACAAATGGCGGTCTTATCGCTAAAAAGCGATCTCTTCCAAACAACCACTGTGGAAGAGAAAAAACGTTACCGATTCGGGTATACGCACACAAAAAATAAGACAAAGTTAAGTAATTTAAATACATAAATAATATGCAATAATACATAATAATAATACAAACAGACTATACTTAACTACATACATACATATAAATAAATACATATATACTAACATACATACATACATACATACATACATACATAAATAAATATACACACACATACATGAAAACCTGCAAAACATAAAAACAAGATGGCATCTAAGGGAAGACACAAAAAATAAATAAATACACAAACTAATTACAAGCGTAATTTGGAGTAACTTATTAAAAGGTCAGGGAGGAAAAAGTGCATGTTCACCAGCCGTTTGAAAGAGGTTAGAGATTGGACACTCCGAGTGTCTAAGGGCAATGAATTCCAGAGCCGAGCAGCTTTAACAGAAAAGGATTTAGAATAGAAGGAAGTATTACGGGAAGGAATTTTTAAGATTAGGTTGTCTTCGGAGCGAAGGGAGCGACAGTGAGTATCACTTAGAAAGCTAAAACGCTTTTTTAAATATATCAGAGTCGTAGGATTAAACAGGACATTATACAAAAAAGACAGAATGTGAGTATTCCTGTGAAGGCGAGTCGAGGGCCACTTGAGTTTTTCGCGAAATTCGGAAACATGGTCATATTTGCGAAATCCAAATATGAATCTTATACAAACATTCTGAATGCACTCAAGTTTATTTAGTAATTCTTCACTCAAATTTACATAACAAGTGTCCGCGTAATCGAGAATTGGTAACAGGAGAGATTGTGCAAGCGCAATTTTAGTAGATAAAGGAAGGAAGTTTTGTAACCTACGAAGTGACCCCACGGATGCAAACATCTTCCCGCTTACTCTGCTTACCTGAGGGGCCCAAGTGAAATACTTGTCAAAAGTAACTCCGAAATTTTTAACCGTGTCACTAAATAGCACACGCGTTCCATCCAAGACTACATAAGGAATATTATCCCAGTCAATATGTGCAACCAATAACCTTTAATATTATTCATATTAATGCTCAGAGTATTCCTGCACATTATTCAGATATGCTCTCATCTTTTGATAACACGAACATCCATGCCATTCTGATATCAGAATCATGGCTTAAACCGTGTTTGTCTTCAACGTCCTATGCTCTTCCTGGCTTTCGATTAATACGAAATGACCGTATTCATCGGACCGGTGGTGGTGTAGCCATTTATCTACGTTCCCATATCCCTTTCACCATCATAAACTTGTCAAATCCCCTGACGGCACCGGGAGCGGAACATTTATTTATTGAGGTACTTTTTTCAAACACTAAAATGTTACTGGGTGTGTATTATAATCCTAGTCTCACAATAGATTACTATTCTGCTTTTGAAAACCTTTTAGATAAATTTATTCCTTTATATAAACATACTATAATTATGGGGGATTTTAATACGTGTTTACTGAAATCGGACTCGCGGTCTGTGCGTTTAAAAACTCTTGTGAGGGCAGCTAATTTACATATACTCCCTCTGTTAGCTACACACTCATTTCCTAATTCTTGCCCAACTCTTCTAGACATCATATTAGTCTCTTCCCTTGATCATGTTGCCAAACATGGTCAGTGTTCCGCTGATGCTTTTTCATACCATGATTTGATCTATGTGTCCTATAAAATGCGTCCCCCAAAAGCTAAACCGAGAATTCTTCTGCAACGTAATTTTAGTAATATGGACATCGATAGCTTAAAGGATGATGCAGCAGGGATAAATTGGACAAGTGTTCTTACCGGAGCCTGTATTGATGATAGAGTTAATAGTTTCAACACTCTCCTAACGCAACTATACGATGTGCATGCTCCGATTCGCCCAGTTCGGCTTAAGCACCTTCCTGCTCCCTGGCTTACTCAGGAGCTTAAAGCTTTGCAAAATAAAAAGAATTCTGCAAAAGCTAAATATAAAAGTAACAACTGTGATGTTAATAAGAACAAGTATCACACTATTCGGAATCGATGCAACAGGTTATGTAGAGATATGCAACGACGCCATATCCATAAGTCCATACTCGAAGAAGAAGATTCCGGTAGAGTGTGGAAATTTCTCAAGTCACTTGGAGTTGGGAAAGCACGTCAGAATAATGATTCCTGTAAACTTGATTTAGATCAGCTTAATAATCATTTTTCTTCTTCTTGCGCTATTGATGACGTCACAAAACTAAACACTATAAATAATTTAATAGCTTTACCCACTTCTGACGATCCTTCTTTCATTTTCTGTCATATCACTGATAGTGATGTTGTGAGAAGTATTAGCGAGGTCAATTCCAATGCCGTTGGTACTGACTGCATTAGTCGTAAGATGATCGTTCCTATCATTAACATCTTAGCCCCGATAATCAAATCCTTATTTAATTTCTCTATTCTTTCCGGGAGCTTTCCTTCGTCTTGGAAAAATGCTCAAGTTACTCCTATTCCTAAGAAAATAAATCCTTCCAGTTTCTCTGAATATAGACCCATTTCCATCCTCCCGTTTCTTTCAAAAGTGTTTGAGCGAATAGTTCACCGTCAATTAAGCCTTTTCCTAACTAGACAAAATCTTTCGAACCCATTTCAATCGGGTTTCCGGACTGGTCATAGTACGACTACTGCATTAATCAAAATTACTGAAGATATTCGCCTTGGTATGGATAATCAATGTGTTACGGTGTTGGCCTTACTTGATTTTAGTAATGCATTTAATAATGTTGATTTTGATCTTCTATTGGCTAAACTAGGTTCTCTCAACATATCTCCTGAAGTGATTGACTGGTTTCGTAGTTACTTGTTTGGTCGCCGGCAGTGTGTGCGAGTCAATGACTCTGTATCTAACTGGTGCACGATTTCTGCCGGTGTTCCACAAGGTGGCGTGTTGTCTCCTCTCCTTTTTTCAATTTTCATTAGTTCTATCACTCTTCAGCTTTCTTCTCTCTACCACCTGTATGCGGATGATCTCCAAATATACGTTCAGGCCAAACTGTCTGATTTGCCTAATGCAATAAATGTTATAAATAAGGATTTAGATTCGATAGTACAATGGAGCAATTCATACGGTCTGAAAGTGAATCCTTCCAAAACTCAAGTTATAGTTATAGGTAGTCATAATTTGGTAGCACGCATTGATTGGGCTTCTATTCCTAGTGTAGTTTTTGATGGAACGCATGTGCCATTTAGTGACACGGTTAAAAACCTCGGTGTTACTTTCGATAAGTATTTTACTTGGGCACCCCAGGTAAGTGAGGTCAGTAGGAAGGTGTTTGCATCTATAGGGTCACTTCGAAGATTAAGAAATTTCCTTCCAGTATCTACTAAAATTGCGCTTGCACAATCACTCCTACTACCAATTCTCGATTATGCTGACACGTGTTATCTTAATTTGAGTGAGGAACTGCTTGATAAGCTTGAGCGCATTCAGAACATTTGTATAAGATTCATATTTGGACTTCGCAAATATGATCATATTTCCGAATTTCGCGATAAACTCAAGTGGCCTTCAATTCGCCTTCGCAGGAATACTCACATTCTTTTTATTTTATATAACGTCCTTTTTAACCCTGCTACTCCCCCATATCTAAAGGAGCGATTTAACTTTCTCAGTGATTCTCATTGTCGCTCACTTCGATCTGAGGATAATTTCATTCTAAAAATTCCTTCCCATAATACTTCCTATTATTCTAAATCATTCTCTGTAAAAGCTGCTCGCCTCTGGAATTCCTTACCTCTCGAGGCTCGGCGTGCGCAATCTCTAGCTTCTTTCAAACAACTGGTAAATATGCACTTCTTTCCTCCTTGACCTTTTTATCATTCCGTATTTATTTTCGTTTAAATGATTTTATTTATTTGTTCATGTTTAAATAATTGTTGATGTTGTCTTGTTTCTTACTTTTTACATCTAAATTATTTAAATAAAATTTTCGTATGTATGCTTATGTTATATATATATATATATATATATTTATTTGTAAGTATCCTTATTTATGTAGGAATATATGTAATTGTTGGTAGGCATGTATGTATATTTGTATGTGTTCATATATATATATAAAAATATTGATTTTGATTTTATATATTATTATCTAAGTGTAATATATCTTCTACTTCTCTTTTTATGTGTACACCCGTCATTATGCATTATTCCTTGTATTTATTTTCTCTTTTTTCGATTGGTTGTCTGGAAGAGATCGCTCATTAGCGATAAGGCCGCCAATTGTACATTAGTTTTTAAGTAAATTTCTTGCCTGTTATTATTATTTTTGGTGTACAATAAAGTATATTTCATTCATTCATTCATTCATTCATTCATTCAACCAAACTGTGACTGCCTATAATTATAACTTGGGTTTTAGACGGATTGACTTCAAGGCCATAAGACTTACTCCATTGCACTATATAATCTAAATTTTTATTTATGGCGTCTATAGCATTGGGTAAATCAGTCAGTTTGGACTGAGCATATATTTGGAGATTATCTGCATACAGATGATAGAGCGAGGTAAGTTGAAGAGTAATAGAACTTATAAAAAGGGAAAAAAGAAGAGGAGACAACACGCCACCTTGCTGTACGCCGGCGGAAATTGTGCACCAATCAGACACAGAGTCATTGACTCGCATACGCTGCCGACGTCCGAACAAGTAACTTTGAAATCAGTCAATCACATTAGGAGATATGTTGAGAGAAGCTAGTTTGGCTAGTAGAAGTTCGAAATCGACATTATTAAATGCATTGCTAAAGTCTAGTAAGGCCACCACTGTGACACACTGATTATCCATATGAAAACGAATATCTTCAGTAATTTTTACTAATGCCCTAGTCGTACTATGATCAGTACGGAAACCAGATTGAAAAGGATTTAAACGATTTTGTCGGGTTAGGAAAAGGCTTAATTGACGATGGACTAAACGCTCAAAAACTTTCGGAAGGAATGGGAGGATGGATATAGGCCTATAGTCAGAAAAGCAGGAAGGATTTAATTTTTTGGGTAATGGAATGACTTGAGCATTTTTCCAAGAGGAAGGAAAGCTCCCGGAAGACATGGAGAAATTGAATAAGGATTTTATTATGGGAGCTAGTAGGTTAATGAGAGGAATAATCATCTTCCGACTAATGCAGTCAGTACCAATAGCATCAGAGTTGACCTCATGAATACTTCTCTCAACATCACTATCAGTGACTTGACAGAAAATATAAGCAGGATCACCAGAAGTGGGTAAAGCTAGTAAATTATTTTTAGTAGTTAGCTTAGTGGCGTCATCAATGACGCAAGTAGAGGAAAAGTGGCTATTAAGCAGATCTAAATTTAAGTTGAAGGAGCTATTATTTTGACGCGCTTTCCCAACTCCTAGAGACTTAAGAAATGTTCACACTCGACCTGAATCTTCTTCTTCGAGTATGGATTTGTGGTTATGGCGTCGTTACATGTCTCACACAACCTGTTGCAGCGATTCCGAATAATATGATATTTTTCCTTATTGGCATCACAATTGTTGGATCTATACTTGGCTTTAGCCGAGTTTTTTTTACCCTGTAAAATTTTAATTTCCTCAGTAAGTCAGGGAGCAGGGAGGTGCTTATAAAATGTATTTTTAATTCTTTTATTAAGCCAATTATTTAACCAGATCCTTAAATAAGGAAGATAATATTATGTTGTACATCTTATAATCTTCATATACTTTTACATATACATGTACTATACGGGGGTTTATCTGGGTTCCCTGGGTCAATGTTGTAGTAGCCGGTGGACTTTTCCCTTTACCAACTAGCTATTGTAAGAAAGTCCTGTGATTTCGTATTCATTATTAATTTATTGCTAACTGAACAAAATAACTAACCAGAATGTTTGCAACGTTAGTGATTAGGCTAGCATAATGATGATGAGTCCATTTTTATATTACACTTTAACCGACGTCAAATAGAGAGGAGATTCACAATTCATAGAAATATTTTTAAATATTCTATAATAATAGATAAAAGTTAGTGAATAGGCTAGCATAATGATAATGAGTCCATTTTTAAATTACTTTTTACCCGACTGCAAGAAGGGTTATGTTTTTCGCGCGTATCTTGTATGTATGTATGTATGTATATATGTATGTATGTATGTATTATTCTTTATCGTTAGATTTGTCTCAATAGCCCATGTGTTCTTAAATAGAGAAAACTAAAAAAAAAAAACAAGACGACTGTGAGACGCTATAGACTCGAGATGAATTTTTTTTTTTCTAATATTGCAATATTGGTATCAAATTCAAGAACTTTTTGTGAGGATTCTAAATTGGTATATCATGGCCATGTTTAAAAAAAACTACAATTGTAAAAACGTTATTTATTAGTTGTCCTTAGATATTGGATAGAATGATTTTTTTCTACATTATTTAATAGGTCCCGACTGTTTTCTAATTTCTTTCTACACTTCTGGACTGAGCTTGTTTTTTTCTTTTCAGTTTTTTTATACTTTATGCAGTTGGGTTTTTTCATTTGTTTAATTAATTTTTAATCGACGTCAAATAGGGAGGAGGTTTTCATTCATCGGATTATATTGGAATATTGTTTTGTGTTCCAGGTGGTCACGGCATCATGCTGGGCTTCATCAACTCCGTGGTGCACGCGCTCATGTACGCGTACTACCTGGTGGCCATCGTGCGGCCGCAGTGGGTGAAGCTGTGGTGGAAGAAATACATCACGCAGATTCAAATTGTGAGCTATTTTTAACCGACTTCCTCTTATAACTACAACTCGTAGAGTCGTGATAGCCCAATGGATATGAGCTCGAATCCGGTTCGGGGCATGCACCTCCAATTTTTCAGTTGTATGAAGGATAAACATCGTGAGGAAACCTGCGTACCAGAGAATTTTCTTAATTCCTTGCGTGTGTGAAGTCTGTCAATCCATACCAGCGTGGTGGACTATTAGCCTAATCCCTCTCATTCTGAAAAGAGATGGGTTGATAATGATAATGACAACTCGTACTCCGAGATATGGTCCGAGTATCCTTGCGTGATCGAAGCTGAAATGAGAAGAGAGAGAGCCAAAGTTACCGACATAGCGCAACGAGTCGCAAAGCTGAAGTGGCATGGGCGAGCATATAGTACAAAGATCCAATGGATGTTGGTTCCAAAGTGCTGGAATAGCGACCTCAAAACGAAAAACGCAGTGTTAGTCGACCCACATTACCGATGCAATCTAAGATGGACCGACGACATCAATCTGATTGCAGGGAGACACTGGATGCTGGCAGCTCGACACCAGTGTTCAGAAGTCTATACAAGACGCTTATGCCGAGCACTAAAAGTCCATAGACTGATGATAATGATGATGATGATGATGATGATAATTCGTCCAATTGAGTTGAGGCTCTCCGCAGATCGTATTACCAGTACCATTGACCAGATGGTCTTTTGCTGGAAGGGGCAACGGAAGGCCAAAGCGAACGTCCCTGGAACAAATCCAGGTCAAGTTAGGGTAGGAGTAGAGTAGCTTCCCTACTCTACTCCTACCCTAACTTGACCTGGATAGAGATCGGGTTGGATAGGGGTGGGGTAGAGTAGAGTCTGTGTAGGGGTGTAGGGTAGGAGTAGAATAGGATAGGGGTAGGGAATAGCTCTAAGGTAAGGTAAAAATAATTTTATTATTATTTGTTACAGGTGCAGTTTCTGCTTTTGATTCTACACTTCGGTCACATACTATTCGAACCGTCTTGCGGATATCCCAAATGGGTAGCATTTATGTTTTTGCCGCACAACATATTTATATTGTTCCTCTTTACCGACTTCTATATCAAGCAGTACATCTTAAACAAGAAGAAGGAACAATAAGGGACAAAGTACACTTACTAGGTAATTACGAACTAAGCGTAATCTCTACTAGTTAAATATGTAAAATTTAGTATAATAAAGCAATTAATTAATTTCTAGTTGTATTTTTTGCACGAAACCCTTGTAATGTAAGCCCTTAAAGTGTTTTAAGTCGTAGTGGTCGTAGCTTAGTAGTTAACGTGGTTTAACGGGTCACGATCATGGGATCCTGGGTTAAAATCCTGAGTTGGGCTGACGGACTGGATTGGGCATACCTACTGCGTTTTCTTTCATCATCATCATCATCAATCAGCCGATGGACGTCCACATCATCCTGATGGATGGACTTCCAAACATCATGATCTTTAGCCGCCTGCATCCAGCGAATCTCTGCGACTCGCTTGATGTCGTCAGTCCACCAGGCCATCGATAATTATCGCATTAACTTAATATTTTGATAGAGGCCAATAATTAAAAATTATGACCATAGTCCCGCGTACTCGCATTAGAGCAGCGTGGTGGTGAGTAAGCTCCATATATCTTCTCATTTATGAAAAGAAACTTGACCTTGACACTTTAGTAGGCCGTTAAACTAGGCTGATGCTGGCTACGTTCCACTTGGCGTTCAGTTTTTTTTCCGATTGCGAGTGTTACACATTTTGAAGCGTTTAGACTTTAGAGCGTTTATGGTAAATATACAACGTGGCGAGTTATAACATTTTTTCACTACCTACTCTTGCTTAAAAACACTTATATTACCACTCTACAGGGGTTAAACAATCATTTTAGCCTGGGCTAAAGTAATTTTGTTTTTTTTTTAGTTTTTGTCTATTACGTGTACTAGCTTATTATAAAACGAAAGAGGTTTAATTCGTAAGTAGTTTAATCATACTAATGGAATGTCCAAAGGTGGAATGCGTTTTTCTTTTTGAGTTGAGAGCTGCATCTGCAAAGAATTTGAAAAACAATTCGCGGGAATAATTCTCATTGGATTTTTTTAAGAAATTCAACATGATCGTATCTTACATATTTCGCAACATTAATTGCAAAGTCTTTATCTAGTGAAAATGGTGACCCTAATTTGGAGATGGAACAAAAAGGAAAATAAATTATTTTTAATCTGTTGTTAAGTTACCGAGTAAAAGCATCTCCCCTAACATACAAAATTGTAGCATTTGTACATTTAGTTTGTAGTTAAAATAAAACATTGAAAACTGTAGGTACTGAATTATTTCATTTTCTTGCAATCGTCGTGAAAAGTAGGTATAGTGCAACGCGACCGACTTCGAACATGCATTTTTACTCTAAAATCGAAAAATACCATCGTACCTATGTCCTGTTTATTGACCGATTTGAAAGCAGTGATAATCAAATAGACTCTTACAGTTCATTCTGTTTTGTGGCACCGCCTAGATTTAATTTTTTTGTTTTTAGTGTGTCCTAGCATAGTGACCGAAAACGCCACAGTACGGGCAATTTTGTTCACTTATTTACTTAACCGATTTTCATGAAAATTAAATGGATGAAATAATAATACTTTTTCAATTAAAAAAGGTATTTTAAAATAATCGTTATTAAGAGAGAAACATTAAAAAAAAACATACGCTTCGAATTGAGAACCTCCTACTTTTTTTAAAGTCGGTTAAAAATACATTCTACTTTATGCAATAAAACTCTAAAATGCAGCAAATCAATGAAAAAAAAAACGAGAGCTTATTTTTACGATTTTTCCGCCAAACTCAAAAATGTTAGTTACTCCATACTGTGACTCAATTATTTTAAAAAAAAGCCTACGATAAACTGTCAACGTCATAAATGACGTTTATTGTCAATCTGTCAAGTTGTCAACGAATGTTATCGATGTATTTTTTTTTTGTGCAAAATGTGTTTTCTTGATTTTCTCAAAACAAAAATTTGCTTCAATTTACATCATGAATTTATAAATCTCTAAATATTTCGTAATAAACACTTTAATATAAAAAATAATAATGACGTCAGAAAACGAATCACGGCCTGGAGTTGGGGCGTTGCAAAATATGCAGTTGCTGAAGAAAGAAAGTACTGTTTTCAAAGTTCCTAAAGTGCCCCCCAAAAAAGTGATAAAAAAATCAAAAGTTCTTGACGAGGAGGATTATGTAGAGGTAAACGAACTAACTTATATTGTGACTATTTTATCAATTTATTGAATGCACTAATTCAGTTTAACTTGTCACAAAATTACATACATATTTTATTAGAATAACTTTTACTTGCAGGGTATTGCAAAAATAATTCAAAGAGACTTTTTCCCGGACTTAGAAAAACTAAAGGCACAGAATGATTTTCTTGAGGCTCAAGAAAACAGAGACTATGTGAGACTTAGGGAACTAACAAGAAAGTATAGTGGAACTAGACCTCCTACTGAACCATGTAAGTATATTTAGTATAGAACTCAGAAGAATAAAGGTTAAGAATAAAAGACAGATGGAGCGCACGGAACATGACAGTGTTGTAGCAGCTCTAAATACAAAATTAAAAAACAAATACATGCTCGAGTCCGTACGACACGCAGCTTCATATCAGTAACTTTCAATATTATTCAAGAAAAATGGCGTCTTATGTTTTTCAATATTTTAAAAACTGTTCTCAAGAACTAAAGAAATAAGATGAAGTATTTTTTTTTTATTGGTAATTATTGATTATTATACTAACTTACGTAATTGTTGTTAGTGTTAAATTTTGAAATAAAAATTATGAAAAAATTTTGTATATGCAGATGTGAAGGAGATGCGTGACGTTTTTTTTTATTTTATTTAAATAACAGGACCTGCCTCGCTAACCGTTACCCCTCTGGCAAAGACCAATAATCTATGATCTAATGTGTTGCTATAGAACCAATGTGTCATTGGTTTAATCGTTTTTGTTGTGTAAATAGCTCCCTAAAAATGCCAGTTTGTGTAGTCGAATGGCATAAAAAATGGCCAAAAACTTGTAGTTTAGTAAAAGATGGAGTAACGTTTCATTTGTAAGTATTTAAACCTAATCCCTCTATGGCTTGTAAATACTCACTCTATTTGATCTTTACTCTGTGATATAGAAGAATAGCACACTGTGATCCTGTAGCTATCATTTTAAGCAGCGTTATCAGTTGATACAGTGTCTAGTGATCAGATGTGTTGTCTGAACTTACACATCTGCACATCAGATGTCACACACTGTATGGCTATTTTCATGCACCAAAGTTTGTATCTTGAAACAAGGACCTCTATTGAAAACCACAGCACTATTAATGGTTAGGGTTTAATATCGCTCTGCACGAGTAACTGCTAAGAGGGATCTGCGGTAAGAGGAAGGGATACCCACACTCCCCTAATTCTGCCACAATACAATAATATGTAATAATAAACATTCCTTACTATGGAAAGAAATTTTTTAGCAGAACCATTTTTTTCTAACTGATTCTTATTAAACAAGTCTAAAATTTGCTCCAGACTTACTATTAAAATAGTAAAAGCATGAAAATTGGTTTAGTAGTTTCTAAAAATTTTCTTTATTTTTAATATGGAATTTGTTTTTTATGTGATGAATATGACAATAATTTATTATTACATTACAGATAATTCTCCAGCGACGTTTGACACACCTGGTGCTGACAGGCCATATTCACCATCAGCGCAGGAAGATCAAGGTGCTTCCTCTACTGTTGGATCTAATGTCAAGGAAAAACCAAAAGACGTAACTGAAAACCATACATTAGGTAAGACAAAATAATATAGATCAGAGAAAACACAAACAACAATTTAACATTAAAAAAATTATTGTTTTTGTGTTTTATTACATGAAACAAAATAATATATTTACGAGTAAATTAATATAAAATCAAGTACGATAGTAGATGTCTTTTGAACAATTTTGCAACAAAATATAAAATTAAATTTATAGTTTGATCACCTACCCTACCCTAACCTGCCCTAACCTATATCTTTGATTAGCATAATAAGCATAAGTGGCTAAAAAGTTATTGTCGCATCTCCGATTCAGGTTTTTTATAATTTATACTAATATTGAAGACAGGTTTTGCTGGTGGGAGGCTTCGGCCGTGGCTAGTTACCACCCTACCGGCAAAGACGTACCACCAAGCGATTTAGCGTCCCGGTACGATGCCATGTAGAAACCGAAAGGGGTGTGGATTTTCATCCTCCTCCTAACAAGTTAGCCCGCTTCCATCTTAGACTGCATCATCACTTACCATCAGGTAAGATTGTAGTCAAGGGCTAACTTGTAAGGAATAAAAAAAAATAAAAGGTAAAGTTTGTGGTGCTGTAGGGGTAATCTCTGGATCTTCTGAAAATTCATACATACACCACGTTATTTGTGAGTGTCATAGGCTTTATTTTATCCCCATACTCTCATGGGAACACGAAGCTAGTGAAACATTGGTACATCAGTTGGTTTACATTTTATTGACATATTTGTACCATATCTCTTTTTATTTTTAACAGATTCATTCCTTGCAAGTCACACGAGTGAAGACAACGCAAGCTACGACCGTGTGATCGCTCTGGAGGACAAGAAGCGTGCATCAAAGTTAGCGTCGCAGTTGCAGGCAGAAGTCACCTCTGCAGCTCTGGCTAACTCCGCCCTTGCTCTACCGTCCATAGAACAGCAAGCAGACCAGACTGACAGGCCTGATGAGGTATGTTTGGGTGTTAACATAATCCAATCTCGTCTTCGGGAAATTCATCAAGAATAAGTTCAGGACTCTGCCCGATGTAATGCTAAGATATTCGTCTCAAGACAGCCGCTAGAAAATTAGGCATCCTAAAATTGAGCAATTCTCCCAAATCTATCTATCTAACTTCTATATATATAAAAATGAATTGCTGTTCGTTAGTCTCGCTAAAACTCTAGAACGGCTGAACAGATTTATCTTATCTTGGTCTTGAAATGTTCGTGGAGGTATAAGGAAGGTATAAAGTTGAGAATAATTGCCAGGAAAACTATAAAAACGACCCCACACAAATGTTTGAGAGTCAAGTTATCTTAAGAGTAGGGGTAGTAGTAGGGTAGGGATAGGGAAGAATTGAACTTAAGTCAAAGTGAAGCTTGACAGGGTCCACTTGTATCTCATAAAAATTAATATACATATTCAATATAGTAACGTAAAATAGTAATATCATCATTATTATCAACCCACATTCGGCTCATTGCTGAGCTCGAGTCTCCTCTGAGAATGAGAGGGGTTAGGCCAAAAGTCCACCACGCTGGCCCAATGCGGATTGACAGACTTTACACACTCAGAGAATTAAGAAAATTCTCTGGTATGCCGGTTTCCTCACGATGTTTTCCTTCACTGTTTAACACACGTTATTTAATTTCTTAAAATGCACACAACTGAAATATTGGAGGTGCATGCCATGGACCGGATTCGAACCCACACCCTCTGAAATCTGAGGCAGAGGTCATTTCCATTGGGCTATCACGGCTCATCAAAATAGTAATATAGTAATAGTAATCATGTACGTAGTCATCTATCCCTATTTCCAGTTGGACACGTGGCGCTACCGAGCGAAGAACTTCATAATGTACGTGCCGGACGGCGCCGAGCAAGCCCCTGCGGCCAAGCCCGAGCTGCAGCACCGCAACACGCGCCTGCTCGCGCAGCCCTTCGACTACGTGAAGAACCAGGAGACCATCAGCGCGTTGGCTAGGAGTCAAGTCAGTATGTTTTGGGTTCTACAACACTATCTATAAAAAAATAAATATTCAGGCTAGTAGACACTTTTATTGTATGGTCTTAAATAGTTCATTATCGTTCTACTAGTTTTATTTTTAAATATTTTTTTGAGATGTTCATGAAAATTTTAATTTTTAAATTTTTTTTTGACAATACGAGCCAAAACGCCTGTTATGCCGGTCCGGCCATGACGATCTATATTTTAACTGTTTCATGACGTAACTATAACAAATCCCTTACAAATGGAGTTATTGACAAAAATATTAGTTAACAATTATTAGTACATCAAGTAAAAATGTGACGTCACAAAATAGAAAACAGCGTTCTTGAAGTTTGGAATTTTATTTAAAATATTTTTAACCTGGAGTCTATAGCGTCTCACAGTCGTCGTGTTGTTTTTTTTTCAACTTCACCTATCTTAGAAGACTTGGGTTATTAAGACAAATTTAAAGATATCTTAATTGTGTAAATCAGTTCAGAGGTTTGGAAGATAAATGATATTAAAGAGTATTACATACATACATACTAAATACGCGCGAGAAACATTACCCTTGCTGTTGGGTAATAAAAAAAAAAAAAAAAAATAAAAAAAAATTGATAAGCCTTTATTGCTGTATTACATTTGTAAATTTCAAACGTTAATGTATTCTAGTTTAATAATTAATTATTTGAACTACTTATTATTATTAAAATCAGTTCTCTATTATACACCTGGTCCTTCGACAAAGCCTCCTCTAAAGCTTTCCATTTTTCTCTATCCTTGGCGATGCGCTTCCACTCTGGACCGGCTATCCTTTTCATGTCATCTTCCCAACGTTTGAACTGTCGGGTAATAACAGAACAATTTTCCCCAGGACGCGAGTATTAAAGGCAAGATAGGCGTGGACGGCGTGAGCGTGACGAGCGAGCGCGCGGGCGAGTACGCGCCGCTGAGCACGCCGTCGCCGCGGCCCGGCGCCGGCCCCGACCGCTCGCCGCTCATGACGTGGGGCGAGATCGAGGGCTCGCCCTTCCTCCTCGACGGCGGGGACACGCCGCTGCCTGCGTGAGTGCCTCTCACTTAATAATAATAGTAATAAAGCCTTTTATTTTTTTCTCTAGAGTTACCCTAGAGCAGAGTTACTCAAACTTTTTTGTGTCTAGACCTTTGCCAGGTAACTAGATTTATAAAGTGTCAATTATTAGTATTGAAACCAGCGTACCCAGGGACGTGGCCTAAATGGCTGTTTAATATTTAGTGAAAAATGAAATATGTCACCCTTACTTTAGAGTTGAATATTATTTATTTCTTTTGTCACAGAACAAAACAAGACTGCTAGTACTTAAATAAACATATATAATATTTTTTTTACTTCACAGTTACTTTTAAAATAATGTATATGTTTTGATATTGTAAGATAATATGATGTAAAAAATAGGTAGTGTATGTGTTATAATCCACTATCGTGAAAACCATTTTCATTCAATGGACCCCCAAATGTGAAGTGTTAAATGTTAATTTATGCATCTGCCAATAGTCCTGACCTTGCACGGTTCTAATTTTCACCACTTTTTAGATTACTTTGCTGAGAATAATAAAATGTCTGTGATAGGTTGGGTGCGGGCGCGGCGTACCGCATGCTGGAGGGTGGCGCTCGGGAGCGTATAGCGCTGCAGCTCGCCGAGCAAGTTGCCAAAAGGCGAAGACCCACCACGCCACGAAGTACCACTCCCACACATAGGTAAGTCTCCTCGATAGCCCATTACGACTGTCATCGGCTCACTCAGTACTTTGGTATTAGCAAACTTTTTAGGACCCTAAAAACACTACTAGTACTCATATAGTATTTAAATAGAAAATATACCTAGGCATCTATTTTAAATTGGTTATTTCTTACAAACATGGTCAATACTTCACTTTCTTCTTAGCTTAGTAAGAAAAGCCTGTTTTAAAACTGAGTAGAAGGATACTCTGGGGATTGAAATCAGTCCAAACTCATCATGTTATTGGGCTCAAGAACAATAATTATTTATAATCATACTTCTCAAACTTTGTGTATGTAATATTAGCTGACGCCTGCGACGTCTTTCGCGTGGAATTCAGTTTTTATGTGTTAATCCAGAGTAAAATCTATTTCCATTCCAAAAGCCCACCCGCCCATACAACGTCGGCCCAGGGAACCCAGGTATACTCCCGTATAAAAGTATATGGATATGATAATATGAAGTATAAATAAGGATCTGGTTAAATAACTGGCTTAATGAAAGAATGTTTCTTATAGAAAAATATATTTTTTTATTACTCTTCTATGGCAAAATGTTCGCCGGTGTACAAAAGCGTATTATTTTTTTCTGTTACTAAAAAGCTTAACAAACAATAAAACGAGCAAACAAACCAATCAAAAGTCTTAACAAATAAACTCAGGCTGCTTGTTCAATGATGTTAGCTTGTCCCGTTGTGGACAAATTAAAGATGAATTAAAAATGTCGTAAAATGTTGTAGCAAACTTTTCTTGATAAAGTAATGATTTCATTATTAAAGTAGAATTATCGAGATTTTTTAGATATAAATTGCTGGGTGGTCAGAGAAGGCCTGGGCCGGGGATTGGGCATTCCCCTGTCAGCCAAATCGGTTCAGTAGTAGCGGCGTTAAAGAGTAACAAACATCCATACAAACTTTTGCGTTTATTAGTAGTAGGAAGTAGGATGTGACGCCCCACCAGAAGGGTTTGAAATGTTTATAATTTGATTCGCCATGAATATGTATCACAAACTATACACAAAACGAGTTATTGGGGCTATTATGTATCAAAATTATCTTTATAGTTTCAGAACAAACACCGAACGTCTGGCGAGCATGTCGCCTGCGGCAAGGAAATTGGCGGCGAAACACTTACTCTCTCCAAGACTCAAATTGACCCCCAACGATATGGGGATATCACATCCAACCCCAAAACGGACCCCCATTCAGAGGACGCCCTTAGTCGCCACCCACAAACAGACTGATGGTAAAACTACCCCATACACTTCAAACTCAGATGCCAACAATGGCACTGGTTTGCCAGAAAATAACAATATCACAGATAACCTCTTGCAAATTAATGTTGTGAAGCGAACTAGGTTAAAGGCGCAAGATTTCTTCAAGTGATTATTTATAGTTAGGTTATAAAAACAATTTTTCTAAATAAATTATTATAAGATGAATTATTCTTTTATTAATGCCTTTAAAAAATTCCCAACATTTGGTCGGAGGCTTAATTCAAGATCCTTAGTCAATAACTTTACTTACTTTTTACACGCTTTATATTAGCTTCCCTTGTAACTATGTATGTAAGAAAATCTTGGAATTTTAATTTGACCCACTTCCCGGTCTTTGATTAGGATGAAATTTTGCACACGCTCTCTTTCTAAACATACCATCATAATTATGTTTGATTTAACTTAATTGCTATTGTCTTTTTTATTTTAGTTACTCGTGTTTTTGTAACTGTTGTATGCCAGAAATGGTTGAATACATAATTTTACTGTTTGTATTCTCAATAAATAAATGAATAAATGAGTTCTGATGACAATACATGACTAGCTAAGAAACGTCATTACACATCCAATATGGCGGCCTCCCCAAGATGGTGGACTAGCTGTTTGAAATCCACCATGATATGGATATCAAATGAAATGGTTTGCCGTCAGGAATACGAAATGAATAGTCACGTGACTTAAATCCAATATTTGTAATTTTTAGTGCGTGTTAAAAGCGTGTTTTTAAGTTTTTGAAACTATTTAAAGATTTTTAAATCAAAGTTAAGATGCAATCTATTCTATTTATTTCCAATCGTAGTTTATCTCTAAACCATTCTTCAGATTTTCTTCAGCTTTGATCAAAAAGGTAAGAAATATACCTATTTAATAATACTGACATTTTTTAAATAATAATCTTTATTAATAATATAAATATAAAACTAAAATATCTTAATAACAGCTAACGTTTATATAAACATAAACTCTACATAGTCGTAATACTGTTCTGCATAAAGCCGGATTTATATTTGTCTGTCGTGTCGTGTCGTGACTCATCAGAACAGAATCGGTATCATACATTTTATATGGCAACGATAACACTTATGTGTTGTGACATGTAGCGATGGCTTCATACAAATGTATGGATACCGATTCTGTTCTGATGCGTCACGACACGACACGTCAGACAAATATAAATCCGGCTTAAGCCATACTTCATAAATTTTTTGGACTGATTTTCTTGATTCATAATCTCGTCCGTGATATGTCATATTGGTATATTTTAGTAGACAGACCACTTGATATGCACTTATAATTATACCTAGTTTTGAACGAGAGCAGATAGCTAGATATACTAGAATTTCATTTTATAGTAGAAGCTTGTAGCCTTCATAGAATGGGGATGAGGCTATCGTAGTCCATTTTTTATATTTTTTTATTCATTCAAAGCAACACATTCGTAGGTCACCATATTAGAGACAATATTTCCTTATACAACGGCGGAGAAGGTCGCGGTTGGTAATAATAAGAATTCGGCTTCAGCTCTTCGTTGTCGATCGGATCTTCCACAAAAATGTTCACGTACGATTGGAATACGCCGAATCTAAAGAATGCCATATACGGGAAGTACTTCATGAGAAGTAAACTAAACCTATATTGCATATTGAAGTATAAACGGCCTAAGTATGTTCTGTAGAGTGCGACGATTCTCGCTTTGAGGCCAATTTTGTATTTCGCTGGGAACGGAAGTCTTTTGTATGCTGGCACTGTTTCTAGTTTGTCGTAGTCATGGAGGTATAACAAACGAGGCGGGTTGTTGGGCAGTTCGAATGGCGCTTTTGCTATTAAACTTGCACTGTCCACACCTGGAAAAATACAATATCTATGTAACTAATTGCAGTCAAAGCAAATCTCGAACCCTAACAATCCCCTAAGTATGGATGTACGACATTAAACTTGTGTCTGAAATGCTAATCGAGACTCTTACTCGTCAAAGTTTGAGATCAATGACTTAAAGAAACTTATAAATATACCTCTCATTACACACTATATTTTGGTGATTTTATAAAACTATGCCATAACATTAACACAAAAGATAATAAAAGGAATCTCCAATTTTCATGAAATCACCGAAAATATCGCTAATTCCTTTCATTGCTTTGGGATAGATGGGACTGACAATACTCCTTCGCCATTGGCCGACATTTGTCTATTTTTTCTCCACGAAATATGTCGTTGGTCACATGCTAGGCCTACAGGGCAGATGCCCTGTTTGCAAAAGTTCGATTCGTAGTTACTTACCAGTGTCTTCCGATCTGCCTTTCAACTGTTCTCTAATCCTTTCTTGCAACTTCAGTCTATCAGCCTCAGTGTAAACATACCCGGGCACGTCGCACATGTACTTGGTCCAGTATATCATGGAGTCGAGGTGGATGGTCGGGTTGACGCACCACAACCCGTCCAACAACACCCGAGCCATGTGCTCGAAGTATTCGGGCACATTCTCCAAGCACGGCGTCCAAACTCTATGGAGAAGAATTTGACAAACTTCCCGAGTTTCTTGGATGTTCTTTCGGCATATATTGTACCTGGTAAGCAAGAGTCATGAGAATAGACTCGAGTTCAGCAGTGCGCCGAATATGGGTTGATGATGAAGTAACGGTATCAAAATGATTACAAAAGTGTTGGTTAAGTGGAGTTATTAACCTAATAACATCGACGAAGAGCCCTTTTTGATATTCAAATTATGTACAGCTTTTTCATATTACTATTTTAGCGCTTAGCTACAACTCTATCTAACTTGATAGTAATCGTGGATAAGGTAGGGTGACAGGGACATAGGGAAAACAAAAACATAAAGAGTATCTTAGATGATTAGATCTTCTTAGTGTGACAATTCTTGAACTTCATACCTACTTCAAGAATTGTCCTGACACAGATCATTGCGCAGTTTGATAATAATATTGAGGAATAATAGAGGATGAGAGAAGTATTAAATTATTGGAAGTAGAATCAAGACTTTCCACTGATTGCTGTAACCATCGCAGTTCATCATCATCATCATCATCATCAGCCGATGGACGTCTTCTACTGGACATAAGCCTCTTGTATAGACTTCCAAACATCACGGTCTCGAGCCGCCAGCATCCAGCGGCTCTCTGCAACCCGCTTGATGTGCTCGGTTATCTAGTGAGGGTCGACCAATACTGCGCTTTCCGTGAGGGGTCGCCATTCCAGCACTTTGGGACCCCAATGTCCATCAGTTACTGCATATTAATTTTGTCATATTCGTTACCTGTCTTCCAAACCGATGGCGCTTCCAACAATACTCCAGAAGTGGTTGTATGCTTCCCAATCGCTCTCCTCGATCTCATGCAGACCGAATTTCTCTGGCTTAAGGATGGTAAAGCCGACAAAGCCGAACTGAGTGAGGGCTAGGTCACGTTGCGATACGATTCCCTGACCTTTCAGGTTAGCGGAGACGCTGGCTTTGGCGTGTCGTGTGCGAACTGCTAGCAGTGATCTCCATGATCTATAATAATTTAATAAAAGTAATTCGTTAACGCTTAACGATAATTAACCTTAAGTGCTTGTAAAGTAAGCCTAATTGAAATAAATTAATTTTGAGTTTAAGTAACCTTATATTAACTGTCAACACCAAATCCCAACCCAGCTGCTTCGTCGGTTCAGTAGTTAGCATATGTGCTTTCGGTTCTCAAGGTCCTGGGTTAGAGCCGTGGGTCGAGATATAATATACGCAGCCAATTAAAAGAAAACCTATAGGTATTTTCATAGTCCGATTCAGGACATGACAAAAGATGTTGATCTAAGTACCTACATAATATTGGACTAATAAAGCACGTTACCTACGATACCTCTGCCTTCAATTCGATAGGTTCGAACCTACGCCCTGCGAATATATTGAATGGCTGAGCGGGCCTTTCACCCTTGTCACAAATGTCACATTTCAAACGGTAAAGATATAGTAGAGCATATGACTCACACACTGCCAGGTGTCAACTCATTATCGATTCAGGATATGACTGAACATGATCTAAGTACCTACTTATTGGACTAATAAAGCACTAATAAGTTGCCTACGATACGTGATACTAAAAGACGTGATAGCCCAGTGGCCTGACCTCTGCCTTCAATTCGATTGGTTCGAACCTACGCCCTACGAATGTACCGAAGGGCCCGGTCCCCCTTTCACCTTGTCACAAATGTCACACTTCGAACGGTAAAGATATAGTAAAGCATATCACTCACACACTGTCAGGTGTCAACTCATTCTCGATCCAGGATATGACTAAAGATGTTGATCTATGTACCTACATATTGGACTAATAAAGCACGTTACCTACGATACGTGTTAGATAGCCCAGTGGCCTGACCTTAGCCTTCGATTCGAAAGGTTTGAACCTCCCTTGTCTCAATTGTCACACTTCGAACGGTATATTTATAGTAGATCATATCACTCACACACTGCCAGGTGTCAACTCATTATCGATATGACTGAACATGATCTAAGTACCTACTTATTGGACTAATAAAGCACTAATAAGTTACCTACGATACGAGATAGCCCAGTGGCCTGACCTTTGCCTTGGATTCGATAGATTCGAACAGCGTTAGCTTTTAGCGTTGTCTGTTCTGTGGTTCGAACCTACGCCCTACGAATGTACTGAATGGCCGAGGGAGCCTTTCACCCTTGTCACAATAGTCATATTTCGTAGAGTATAGACTCACATGCTGCCAGGTGTCAACTCATTCTCGAACCAGGACACGACGTGCAACAGAGTGGAGAGGTATCTCTTGTACGCCGTGAAGGTGGAGTTGGACCGCCGCGTGCTGACCAGCACTCGCAGGATGGAGGGCACCGCGAACACGGCGACCAGGCCCAACAGCATGGATGACGTCAATTGGAAGCAGTTGTCCCAGTAGAATCGACGTGCCCTGCAATTGATACCTATCAAGAGTATGCCAATAGTGGATTGATTCAATAAAGTCTCATCCGCGTAATTTCCGTTCCCATGAAAATAAGGGGATAACAACTTTAACTGCCTTTAGGCAGTGCCTGGTCTATAATAATACTATATTTATTATTATAGACCAGGGTTTCTCAAACTTTCGGCTCCACGAACCCCTGTTAAAATTTCCAAGTGACAGCGAACCCCTTACTAACTCCCCCCCACCCCCCCCCCCCCTATATAAATTTGACTGTTGAAGAAAATAAGATTTTTATTTGAATAATCGCGTACCCCACTGAGAAAATCTTTGAGCGGTAATACATATACTTAGGCTAGCTAGATGATGTTCTGGAAACTTTACATCGGTACGTCTAGAAAATAATAATATTGTGTATCTAGCATAGAGGTGTTAGGTAACTAGGTACATCAATCAATGGTAACCTTGATAGCAGCAAAATACTGTAATGAAACCTTCATAAAAAATACGTCAATTTTATTTAAGTACTTACCTACAGTATTTTGCTGACATCCACGAACGCTTACCACCTTTTTACTCTGCAATTAGCAAACAGAAACCCAAGCAGAGAGAACCCACCTACATAATATGAATTATTGCTGAGGTGGAAAACTAATAACTAAACCTACTTTAAAAAAATATTTTTCAAATAACTACGAAATATTTAAAAATTACGGCGGCCACAGACGGTCAAGTAATTATAGACTTGACTGTCTGTGGCCAGTGTTAGAAAAACGAAAGCTTTTTATTCAAAATCAGCGGGAAGTTGCAGGGATGGCCGGAGCTTAGCCTTCTTTGGTGAAATAAAACTCAAAATCGGTTTAATGGTTTAAGTGTAAAAGTGTAACAAAAAAAAAGTGAGCCGTTACGGGACGCCTGGCAGATGTGAAACATCGACATTATTTTGTATAATAAAAATTTTAATAAAAAATACAACCGACTTCAAAACCTAAAAACGTACCCACTAAACTAAAAAGTGAAAAATAACATCATAATATGTTCTACCTGCTGATCAGTATGAAGGCGGTGCTAAGCCGGTGATGTATTAATTCAAGCCATGTGAGAATATCTTACAGATTTAGATTTTGCAGACAGTGTTGTTTCATGTGGTCCTGTCAGAAATGGCTTTAATTAAGTCAACACCAGCTAAGCACCGCCTTCATACTGATCAGCAGGTAGAACATATTATGATGTTATTTTTCACTTTTTAGTTTAGTGGGTACGTTTTTAGGTTTTGAAGTCGGTTGTATTTTTTATTAAAATTTTTATTATTTTTCCATTTTTAGTGTAAAATTTCATCTCAAACGAATACATCAGACTCCTAATGACAGTCACAACCCATCTTGGTACAAAATTCTCAGCAATACAAATTAATCAAGCCCAAGCACAAGGTAGCTACCGTAAACCGTTAAGGAGTTCCCTTAATTGACCTTGGTCTTCATCATCAGATCGACTTTAAACCTTCATGAAATTATAGTGCTTAAAAGTACTAAATGGAAAAGTATACGAACACACTAGACACCCATATAATTTTCGAAAGTTCCCCTCAATTTCTCCAGGATTCCACCATCAGATCTTGACATGATGGCAATGGGACCAAATGGGGGCTATACCGTTTCAAACAAAAAAAGAATTTTTGAAATCGGTCCAGGCGTCTTTGAGTAATCGGTGTACATACATAAAAAAAAAAAAAAAAAACAAAAAAAAAAAAAAATACCGACCGAATTGAGAACCTCCTCCTTTTTGAAGTCGGTTAAAAAGTTAACAACACTGTATCCACTACGGTGTAAAGGTACACTATAGGTATCCGAGTTCAGTGTAGCGAGAGAGAATCGCACAGTCGATTGCGCATGGCGACGCGTCGCCACACCGTACACACTAGTGCATATAGACTGTATATATATACCATCATATAGCCTGGCGACGCGTCGCCACGGCATGCGTCGCCACGTTAGAAATCGGTTTTATGTGTGGCTATAGATGTTTCACATCAAAAACCAACTTCTATCTGTACCAATACTAACTAGCAGACGCCCTGCGTACTTTCCGTTGCCATGGGTAGGTAAAGGGGATAAAATATAGTATATGACTCTCACAAATAACGTAGCTCTCAATTGGTAAAAGAAATTTTGAAATCGGTTCAGTGGATCCAGAGATCCAAGGATTGGTAAACCTTAAAACCTTAAACTCTCAAACAAGAATGGCCCACATGGAATCTCTTTGACTGTTCATGTACTTGAACCAAATATTATTATTGAAATTTTCCAATTTCATGTTATTTTTTATACAATTTATTTATAATACTAGCGGACGCCCGCGACTTCGTCCGCCCTTAGACCTCTTTAATCCAACCCTTACAGCAGTATCGCTGTAAAAATGGAGTAACTTCTACCGTTTTCCCAACATTTCCCTTCACTGATCTGCTCCTATTGATCATATCGTGAAGAAAAGTATATGTCGCCGGGGAAGCTTGGCTCACTGAGGGCTCTATGGCCTCAGACCTAATAGTTGTCATGTTTGCTCTGTGGTTATTTCGAATCGACTTGTTATCTAGTGGTCTGATCATTTTGCAGTCAAAATACTATTCCGTTTTGATTTAATTAATAATTAGTCTCTCAAGTAATGATGATAGGTGACAGCAGTAGAAAAGAAACTCTTTAGGTTCTGTGTTGAGATTTTGCTGTCGTAATGGTCAGCAAAATCTACGTTAATTAATTTAATAAATTTAGAATCAAGTTTTCATGTAATTAGGTTTTGATTATTTACTCTTGAAGTAATTAAGATTGTAAAACGTTACCACCATAACGAACGTGGCGGCGATCGACCAATAGGAGATCACGTAACCCTCATCCAATGGCATCGCGTCCCAAATGGCGCGTACGCGTGTATCGTCACTGTGTATTCACTCTAGTGAGGCATCCTGCCTCCGTCTGTCTCCGTAGTCTGCTGATTTAGTAATTCAGTTCTAATCGCGTTTTTAAGATGGAATAATCGTCTTCTACTTGTTAAGTATAGTGAAATAGTGAAGTGTTAAGTAGTGTTATTAAGAAAAGGAAAGTGATTAGTGACTTGGGCTATTAATTGGTTCAATTCTTTGTTGAGCAGCTTGAGGCGTCATGCTGCTTGTCGCGTTAGTGATTTTGTTCGATAATGTTTCGTGATGAAGTAATTATTGATCTTAAATTGTTTACTGTGGGCATGGAGAGCATGTCGGGCAGGGTTGGTGAGTGTTTACTAGTATTAAAAGGCGCCTTTAAACCACACCCAATGGTCACAAGTCCTGGGACTTGCTCGATGTACTTCCTCTACCACAACTACCAGGGTAAAATAGTAAAATTAAGAGTAGTATTGTGTAAGCGATTAGTGAGGTTAAGCATAGCATACCTATTGTAATTGGCAGAGCCGATGACCAAGGTTAGGTCAGCGGTTCTGTCCATATTTTTATTAATGGCTCTACGATTTTTACGACATCAGAAGTGGTATCGCTCCAGCGATCCCTTTCTGCCGGTCAATCTGTACCAAATCCTGACATTGACAATGAAAGTGCAACTTAATTTGAAATTTGTGAAATCCCTGATGAAATTAATTTTATTTGATAACTACCCTCAGTTACCGCTTAACGGTTTTTCTTGTGGTAACTAAGTTGGACTTAAAACCGTAAAATAGTTTTGACAATTTAATATTGATGCGTCATTGAGTTGAATCGGCAATGGTTGCCGTGATGCCCGTGTCGCCATATCGCATCCAAATAAATAATGTAATAACGTAAAAGACAAAGAGAAAAATAAAAAATAAAAAGAAAAAGAGAAAAAAAAAAAGAAAAAAAAAAAAAAAAAAAAAATTGAGAAATGTTCATTACGTTGCAATCTGTATTACTTTTAAGATTTATCGTTTGCAAACGTTATGCGTTTGCGAGTCGAGTACTTTTAGTTAAAAACCGCGACGGTTTGAGCCGAGTGTGCGAATCTTTTACCGATAATTTCAAAATAGATATTGCGTTTACGTGGCGTACGGCATTTTCCTTAGTTAGATTGCGTCTCTTACTTTTCATTTAATTCAGATTGTACCAAGGGTTTACTTTAAGAACTTCTCCGCCTCTTTACATCCCCAAAATAAATTATTGATGATGGAAGACAATTCCTCAGAAGCTTCCAAGACTTATTGTGACAGGCATTGCAACGAACTACACATAGTGACTCCAGGTAACGAAATACTATCTTTGGTTATTTGCAATGCTCTTTTTACTGTAAAGTACATACAATATTTGGTATAGCTTCGTTAACACTTCTTGTATGTAGTCAAAATTGTGTAGTACCTAAACTTCTCAGTCTAGTTGACTTTGACAGTAGGGTCATCAATATAGAAGCCCTGCATGTTTACATCCAAAGAAGAATGGCCGAGGCGGTTGTAGAAAAAAAAAACACTATTAGTAAGGAGACTACTTGGTTTTAATTAAAAACAATCAAACGTCGCTTCACCTTTGTTTAGCAATCCTTATAGTGAAGTACACAGTGCTCAAGAGCGGTATCTGGTCGTCATTGAAGGCCTTGCAGGGTCACAGATAACCAATTGAGGCGACCTGCTCGCCCTGGTGATCTTCAGGCGGCCGAGTTGCCTCTGGTATCAACGGTGTCAAACGTCTAACGCCACTACAGCCGCGCAGCCCGCTACTACTTCTGCAGTCGTTGCAGCCTGCGGCTATTGCGACCGCTGGAGCTGGCGTGCTGCCTGTGTCGTCTACTACATCGACCACTGCGTGGACTATTTATTCCCGGTGAATATAGTTTCAATTATTTTAACATTTACACAAACATCATCACAAACACTTTAAAAGAAAGAGTAATGAGAATACTTATAATTTTACTTATTGGCGGCGTGGAGTCGTTTATAACTGATAAAAGATGCCATGTGGCACTCAAAGGACACAGCATCGACCTTCCCAAACTCCCCTATAGCCTTCTACGTGGATCTATCTCACCTGATTCCCTACCTATACTACACACCACGTTATAACTGTATTCATATGAAAATTATGAGCAGTGTCTACGTGTACACTTAAAACACAACATACTTACTTATTTTATAATTATAATATTTACCTGTTGTCGCGTGGAGCGAGCAGTGTCAATATAAATTATTATTATCTGTTGTCGCGTGGAGCGAGCAGTGTACATATGAATCATTAGCTGTTGTCGCGTGTAGCAAGCAGTGTCAATATGAACTTATAATTATTCTCTTTCTCAACATTCATAGCAAGTTTGTGTTGTCACACGTCTTATAGTTCAGCCTTGTCACGTTCAGCCAAGATAACTAAACATTTTAATTTTAGATACTAAAGTTCAGCCTTGTTTAAGGTAACTAACTATTCGAAAAACACAAGTTTCTAGATTCAAACAAAGCCTAGGTTAATTGTGAAAGTACCTAGCTTCAGAATTTTTTTTTTTATTTACAGAAAAGAACTGGAGGCGCTGCAGAGCACGCACCGCACGTCAGTATGGCCGTGTCGCCGGGGAAGCTTGGCTCACTGAGGGCTCTATGGCCTCAGACCTAATAGTTGTCATGTTTGCTCTGTGGTTATTTCGAATCGACTTGTTATCTAGTGGTCTGATCATTTTGCAGTCAAAATACTATTCCGTTTTGATTTAATTAATAATTAGTCTCTCAAGTAATGATGATAGGTGACAGCAGTAGAAAAGAAACTCTTTAGGTTCTGTGTTGAGATTTTGCTGTCGTAATGGTCAGCAAAATCTACGTTAATTAATTTAATAAATTTAGAATCAAGTTTTCATGTAATTAGGTTTTGATTATTTACTCTTGAAGTAATTAAGATTGTAAAACGTTACCACCATAACGAACGTGGCGGCGATCGACCAATAGGAGATCACGTAACCCTCATCCAATGGCATCGCGTCCCAAATGGCGCGTACGCGTGTATCGTCACTGTGTATTCACTCTAGTGAGGCATCCTGCCTCCGTCTGTCTCCGTAGTCTGCTGATTTAGTAATTCAGTTCTAATCGCGTTTTTAAGATGGAATAATCGTCTTCTACTTGTTAAGTATAGTGAAATAGTGAAGTGTTAAGTAGTGTTATTAAGAAAAGGAAAGTGATTAGTGACTTGGGCTATTAATTGGTTCAATTCTTTGTTGAGCAGCTTGAGGCGTCATGCTGCTTGTCGCGTTAGTGATTTTGTTCGATAATGTTTCGTGATGAAGTAATTATTGATCTTAAATTGTTTACTGTGGGCATGGAGAGCATGTCGGGCAGGGTTGGTGAGTGTTTACTAGTATTAAAAGGCGCCTTTAAACCACACCCAATGGTCACAAGTCCTGGGACTTGCTCGATGTACTTCCTCTACCACAACTACCAGGGTAAAATAGTAAAATTAAGAGTAGTATTGTGTAAGCGATTAGTGAGGTTAAGCATAGCATACCTATTGTAATTGGCAGAGCCGATGACCAAGGTTAGGTCAGCGGTTCTGTCCATATTTTTATTAATGGCTCTACGATTTTTACGACATATACTATAACCTGCCAAGGAGTATGAAGAATAATTGTACCAAGTTTCGTTAAAATCCGGCGAGTAGTTTTTGTTTCCATAACGAACAGACCGACAGGCAGACAAAATGCTACTGATTGCATTTTTGGCATCAGTACCGATTACTAATCCTGATACTTATTTTGGAAATATATTTCATGTTCAGAAATTGACCTCTACAGATTTATTATAAGGATAGTTTAGTACCTATATTATATACTAGCTGAAGCCGCGCGGTTTCACCCGCGTGGTTCCCGTTCCCGTAGGAATACGGGGATAATATATAGCCTATAGCGTTCCTCGATAAATGGGCTATCTAACACTAAAAAAAAAATTTCAAATCGGACCATTTCTTCCTGAGATTAGCGCGTTCAATCAAACAAAGAAACTCTTCAGCTTTATAATATTACTATAGATTTAATCGGTAGGATTTATATTTATTACCTACCTACCGCATTGCAATTAGCATCATTGCACGCGTCTAAGTTACGAGATCGTGTTCAATCAAAGTATATAATTATTATTATTATCTGCTATAAGTGGCTTATGTACTTACTTGCTGTATTTTATTTCATCGTACCATTCCGGTATAGTTATATCAAGGTCTTCGGGCTTTTTGGTATCTGAAGGCTGCTTAAATGCTTCATCAGAGAACAGGCCCTCAATGTACTCGTCAACTGAAAACGAAATAGGTATTGTATCAAATACTAAATCACCTGTAAACTGCGTAGTACATAAATGCCTTATGAATTATGATAGTAGAGACAAATCGGATCATTGGAAAAATACTTGGACTATTGCAAAGCCCGCTCAGTGGGCCCAGAAATCTGTAATTAGGCATAAGTGACTATTACTTAAATAAAATTAGTACAAGAAATCTGTAATTACTAATAAGTGAGTATTATGGCCCTCTTAAAAAGGCTCGCGACCGTTAGCGGGAGTCGATATTTATGCGTACTTTGAATGCATGTAAAGTCATAACTATTTGGTATTTTTAAATAAAACAAAAACTAGTGTATCTGTATATATAAAAGCTCTAATGCAACGAATTTACGTACCTAATAACATTATTCATTATCAATAAAAAATACTCCATCTTATTTCTTTAGTATAGTTTTTGTAAACACTTTTTAAAATATATACATAATTATATGTTTACTAAATGAAAACATAAATGCCGGTTTTACAGGCTGGCTTGTCCGAACTTTGATTTGATTGTAGCCTGGCGATCCTAGTACGTCATCTTCACAATATTTATGCAACCAATTTACAGCTTATTTTATAGACAAGTCAGAAACAGATAGGTACTAATTAAATTTTCTTTATTTATATATTAGAAACGACCTTCACTTATCTATTTAATGGATGAACAGTGTTTTATATCAGAACTAGCTGACGCCGCGCGGTTTTACCCGCGTGGTTCCTGTTCCCGTAGGAATATGAGGATAATATATAGCCTATAGCCTTCGTCGATAAATGTGCTATCTAACAACGAAAGAATTTTTCAAATCGGACCAGTAGTTCCTGAGATTAGCGCGTTCAGTCAAACAAACAAACAAACAAACTCTTCAGCTTTATAATATTTATATCAGAATTAGGATGTTGAAAACACCCAGCAAGTGAGGCCGTATTCATTCGTAACATTAAAAACAAATTAGGTAGGTACGTGACAATTTTTATGGGGCCCCATCCAACGCGCCGCGGGTCTCAGATGGTATTTAAAACGTATAGTGTACCCAAAGAGTATCTATATATTATAAAGTTTGTTTGTTTAGTCGAACGCGCTAATCTCAGGAACTACCGGTCCGATTTGAAAAATTCTTTCAGTGTTAGCTATTTATCGAGGAAGGCTATAGGCTATATATTATCCGCGTATTCCTACGGGAACGGAAACCACGCGGGTGAAACCGCATGGCGTCAGCTAGTAGTATTATACTCTTTGGGTGCACGACTAAGGCCGGCCGCACACTCGTTTTTCGAATCCGTTTTCCGTGTTCGGAAAACCGAATGTATGAAATACCTATATGTATATAAAATACATTAAATGACTCATACGTACGTTTTTTCCGAATGGGACAAATTCCGCGAGTACGTAACGAATGTTAGCCCTTGCGGCAATATACATTCCGAATGAAAAAAAACGTAGTTTGCGGTAGTCTCACGGAATTCCAAATCGATATTACGCATTAGGAAAACGCATACGGAAAACGAGTATATGCGGCCGGCCATAGACACAGGCTAATATTTTAAAAATGCACTTGTTAACTATAACTGGGACCCAAAAATTAAACTTTTTTTGTCGATTTTTTTTTTATTCTTTACAAGTTAGCCCTTGACTACAATCTCACCTGATAGTAAGTGACAATGCAATCTAAGATGGAAGCGGACTAACTTGATAGGAGGAGGATGAAAGTCAACCCCTTTCGGTTTCTACACGACATCGTACCGGAACGCTAAATCGTTTGGCGGTACGACTTTGTCGGTAGGGTGGTAACTAACCACGGCTAAAGCCTCCCACCAGCCAGACCTGGACCAAATAAGAAAACCTTAATCGGCCCAGCTGGGAATCGAACCCAGGACCTCCGTCTTGTAAATCCACCACGCATACCACTGCGCCACGGAGGCCGTCAAATACAAACACGGACATTAACCTACCTGTATGTATTAAAACCAGTTTCTACTTCTAGGTAAATTGCGAAGACGTGAGTCGTGAACTTAGGAGAAAGTTCTATACAAAGTTTATGTTATATTTATTTATATTTTAACCAGTGCACAGTAAAACCAACTGTGGTTTGTGTTGCACTATGGTTAGGCTTAACTTAAATATGTTTTTTGAAGAATATTAACTAAATAAAAATAAATAATATCGCGATGGTTCAGTTGATGTTGGCGAGTAAAAGAATGTTAATAATTAAGTAAGTATATTTGGTAATTAATAAAGGTAACGTAATAGGTAATTAGGTAAGTATATTTGGGAACTAGCGGACGCCCGCGACTTTGTACGCGTTGAAATCTATGTAAACATAGAAGAAGATGTAAACATAATAGAAGGGGGTGAAATAGGTGTTGACTCATTTCGCCCCCTTCTATTTATATTTTCGCATGTATTATATTATAATAAATAGTCCAATAATCATTTTACAAGACTATAACTCAAAATACGATTTATATTTTTATAAAAAATCAACTCTTTAGGAGTAGAAATTTGAAAATTTTTGAATGACAATAATTATTTTTAATATTTTTCATTTTTCACAAATGTAACTTGAAAGCTAAAGGACTTATCATATAGACTTTTAACCCTGGTTTACCCCTTCTGATTTCAATTATGCAACAAAAAGTATGTCAAAACTTCTTCGTATGTCAAATCGTGCCATGTTTAATTTGAATTCATTTAGTAGTTCCAACGTGATGACCGGTCAAAATAAAATACGGACAGACAGGCAGACAAAAAATAAAAAAAAAATGGCTTTATTATCGATTATACATAATAATGTCCTAATAGTAAAATTTTCAAAATATCTCCAATATGCAGAATTTGACCTGGATTTATTATAAATATAGATGGATAACATTTTTATATGGCGTAGATAATGCACAATCTCATCACGTATCGAGAGGGTTCCGTACAATAAACTTATACTAGTAATTTTAAAATGTAATAATTATTAGAGGTACATTCAAATTCAGTAAGGGTGCCGTATTTTTATTTTTACTTAAGCTTGGAATTTAAAAAAGGAGAGCAGACAATAGAGTATAATAAAAAATGTATAAAATAAATAATATAATTTCATTTAAGAACACAAACAAAGCGATAAAGTAAAATAAAAAGCAAAGTGGCAAGTAGCGAAAGTATGTAACAGTTTCGAGAGCATTGGACTGCAGTATATGTAGGTACGTGTCTATTTTGTTTTGCTAATTCGACATAAATACGTCGATATAGACAATTTACATGTGCAAGTAATGCATAGACCAAACTCACCGGTTAAATCCATTTCTATGGCACTTTTTCAAAACAATAACCATAAATATAGAGCAGAAAACGTTTTAATAAAGTAAAATTGTAGAGTCTTTGACCGAAAACCGGTATTCTAATTCACAATTCACTAGCACGGTACGTCGTAGTCCGCCGGATGGCACAGATAACTGAATAATGTATTTTTATGAAGTAGGAAATAGGGATAGCGTCTTGTCACGTCTTGTTGACGTTATTAACTGTGAGTTTGACGCATGACCATGACTACTCGTATAGAATATAATGTTCATAGGGCTCGTCAGTTCGTCACTGACACAGACCACAAATGAAGGTCACTGAGCCAGTTACCGCTCGCTCAGTGTGGCCATTTGTGGCAGTTTCCTGGTTTTTCGGCAGGATTGCGATGTAGGAAATCATTTACTAATTTATTTGCTGTATCTCAATAATAATATGTCGAAATTCCCTGTACGTACTTCTCGTGTTCTATTTATAATATCTCTTTACTAATAAGTAAAACCAGTAATATTACATAATATTGGATAAATTAAAGTTGAAGCACGAACAACTTTTGTAATGTTACATATTTAAAATATTTAGGTAAATATTGCCAATTTTATAAAGTGATTGATGTTTGTATTAAAATAGTAGATTGTTATAAAAAGACTCATTATATACGAGTTTATAATGAGTTACAGTTTAGTTACACAATAATTCTTTTCAATACAATTTTCGATACGATACAATCACAAAAATATTCAATGTTAAAATTCTTTTTGCAGACGCAGCGCAACTCAATAAAAATTAAATGAAAAAAAAATTACGCATTAAATAGACAAGAACGTATCATTTTTATTTACGAATTCGTTATAAAGAGGTCATTATTTTAGCATGATAAAACTATTTATGAATTAAACCTTTTTCGTTTTATAGTAGGCTAGGATCGTAGCTCATTAGACCCACCCGGGACCCAACCTGCACCCGTTAAATTGAAAAAAAAAACACACACAAAACACGATTCAGGTTTTTTAACTATTTGTGATACACGTTAATTAAGACATTGGTGAACTTGGCGATTGTGCTTGCGTTGCATTCGAACCAATTAGTGAAATTATGAAACCCAAACGAAGCTACAGTCAGAATATTAAGAATGCTCAAGCCTAATTTAAATAAATTATTCTCTGTAGGAATAAAAATATAATAGGTACATTTTTTTAATCTACTATTTAAGTATTTGGCAATATTTTGGAATTTTTACTCCAGTATGTGGCAGGGTTTGGTAGGCTTTATAACAAATTGTAGTAGAATCGTTAAATTGAAGATGGTCACACTGCGCTCGCTCCCGGCTTCACAGTTCGCTGTTGCCATAACCACAGACTAAAACATCTGTCTCAAACGTAGACGGAGTATACCACTGATTTCCTTGTCGACGTAAAGCTTCGTACTCTAAAATAATAAAGAACTAATTTATAGTAGGTAGTCCGGTTATTTTAGACATTCGAAGTTACATAAATTCCCATACAAGGTGTAAATCAGTAAGATTGTTTAAAATATGATTAAAAATAAAATTTAAAAGTTCCCCATATTTCCCCTATAAGGAAAACTAAAGGTCAAAGGTCAAAAACATTTTTTTTTCGCGATTTTCAGGATTTCTTCCTTAATGATAAATATACCAAAGATAAGATTGTATACCATAAAATTATCTACAAAAAATGCGTAATTTATTTATTACCTACGAGCCTCCGTTTTTGAGATACAACGATTCAAAAAGTTGTAAAAGCTGTAATGGTTTTTTTTTAAATAAAATACCTTTTGTAAATTAACACAGTCTTAAATATTGTCAGAGATATATTAAGTGTAGTAAAAAAAATCTTTTCTATAAACATCCTGAAAGAAACATGATTGTATTTAAATACAATACCATTCTGTTGAGATCATTAAGAAATCAAAAAGAGGTCTAAAAAGAACGAAACAAGAAAATATTTCAGATCGAATTACAGAAATGCATAGGCTCAAAAGCCTCTCTTACTCGCTGTTCCTCTTGTGTCTTTCCTTGGCACGAAATATACACCATGGATAGATCAATTCATCACTTAGTGCTTTCATGCACTGACTTCCATGCATTGGCTTTTAATGGAGTAAAATAATAGGTACATAAAGTAAGCGTTAACTCCGATTTTGATGATTTTCTTTTTAAAAGTTATGTTTTTTATGTTATTTAAAATCAGAAATGTTTTGGCGCGGGGACGAAATTATTTATTGTTAAAATATATCTATGCTATTTATATAAAAAATAATTTAAAAATACTACCCACTTCAAAAATACAAACGTATGCAGAAAACTAATAAGCAAAAGAAAATATTGTAATATTTTCTATCTATTGATCACTTTCAAGGCGGTCCTAATGGTCTAATTAATGGGCAATCAGTCATCTACCTAATAAAATAAATAAATACCTCATCTCAAGAGTTGATTGGGTAGATCTCCGGCCAGTTTTGTATAATGGTACCACTATTCCTTTTTGTGACACAGTTAAAGATCTTGGGGTTCATCTTGATAACCAGTTGTCGTGGTGCGTGCATGTCAAAGAGTTGAGTAAAAAGATGTTTGCTACTTTTGGCTCACTGAGACGTTTAAGATCATTTTTACCAATTCCTACTAAAGTTATGTTAGCACATTCTCTTCTTCTTTCGGTTTTAGATTATGCGGACGCGAGCTATCTAAATATAACTGAGGACCAACTCAATAAACTTGAGCGACTTCAAAATCTTGCTATTCGGTTCATATTTAGCCTACGCAAATATGACCATATTTCTGAATTCCGTCAGAAGCTCAAGTGGCTCCCTATTCGTCGTCGCCGGGATCTGCATGTACTTTCACTTTTGTACTGTGTGTTGTTTAATCCAAAATCTCCTGTGTATCTGAAGGAGAAATTTACGTTTCAGGGAGTGCAGTCTGAACTGAGACAGTGTCGATTACTAACTCTATGTTTACCCGTGCATAAGACGAAATTTTATAAACATTCTTTCGTTGTGCAAGCCGTTAAGTTATGGAATGCTCTCCCTTTAAACATACGGCAATCAAAGACACTGGTCATTTTTAAAAATGCCGTAAAGACTCATTATCTGGTGCAGTAAAGACGATCTGTATATATTATTTCTTTTCAATATAAGGTATTTATTAGTATATTTTGATATGTATTTTATTCATTATTGTAGGTATTTGTGTAATATTGTTTATGTATTAGGATGTAAATTATTTGTATGTATGTGTATTACTAATACTATGGTTATTTTTGTTTTACGCCACCTGCTGATGTCCTTAAGTTTTCCTAAACCGAAGGTTGCCTGGAAGAAATCGCTACTTAGCGATAAGGCCGCCTTTTGTATGCTGATCTCTTCTTAATTTGTTTTTTATTTCACTTGTTTTTGTCTTTGTGGTGTGCAAATAAAGTATATTTATCTTTATCTTTATCTACCGTTTTCCTAGCTTTAGGTTTTGAATTGTTTTTTCATATTTATATGAAACTATCTTCGGACTGTACCCTTTATAACAAAAAAAGAATTATCAAAATCGGACTACTCAATAAAAAGTTACACTTGGTTTTATACTAAAATTAATGGACTAAACAATCAATCGTCCACTGTTTTTCGTAATGTAAAACTGAGCATAACTTTTTAGTGAGTTGTCCGATTTTGATAATTCTTTTTTTTTTATAAAGGGTACATTCCGTACATGGTCCTATATACATTAAAAACAATTTAAGTTCTTAGCGTAAGAAAACAAGGTATGATTGATTGTTTACCCATTAATTTTAGTGTTAAACCAAGCATAGCTTTTTATTAAGTTGTCCGATTTTAATAACTCTGTTTTAAATAGAAAAAGTATCATCCTAATATAAATTTGGAAAAACAATTTCAACCCTAAGGATAGGAAGATAATAATATCCATTAATTGTAATGTAAAACTATGTGCAACTTTTTCTGAGTGGACCGATTTTGATAATTCTTTATTTTTTGTAAACGGTAAATAATCCACCCCACGCCCACTTTAATATGACGCGAATATATTAATGCGGGCGGAGAATTGTGCCTCTGAGATATCATGTCAAAACTTCCAATAATAATAAAGAAATCCTTAAAAAACAGTTAACAATAATATGGTAGTTGACTCATATCAAATTTTATATAAACAGTAATTTAATTTTAAAGGATTTCCAATTTTTTATAAAACTTAATTTAAAAATCATTTATTTTTTTACATTTTTCAAACATCAAAAACAGTGTCGTCCATTTTGTGACGTCACAATGTTACTTGATGTACTAAACGTCAAACTAATTGTTAACTATATTTTTGTCAATCGCTTCGTTTGTATGGGATGTGTTATAGTGACGTCATGGTACGGGTGAAATATCATGGCCGACAGGCGTTTTGGCTCGTATTGTCTTTTTGTCTAAAAACATATTTAAAATAAAATTTTCATGTAATCACGTTTCAAAAAAAAATATGAAAAAAAAGTTTTCAATCTAGTAGAACGAGAATGAACTATTTAAGACCATTAAAAAAAAGTGTCAACTAGCCTATAATAAGGATTGCCTCGCAGGCGATCTAATACTCTGTAACTCGCCAAGGATAGGAGTAAGCGAGAGGCGCAAACTTATAACTAGCCAGGGGCGTAGCTACCGCCGTATCAGCCGTATCAATGATACGGGGCCCGCGGACTACAGGGGCCCCTTACGTGTGAAAGCAAAAATTTGTAAAATGTAGGTAATCCACAATCTCTTTTTTTCCCTGGTAAAGCGTGTGCCCAAAAGATGGAAATATCATTCACAGGTTATGTCACTAAGATATTTCAATTAAGCAAGCATTTTTGTGTCTTTTGTGAGAAATCTTGACCCTTCATTTGAGCCCCCAACTAATTTTGACACAGATCGTGAGTGCCTTCTAAGGCTTCTACGCTACTGTAACCATCCGTACAGACTACTTTAGTGTTTTAGTCGAGTACGACAATTTTTGGGCGGCAAAGCGTCGCAGGGGGTGCTGAGTTGAGCGCAAGTCACAACCGTCGCGCGATTAAAAAAAAATAATAATGATTTTTTTTTAAACTTTAACTTTAAACTTTAAATTAAAACGCGGCCTCCTAGACGGTAATTAGTATTCTAGACTTAAATAATAAATATGTATTTGGGATATAGCCTTGTAAAATTAAGCATGAGCTATGAAATAAGTGAACAAAGGATATTATGCAAAATTTAAAACTAACCTTTGATCTTTCAGAATAAAATCAAGATTATTCGTAATACCTATACAGGATGTCTCATAAATACGAGTAGATAAAACTGAAGAAACCATTTTTTATTTTTATTATCAATCACTTGCTGCTCCAGCAGTAAGTATTTCTGACGCCATTTCCAAGTTGAATTTAGACTTACAACGGATTTATACATGGAGTCATTCTTATGGATTATGTGTTAATCCACTTAAGTCAAAAGTGATGGTGATTGGCAGCCGTATACAGTTGGCTAAAGTAAGCATAAACTCCTTGCCACCTGTTCGTTTTAATAATACAGATTTAGAATTTAGCACTTGTGTCAAAAACCTTGGTCTATTTATTGATGAAACACTGTCTTGGTCATCTCAAGTGGGAGAGGTAAGTCGTAAAATTTTTGCTTCGGTTAGGTAGGTTAAATAGATTTAAAAATTTCCTTCCAATTAAAACCAAAATATCCTTAGCTCAGTCTCTTCTTCTTCCGTTATTGGATTATGCCGATTCTTGTTACCCAGACCTAACTGATGCACAGCTCGACAAACTCGAACGCCTTCAAAATTTATGCATTCGCTATATATATGGTTTGCGTAAATTTGATCACATTTCCGAGTATCGTGCTCGTCTTAAATGGTTACCAATACGATTTCGCCGTCAGTTCCATCTTCTTTGCCTCTTGTTTTCTATCCTTTATAACCCTCTGTCACCTTCCTACTTGAAAGATCGTTTCCGCTTTACATCGGAAATTGATCTTCTCAATCTACGTTCTCGAAGTGATAACCGTTTGGTCCTACCTTGTTCTAAGACAAAGTTTTTTAGCAAGTCTTTTACTTCTGAGGCTGTCAAAATGTGGAATAATTTGCCGTCTTTTGTCCGTGCCAGTAATTCACTTGCCATTTTTAAGTTTCGTTTGAAACGACATTATTTGTCGTTGAATTAAAATTTCATTTTTCGAGGTATTTATTTTATTGTTATTTATTATTTATGTAGTATATATATATATATTTGTATTAGTTGTAATATATTATGTAATACATATGTAAATTTTAATATTATATTATAGGGGTTGCCTGGTAGAGATTTTGTGTGCAATAAAGTATTTCTTCTTCTTCACTTTTTGTATTGCTGTACCAGAGTTGTGACTTATTTGAAACGTCTTCGTCTGCGTGGAAATCAATGTAAACTTTCGACCCTTATCCAGGCAGTTTTGCATGCGGCCCTAGACCGCCAATATTCACATATACTAGAGCCCCAGTCGGTATCAAACCACAAATTACCAAAATAGGGTTGTCAATTTGAAAAATATAGAACATTGTAATATTTAATATTTTTAGTTATACAATGAAAAATGCTTGTATACTGTTATCTGGAACTTAACTCAACCGTCCAATATGTAATATGAAAAAAATATCGCCTGAATTAAAAGTTATTATTTTATTTTTATGACTACGAGTACTTTGACAACCATAACTCAATGAGCGGACATTTCTTATTAATTTCGTAAGTAAGTAACATTTGGTCCGATTTTCATCAATAGTCAAACTAAAGATTTTTGTAGATTTGAAATATTACTTGCACCTAAGTATTCTGTGATGTAAGTAAATTAACCATGGTACTACTGCTATGATTTACCTTATTATAGAAACGTAAACATTTGTAAATTAATTACACACACACACACACACACACACACACACCCAAATGAAAAAGGTACATAGTTTATTACTAAGAATTACAGAATTTAACCTATTACAGTTTTATTATGAGTATAGAAAGCATATATACAATTTAATAAATATTATATACGTTCGCGTAGATATTAGGGTTTTTATTTTTAGTCACCTGCGTCTTATTAGACATTTGGAATCAAGGTTCAAGGCCTTATTACACGTTAAAGTTAAACCTAATCTACATTTGAATAAATGATTCAATAAGAATTTACATATTTATATAAAATATAATTATAATGAGACTTTGTATAAGTATTGCAGCGCTCACCCAAATCTTTAGTGTCAATCAATTCTCAGGATAAATCAGTTCAGCTAGCTAAAAGTTTAATTGACAGGTAAAATTATTTTAATTTTATAATTTTTAGTGGTGGTGATACTAGGGTTGCCAACCGTACTATAACATATAGGATTGTACTATATTTTGGATCTGCGTACTATTTATTGTTCAATAGGTCGCAAAATTACTATATTTTCAACACTGTTATCTAACAAACAAATTTTTCATTTAACTTTAATTTCAACAGACGCAATAGCGTCTAGCCTAGCCTATCCGAAATTGTCTATCTTACTGAGTTCCACACATTAAACAGACAAATTAAAAAAAAGCATATGGTTTTCAAAAATTTAATAATTTTATGTAAAAATGTATAATATGACACTCTTATTAAAGACCAAAATTATATTTGAAAAATGCAAAAAGAGTAAAAAGATAAATACCTACTATATTTTACTTAAGTGTACTATATTTTTTGTAGCTAAATCTGAAAATACAATTTTTTCTGAAAAAATATTGGCAGCCCTAGGTGGTCGCACATATAGGCCGAAAATAAGTGGCGTAAGCCAATTTAGAAAATTTAAATTTTAATCTTTGTTATTCAAGATTTTTTTTCGTTATTTGCACCGTCTACGACCTATTTTTTCAATCGTCAGAATGAAGATTTTTTGAGGACATTTTATACAATGAATATGTCGGTACCTACCTACACAATAGGTAAACATCAGTTTTTATTGTTACACGATTTTTCTTATTTTATTAGGTACGTGTATTTTTATCTAAAAATGTCTAAAGACCTGGGCCCGGACCACCTGGCCCACCCGCTATATACGCCTATGCTAGTAGTGAGTCCTTCAAATAGGCTGATAATGATGACTGTATTAATTTTTTAGTATTACACATTAAAGCAAAAGATATGACGCCGACGCCTAATGCATTTCCTCAAGAAATGATGAGAAGGAAAGAAGAAAGAAGTGGTGAAAGAAGTCCTGCAGCCGATTTACCGGGCGATAGAATTGTTATATCTGGCATGTCAGGGCTCTATCCGGAGTGCCACAGCGTTAAAGACTTATCAGATATTCTGTATAACAAGGTAATTATTATCGTTAATATTTATTAAGTATTACATTCATTAATATAATATAATAACCAGCTGGCCAATACGTTATCTTGATAGCTGCCTAATATAAGTAATTAACATCAAACCAATAACAACCTCATTTTTCGTATTCCGTAAAGTTAATTGGTAAGAACAATCACAATGTCAACTATGAAATGTCATCTACCTACTTCAGGATATCCACGAATTATCAGTAGCCACGGGATGATATTTTTACCTTTAATCTCAGATTGATCAGTTAGCATTAAATAAATAGTGAATAAGATATCACGTGACTTGAAAATTATTAACAATAACTACCTAGTTGGTAAATAATTTCGTATATGTAGACTAACATACGCCAAAGTTAGAGAATTGGTCTGCTGTTTAGTTATACATAATAAAAGAATTTATTTTGACTAGAGATTTAATAAAGAACGGAAAACTGTGACTATTTTCAGCTTTTTTTGTCGTATAACGAAAAAGTAAGTAAAATTTCTCTATAACTTGCAAGATCTTGCCCTCTCTAGAACTTGTTCCATATTAGAACGGGTATTTTAAGCTGCTTTAATAGGATCTTACCAAATTTGGCTAGGCAGGGAGAACAACACGAGCAGAGAAGGGTTTTTAATCGATTGTCAAGGAATTTCTTAACCCTACGTCCATTGGTCGTAAGTCCATCCTGATACATACTCACATTCATCTTGAGAAAATGATCTCTGAGATTGCACATCTCACGATTATGGAGATTCTTGGCGTTCAAAAAGCCACGTCCTCCACACTTGTGTAGGATGTACAACCTCAATTCAGATGAACGGGGGTGATGCATCCGGTATGACGTCAGCAGTTTGCCGACTTTACAGTCTTGTTCGGTTTGAGTCCACTTTAGAATGCCAAAAGTGTCGCCTCCACGGAGTGATTTGAGAATGACAGTTTCTGAAATAACTATATTCTCGGAGCTCATTATCCTGCCTCGCTCTACATTGATAACCGCACACTTGTCTATACCAAATTCCATCTCTATGTCATTGCTAAAGGTTTGAGTAATCTTCAGCAATGACACTAGGTCTGAACGCTTACGCTTTGATGCATACAATTTGAGGCCATCCATGTAAAGCAAGTGAGATATGAGCTCATCACCCCTGCGAAGGCGAAAGCCTAGCCATGAATCTCGCAGTAAAGTACTGAGAGGATTAAGAGCTATCCAAAACCATAAAGGGCTCAAACTATCGCCCTGGAAAATACCTCGCTTAATCCATATCAGTTCAGTCGACTCAGAAGCTCCTGGGTGACGAAGGATCGTCATCCACTGTCTCATACATGACTCAAGAAAAGAGCATAGTGTTGTATCGACCTTGTACATATTATTACGAATAGTTTTATGTGTGTAATGTAACTTTACCTCTTTGTATTATCAGTATAGATTAGTAATGGAGATTGGCAAGAGTTCAATAATAATACGCACAATTTAACTTATAAAATGCAGTATAACCTATTCTAGATAAACCCAATCAACAATGATAAATCGCGCTGGGAGTTTGAGCACCCCGAAGTATCTCAGTACTCCGGCAAAGTGCCCGGGCTTGAACTGTTCGATGCGCAGTTTTTCAAAGTCCACTACCGCCTTAGTCATAACATGGACCCAATGTCTCGCAAGCTAATAGAGCAAGCCTATCAGGCTATATATGATGCCGGTAAGATTGTTTCGGTGTTTAAGTTTTTCAATTCATCATCATAATCATCATATCAGCCGATAGACATCTACAGAAGGACATAGGCCTTTTATAGGGACTTCCAAACATCACGACCCTGAGCCGCCTGCATCCAGCGAATCCGAAGGTGGGGGATCGACTAACACTGCGCTTTCTAGTGCGAGGTCGCCATTCCAGCAACCAGGGACCTCTACGTCCATCGGCTCTTCGAACTATGTGCCCTGCCCATTGCCACTTCAGCTTTGCGACTCGTTGAGCTACGAGTATGTCGGTGACTTATGCGGATCTCCTCATTTCTGATTCCATCATGCAGAGATACTCTGATAGCTCGTTCCATCGCCCGCTGTGTGACTCTGAGCCTTCTTATGAGGCCCATAGTTAGCGACCAAGTCAATTATTTTCATTTATATTTATAGATTTACGATAAAACCTTTGAGGGATAAATAATATTTATATGATCTTACTCCAAACTTCAAAATATTGCTTTTAGAATGTCGATATCCAGATAGAAAGGATCTATTTTCCAAAAATTAGGTAATAACTTACATAAAGCCATGCTAACGAGCACTGATAAATTATTATAATTAAGTACTTATTTCTTAACTAGCAGACCCAGTCAAGCTTCGCTTTGACAGTTACGAAAGCAACCAAGCACAAGAAAGCTATCGGCGACAAACAAATAATCATTATCTAAGAAGAGTTATTATGATTAGCACAATAACAACTTATATAAAGTTTCTATTTAATCAGGTGTTTGTATCGAAGACGTTTTTGGAAAAAAAGTCGGTGTCTTTATCGGAAGTAGTATATTAGAGACGGAAAAACTTGGCTTTTATCACGCAAATGATAAAACTGGTACCAGTATTCCAGGGTACGTATACGATTTACAAAAAAATGTGCGGTCGGTTAAGCATCGTCAGGGACGAAGTTCTTTTTTAAAATTATACATAATTTCTTAAAGTTATTAAAAATGATAACAATAACAAAATAAAACCGGCCAAGTGCGTCTCATACTCGCGCACGGAGCTACATGAAAATCGACCTAGTTCTCTACAAAATAACGGTGACATTTCCTTAAGCGTGGTCTTAAAAAATCTATTGAGTGCGGTTGATCACAAAGTTTGTACATGTTACCGTTAATTTGTAAAATTTATAATCTTACTCGAAATAATGTAATCTGTCGATATATTGTGAACTGAACATACTGTTTACAATTTAACCAATCAGGGGCAAGTTCGGACAGTTGACGTTTTAAGATTGCAATTTAACGGTTTCACTTCGATAGATTACAATATACCGAAAAATAACACGTTAAATTGTAATCAGCATGTTCAGTTCACAATATATTGACAGATTACAATATCGCGAGTAAGATTATAGGATTCTGGGCTACCGATATAGAATTCTATTATAATGGACTTCATGTCGAGGGTCAGGCCCACCCTAGGAAATAATTCTAGATACGTCAATGACAGAGATACCTAATATTAACAGGTGCAGTAGGTCAATGTTTGCGAACCGCATCTCTTATTGGTTGAACGCCAAGGGCCCTTCTTTGGGTATTGACGCGGGCACGTGCAGTTCTACTCAGGCGTTGGAGCAAGCTTACTTGGCCATCAAAAGCGGTCAGTGTGAGGCTGCCATCGTCGGAGGGGGATTTCTTTGTATGCATCCTCACACGAGTATGCATTTTGGGAGGTAAGAAAAATCCATTTTGTATTTATTTCCATTCACATATTTATTTACTGAATTACATTCATTCGTCAATAGAGAAATAATTTTTCAGAGAATATCATGTCAAAGATAATATAGATTTCGTTGATTTGTTTAGAGTTTATATGTTATTAAGTCGTAACGAAAACGTTTAAAAATTCCAATACTGCAGGTCACACATGTTATTTACTTACTAGCTGAATCGGCAAACTTTGTTCTGCCTTATCGCTATTAAGACTATTTCTTAATAGGTGTCCCATAATTAATGGTTAAAATGGAAATAGTAGATGCACCACAAGTTACCAATAACTGCATTAGTAAGTTTAGGCAAGTAGGAAGATATTGTAATACTTTTTGAAGAAAAAAATTGGAATGTGCACACTTAAAGAATTTTTTCTTGTATTGAAAAATTAGAACTTCTGATACATGTTTACCAGCAACGTTTATTTAGATTTTAAAATTAGTTTATATGAGTTTTACAACGTATATAATAATTTATTTATTATTTTATATAATTTATTCTTTGTATATCATATATTATGTTATTACTATATATTCAAGATTGCATTTAACTATTATTTCCTATTTAAGTATACAATATATGTTTATTTTTTTAAAATACAACAGTATTAAAAATTTAAAAATTGGTTTCCTTAATGCTGGATCTCTTGGTTCAAGGCATGACGAGTTCTTGGTTGCTATGGATCGCTTTAGGGTAGATATCATGGCAATCAATGAAACCTGGTTGCGAGCTGGTGAGGAAGGTCGTGCCCCAACCGTTCCTGGGTATAGTTCATATTCCGCGTCCAGACACTGTTCGTGGCGGTCGTGGGGGAGGCGTTGCTTTCTATATTAAGCGAGGCCTCAGAACCAGAACATGTTCGTTTCCCCGACATGAAACAGTGGAACAAATGTGGATAAGCCTTAGTGTGAACTGTCATAAAATTGCTTTAGGTACGGCTTATCGACCTCCATGGCTAAATACTGACCTGTTCTTGGATGTTCTGACCGACACTATGCATTCATTGTCTAACTACGATCATGTGATATTGCTGGGAGATTTCAACATTAATTTATTAAATAAAAACGACTCTAAAACAATTAAATTAAACACTTTTTTCAACTATTTACAACTAACTCAACTAATATCCACTCCAACACATTTTACAGAAACAAGCGAGTCTTTAATTGACATCATATCGACAAATCTCCCAGTAAAAAACATCAACGTAGTTCATATACCGTCATTGGGTAAACATGCATTTCTTGAATGTGTTTTTAATATAAAAAGGAGTAAAATCCCTCCTAAATATCTTAAGTCGAGACCGCTTAAAAATGTATGCCAAGATAGTTTTAATAAAGATCTGAGCATTATACCTTGGGATAATATTTCCTCTTTAGACTGTGTTAACCGAATGGTTTCATCATTTAACTGTTATGTGTTGAAGCTATTCGATAAGCACGCTCCTAAGAAGTCATTACTGATTAAAGATCGTTACAGTCCGTGGTTAACGCACAACGTAAAGCTAATGATGACTTTGAGGGACGAAGCACATGCAAAATGGCGTAACAATAAGTCGGAGTTAAATAAAATTTGCTATAAAGAATATAAGCATTTAGTTATCGAATCCATTCACAATGAAAAACGAGCATATTTTTCACATAATGTTAATAGTAAAATTAAATTCCCAAATGTTATGTGGAAAAATTTAAAGACTACAGTACTACCCAACAAAAACATTGCATTACCAGCTCATTTCACCGATCCTGATTCAATAAATGTGCAGTTTCTTAATGTTCCCGGTTTTAACTTTACATCTTTTTCCATGCTTACATATTACGAATTTAATCGTCTATATACTGATACTTTTTCTCTATCCACTATCTCTGACCTAAGTTTATTAAAAATCCTTAAAAACCTTCATTCGAATGCTGAGGGAACTGACCAAATTACTCTTGACATGTTATTTATGATGTTACCACATTGCGTAGACACTATTAAATCCATTATTAATATGTCAATCACTACCTTTGTTTTCCCTAGTGACTGGAAAACTGCTTTAATACGTCCCCTACCTAAAATACCGGACCCCCAAACCCCAAAGGACCTACGACCAATTAGCATTTTATCTTGCTTCTCAAAAGTCTTAGAAAAAGCTGTACATCAGCAAGTTCTAAGATATTTGGAGAAGCAGCAGATCTTGCCGGATTACCAATCAGGTTTTAGGGCTGGTCGTGGGACTGTGACGGCTCTCCTGGACGTTACAGACAACATTCTTAAATCGCAGGACTCAGGTATGTGCACTGTTATGGTGCTCCTCGATTTCTCCAGAGCATTTGACAGTATAAATATCGCACTTCTATTATCTAAGTTATCCTACTATGGGTTTGATGTTAATGCTGTCAAGTGGTTTGACAGCTACCTGAGTAATCGTACGCAGTTTGTAGAATTAGGATACGAAGATGGTAGCAAGCGTCGTTCAGCGTCAACTTCTGTCACCAGAGGCGTTCCACAGGGTTCAGTTTTAGGTCCGCTACTTTTTATAATCTATTGTGCAGATATTATACATGAAATTAGAAACTGCAAGTACCATATATATGCGGATGACTTGCAAATATATTACTCATGTAAGCCGGAGGACATAAACCAAGCTGTGAATAGTATTAACGAAGACCTTGATCGAATTGCAAATTGGTCTGACCGCAACTCTCTTGTCCTTAATCCATCGAAGTCCAAGTTTATGTTATTCGGTACAAATAAACTCTTGCACAAAGTCAACTTGGCTACTGTTAACATACATATTAAAGGCAATACATTGGATCGAGTTTTCAAGGCGCGTAATCTTGGTCTATTGATGGACTCAGATCTTAGGTTTGAAGACCATGTTGCAGAGGTAGTTCGTAATTGTTTCTACCGACTAAAAATCATTTACAAAATACGTAACTACCTCTCCCAAGAGCTGCGTATCCGTCTAGTAGAAGCCTTAGTCCTTTCTAAGCTGAACTATGGAGATATTGTTTATGGCCCGCGACTTCTATGCAGGACTAAACGTCTAATACAGCGTGTGCAAAATGCTTGTACTCGTTTTTGTTTTGATGTTCCCTCAAAAGCACACGTCACTCCATTTTTAAATAATTTTGGGTTACTAAAAATGAGATCCAGACGAAAGTATCATTTGGCAGGCCTACTTTTCGGTGTTTTTAATCAGGGTAAACCACTATACCTTCTAAATAAATTCACTTGGGCGGGTGATGGTGGCGGAACGGAGCGTCGAAGCTGCCGTAATCAATTACGGATACCACCTCACCGTACTGCCGCCTTTAGAGGTTCATTTACCTACTCCGCCACTAAATGTTGGAATAACATTCCCCCTCCATTGAAAAATCTTAAGTCTAAATTCGCATTTAAAAAACTGCTAAAGAGATTTCTACTTGAAAAGCAGATTGAATTCCAACATCATGTGGCGGAGTTTTCTTTCTTATAGGTAAATAACTGTAAATTCTGTATAAGAATTGCATAAATTTGTAAATACCTTTGTATATATGATATAATTTTATTTTTAATATTTTTCTTCTCACGTTGTTATTCTTTAGTATGGTATTTTATTGTCTTTCCCTTTTTATTTTAGTTAATTGTAATGTACTATTTTAAGTTTAAGTTATTATTATTGTTTATTTTAGTTAATAAGGTTGTTGTGTGCTGTGTTTGTGGCGGCATCTGGTCAACGGTTCCAACTGAAAACCAGCGCTGCATGCTCTTTTTATTTAAAGAGTATGTAGCATTATGCTGAGTTGGATCCGTTTACTGGGTTGTGCCACACATCGCAGGATATTGTTATAGAACAAATTGTGTTGTGTGGCATAATTCACTAATAAAGCTTTTTTCTTTCTTCTTCTTTCTTTTCTTTCAACTTTGGAACTACAAAGAGAACTAGATACAAGTTTTATACCAACTTACAAATCAAAATAATCTTCAGTTCCATACATTTATTTACAGGGTTTTTATTGAAATCGGGTCATCTTAATTAAAGAAAAGTAATTATTGCCCTCATAGCTTCTTCTACAAAACAATTAAAACATTATTTATAAAAGTAGTATTATACATACAGTAGGTAGGTATTGGTAATTTATTCGTAATGTTTAACAAAAATCAGACTCTTAAACTCTTAACTACTGCAGCTACTGCATTGAAAAAACTGATTTAAGATGGAAAACATTTTAAAATCTGAAAAAAAAATATAACTTTTCACCCTAGGGATTTATTCAAAACTATTCAAATCAGTTTTAGATAGTTAGGTGTTGCATTTACCATTGGCGTTTTGTTCATTAATTATGGGACACTTTGTATATTATTAATAATCTAGGTACCTATTATATTTTCTCTCAGACTGCAAGGTTATTTTCGTAGAATTTTAAAATGACAGTAACTGTCGAACTCCTTTGCGATTGGTTTAATTTAATTAGAATTCAGTTAAGAACGAATGTAATTCATCATCAACCCATATTTGGCTCACTGCAGAGCTCGAGTCTCCTCTCAGAATGTAATAATATTTTACAAAATCTGATTACTTCTAGGGTCATAAAATTGAATACTGACGATAAGATCAAATCATTTGATACTGAAGCAGCTGGGTGTGCAATGTCTGAGGCTGTCAACGTTCTGTTTCTTCAAAAAGCTAAAGATGCTCTCAGGTATTTCACAAAAACTATTGGCGTTGTTGATTACATCTATTCAAAGTTGAATGGATGTAATCAACAACGCTAAGGCTTACAAGTGTAAGCCTTACTTGAATATTATAAGTTTTCGTTAAGTTATTAAAAAAAAATCTAAGAAGACTAAAAAATATTTTTTTTATTCAGAATTTATGCTGAAGTAGTACATGTAAAATGTATTTACACGTCGTCTCTACAAGATGAAACTAAAGGTCAAAAGTATAGCTTTTATAGAGACCCTGAAGACATGGCCGATTTTTTAAACACTTTCTATCAAGAAATACAAATACCACCACAAGTCGTTGAATATGTCGAAGCTTTTGGTTTAGGTAATGTCGAGTTTTATTTAGTAATATCTGTGTTTGTAAAATGTTATCAATTATGTTACAAATATTTAATGTTATGTCGTTAGTCTAGCGGACGCCCGTGAAATTTAGCTTTTTACGTGAACCATGAATTTTTCCGAGATAAATCTGCTTTTATTATAGGTGAACTAAAGACGGATAAAGCAGAACTTGAAGCTATCGAAAAAGTGTTCTGCAATAACAGAAAGAGTACACTTTTGGTGGGCAGTGTTATGTCAAACATAGGATATACAGAGTCAGCATCGGGGATATCTAATATAACAAAGGTGAACAGATAATATTATATTGTTTACATTCATTTTTAGGTAGACTTTAGTAATATCGCACTATTTTATTATGGATTCGAAGCATCATTATCATCATCATAGCCGATGGACGTTCACTGCAGGATATAGTGTTTGTAGATACTTCCCAACACCATGGTCCAGCGACGCCTGTATCCAGGGACTTTTAAACCATTGTAACAAGTTTTTCTAATATATGCTTATTTAATCAACAGGTACTTTTAGGATATCACAATGGACTACTCGCAGGAAATTTAAACTGTGAGTCGCCGAGAAACGACATATCAGCATTGCGAGATGGTCGAATGCGCATTCTTACTGATCACCAGAGTTTTGGACGATCGTACACCGCTGTTAACGGTCTATCTGTAGGAGGAGTTAACGCACACGTTCTTTTAGATGGTCATTATAAAGCCAAGGTATTATATTATGTAGTTAAACACAGTGTAAACAACAATTTCAATATACCGTTATAATATATATATTTTGTTTATATATGTTTTAGGACCCTACGCGTTACAAGACAAAAATTCCTCATTTAGTTGTCATATCTGGTAGACAGGAATCTTCCGTGGAAAAAATACTTGAAGATTTAAAATCACGTTCTGTAGATCCTGAGGAAATAGCCCTTCTGCACAATATTCATAAAACCCGAATTTCTGGACATTTGGGGAGAGGATACATTGTTCTCGGTGAGACGCTTAGAGATATGTATCTATATGTTATCGTTAAATTATAATCTCATCTCATCTAACTTGAAGTATTTTATTTGACTGACTTATGTGTTTCTTTCCTAACTCTATGGACAACGAACGGTCTGCTGTAAAGCCGACCAATCAGGGGCAAGTTCAGACAGTTGACGTTTTAAGATTGCAATTTAACGGTTTCACTTCGACAGATTATAATATACTGGAAAATAACACGTTAAATTTTAATCAGTATGTTCAGTTCACAATATATCGACAGATTACAATATCGCGAGTGAGATTATAAACTAAAGTAGTTTACAATTCAAGAATATTTAAAATTCAATGGTGAAATAGGGGTTGAAAGTTTCCAAGCGGATGAAGTCGCGGGCTTCCGCTATTTAAAAGATTTTTTTAAAAATTGACGTCCTGTTCCATCCGATTTTAAACATATTATAGATGCCTCGAGCTTTACTTAATTTAGATGTATGTTTTCTAGACACAAATGGAAATGACGAAACTATTTGTCTAAGCGAACGATTGGACGACTTCGACGACGCTAAGCGACCGCTGTGGTTCGTATACAGCGGAATGGGCTCCCAGTGGGCTGGCATGGGAGCAACTCTTATGAGAATTCCAATATTTGCCGCTGCTATTGAAAAGTAAGTTTTCCTGCAATTCACAAAACTTGGAAATCATAACTATCAATCATTTGAGATCAACCTTGTGAAAAATTCCTGATTCTTTAATGTAATATTTTTTTTGGTACGATTTCAAAAAAATAAATCTGGCTAGAGCGATTTATCACCGTCAAAACCCCCCGCATACTAAATTTCTCTTCGTAACTTTAAAAATGATTAAATTTATTACGTAAAGCGCAAAAATTATTTTTATATTTTCAATGCTTAATTTGACTCGGCTATAACTAATCTATAATCTATTTTTCTATTATAACAGGTGTCGCCAGGCCTTGGAACCTAAAGGAGTAAACATCGTTCATATAATTACATCTCCAGACAAAACTATATTTGACAACATTCTAAATTCTTTCGTTGGAATTGCTGCTATTCAAATCGGCCTCACAGATGTATTAAGGGCCTTGGGAATTCTTCCTGACAAAATTATTGGTAATCTTATATTTAAAAATATCTAATGTTGAGGTGTGTCTTAAAATAGATAGATGTTTAACTGCAAACATAATTACAGTGTTAATAATAAATACTTAATTTTAAAAAAGACATTACTTTTTATACGTCTTACAGCTTGAGGCTAAGCCCTACGTCTCGGTGGACAAGGAGTTGTTTGTAAAATTTTTTGAAGAATAAACCATCAATCAACATACTCCTAGGTCGCGTCTCAGGTGTTGTGCCCTCGCGAATGATAGAATTGAATAATTGTTGAATTGCTTCATGTATCGGTTTCTACCCGCCATCAAAAGTTCTGCTGTGATTCCGTCCTTACCTGGCACCTTATTGTTTTTCAGATCGAGAGTCGTACTAATCTCGTATAGATTGTTGTCCAGGCTGCCTTCGGTACAGTGTTGGGTCAACTTGGCTCTAGAATATTAGGACAAATTGTCAACAGGCAGTTGAGTTGTGTATAACTGTCCGTAAAACTTCTCGACCTCACTTTAAAATCTTATAAATAAGACTACCCTATTCGGTCTTTAAACGTGTCAGATGTTTCTGTCCAATACACAGTAATTTATGAAAATTACTGTGTCTCGCAAGTATTTGCGCTCGTTATTGAATTTCGCAAGTCTCTGGAATGCGGCTTATATCAATCGTAAGCATATGGACTGAAAGACTGAAATCTCATTTGTTGTCTCTCTTCCATGAGCTGTGTTTGGTCTAAGAGTTTTGATTATTTTCATACGGTGGGTCTTAAAGAACTTAGACATAACTGTATTGACAGTTTTCATCAGCCAAATACGAAACATATTATAAAAATTTGTCCAAATATACAAAGATTTTTATATTTGCTAATATCCACAGGTCACAGTGTGGGTGAGCTGGGCTGCGCGTACGCAGACGGCTGCTTCACAGCCGAGGAGATGATCCTGTCTGCGTACAGTCGCGGGCTGGTCTCTGTGCAGACTCCCTTCATTCGTGGATCCATGGCTGCTGTGGGGGTTGGCTTTGAACAGGTATACATTCACATTTCAAATAAATATTTCACCAATAATATCTACTTACATAAAACATTGATTATATTATTGTTAATTTACAGATTTCTAAAATGTGTCCACCTGAGATTGAAGTAGCGTGCCACAATAGTCCCAACTCCAGCACAATATCTGGACCCGTTGATATTATGAAAGGATTCTTGGAAAAACTAACTGCAAAAGGAATATTCGCCAAGGAAGTGTCATGCTCCAACATTGCATTCCATTCGAGATATATCGCTGACGCAGGGCCAGGATTGCTGAAATATTTGAGTGAAGTTATTTCGTCACCCAAAGAACGCAGCGAGCGCTGGGTTTCCACTTCGGTTTCACGAGAGAAGTGGAATGATCCGATTGCAAAATATTGTTCAGCAGAATATCACACGAATAACTTACTTGTGAGTAACATTTCATCATCATCATCATCATTAACAGCTGATGGACGTCCGTCCACTACTGGACATTGGCCTCTTGCATGGACATCAAAACCCAACGGTCTCGAGTCACCAGCATCCTGCGGTTTTGTGCAACCCGCTTGATGTCCTCGGTCCACCTAGTCGGTCGACTAACATCCCCGGTCTCCCCCATGACACCCTTTGTCCCGTCGTTTACACAATCGTTGCCAAAGCCGGGAATAAAGGACTACCGGGGATTAGGGACTGTTTTGTTTTTAAACATAAGCTTAATGCCTGAAGAATTACCATGCTGGTTGGCCGGATGGACGGGTTCATCATTTGCAGGGTTGAATTTTTCGCACCAGTGTCGCCGCTTCCCGACACTGGCCTTTTTTATGCTATATAGGCTTGCGCTTGACTACAATTAAGGCTGATGGAAAGCATTAATGCGGTCTATGTTGGGTGCGTTTATTTAGATGATGCCTATTACTTTGGAGGTGTTTAAATTATAAATGTCAGGAAATAAACGCCGGAAGGGCATTCTAAATTCCAAAGACGTTGGGGGTCCCAAGTTGCTGGAATGGCGACCCCACACCGGAAAACATAGTGTTGGTCGACTCCCCACTAGGTGGACCGAGGACATCAAGCGGATTGCAGGGAGCCGCTGGATGCTGGTGGCTCGAGACTGTTGTGCTTGTAAGTCCATGCAGTCCATGCCTATGTTCAGCAGTGGATGCCCATCGGCTGATGATGATGATGATGAATCCTAACTTATAGTCAATTCAGTTTATTGAAGTGCGGATGTGAGTGAGGTATATTTTGTTGCAGAACGCAGTGCTTTTTGAAGAGACATCGCGACTCATACCTGCAAATGCTGTGGTAGTAGAAATTGCTCCACATGGTCTTCTGCAGGCAATTCTCAAGCGTTCCCTGCCTGAGTCCTGCAAACTTATGACACTAACAAGACGTGGACACCCAGACAATGCACTGCTCTTGTTGGAAGCTATTGGAAAGTAAGATAAGTACTACTGACCAAATCTAAACTCACGCCTGACTAAGATGTAGGGTTTGTAGCAAATTTAAATCTAAGGTTCACGCATAATAAACGAAGTAGGTACGCTTAAGAGTTAGATAGATAGAAGATAGATAAGGATGTATATAAAGCTAGATGCTTCGCTTATGAGATTTGATAACTATTCTATAGTGCAAGCAACATGATACATTATCATGGACATATTTTTGGTGGGATAAGTATAATAACAACATTAGCGACTGTTGGTCATCTTTATAATATATCATAACTCAGGTACTTAAATTAGTTAAATATTATTGTTTTAGTTTTAGTGTAAATAATTGTATTATTAATGAATATATTAATAATACAATTATTTACTTATATATATATATACTTTCCCAGCTTACAGCAAAAAAAAACATAACACAAACGTGTAGTTATTGTATATATATTTATGTAGATATATTGTATGTAGATTTATTTTTAGAAACTCAGAAAGTGGTGAAACTACTTTGATAAAGATTTGTGCATAAATAAGTTTTAAATATTTAATTCTTATAGTCTCTACATGGAGGGATACAACCCGCAAGTGCAAGTCCTGTACCCAAAGGTAGAATTTCCAGTTTCCACTGGAACACCAATGCTGTCACATTTAGTTGAATGGGCGCATCATGAAAAATGGTAAGTTGATTTGTAGTTTATAAGAAACATGACGAGAATGAGTTTCATATAATTAACATTTTTATTCCAGGAATGTAACACTGTTTACGTCACCACACATAAAAATTGCATCTTCATGCAATTACGTTATTTCGATTCATGATGACGCTCATTGTTACTTAAAAGGACATGTTATAAGAGGTATAGCGACACAGTTTAATAATAAATTTATAGAAATAATAATATAATCATTATCATATTTTTATATCTCTTTCAAAAATATTTGATACTTGTTGTTTAGAAAATTTGTATCCAAACATCCAAAGATTATTTTGTAATTTTAGAAACAAATTTATATCCGTTTGCTGCTACTCTGGTGGCAGTTTGGGATACATTAGCCATGTTTCTGGGAGTTCCAAAGAAACAACTCTCAGTTCAGTTCCATGATGTACATTTGCACTCCCAACCCGTGTTGCATGAGCAAAGGCAATTGCGACTGTTTATAAGTTTGCAAAACAGTGGGCGCTTTCAGGTAAATTAAATTCATTAGTTTCAGAGCTGAAGAAAAGTTTTGATGAAGTGCTTAAAATTTGATAGAAGCGGAAAATGTGATTCTAAAATATAATGTTTCACTTTCAGGTATTGAATGAAAATATTAAAGTTGCAACTGGGTATATTATCAGTGAAATAGACAAAGCTACGCCTTTAGAAGAAAAGTTGCATTCTAAGACAGATTTTGCATTGAAATCAAAGAATATTTACGAATTATTGGAAGTCAGGGATTATAATTACTCGTAAGTATGATAATAATTGTTTAACTATTATCATATGATAATATTTAATTTTGTTAAATTAACTACATTTTCTTTTTTATAGGAACGAGTTCCGTAGTATTCACAATGCTAATTTATCGCTAACTGAAGCGCATCTGTTGTGGAAAGAAAATTGGGTAACACTAATCGATGGTATAATCCAACTAAATGCGTTCAGACGCGGGCATGAGAGTGTTTCACAATTACATTTTATAAAAAAAATTGTGATCGATGTCAAAAAACATAATGATACAATCGTTACAGATGATGCACATGTCTTATCGGCGAAAGTGCATGATGATTTTAATAGTACCAGGTAATATATTTTTTCATTTGCTCGAATACTTTTTTTATCCAAGTAAAGAAAGCAAATAGTAATTGGCTCATTGCAGACAACAGGCTAGATATTTCCATCGAGGCGTTATCAGTTTCGTTGTTTAAACATATGTGAAATCTCAACAGTATTACTGTTAAGATTAAAAAAATAGGGTAATATATGAAAGTACGAGAACAAACAGTCTACTGCCACTATATTTAAAAAAATTTAGTTTTTCTTAAAGAACATTTTTGGAGACTAAATTAATGTGAATGAAAAATGAGTTACTGATGTTTTATCATATTATTTTGAGGTGTCCTCAATATTATATCTACAAATATCATTATTATTTGTTTAGATGTGGAGGAGTGATAATTGAAAACATGAAATACTATGACCTACCGTCAATAACTAAAGAACACATTTCTTTAAAAACTTTGAAGTTTGTTCCAAATATCACTTGTAACAAAATTGATGTAAGTACGAAGGACTTACTATGATTTATTTTTGTATTATCACAAAAGACAATACATACATTATCAATTAATTAATATTACAAAATGTTTTGCAGGAAAAAGGTGCTTTATATGTATTTCTGCAAATAGTTGCAGAAAATTTAAATAAACGGGTTATCAATATTGCAAACGTCATCAACAACAACGCTCAAGCAAAGCATAAAGACGTTCAAATAATTATTCATGATATACCTGACTTAAAGATCAATTTATTACAAATTAGTCAGAATGATTTAATAAAAAAGAATGATACTTATTTTAATGACATAGATACACTACTGATAACTGATTTGGCTGCTGATGATAGTGTAAGTACTATTAAAAATAACAATTTAAAATTTTAGATTATTTATAATAAATAAGATAAATATTTAAACTAATGTGGTAATCTTCTAACAGATATGGAAAGTTCTACACCGATTACTTCGTCCTGATACTTTACTGATCAACAAAGAGGAGTACATGAATTCATTAACTATCCATTCCTCTCTGCCATACCGTAGTGTATGTGCTCACACTATTGGTTCTTCACGGCTGGAGCTGGTATTATGGCGACCTTCAGATGTAGCAATTAATACAAGCGCTGTTACAGTGTTTTCACAAGCTGACCTCACTAAAATTTCTGCACAATTGTCTAAACTTCCTCCAAACCACAGACTTGTAATATTCACTTCATATCCAGCTTTTAGTGGATTAAAAGATACGTTTAAGGAGTGGAGAGATAAAGATTGTTGCAAAGTTAATCTAGTTATCAGCAACCACAAATCGTTCGACGAACAAAGTCTAAATCAATTGCCATTTACAGATTTAGCAGTAAATTATTTAAATGACGTAAGTATTACGTAATTCATATTATATTATGTTTAAGTGAAAACATTATTCGTTATTGATATGCATTTTAATAAATATTTTAAGGGTATTTGGGGTGGAGAATATTATTTGCCAATTCAAGGAAACATAGTTAGAGGGAAAGAATTAGCGCTACAAACGTCTTCATTAGATGATATAAATTTTACACGATGGATAGAAGTGAGCCAATCACACCAACAAGAAAATTCAGTAAAGGTAAAGGTATAATATAAGTATAACACCAGACAGTATGAATTTTAATTGACAGATTGAACAGATTGAACAGAATTTTTATTTTTTCATATTGTATGTAATAGACTAAAATTTTAGGTTCATTACGTTGGATTAAACGATGCATACATAAAGAAAGTATTAGGATCAACCGCAAGAGAAAATAACGCCAGGAAACGTTTGGTGGAATATGACTTTAGTGGTATAACAGAGAGGTAAGGAACTATTTACTTCTTTGAAGTTTTAGTACTTTTAAGGATAATGTCATATGCGTTTCAATAAAATACACAGAAAAATAAATCAAAAAGTAAGCTAATTTTAACTGATGATATGAAATTTGTTAAAATGCCAGGAAACAATTAAAAGAAACAGACATTTTTCTTTAATATGTTTTAAATGTATTTTATAGAGGAGAACGTGTCATGGGCATTGTGCAAGAGGAATCAGTCAAAGGTCTCGTCCAGGCAAAGCCTGAGCTGTTGTGGCCGGTGCCTGAGTATTGGACATTGGAGGAAGCAGCCACGGTTCCTTTGGCCTATTGCCTCGCATTCTACTGTCTTGTAATTATGGTTTTATTATGTTTGTTGTAAAGATTATATTATTCATAATAGATTTTAAAATCAACCATTCACTCCAACTTTATTCAGTACTGATTTTTTGTAGTCGGCATCGTGTGTATCATTTCTTATTCTACTTTTATTTTTTTTTCGAATACAGCAAATTTAATTATATTAAGAATTACAAGCAACTGTCTAAAGAACACTTCCACAAATACCGTCAAATGGTTATAAACAATTTTACATTGTTTATTCCAAATGGTTAACTTTACAACCATTTTAAAAATACTCTGTGTCTTAGTAGTGAATCTATCGACCTACCACTCCGAAGGTTTTGTTTTACGCTGATTTAAAACAAATTAATATTCAACCTATTTTGCCTTTTCAGTACTTTAAAAGTAGGCTCTACCATGGCAACAGTGTTTTTGTGCACAGCGGAGCAGGAGCTTTAGGTCAAGCGATCATCTCTATTGCGCTCGCACACGACTGTGACGTTTACACTACAGTGAGCAGTAGTAAGAAAAAGATGTTTTTGCTCACACTATTTCCAGAACTTAAAGGTAAGACCCGTTTACATCAGTTGATCTAGATCAAGATCCTACGTATGGTCGACATTTAACCATTAAATTCAAATAAATATTTTTATGGGTAAGTACCTAATATTATAAAGCTCAAAATGCTAAAAATTAATGCTATGGTAAAATTTTTTTTTAGAGGATCAAATTGGCTTTTCTCGAGATATCGCGTTCAAGTATATGGTTCTTAATAAAACGAATGGAATAGGTTGTGATATTGTAATAACCTCAGTTAAAGGAGACCTGCGAGACGTAAGTTATTATCTGTTAAGCAAACGATGTCCGATTTTTCCTAAAAATAGATACATGACATTTTAACATGAAATTTTAGTTAAGAAATGTTATTATTTAAAGTTATTTTAAATAATAAAATTTCTTTGTTTTTTATATTCTGAAAATATTTATTCATAAGGAGAAATATAAGGCAATAACGCATTTTAAATTTGTTACAAAAATGATTTTATGGGCATCTTACGCTTAAACTACGAGTCGGTACAGTTACACAGTAGTAGACAAACACAACACAGTACCTAATCAATTTTATTGACTTATTTACAGGCTTCAATAGATTGCTGTAAAGTTGCTGGATTTGTGGTGGATATTTCACTTTTATTGGACAATGAAGATTATAGCTTTAGTACATTTTGTTTGCATAAAATTTTCACTTACACTACGCAGCAATTTTCCTCACTATTCGACCCAACATATGTAAAAGAGCTAAACGTAAGAATCTTATTAAAAGTGCTTCAAAAATATTGTTTAATTATACCTATCTTATATACATATAAGTGGCAATAGTTTCTGTTTGTCACCGGCACCTTATTGGTTGCCAAAAGCAATAGCAATAATAAGCAACCATTGACTAGTACCTACTAGTTGTCACCGTTAGTTTTCAATGATCTACTCGTATTTTCCCAAGATCCAATTAAATAGAGGTAGAAAATGTATTAAGTATCGCCTATAGACTATTGTTTTTTTAGTCCAAACAAAAGAAGACAGATCACAGATAGAAGCAAATTGCTATACTTTGATCACTTTCAATGGATGTATTTAAATATTCCGCAATTCCAGAAATTACAATTGATGGTGAGCGAAGGAATAGCTCTCGGCTACGTGCGCCCGCTCTCTCGCGTGACGTACGCGGCGGAGCACGCGTCGCGCGCGCTCCGGCTACAGGCCGGCGGCAGACATGTCGGCCGAGTGCTGCTCGACTTGACTGCGGACGTGTCGTGTGTTCAGCAGAAGTAAGACGTACATTACATACAACTGCTGATTCAGATCCCTTTTGTATTTCAACTTTATCCCTAAATATTTTACTTTTGTAAGCAATTACATAGTGCTGTTAACCTTGAAATAAAACTGACTACCTATACAAGAACATTCAAATAGGTCATACTTTATCTTTGGTAATTATTTTTGACTGCGATCCCACCGGATTTGAAGTAAGGCGCATAAACCGGACCTATATTAAAATGGGGATTACTACTTAGAATATATTGATTTATAAGAGACATTCGGTTAAATAAGGTCAATGTTAACTAATTTATACGTAAAAAAAAAAAAAAAATAAGATTATAAGATTTCAAAATGTATTAAAAATCTTTTATCGTAATTAGATGAAAATTCATACAGGAATTTTAGCTTCCTTACATTAAGCGTGACATTTTCCAAAACATGAACTGTAAACATAAACGCACAAATAACAAAGATATCTCCAATTTTGTTTGGACAAATCTAATGATCATTATGATCTATTATTATCTATTATCGGACTTTTTTCAGGGATCAGTTCCGCAAATCTAACCCTTTAAATCCCCGTAGCTCCGAAAGTAACGATTGCTGATATCCAGTTACTTTTACATAATTGCTTAACTATTAGCATACTTATAATATAAATACAATTTAAAAAAATGACATCATTCCTATTATGTGCTAGATGACAGCGTTTTTCATTGTTTCAGAATAACCTGTTCAGCTGATCGCCTGCAGCTGTTATTGTCGGAGAATGATGTGCTAGGAATACAATTAGCGGACAGGTTAATTAGCCGAGGTGCAAGGAATTTACATCTCCATTGCACCGAAGAATCAAGTGGCCTTTTATTTAGAGTAAAGTAAGTAATTTTATGTGTAAACGTAGGAACGACAGCATTACGAGCTTTCTGACGTTTGTAATACTGGTGTTGAACCAGCACCGAAGGCTTCGTATCTCACATACTGACAGTGAAAACTTCTTAAAAATTTCGTTGGTCTGGGGCCTCAAGCCCTTATTCTGCTAGTCCCATTTCCTATTGAAGGTTATACATCCGTAAAATAATGATAGTGCAGTGTTTGCCCATTGCTCAAAGGCGTCTGTAAAACTCCTCCAGGTCCTTCGGAACCGATTCATGTGTCAGGCCACGGGCGCTCTGTAGTTTGTACGTAATAACAACTAACATATAGAGACTCTCTAGATCTCCTTAATAACCCAATAGGTATATGAAACAGCTGTCGAAAACTTATTTTGATAGTGCCGTCACCCACCCCAACCAACTAGTGGATGAGGCTTGCAACTACACACCCGATTCCAACGCTGAGTGTAGATCTAGACGTCCAAAAAACGTCCTTTACTACCCTGACGACAACATAATGAACGACAAAGCTTCTCGCAGGTAGCACAAACATAAATTACATAACGTCTTTGCCGGCGAAGACGAGGTCCCCGATATCTGACGCCACCCGGACGAGGGCTTTAAAACTCTCGATCTTGAGGGCGCCCGGACTAATACACTCAGCCCAAAACACCCTTCATAAACGTCCTTCTAAGCCGCGGTCTGAGTCTCGGAGGAGGAACCACTGGCATAAGTTCTTAAGCCAGGATGTAGATACCAGGCCGTCTTTTAAATTTAATTTTTTTCTGGATTCCTAGAGCAGCTATTATATCATCATGTCATATTAGGTGTCTTACATTATAAATCCGAGGTATTTCTTTGAATATATGTTATGTCTGTTGGCTTTGAATATATGTCTTTGAATATATGTTATAGTTGCACACCTGTACGCCAACACTTCGAACGCCTCAAATTTAATATTACTTAAGCCATACCGTCCGGTACCTTAACCGGATAACTCAAAGAACGCCAATTAATGATGGTCTTACAAATTCTATCAACCAATTTATTGACCCTAATTTACAGGTTTTGGGAGGATCTAGGAGTGCATTGTACAATATCGTACGGAAAAATATGGGATAAAAACATTTTAAATTTACTGAATAGCAACACATTACAAAAAGTTGAAGGACTATTTTGCATTTTAAACTTGCATGCAGACAATGAAGATCTTACATTATTAGAATCTGTGAATTTGGCCGCACAGAAATCAAATGGATATTTAAAGTTCGTAAAAATATAATATCACTATTTTGAATTAGTAGCAGCTACAATAAAATAGTTAAAATAAATTATTCCTATTCTTTTCAGGTATTTCGCAGTAATTGATGTTGGAAAAGAACATAATGTTACAAGAAAATTAACAACACCGTTCTACCAGTTCATATACATCAAGTTGTCATCGTTGAAAACCGTAAGGACATCTTTAAATTTAAAACCAATCTTTTGTATAGATTCTCTTACCTTCCGTCTTTTATAATTAAAATTGGATGACAAAAGATCTATTGGCCTAATTTATTTACAGATGGAAAATAAAGAATACTTTCTAATTACTTGTGCAATTGATGCCATAGAACAAGCGTTATGTCACAAGCAACGTGTTATAATTGCACATCGCATAAATAAACCTAAAAATAACATATTACAAAAAATTGCTGATTTAGCAGGTAAAATTTGGGTTTTTAACTTTGAAGGTATCGCCATGGAGATTATAATATTTAGGATATTGATATGAGGCGATGCTATTGATACGAAGGCGACGATTTTATTGATATGGATATTTATTCACTTTACTGATTATAACAATTGTATACGGATATAAAATAAAAGGTTTACCAAATAGATGAAGCGATGTGGAATGATAAAGTGGTAAATATGAAATGAATCTGGAATGTGAATGTAGATGGCCTAACCTAAAGTGGGCGAACGAAAGAGTTCGTTCGCCACGAAAGTATATAAATGTCATAATAACTTAGTTATGTTCCTCTAGTATTTATTTAGTTTTTATGGTTAATTTATCAGCTTTGTTCTGTTCCATATATTGTGCATGTATGATGATTATAATAAACTTCCTTTTTAACAGACTTCTCAGTTCCAAATATTATGTTGCCAGAAGTAACTCTCAAAGATATGGGAATGGATTTATCGAAATCTCAAATTGTTAGAGCTTATTTACGTGATGCTTATTATATTTCTTTAGAAGAGTCTGACATACCAATAATAACAGCAAAACAGTAAGTTTTTATAATAACAATAGAAGTTTAGTATTTAATATTAATCATTGAATTAGTGTCACGATAGTGACGTATGAACGAGTAGTATCAGGTAAGACTAATTCATCTCAATAAATTTAAAAAAAAATAATTAATACGCCGAACAGGAAATGAACTATAAAGCTAACAAAATAAAAAAGTAATCTAACATGATAATAATTACTCTAAATCACCGGAGCTCTATCATCTCGAAACACTTACACACGGACACCGCGTGGTTAGTGAAACTCCACCGTAAGGTCCCTTAAATGGATGTCATAAGCATCACTGTTACAGTAGCACTATCCTACAATGTCTTTTATAACACATTAAGGAAAACACATAAACACATAAGGAAAACAGGCAAAGATGCAAATTCCTTTTCTGAAAGTGTGTTCAAAGTGTGTTTCCTCGCAAATGTGTCAGATGACACGTCGTATGAGATACGTGCGCTTTGATAATTACAACCTCTGCTTCTTTACTATATATAGCTCTCGCCTTTGGATCGAGCTGCCTAGGCTGTAATTTTCAACTTACCGCACTTATATCATACTATTAGAACGCGCGTTCTTGTAAACAATTTAAGTATAAATGGATATAATATTTATTATTTTGAAAATTAAAAATGTCATGCAATGCCCATGACTAAATAATTTTTAACCAGTGCCAAATAACCAAGTAAGCATGCGTTATTTTGCTCTAATTACTTTCCAGGTTATGGCAACTAGATGATAATAAGGTACAATGTGAATTCGCTGAAACTGAAGGTTTAAAAACATTCATATCTGACATCCATTGTAATGAGCTCTTGGCTAACCAAGATATGCTATCAATACCAACACTAACTTCAAATAATTCTTTGGTACGTATGCTATTTATTTAGCACTAGCAGATGCCTCTGCAGTTTCACCCGCGTATTTTCAATACTCGTGGGAAAACGGTGATATAAAGTAGTTTATTTAAATTGAAAATGTATACGAGAGAAAAAATAAATGTGACGTAAAAAATATTTATTATTTAATAATTTAACTTGAGAACCTTTTACATCTACATTTAATGTTACAGAGCTTTGGTCAATTTGACCAAAACGCAACATACCTGTGCATAGTACCCGGTGTAGAAGGGCTACACGTGCGATTCCGTGAAATGTGCGAGCGACTCAAGGTGCCCGCGATAGTACTGCAACCGACCGTTGACCGACCGCATGAAACTATAAAAGAAATGGCGCATAAAAATGTCCAGGTCAGATGTAAATGCACTCATAAAAATTAACTTCCTCGTCATCATAACAATAAAACAGAAAAATTGTAATGTAAAATTAAAAATCATTTATTTTTATTGTTATTATAGATTCTTCAGAGAATGGTTCAATTGAAGAAGCGGTTTTATCTTCTTGGATATGAAAGTGGAGTTTTGGTAGCATTAGAAATGGCTGCAATTCTTGAAGATCAAGGTAAAGCTAAAAAATATAAAGCTAAATAATATTATCAGTAATTCGAGCAGGATTATTTCGAACCTCATCACCCACTCTGAATAAATTTTATATTGACCCCGACCACGTGCTTATTGGTGATTTATTTTTAAACTAAAACTACTTATTACATATTTGAAATTTAAATAACTAAGAGATTAAAAGCATAAAATAATCAAAAATATAATTCACAGGTCTGACTGGTACAATTTTTTGCATTGGCGGTGGCCCTGATGAAGTTCTACATGAAATTGTTGAAAAACTATCTAAGTTTGAAACAGAAGAATTATTGCAAGTAGCTATAGCTCATCATATATTTAAATTGATGGTCAACGATGAAAATCCAGAAGATTTGAATTTGGAAAGTGAGCTGAAGAACATCTCAACGTGGAAAGAGAAAGTATCGTTCTGTGTGCAGAAGTTGCTGGGGCGCATTGATCATTCTATTCAGTATGCGAAAGAATATATTGAAGCAGTATACGCTAGACTAGTTCAAGTACGGCGATATCATTCAGAGCCAAGTCCTCTGCGCTCCCTCCTGATATCTATTAGACCTTGGTCACGCACCAATGAGTCTAATAGCATTCCTATACAAAGCTACTCGCAGCAAAAAGTCGTGGAGTACGAGTTGCAAGTTCCTCTGGCGCATGCGGCGCATGACATGCGCTGCGCCGCTATTGTGAACCGCCATTTAGACAAAGATATTCTAGAGGAATTTGATAACAATAATTTGTGTGAAACTTATACTGTTTCGAACTTAGATTGCTTGTCTTCTGTTGATATGGATATAAATAATATTTAGATACTAGGAAACAAATACTTTTATACATTTTACGTCATTTACATCAAATACACAATATCTTAAAATGTTTTGTAAAATCAACCTAGAAACGTTAACTCAATAAAGGCTGAACCTGCCTAATATAGTCTTTGCGTGGACATGCAACATACTTCAAACAAATCAGATAGTGATTTTCCAAAAAATACACATAAAGTATGATGTTATCATTGACGATATAATATTATTATAAGTCAGAAAGTAAGAATGTATATCTGTGTCTATGTGTTAGATTTCAAAGCTGTCACTTGACTGTGTATGAAGTATTGTTTAGGTGTAATATACCTATATACATAATAACAATTACCTAAATGGTAACTATAAATTAAACGATAAAAAATATTGTTTACTGTTTTTCATTTCCTTTTGTTATAGCTACCTAGGTACATACTGCCTCGTCTGTACAATGGTTAGCATAATTATTTGACTTCCTATCTCGAGATCCTGCTGCCCTAATAACTATGTTTGATTAGGTACCTTTAGTTAACATAAAACGAACCGACCATGTAGCTATTGTTAGTAATTTCAAGTCACGGGATTTCGTATTCACTATTTATATCATCACTAGATATCTTATAGTATGACTACCTAAGTAGTAGATATTGCCCAGTTAACAATGTGATTTTCGTTAACAATGGGCTATACGGAATTTGAAAAGTGGGGTTGTTATTAATTAAATGTTAATAATTATATTAGGTAGCTATTCGTAACATAGTCATGGTTAGGTTAGCCGGGCCAGGCGGGTAGGCCGGCTTGTCATGGTCGATCGGGCCGAACCGGGTCGGTTATGGTCGGGCTATGAAATACTGGGCCTTCCTTCTTCTAAGAAATTTAAGAAACGTCGGGCCCGGTCATTATATCATTCAAATTTTATTGTAGTGTTGTGGTTGTGGTTGTGGTTGTTGTTGTTAAATAATTGAATATATTTACCCTAAGCCCGCCATCATGCATTGGAGCAGCGTGGTGTCCCAAGCTCCATATACTCTCACCTATAAGGAAACCTGACCTTTTTCTATCGTAACGTACCACTAACATGGCTTTTAACTATCATTAGAAGTCTGATGTTGGAGATGAAAGACTGTTAATGGAATTCCTCAACGTTTTACAGTAGCTACCTTGTGATTGCGTTCCACTAATTTCTGTCTGTTTTTCTGTTCCTATGAAAAGTGCTTATGAAAAAAGCTTTAAAATAAACAAACGCTGTAGTTGCCCTTACGCTTTTTCATAGTTCCTCTTGATTTATCCAGGATCATCATCATCATCATCAGATCTTGACATGTTCCGATGGAGGACAATGGACCTCTCTTCTTAGGAGTATACCTTTTGAACTACACAGACTAATTGAGAACCTCCTCCTTTTTTTGAAGTCGGAGGAAAGATTTGATTGTTTGTTTGAAAATTGAAAAAACCGATGTGAAAAATTCTTTCACTGTTGGGAAGCTACACTATCCCTAAGTGCTAATAAAGGCTATACATTTTTATATTACATAAAAAAAAATTCTTCCTAAAACTCCAAAAATATAACCCAAGGTGTAAAAAATACCTAATAGTAGATTGTTATACAAGGGGCTAAAAAGACCCATTATATACGAGGTATTTTTAGGGCCCGAGACGAAGGCGAGGGCCGCCTAAATAGAAACCGAGTCTATAATGGGTTTAGCCCCACGTGTTACACTCTGCTTTTCACTACGATTGCGAGAAAATAAAATAGTTTAGTACAATATTCAATGATTTATTTTAATTGAAAATTAAATATACAAAGTCTACAATTTTGGATATTAAGGGAGTTGCTTTTACCCGGTAACATAATTTCCGACTACTGTGAAGATGAATAATAAGTATGTAAGATAAACGTGGGAGATAATAGTTTAAAAAACTCCTTTCGTAAGTGAATCCATTCGTTGTTGTTTTCTCCTCTTATAAAATTTTTCGTAGGTAAGTACCTATTTAAGTAAATGCGTCTCGACTTTGATGGTAACAGATTGAAAATTTCATCCATCTCCAAATTAGGATCACCATTCTCACTAGATAAAGATAATAATAACAATTATTGTTGAAGAATATGTAAGTTACGGTCACAAATTTACAATGAATTTCTGAAAAAAATCAAGTGTGTATTATTCACGCCAATTGTTTTTTAAATTCTCGCTTTTTAATTTTATTTTTTTCACATGACAAAGAGGCAAAGTTGAAGCACCGTGAAGGATGTCCCATGTCTTCAAATCTCGCTCTATTCGCAACTCAATAAAAATTAAATAAAAAAATAAACACATTGCACAGACAAGAACGCTGCATTTCATTCCAATTTAAAGTTTTTTATTTATTTTTCAAAACAATCTGTGCCTTACCTATAATGATTCTATTTTCGAATAAAACCTCCTCCGTTTTATAGTAGGCTAGTACTTGGCTAATACTCGTAACAGACAAGAATTAAAAAAACAAAATTACTTTAGCCCCTAGAGGCTAATATGCTTGTTTAGCCCCGCTGTGAAATGGTAATATGACAGTGATTTTGAGCAAGAGTAGTGAAAAATATATTTTACATCCCGTGCGCTGCAAAAACTTGATGTTAGAATAAAATAATGTACAACAACTTTCCAGAACACATCGTTTTTAACAAAAAATGTCGCGACAGCAAACGCGTTAAGCGTTTTTTTATTTAAAAAAATAATGGAAATTCCGCCGTTAGAAAAGGCTCTTTATTTGTATCTTGGTATTATTTTTTATCAAAATAAAATACTTCAAATTCAAGACTGCTTAAATACCTTTATTTAACTTTCTGTATTATTTGATTCGAACATTTCATTTGAAAGAAATCAGTTTAAAAGTTGTTAGTATTAGAAAAAAGTTAAGTAAATGTAAGTAAGTCGCCACTCAACTCAAGAACAGCTGAACTGATTTGGCTGAAAATTGATGGGGAAGTAGCTTAGAACGAGGAGCTTATAACGAGCTTAGAACGGACATAGGATACATAAGGTAGGTTGGTAGTGGTAAGGGTAGGGGGTATGGCAGGGGTAAAGTAGGGTAGGGGTAGAATCGGATTGGAAAGGGTAAGGATAGGGGTAGGGAAGGGGAAGAGTAGATGTAGGTAACCGTAGGAGTCAAAGAAAAGCTTGACCGGGCCCGCTATTATAACCGTTTTCCCCCCAAAGGGCAGAAAACGATTATTTAGGTTTCAGCCGAAGCTTGATCCACTTACGAGATTACCCTCCAAATTTTGCCCGTTTGCAGTGTTCCTACCCTACATTTCATTGGGTAAATGAGGTTTTGACATAACATCACGCCGTCATCCGCCGGCATGTCGCTTGACAGTTGTCAATGTCAATCAGTACTCTCGTAAGCCGGCAAGGCATGAAATTTTAGTGGATCAAGCTTCGGCTGAAACCTAAATAATCGTTTTCTGCCCTTTGGGGGGAAAACGGTTATATTTAGGTGTTCGAGCCTTCAGCTTGATCCACTTACGAGATGTGTTTATATTCTGCCGGCGATGGCAAGGCGTACTGTGATGACCATTTTTATGATAGTACAAGAAATGATAATCATTATACATGTAAATTAATGATCAACGTTTAAATTATCAGTATATAAATCAGTATATTATCAGTGATTATCATAGAGACAAAATATTTTTCTCATCTCTGAAGTAATTAACTAGATATCAAATTTAATTGATATTAAAATTATTGTCATTTAATTAATCACAGTTATTAATGTAGATTTCACCCAAAAGTAACACACATATTTTTATTAATTGATATTTTATTTAATGGTAAAAACAAAACCTATACAACCCATATATTCATTTAAATTGGTGTAAATATGCTGCACTTAATGCTGTAAAGTAGTAACGTAAACCTCAAAACATCTGAGGAACTTCTTCAAGACAGCGTAGATATATTGACTACCTACTTTAAATTTCTATTGTATTTTATTAAATCTGTATTTACAGATGCTTTTAATGTTATCTGAGAAAGCTGAAAACGTGCTAATTTCAATAAGCTTCGCAGTTATACCAAAATGACTGCGAGCAGCTACTTTAATCTTTGTCTTCTGCTAGACATAATAAACAAACGAGATTCATTGACATGTCCAATAATTTCTTTACCCAAATATAACAAATTTGTAATATCAGTTTGTACTAATAGATATAGCCCTCTGACTACATAAAGGTAACCAAACCAATGTTTGATCTGTATTTTGTCAGAACCGTACTGTGTATAGTCAAAACATGAACTCTCCACTCAAGATAAAAACAAGGAGTCATGACATGCTACTTAAAATAAGCTATCAGTTGAGTATTTAAATAGACTCATAGGTGACCAACCATGTTAGAGGTTTTGGTTTTAAAATTGGTTTCAATGCTAGTCTAACTTTAGGTTGATCAAGTACCTAGGTAATTATCTACTCGATAATTTTTGGGTTTATAAACCTATTTGACTAAGGATTTCACAAAATCAATAGTTCCGAGTACGAGTTCTGATTTATTTATTAAGTATTTGCTAAAATGAAGTCCTACCGAAGTAGGATCTAACTGTTAACCCATTCCAACATATCCAGGCTTGATTACACGTATTAATTGTGAATTTACGCCAAGCTGTTTCTAAAATATTCTGTCCTCTGTTGCCAAGGACCTTAGTAGTACAGCAAGCACATACAATATGTTACTGAATGTGACCTGTTGGTACTCGCGAAAGAAATGTTAGATTGTTAATTGTAAATGGTTGGCTCTTGGTTCTCTGGTACAATGGAGACCTGGAGAAGAGGAATATCATAAACTTTCTCTCCTATCTGGAGCTACCAGAAGATAGGTTCTCAAGCAGTGATTAAGATGTCTCGAATTGAAGGTACTAGCGTTGAAGATGGAAATAAGCTAGGGCCACCAGAGCCTTTAGTTTAAGTCTTTACTGAAGACGTCGACGAATGGGCAATACTAGAAAAGCAATCATATTTTAGATTGGTTAGATCACTGCCCTTGTACTGGTAAACAAGTCTACTTCTGGTTTTTCCATCACCTTGAATGTTGTCTGAAGAGCTTCGTAACTTTAGAATTTAATCTAGCAATTCTAATAATCGCTATAGACCCGTCTATAATCCCAGAAAAGTACCTTATATTTGGTATATTTGAAGTTGGTTAGCTAAATCTAGAATTTACTGCTTAATGCAAAGAGGTATAGATTTATATATTTGTTATCTTCTTGAAATATTGCATACAGTTTTTTTTCTATCTAAGGTCCTTTCTCACTCTCTCTCTCATAGAAAATCCAATACAAACCATAATATCTCTTTAAGCTTGTGTCAAACATGTTGCCGTTCATTTTAGAAACTGTTTATGAATATTAAGTTTCTTATAGTTCTCTACTGAATCCTACTGCATCTGATGTTATAAAATTTCCAGTAGATGGTCTTCTCTAATACGTATGCAGATATATTGTATAATGTATACTGAATGAGGCGAGGAGCATGCATAATTTATAAATATTATACACTGCTATAACAGTTGCAAGCCACCATGCCCACCAGCGAAATTTCTTTATGAGTAAGTAGCATTTCTTGACTGTTCTTTTGTACTGTCTTTGGCGACATACAGGCGAATTTCCTATTTGTGTTGACATGAGATTGAATTTTCGATAGTTTATATAGATACCACCCAATATTCGGTAGCTGTATCTACCACCTATATGATGAATAGAGGCAGTATGCTTGAATCGTTGTTAAAAAGAATATCATCTATAAGTAAAGTAACTAAGTATAAGTAGGATGAAATCTGAATTACTTAGCTAAATATATATCCATTAACAAATCTATACAGAGTTATCATTCTACAAAGTAGACATTTTTCAAAAGTTTAAGAACAGAAACCGTCTATGAGGCAGGGAAAGATGTGGCTTGTGATACCTTTGCCTGTACATTCAAGATATATAAAGCGACGGAATGATTGTATCGGCAAATCAAATGAGCTTTTGTGGGCAAGAGTAATTAATTAATACGGCCATATTTTCCCCTTGAAGGAGAAGGAAATATTTATTCGTTCCTAACTCTCTTAATTTCCCCACAATATATGTATTATATGAAAAAAATTCCATAGATTAATTTTAAATCTATCATATATGACAGATTGACAAACTTAGAGAAGAAATGCAAACAAAGTGTAATTTTAGATCCAGGCACACTTAATTAAGTGCATGAATATTTTGAGCACTAAGATCTTTTCTGACTTCAAATATAATTTATTTATTTTTCCTTCTCATATTTAGTTCGTGGACATTTTCTCGAGCCAGAGCTTCTATGGAGTGACCTGTTTTAATTGGGTCTGGTACCGGGAATCGAAGCCGAGCCTTTATGTGTGAGCCAAGTATCTAGCCAATAATGACTAACCCATACCGGAAAATATTTATTTATTACATCTTGCATTTTAATATGATAAAGCCATTTGACTTTCGGTGGCTAAATGGGTGTTGTACAGTGAAATACATTGCAAAAGATTGTGGAATCTCTTATTTGAGGCTTTATATATAGGTCTCAGGCATTGTATGATTTCCACCCTTTTTGTATCTAAAGTGCAGTCATGTATCACGAGTATCTGAAGTGCAACATTTACTGTCACTGTCACTGCATTATGAAGTGATTGTCTGTGAACGTGGGGTCATCTTTGCTAATGCACTATTTAGTATTATCTTCATTCAAGTGAAGACTGGACTGTTGTTGTATATTCAAATATTCGCGAAGCTTCTGGGATATCATTCCCAGAAGCTTCGCGACTATTCGCGAATATTCCTTGCTTTGCTAGGAATTTTTACTGCATGTCCCATTTTGCTTTAAGATAAAGTATTTATCAAAATAAAAAGATTAGTTTCCTGGTCTTGCTTGTCTTGCTAAGATAATCTTCTAACTGAACGGGAGCAATCCAACAACATTCAGTATTTATATACTCTAATAACATTGTATGATGCTTGGTTCTAAGATTTTATTACGTTGCTCCAATAAACTTTCTGTGCAAAGTAAATTTTTCTTCCGATACAGTCAAGACGAGGCAACTTCGTCCATAAGGAAGGCCATCAACTGGATCTCTTAAAATATACAAAGCCTCTCAAAATAGAGGAAGGGCAGTAAGGACAAAGAACATCCGTTTTAAAGAACCTATTATCGTATGCATCGATCAAAAAGATTTGTTTCATTGTTGAAAGTAGGAAATAAATCAGGACTCACAGCAGTAGTTAAATAATTATGTTAGCTTCAAATGATAAGTATGCTTTTGCGTTCTCTAAGCCCATGCGAGCTTTAGACACTATAAACATGCGGTAGATGGAAAGTATGTATAGTGAAACGCAGTAAATGCGTAATTTTCATATTCCACTGAAATCTTTTCTTCGAACACATCCAGGTTTGATGTGTTACCAAGGAGCTTCAATATTGATAATAAAAATTCATCAAGCATTTATAACTTTCTTAAAGACTCCCAATCAACTTGAGTTTACATATGTTATGTATTCCATGATCTATAAAGATCGTCATTAAGCTGATTACTGACGTTCAGGGACCCTGGTAATTGAAGAGTACCCAAATACGCGCCTTAGACTTCAGGCGCGCAGCCGACAAGGCAGCTGTCAGAGGTCACTTAAAGGACAAGCAAATAGCAAATAGCTGACAAATAGGCATCGTAAACGCCGGCCGTCTCAGCCAAAGCATCGACGGACAACTCAGATGACGTCTCAGTTAGCGAATCAGCCGTGCAGCCGACATTCCAGGCGACGCGTTGGTCAACATCCCAGACGACGCGTCAGCCGATATTTTAGACAACGTCTTAATCAGCGAATCAGCCGACATATCAGACGACACGTCAGCCGACATCTCAGATGAAGTCCCATTAAACGACACCTCAGCCAACGTCTGAGCAGCCGACGTCTGTGCGGCCGACGTCTGCACAGCCGACGTCTGTACAGCCGACGTCTCAGCCGACGTCTGTACAGCCGACGTCTGTACACCCGACGTCTCAGCCGACGTCTGTACAGCCGACGTCACAGCCGACGTCTGAGCAGCCGACGTCTCAGCCGACGTCTGATCAGCCGACGTCTCAGCCGACGTCTGAGCAGCCGACGTCTCAGCCGACATCTCGGCTGACGTCTCAGCCGACGTCTGAGCAGCCGACGTCTCAGCTGACGTCTGCGCAGCCGACATCTCGGCCGACGTCTCAGCCGACGTCTGAGCAGCCGACATCTCAGCTGACGTCTGCGCAGACGACATCTCGGCCGACGTCTCAGCCGTAGTCTGAGCAGCCGACGTCTCAGACGACGTCCCAGGTGGGACGTCATCTGCTCATCATTCAGTAGGACTATACAGCGAGTCTGCCGTCCGAAGAGCGGGCATTCGCTAAGATGAAAAAGAGAAAAACTCTCATTCAGTATAGATCTACATAGCAAGTCTGCCGTCCGAAGAGCGGGCATTCGCTAAGATGAAAAAGCTTGTCGGGAGTCACGTGGACACTCGACAGCGAACAATACACATCGGTCGTACAAGATGGCTACGATTTTTTCGTTACTGTCTTCATTTGGTAACTAGGTCTATCCAGCGAGTCTACCGTCCGGAGAGCGGGTATTCGCTTAGAATTGAGAATAATCTCTCATCTAACTAGACCGTTGACAAAAATATTCTCCAACAAATTTCACTGTGCACTATCACTATTTATTAATATTCACATTTAACACTGCTCACTTAACAAAATTTGAAGACGTACTGATTGACATTGACAACTGTCAAGCGACATGCCGGCGGATGACGGCGTGATGTTATGTCAAAACCTCATTTACCCAATGAAATGTAGGGTAGGAACACTGCAAACGGGCAAAATTTGGAGGGTAATCTCGTAAGTGGATCAAGCGGAAGGCTCGAACACCTAAATAATTATAATTATGCATATGACAGTGGCCCTCTAAATCTATTGTTTTCTGGGTCATGTAGATAAAATCTACTGAGCAACATTCTGAATTTCAAATACCTCTACTTAAATGACTGTATCTTCCAATGACTATCCGTAGATCTGTATATACTGTTTTAGGAATGTAAGACTACAACAATAGCCTAACGTGGATAATAGAAAATAGCCCATAACTTAATCAGATTCAGGTCGTCCTATTAACTCTTCAATTCCCAGTGTCACCTGGAGGTGACAGACGTTTAATATTTTTTTTCTACCAGAAGGAGATATTATTTTTCAAATTTAATATTATTGTTTCGAAGCCAATATGTAACATTATCAATTATTTTTTTTTGATAACACTAGCAATATGTCATGTGTCAAATTTATTCAGTTGTTTAGCGCGAAATTGAAGGAGTCTGAGTTTGTGTGATCTCTTGCGATATAAAGTGAAATATAAATGCCTAGACCGTAAGTATTGTTTTTTTACTTATTACATGTAATAAACGAATAAATAAGCTGTAGTAGAAATGTTTCTTATTCTAAAAATAACTTATAGCGTCATTGTTACAACGTCGGAAGTATGCAGTGTCACCTGTAGGTTACACTGGGCATTGCAATAACAAATTGTCCTGACTTCATTCTAAGCAAAAACTTGTTACATTTTGGCCTTATCGCTATGTGGTGATGTTTTTTTTATAACTTATTACGTATTACAGGTAGACCTTGGATTATAGTTGCAGGCAGAGGAGAACTGAGGAGATATTATTTTATTTTCTCCTTATGATGGTGTTGTTACAGGTGAAGATAGAGGGAAGAAACGAAGCTAATATTATACATCTCCCCAGTTGCATGCTTCGCTCTCATGTTGTAATACAAAATATACTTTACTATTATTCCGAGTAGTTACGAGAGCAAAATGTTGGGGTACGGGTACTGGTCGGGAAAATCGTCTGGACTACTGCAATTCATAAAACTTCAGAACGAGAGAAAGAGCTAGGCTCTTCCTTACGACAAGCTTCTGAAGAACATATTGTAGCTAAGTAGCATGACAACAGCATGACTTAGTTTGCTTTAAGCTTAGATGCAGCTTGTCAAATGAATGTCTGAACTGAGATAAGAGATGGTCAAAAAACAACTAGCCTTACTAAGTTTTCCGGTGAAATGTTGCTACTTGCAAAAATGTGACAAGCCTTCGATCGGCAATTTGTGAATCTACCTCTGCAGATGATGCTGAAAGTCCCTACTGAGGTTAGGAGCGCTGGAAGAGCTGACGACCACTCGCAAATCGACACTCAAAGAAGATGCGTATATACAAACCACCACACTATAAAATGTATCCCAATGCAATATCGGTTTGCATATAGTGTTGGTGCAGCTTTCACAGTAAATGAGTGTTCTATTTGTTTACATATTTATTATACACATTATTATAGAATCTGTCATTTCATTCCTACTGTAAGAATAAGAAAAATGTTGTTTCCTATAAGTATAGTCTCAAGTATACTTATAGGAAACAACAATGCCTCAATGCCCAGTGTCACCTGTGGGTGACACGCCCATAAAAAAAAATGGGGGTAGTTCATTTACATTTTATTTATTTTTTTGTAATAACTAAGTGTTTGTAAGCTATGTTATCCAAAGAAAAACGAAAAATCTATATTAGCCTTGACATGGGAATTGAAGAGTTAAAGTAATAGACTTTTTATATGTTTTTCAAACAGAAAATTTCTGAATTTTCTAAAAAAGATAGATGCGGTCACATAGAAATTAATAAATAAATTACATAAAAAAAGACTTTATTTTTTCTCTTCATGGCATTGTTTACAATCGAATTAACTTAATAGTATACAAAAAGTATTGTTTATATTTACCAAGAAGTATATTTAGTCTTTAAAATGAATCGGTAGGTACGTACATGACAAAAGATTCAAAAATATTATATCTATTAACCTTGTACTGTACCTACCTATATAATAAGTATTATCCAAAAGTGCATAACTAATTGGCTAGGTTAGTAGGACCTGGTAGTAGTAGACTAGGATTATATATGGATTATATTACCATTAGTAACGCCATTTTTGATAATATTATTTATTGTAGTATTAAACATAATTTGAGTACCTACAAAATAAAAACAACTGAATTTGTTCATAATTAAATAAATCTGAATAAAAATCTTGCTAAGAATTATTCACATATTTGATTAATACTTACAAGATTAAGATAATGACTAAATTTCATCATCATCAACCCATATTCGGCTCACTGCTGAGCTCGAGTCTCCTCTCAGAAAGAGAGGGGTTAGGCCAATAGTCCACCACGCTGGCCCAATGCGGATTGGCAGACTTCACACACTCAGAGAATTAAGAAAATTCTCTGGTATGCAGGTTTCCTCACGATGTTTTCCTTCACCGTTTGAGACACGTGATATTTAATTTCTTAAAATGCACACAACTGAACTGACTAAATTTACCTATTTTTATTTTATTTATTTTGTTTCTACCCTATTTTTACATATTATATGTCCTGCTAAATTAACTTCATTACTTAGGAGACGTGAGAGCCCAATGGATGCCTCTGCCTTCGATTCGGAGGGTGTAGGTTCGATTCCGGTCTAAGACATGCAATCCAATTTTCCAGTTATGTGCATTTCAAGAAATAAAATATCACTTGTCTCATACGATAAATGTGTGTGTGAAGTCTGCCAATCCGCATTGGGACGGCGTGGTGGACTAAGGCCTGAACCCACTCATTCTGAGAGGAGACTCGTGCACATTGAGCGGAATACGGGCTGTTAGTGATGATGAAATTAACTTATCTGTTTGTTTATTCAGTTTCCTATCTAGGTTGAGACCTTGTGTAAGGAATTAATCATAGTCAAAATATACATGCCAATATGCACTAAGAACTTTAAGTACGCAATATAAAATTTCAAAAACCGTTTTAGTAATTATAATTATTAACACCCAAATTAAAAATTACGAGTACATCAACCAGTGTCATCATTATAGTATTATAACATACTGGTATCACTGGTATTTAAGCTTTTATCTAAGTTTGAAATAGTGTAAGTTTCGCACAAATTAAAATTATCAAATTCCTCTAGAATGTCTTTGTCTAAATGGCGGTTCACAATAGCGGCGCAGCGCATATCATGCGCCGCATGCGCCAGAGGAACTTGCAACTCGTACTCCACAACTTTTTGCTGCGAGTAACTTTGTATAGGAATGCGATTAGACTCACTGGTGAGTGACCAAGGTCTAATAGATATCAGGAGGGAGCGCAGAGGTCGTGGTTCTGAATGATATCGCCGTACTTGTACTAGTCTAGCGTATACAGCTTCAATATATTCTTTGGCATACTGAATAGAGTGATCGATACGACCCAGCAGCTTCTGCACACAGAACGCTACTTTCTCTTTCCACGTCGAAATGTTTTTCAGCTCATTTTCTAGATTCAAATCTCCTGGAGCGTCATCGTTAACCATCAATTTAAATATATGTTGAGCTATAGCCACTTGTAATAATTGTTCTGTTTCAAACTTAGCTAGTTTTTCATCAATTTCATGTAGAACTTCATCAGGACCACCGCCAATGCAGAAAATTGTACCAGTTAAACCTGTGAATTAGATGCCTTTAGTGGTGGTTTAGATTCGAAAAGTATAAACTTTATAAAATATTAAATAATATTATTTGATGAGAGAAATTAAAAGAAACGTTAAATTGTTATTTATAAATGTAACTGCTGAGATTTGAATTAAACTTGGTCACTGATAATTATACATTTAAATAGACTATTATATTTATTTTAGTATAGACTTACCTTGATCTTCGAGAATCGTAGCCATTTCTAATGCTACCAAAACTCCACTTTCATATCCAAGAAGGTAAAACCGCTTCTTCAATAGAACCATTCTCTGAAGAATCTATAATAATAATGAAAAATAAATGATTATTAATGGTAGGTACGTTAAAATTTTTCTGTCATTGATAGATGATGTGAAAGTAATTTTTAGGTACGTCTGACCTGGACATATTTTTGCGCCATTTCTTTTATAGTTTTATGTGGTCGTTCAACGGTCGGTTGCAGTACTATCGCGGGCACCTTGAGTCGCTCGCACATTTCACGGAATCGCACGTGTAGCCCTTCTACACCGGGTACTATGCACAGGTATGTTGCGTTTTGGTCAAATTGATAAAAACTCTGTAACATTACGGTAATTCACATTATTACATCATCATGTTTAAACTTGAAGCGGATACGCTGTCATTACGACCAGTGTCTGAATCCTAGTGTGGGTGCGCTATGCGCATTTTGCCACTCTCACCAAAAAAACGTTAATAACTTGTAAATCCAATGCCTGTTAAGTTTGGACCTTTTAGTAGCTGTTGAAAAACTAGATATCATAACTGCGGACGCTGGAAGAAGAGGTTCTTACCACCAGATGATACCAGGTATTACAGTAGTACGCCAAAAAAAAAAGATAAACAGGCAAACAAAAACAGTAAATTTCAGAAGCCTAAAATTACTGTACAATGAACACTACATAAACTTATGCAAACTATTTTGTCAAAGATTTTGATTATTTTTCTCCATGTATTTCAGTATAATGTAGGAAAACTTAAAAAAAGTAATTCTAAATGTCGCTGCCTAAAATCTTTGATAAATCAAAAGTCTATCAATAGATATACTATTCCAATATTTCTTATTTGTATTATACCCAAATCACGATATAATGTATTAAAAAAATTGCTGTATTCCTACTTAAAATAGTCAATGAAAAGTAGCGGCGAAATGCCGCAACGCGTCCACTGATGTTGGCTCAAAAGACGCGCGCACTCTACTGATACTTCCAGAAAAACTGCCAATGAACTGCCTGACAACGCACTTAGATTTTTTTTCGTTACAAATGATTATTTAATGATTTTAAACTTATTTCGTGGTTGTTCATTATGAATGTTATTTAAACGGGTACATACCACGATAAAACGACGAGATTTTTATTGTCGATATTTCGACCCAGTTGCATGGATCGTGGTCACGACGGGACTGAAGTTGCGAGATGAGAAGCGAAGTCAGCTGTTAGGGGCAAAATCGATCTATCCTCTTTCTTGTTCTTTTTCTTTTTTCAACGACCTCGCGTTCTTGGCTGTTTAGGCAAACCACACTCACGACATCGCTTTTGTTATTATGCGTGTCGCGGCGCCCTCTTGGTTTGCATTTTATTATTATGCGATCTCGCCTTCGGCTCAAGCTTTGAAATATCGCCTCGGCTGTATATTTCGACTTACCGCAGTTATATCTTAATGTACTATTATGGAACTCGCGACAGTTCTCATTCTTAATTGCCATCTGACTGTTTGAACATTTATGGTTATGACAATTTTATGTTGGTATATTGGTGGTCAATAAAACACTTACCAAATTATTATTTGAAGTTAGTGTTGGTAAATATATTACATTCTCATTTGCTAGAAGCTCATTACTATTAATGTGAGATATGAATGTTTTTAAGTCTTCAGTTTCAGTGAATTCCTTTTGTAACCAATTATCCTCTAATTGCAATAACCTGAAAAGTAGTTATATAAAATTATAACAAAACAATGCAAGAATGCAGAGCATGTGCGTCTGTTGGACACTGATTCTAAAAAATTGACTTTTGGCACTTACTCGAAAAAACATCTGTTGTTGATGTTTTTTCGAGTAAGTGCATGTTTCTATATGTTATACTATAAACTAGTAGATTTCAGTTAGTGGTGTGCCAAGTCCATAACCTATCAGTTTGCCCGAGAGCTGCAGATATTTCCGAACAAGTTTGGGTGGTCAAGTCAACAGCACTTAGCTTATAAATAGTAGGAACCTAGTGGATATACTGTTAGCCAATGGATTCTGAAACGTTCCACATCCTACATGCGGCATCTGCGCATCTCTTCTGATATCCAGCAGACGGCGCAGTGAGCATGCAGTTGTTGCTGACGGAACCCGACGAAGTGTTGGGTTTTCGGCACACCTCTAACGAGTCCCACAAAACATGCGAGGTGGGCATCGATCTCCTATTAAAAAGTGGATGCACAATCAACGTCCAAAAAACGTCTCCACTCGTCCAAGTGACAAACACAACTTCTTGGCACTCAATTCAAGTAGTCGCATTTGCAAATTCAACCTCAAACTCAATCCTTAAGGTTGAATTTGCTCTAAATTTGGGATTTTATTGATTAGTGGACTATATTTAAAGGCCTTTAGGTATAATTTTATTAACCAATGATTCTAAAACTGTCAAAGCAAAATTGGCCAGTTTTTAAGTAAAATTTTCTATAGGATTGTGCATTCGTAGGTGGGTGCAATGGAGGTGGGTCTGCTCCGGCGGATATCCACTGGCGACTTTAATGGCTGTGTACGAAAGTGTACTGCTAGACCGTGAGTTGGAATTCCGTGGGTTTTTATTAGGTAAAAATCTGACATAATCACCGCGTCTCACTGTTATGTGGTAGGATCCAAGAGGATCATTGAGTCTCTTACTACAGCGCTACACGTAGCTCTCTGTGGTTTCATGCTTAGCCATGTACCTTGGATTTTATAACTTATATGTTATATTGTAAGAAACGATCATTGTATTTTATTCTATTTTATTTCTGCTTTGTTTCAAAAACTTTTATATTAGCGTAGGAGTTATTCCTATAGCTTTAAGTTTCCATTACTTCTCGTCATCTCGTTTTTGTAAGTTAATGAGAGGGATTTTGTTACCAGGTATCATGTATTTATGGTAGCTCTAAATACTTATTTATTAAATAACATAACTTCTATTACAGACATAAAACTCACTCTTTAGCCGTAATTGATGGTATGGCAGTCTCTTCCAAAGAAATATAATAAACATTACGTAAATATGCTCTAACAATATAGGACTTTGATAAATCCATTCCCATATCTTCAAGAGTTACTTCAGGTGACAGACTTTTTGGAATAGTGAAATCTATAAAAAAGAACCACTTTTAATGATGTAATATTAAATATTACAAATCGTTTCCCAGGATGAATGATGGTGTTGTTGCAGAGGATAAAAATATTCCGCTATCCCTTGGAAAAGAGAAATAAAGGACGAAGTACAAGACATGACATTTTGAAAATTCTTTCACCACCAGAAAGGCACGTTATTTGCGAGTGTCATAGGCTATATTTTATAACGAAACGAGCGAACTCAACCCATCTCCCAGCGCGCAGTTTTGATCGTGCCGCGATGCAAGAACAAGCTCTTGACTAAGGGCCCCGTATGGGTTCGAAACTAGTCAGGCATACTCCGACTTAATATCACGTGAATTTTAGCCGTGTTTCATAATCAATTAATGTGAATAACACTCACTATAGTTTACATGCTAAAAAATGAATGATTTATATTGAGAAAAACATAAACCTTTTAACCCTCTAAGGGTACATTTTTGAAAAATCTTGAATGATATTATTTTTAGTATATTTCTGAAAGTACATATACCACTTTTTACAAATTTAGATTGAAAAATGAAGGACTTTCAACCCCTTTTTTACCCCCTTCTGATTTAATTCTCGCGACAACAAGTATCCCATAAACTTTTTAAGTTACTTAAATATCTTATGTAATGCACAAAAATACACACTATGGGTACTACAAAAAAATCTATATTCAATTTGCAAATTCACATTTTTCATGTATATACTCATACTAAATAACAGCTTTCTAGTCCCTGCGCTATATCGCGGACCGACAGACAGACAGACGGACGGACAAACAGACAGTCATGACGAAACTATAACTGTTCCTTGTGGATTACGGAACCCTAAAAAAGCAAAACAAATAGAACTAAAGAAATATAAATAACTAAAAGGTATTTAAGCAAACCATATTGTAGTACTTATATTATGAAACTGAAATATTTTTTCGTTTCTCTATCCATAGTTAAAGACAAAGTTTTACCTGCTATATTAGCTAATTCTTGTAATAAGTTGTTTTTAGGTTTTTTTGTACGATGCACAGTTATAACACGTAGCTTATGACATAATGCTTGTTCTATAGCATCAATAGCACAACTAATGGGAAAATATTCTTTATTTTCAATCTGTAAAAAATCATGTTAATAGAATCTTTTTCACTCTATTTTCATTAGAAAAAAAAGGAAAAATATTAATTTTGGATTTAGACCAGGTGCTCTGAGGAGTTGCGTATGTAGGTATAGGTACATATTATGACCGCTGTTCACTATTTTGAACTCAGAAAAGCATGCAGATATATTATTTTGGATGTTACCAGGAGGTTTGTTGGTCCAGTTTAGAACTCTTGTAACTTTAATTTTAAGTTTTCTACTTCTACTACTAGTCATCACCATTAAATCATGTCACACCTTGACTTTTTGACATAAATGCTTGTAAACTAAGCCTTATTGTAATAAATGAATTTGGATTTGATTTGATTTGATTTTGAAACTTGGCGGGCAAATAGCGTACTTACTTTGTCGCCAAAATAATATAAAAATGAAATAGAGGTTCAAAATTTGTGCGAAAATTCCTTTCGTTTTCAAGTCACTCGTATATTAAAATTGTTATATACGAGTACACTATCAGACAAATACTCGTATTATAGTTAAGGGTTAACATTTTTATAATCTAAAATCTGCTCAAGTCATTTTCTAAATGTTAATCTGCATGCTTTTCTTAGTTCAAAACTATACTGAATTCCTTACAGCGCCTTGTCTAATTATTAATTAGTCATACGATTTTTATCGACGGCAACTTGATGTATATAAATTGATCGACAGGTGTTGTTACTCTTATTGTATTATTAATTTCTGTCCCAGCATCAATTACTGCGAAATACCTGAAAAAAAGAAAAAAGTGGCATATTTATGTACGAGTAGATTAACCTAATAAATTAAATCTGAAAGTAGTTCAATAGAGTTATTTACTTCAAAGCCCAATTTGGTTTTTGTACGGCCAAATTCAAATACTCCAAGTATTTGGTATTTTCGTTACTTTGTGTATTCGTGTTTAAAATACAAAATATTCCTTCGACGTCATCTACTGTGTTGCTATTCAGTAAATTGAAAATATTTTCATTCCATGTCTTCATGTTTGATATTGTGCATTGCACTCCGAGTTCCTCCCAAAACCTGTAAATTATTGTTGTTTTCTGATTACATATTATGGCGTCGCAATATTGTTAACTGCTTCATATGAAATAATTTTCAAGTGACTTAAACGTAATATGAAGGATCTACCTAAGTTTAAACAAAAGGGCACTTGATTCTTGGATGCAATGTAGATGTAAAATCCTTGCGCCTCGGCTAATTAACCTGTCGGCCAATTGTATTCCTAACATATCGTCCTCTGACAACAACAGCTGCAGGCGATCGGGGGAACACTTTATTCTGAAACAAATAAAAAATGAGCCTTATGTTCGAATAGATCAGTGGCCTTCTTGTAAACGCAATCAAAACAAATCATAAAAGATTACGTATACATATTATTATTTTAATGTAAACAGTAATTGTTATCAATTGTAAATTATAATACTGTATGACTTTTTCAAAAGAGCAACTGTTGAGTTTCTTGCCGGTATCTTCTCAGCAGGACCTGCCTTCCGAACCGGTGGTAGAATCTTTACAAATAGTCAACTGACGTGTCAAAAGTGCTTGTAAACTGAGCCTACTTGAAATAAATGATTTTTTGATTTTGATTTTGATTTTGAATGCACTTGTATAGGTAGTCAATTTTTATTTCAAAGTTTACAAACAACACTTGTATACGAGTTGCGCTTGTATACATAAAAATACACATACTTGCAAAAACAGAATATTAAGGATATAGTTGAAGTACAAAAGGATCTGAATCAGCAGTTGTATAATGTACGTCTTACTTCTGCTGAACACACGACACGTCCGCAGTCAAGTCGAGCAGCACTCGGCCGACATGTCTGCTGCCGGCCTGCAGCCGCAGCGCGCGCGACGCGTGCTCCGCCGCGTACGTCACGCGAGAGAGCGGGCGCACGTAGCCGAGAGCTATTCCTTCGCTCACCAACAATTGTAATTTCTGGAATGGCGGAATATTTAAATACATCCACATTACAAGGCTATATTGAAACTGAGCTAAGTAAAGTAATTAACTACTATCTTCTTGTGTTTGTTTGTTTTAAATTTGCACTGCACTATTAGGTTAGGATACTTAGTACCTTTAGGCATTTTCTACTAGTTATAACTTTTTAATAAGATAAACCGTTCTGATTAGACTCTGTGTAATTTACATATATCTATTTAAAGCTATTTTTATTAGATTCTTACTTTTAAATCTTCTATTTTTGTAGCATCAAATAGTGAAGAAAACTCCTGTGTACTGTAAGTGAGAGATTTAAACAAATGAAACATTTCAAACATATAATCCTCATTGTCCACCACAAGAGAAGTATCCACCACAGTTCCAAATTTTTTACAGCAATCTATTGTAGCCTGTAAAAAATAACAAAAAATTCATTACTGTGTATTAAACGCTAATCTTACTGTCGGTACTTAAGTACTTCAACAGATTTTGCTTATATTACTCGTAATAGTCGGGGTTCCGTAGAAAATTTTGTACACCTGGTTACTATCAAGTTAATTTTTCGTGAGTAGCTTCGTTTCGATGAGACGCCCAACTTTTATTTATGTATGATAATTCTCAATTGTGGTAGGTAACAGAGATAGCAGAGATAAAATCATTTTGATGACCTCGTTGTCAATACATGTTGGAAGACGGGGACTCTTTGATCAAACCGTAGGTACATTTTGTGGGACAATTTATTTTTCGAATAATTAAAATAATTATCATAAGATTTAACATAATAAAGTCCAGTTAGTAATAAATTTTGGAAAATTATTAAACCAACAAAATATTTGATCCCTGCTACTCTCCTATTACCTAGTCAAATCGAAACGAAGGTACTTACGAAAAATTAACTTGAAATCAGGTGTACAGAATTTGCACGGATCCCTGACTAATAGTCATTGCTTTGTTTTTGTAATTTAGTATTTAAAAAAAACCGGACAAGTGCGAGTTGAACTCGCTTGAAGAGGGTTCCTAACGATGTTTTACTATCATATTTTTTGGAATACAACATAAAACAAATATTACTATATATCGTCGTCATCAACCCATATTCGGCTCACTGCTGAGCTCGAGTCTCCTCTCAGAATGAGAGGGGCTAGGCCAATAGTCCACCACGCTGGCCCAATGCGGATTGGCAGACTTCACACACGCAGAGAATTAAGATAATTCTCTGGTATGCAGGTTTCCTCACGATGTTTTCCTTCACCGATTGAGACACGTGATATAAAATGCACACAACTGAAAAGTTGGAGGTGCATGCCCCGGACCGGATTCGAACCCACACCCTCCGGAATCGGAGGCAGAGGTCATATCCACTGGGCTATCACGGCTCTCTACATAGTACATTACTATATATACCTAATATTAACTATATTATTATACTTAATTATAACTTAATTGGGCTTATATTTCGTTAAACACTTATATAGTCATTGCATACAATATCCAAGAAGTAAGTAAGTTTTATTTTTACCATTTTATACACATGATTAATATTTATTAACCAACTTCAAAAATTTAAAGTGCTAATTTAATTTACAAAATCACTTAGCCGGTTTTTTGAATTTAGGTATTTTCAGAGATGTAAATATATATTTTTAATAATATCACTATTTACTTTGAGGAACATGACTTAAGAACTTATAAAATTACGACTTACTCTTTTTATGTCTCCTTTAACGGATGTTATTACAATATCACAACCTAGTCCGTTTGTTTTATTAAGAACCATGTCTTTGAAACTGATATCTCTAGAATAACCAATATGATCATCTAAAAGAAAATAATGTAATTACAATAATTTTGATTAAATTTACAACAATCGGTCGTAACAAGGTATCTACATCTTAATTGTTTGATTCTAATTTAGTATACAGTTGATTAATTAGGACTCAATTACCAAACGAACCTTACCTTTAAGTTCTGGAAATAGTTTGAGCAAAAACATCTTTTTCTTACTACTGCTCACTGTAGTGTAAACGTCACAGTCATGTGCGAGCGCTATAGAGATGATCGCTTGACCTAAAGCTCCTGCTCCGCTGTGCACGAAAACACTGCTGCCATGGTAGAACCTACTTTTGAAGTACTGTAAAGACATAATAGGTTAGATATTAATTAATTTGTTGAAGAAACTTAAAACAGAAACCAATTTTTCCGAATGCTTTTAAATTCCTAAACATTTTCATGATAAAATGCAAATTGGCTGTAGGTATACGACGGACCGACGGACGTACACTGCAGGTCATAGACCTTTTGTAGGGACTTCCAAACATCACGATCCTGAGCCGCCTGCATCCAGTGAATCCCTGCGACTCGCTTTTGATGTCGTCCACCCCCCACCAGGTGGACTGACGACATCAAAAGCGATGACTAGTGCGGGGTCGCCATTCCAGCACCTTATTCGGGAGGCTACAAGTAATCAAACCTACGAGTCAAACCTTGATTCGCAATGACTCTCGAGAACAATTTGTAAATATTCATTATAAATACATAATTCTAATGTATACCTATATTATAAAGAGGTAAAGTTTGTGGTGTTGTAAGGGGTAATCTCTAGATCTATTGAACTGATTTTGAAAACTCACTACCACCTTACCTTACCACTAGAAAGCCACGTTATTTATAAGTGTGATAGGCTAATTTTATCCACGTATTTCACGGGAACGGGAACAACCAGGATAAAACCGCGGTGCGTCGGGTAGTCTATATAAGTACATATACAATTAATACAAAATATGAAAATAAAATCGTATTTACAAGACAGTAGAATGCGAGGCAATAAGCCAAAGGAACCGTGGCTGCTTCCTCCATTGTCCAATACTTCGGCACCGGCCACAACAGCTCAGGAATTGCCTGGACGAGACTTTTGATTGATTCCTCTTGCACTATGCCCATGACACGTTCTCCTCTAGAAGTATAACAACCAGTAACATCATGTAAGTCGCGTTTTTATAAAAACTGCAACATGAAACCACGGCCATGTTTCTCAATAAGTTCAATAAAGTTTTCATACCATGATCAGTAGGTAATCAACAACAAAGCAGCCGGAACATAATATGATGTTATTATCACTTTTTAGTTTTGTCGGTACGTTTGATGTTTTTGAAGTTGGTTTAATTTTTATTATTATTTTTTTCATTTTTCCATTTTTAGTGTAGTCTTACTAGATATAGATCTAGGCAAGAAATGCGGCGATCGACACGATGTGGCCTGATTACGATTTTTGAAAGTTTCCTTAGATTTCTCCAGGATCCCATTGACTCTCCATTGACTTGAGGACAATGGGACACCCTCCCCCCTTTCAAACAAAAAAAGAATTATTCAAATCAGTTCAGGCGTCTTCGAGTAATCGCGTAACACACACGATGTTATTTTTCGCTTTTTAGTTTGATTTTGCGATTTTGAAGTCGGTTAAATACTTTTGTTAAAAAGATTTTTAAAGTCCATTTGCTTATAATATAAACACATAAGCGTAAGTCTTCATATATGAGGATACGCGGGCCACGCCTACTTGGTTAATTATACTAATGCTTTAGCAGTAGACGGTATGCATGCATAAACCTTTACTGGGGCTTTAGCGCTCTATATTCTGTGGCACGAGTGATATTATTAGGGCTCGGAACCCTAAAATGTTTGAAAAACCCCCAAAGATTATGAAATTATTAATTACACTCTCGATCAAGTCATCAATATTCTCTTTCAGTGCGCTTCCATTTGAGACCCCACTAAAATATAGCTCCTTTAATAAAAAAAAAAAACTAAATTGTAGTCGCTTCATCCATTCGACAGGTATGGTTCCACAGACAGACTGACAGACAGACAGATAAACAGACATGTCAAATTTATAACAACCCTCCTTTTGTGTCGTGGGTTAAAAAGTTATTATAAAATGGTGATAAACAAAAAGACCCTAGCTGAGTTTGTTGTGGGCGCTAGGACCAAAGCGCATTTGGTACCATTATCACTTAACATTATCTGACGTTTCAAAAGTGCTTGCGTAGATTAATTTCAATTAATGCATTTTTACTTTGACTGTAAAAATACAAGCTCTTTACCTTTTTGTTCTGCCACTAAAGTCGTATACCATTAGGTGTTTATTAGAATTGTCTCTGGCGGCTATTTCTGAAACTTTCTTTACATAGGCATCATTTAGTCCCACGTAATGAACCTAAAATTTAGATCTGTTATATACCAATAATAGGTTTTAAGCTAAATATTCTGATGTTTGATTTAATATGCTTTACCTTTACTAGATTTCCTTGTTGGTGTGGTTGTCTCAATTCTATCCCTTGAGTAGAATTTATATCACCTAAGGATTTCATTTCTAACGCAATTTTTTTCTCTTTAACTATATTTCCTTGAACGGGCAAATAATATTCTCCACCCCAAATACCCTTAAACAGTTATTAAAATGCATATCCATAGTATATTACGAGTATTATCACATAATATTTAAAAGTATAAATTACGAAATACTTACGTGGTCTAAAATATTTATTGCTAATTCTGTAAATGGCATTTGGTTTAGACTTTGTACATCGAATAATTTGTGTTTGATAATAACTAGATTAATTTTACGGCAATCTTTATCTTTCCACTGCTTAAGCGTATCTTTTAATCCATTAAAAGCTGGATATGAAGTCAATACTACAAGTCTTTGGTTGGGAGGAAGCTTAGACAGTTGTGTAGAAAATTTGGTAAGATCAGCTTGTGAAAACACTGTAACAGTGCTTGTATTGATTGCTACATCTGAAGGTCGCCATAAAACCAGCTCCAGCCGTGAAGAACCAATAGTGTGAGCACATACACTACGGTATGGTAGAGAGGAATGGATAGTTAATGAATCCGTATACTCTTCTTTATTGATCAAAAAAGTATCTCGACGAAGTAATCGGTGTAGAACTTTGCACATCTGTAAGAAAATTAACACGTTTGTTAAATTATTTACCTTATACAAATAATCTAAAATTTAAATTAATAGTTATAATATTGCTTACACTATTAGCAGCCAAATTCGTTATCAGTAAAGTATCGAAGTCAATAAAATAATTATCCTTCTTTTTTATTAAGTCGTTCTGACATAATTGTAGTAAATTGATCTTTACGTCAGGTATATCATGAATAATTCTTTGAATGTTTTCATACTTTGCTTGACCATTGTATTCCACGATGTTAGCAATATTGATAACTCGTTTATTTAAATTTTCTGCAACTATTTGCAGAAATACATACAAAGCACTTCTTTCCTGCAATATATTTTGTAATAATAATTAATTGTAAAATTCAGTGTTCCACAGGAGCCATGGTTTTTTTGGGATAAAAAATCTATGTGTGTTAGTTTTTTATACTGCTTTGCTACTCCTTTACTGCTAAACCGATTTGTCTGAAATTAGATTTAACACGTTTTCAAATTTAATAGTAATTTTTTAATAAATAACAGAGCCGTGAAATAATAAAATTAATAAAAAAGACAGACACGTACGTGTTGAATTGTGAACCTACTCCTTTTCTGAAGCCTGTAGTTAAAATTAATACACATGTACATACTTATTTTTCGCGGGTAACACCGCGGGCGCAGCTAGTAGCTAATAAATAATACCGCGACGGATAACTCTGCGAATACTCGCATGCCGCGCAATGAGTCGTTTAAGACTAAGGTTGCGGACGAAGTCGCGGATTTCGGCTACTAATCCTACTAATATTATAAACGCAAAAGTTTCTATTGTTGTTTGGATGTTTGTTACTCTTTAACGCCGCTACTACTGAAGCGATTTGGAATGGAAATAGATTTTACTCTGGATTGACAGAGTAAAATGGCTACTAATGATTTTGATGATATGAATGTTTGTTACTCTTTCATGGCGAATTTTGGTATTAAGATATATTATAGTCTGGATTAATACATAGGCTACTTTTTATCCCGGAAAATCCATGGTTCCCGAGGGATTTTTGAAAAACTAAATTCCACGCGGACGAAGTCGCGGGCGTCCGCTAGTTATTCATATAGGTACTTACATCGATTTCATTACTCGTGACGTGAGGAACAAATTTTAACGTTTTTAGTGCCATGCGTTCTTTATTTATTGACGGCAGGTCATGGAATTTGATGTTTTCCATTATAACACCTCCACATCTGAACACATAATAAAGTCATAAGTCACAGTTGCTGAGTTCGCATAACAAGTTCGTGGTCGAATCGTGTTTGTTACGCATGCATGTTTAGTAGATACGTATTGTATACATTTCTAACAAATATCTTAGGTATAAGAAAAATTTGCAAATCAGGAGTAATTTCAAGATGTTTCTTAATTACAAGACGATGTATTTTGATTTGTTGTTTTCTTTATTTATTGGTTGATTTATTGGTTTAGTTTAGATTCCTTAATCAATAAGTACAAAATAACATATAAGATAAACCATTAATAACAGTAAAGTATTTAGGTAATAGGATAAAACCTGACAAAGTTTTAGAACAATCCATACAACATAATTAGTATGTAAAGTCAAACTATTTAATAATATTTTTGGTGAAATAAAAAGTAGACGTATAGATTATAGAAAAACTTTTTTGTACAAATTATTATTGGAATACGCCAAATAAATTACTTAGTAGATAATTTATACAGATTTTCTTGTTGGATTGTTATATAATCACGAACACGAAATTTCGTGTGTCGTTAAGGCCACACTGAACTGTCTTTGTGAATCTGCATAATTAGGCCAGTCAATAAGCCATGTAAAGCCTCAAAAAGCGGTGAAGCGGTTTTTTTTTCTGTAAGATGTTGTTAGATATTAACAACAATGTAACTGTCATTAAAAAAGGTTGCAACTTCTATAACTTAACTAATTGTTAAAAACAACTTTGTTTTAACATTATAATCCTTTTGGAACACCTCTATAGAATTATTTATCGAAAGTCAAAAAGAAAGAAAACGAATTTCACCCCTTTCCGAGCACGCATTTCTCAACGTACCTAACAACATAATACAAAAAACACCGGTTCACCGCTTATTTAGGCTTCACATAGTTTATTGACTGGCCTATAAAGCCAATATTCGATGTACTTAAATAAATAATCTAATCTACTGAATGGAAAAACTGGTGTACCTCGTACTATTACTATCATCGAACACCTTAGCCGACAAGACATGTGTATTATTTAGCAGGATTGTGTCAATTTTTAAATGTTGTTCAACATCAATCACAATCTTTTTTATAAAACCTAATTGTGAAACACTGTCATGCCCGCGTCTAAGCGCATTTAGTTGGATTATACCATCGATTAGTGTTACCCAATTGTCCTTCCACAACAGATGCGCTTCAGTTAGCGATAAATTAGCATTGTGAATACTACGGAACTCGTTCCTACAAAATAGAAAAAAAAAATTAAATAAATACAATGGAAACAAACAGTTTTAAAAATTAAAACTGTTTGTTTAAAAAAAAAATCAACAAAATACAAGAATAAAATATATTTTTTTTCTAAAACATTTTATGTTAATCCATCATCAAACATACGAGTAATTGTAATCCTTGGCATCTAATAATTCATAAATATTTTCTGATTCCAGAGCAAACACTGTTTCGCACTGCAACTTTTCTTGTTTGTCTATTTTTGTAAATATATTTTTGTCTCTTTCACCGATAATATGTCCAGATGCAATTTTAATATGTTTATTCAATACCTGAATATAAAAAAAAAACTTTTATTTTAGTATATAAATACGCCCTAGCAATACCAACTTACAAATTTTTAGCTTTTATTAAGCATATCTTCAAAATTTCTGTTCAGCTCTGCAAAATTTGAATTTGTTTGAAAAGATACCTCAAATTGCCCTCGTTTTTGCACAGTTATGTACAGTCGCAATTGCCTTTGCTCATGCAGCACGGGTTGGGAGTGCAAATGTACATCATGGAACTGAACTGAGAGTTGTTTCTTTGGAACTCCCAGGAACATGGCTAATGTATCCCAAACTGCCACAAGTGCAGCAGCAAACGGATATAAATTTGTTTCTAAAATTAACAATAGGCGTTATACGTTTGGCAACAAGCTATTCTCAAATCTTTATAAGAAAAATGAATAGGTTAGAAAATAAAAAATATTTTAGTAAACTGTATACCTCTTATAACATGTCCTCTTAAGTAACGATAAGCGTCATCATGAATAGAAAGGACGTAATTGCAAGTTGATGCAATTATTTTTTGTGGTGACTTCAACAGTATTACATTCCTGGAATGGATGGATTTGGTTTTGTTAAATTCATTCATATTAAACTTTTTTTCGAGAAATATAACGAGCATCGTCATATTTCTCATAAAGTAAAAATTAACTCACCATTTTTCATGATGCGCCCATTCTACTGTATGTGACAACATTGGTGTTCCAGTGGAAACTGGAAATTCTACCTTCGGGTACAGGACTTGCACTTGCGGGTTGTATCCCTCCATATAGAGCCTTTAACAATTAATGCACAGGATGTCTCATAATTAATGGATAAAATGCCTAAATAAAGAAAGAAAAACCCCTTAGAGATACACCCCTTAATTATCTAAAACTATAATTTGATTCATTTTGAAAAAAATCCTACGGTGAACAAGTTATATATTTTTTTTTGGATTTTTCTATTTTTTCTATCTTGAATCAGTTTTACACAAGATGTTTTTCACAAGTTTTTCACAAGAACGTAATACGTTAGTAATGATTAGATAACTACTATTTTTTATCAATAATGCTTTATTTGTTTTGCGGAAGATTTTTTTTTCATTAACATGACTTGATTTAAAAAAATGTTCTAAAAAAATAAATGCAACTAATGTGTACCATCATTTTAAAAACTTGTACACTTATTAAAGTTTGTAAATTGGTATAAAACTTGTGTTTACTTCTTGTAGTTAAAAAGTTGCTGGTAAATGTGTGGAAGGTGCTAAATTTTCAATGAAAGAAATTCAAAGTTTGCACATTAATGAAGTTGTTAAAAATAAAAAAAAATACTTAAAGATAAATAAATAACTGTAAAAAAATTTAAAGTGAATGTTATAGTAGTTGTATCATGATCAGTAATTTTAGAAAACTTACTTTCCAATAGCCTCCAACAAGAACTGTGCATTGTCTGGGTGTCCACGTCTTGTAAGTGGCACAAGTTTGCAGGACTCAGGCAGCGAACGCTTAAGAATAGCCTGCAGAAGACTATGTGGAGCAATTTCTACTACCACCGCATTTGCCGGGATGAGCCTTGATGTCTCTTCAAAAAACACTGAGCTCTGCAACAAAATACTTATATCCCAATCAAAACATAAATGTGACAATGAAAGACCAATTCAATATTGAAAATGGGTGTCATGGTAATTGTAGTTTGCATCTTTATATATAAACGTAAATAGCTACAGTGGACCCGGTCAACACATAATCATGACATGTTTGGTATCAAAAGAAAGGACTTGACAACCACATTACAAATATGTATCCATATTGTTTAAGTTACTTACGTATAAAAAACGGGTCTAAAAAGGACGAATCAAGAAAATAATTCAGATAGAAATCCAGAAGTGCATAGGTACATAAATGGCCAAGGTATAGCCATGGTTGCACTTACTGCAGGTATTCCTACCATGTAGATTGAATGGAGTTAAAGGTGTTCCTGGTATCACAGAAGGTATAGAGTAGGTGCAAGGTAGGAAAAAACGGTAGAGGCGTACTACCGTTTTTTCGTACCTATATGCAATTCAAGATTTCTATCTGAATTATTTTCTTGTTTCGTCCTTTTTAGACCCGTTTTTTATACGTAAGTAACTTAAACAATATGGATATTTTATGTATTTTATACATCATGTTTTATAAAAAACGTATAAAGTGTAAAAATATATATTTTTCATGCAGGTTGGTTATAAATTTGTATCCATATTCTTAACCAAGTTATTTTGATTGAACAAAAAAAGTGGACTACTCACAAGTAAGTTATTTGTATGATATTCTGCCGATGAATATTTTGCAATTGGGTCGTTCCATTTCTCTTGTGGTACTGACGTAGAAACCCAGCGCTCACTGCGGACTTTGGGCGATGTGATTACTTCACTCAAATATTTGAGCAATCCTGGACCTGCCTCAGCGATATATCGAGAATGATATGCAATGTTCGAGCATGGCACTTCCTTGGCAAATATTTCCTTCGCAGTAAGTTGAGCCACGAATTCCTTCATGATATCAGCGGGACCAGATATTGTGCTGGAGTCAGGGCCATTGTGGCATGCTACTTCAATCTCAGGTGGACACATTTTAGATATCTGTAATAAATCAATATATACCTACAATCTCATTCTCAGAATAGAGTTGTTTAGTAATCTGAGCCTACAATTGTATTTACAACTAGCGATTCACCCGTCGATCTTATATCATATATTTCCTCTTTCGATTCACCCTAGCTTTTCACTATATTATTATCGTGAATCGAACTGTCATACTGAGGGCCTAGTGGCACTTTGATACTGTTACCGTCACGTAACGTAAACGCGAATTTTTAAGGAATTAAAACAGCGCCATCTAGTGGCACTACTGCACAACTGTTTCAATTCCATATAAATTTGCGTAAACGTCAACGTGATAGTAATAGTATGAAAATATTGAAACATCTCTCTAGGCACACAGCACACATGCTATCTGAAAAACACTTTAATAGATGTCAAATTAACGTTATATTCTTTATATGCCGTGGTTGTCATACTTGATCCAAATTACCTTTTTGTATCCAACCCCCACAGCAGCCATTGAGCCACGAATGAAGGGAGTCTGCACAGAGACCAGCCCGCGACTGTACGCAGACAGGATCATCTCCTCGGCTGTGAAGCAGCCGTCTGCATACGCGCAGCCCAGCTCACCCACACTGTGACCTGTGAATAATAGCAAATATAAAAATCGGATTTAAATATTCCGTATCGCGTCACCTGGTTTTTATTAACTCCCGATGCAAAAAGAGGGGTGTTATAAGTTTGACGTGTCTGTTTGAATGAATGTATACCTGTATGTCTGTTTGTCTGTCAGTCTGTCTGCGTCATCATAGCTCCCGAACAGATGAAGCTGTTTTGTATATTTGATTCTTTCTGATAGGCATTTGGCGATCGCACAGAGCAATCGTTTGATATTATTAATATTACGAGTATTTAAACAGAATAATACCGATTATTTTGTCAGGAATGATTTCCATGGCCAGTAATACATCTGTGAGTCCAATTTGAATAGCAGCAATTCCAACGAAAGAATGTAGAATGTTATCAAATATGGTTTTGTCTGGAGATGTAATAATATGAACAACGTCTACTCCTTTAGGTTCCAAGACACGGCGACACCTGTTAATATTAGAAAAAAAATTCAAAACATCAACTAGTATGATTTACCTAAGTAGTTCGATTTAAATTTATGAACGTAACTTAAAGGGGAATGCCCACCGGTCCATAGAATGTCCGCCCAGGGAACTTAGGTGTATATCCCCGTATAAAAGTATATGGAGATGATAATATGATGTATAAATAAGGATCTGGCTTTATAAGTGTGTTTTTTGAAGAAAAATATTTTTTTCACTACTCTTGCTCAAAAACATTGTCATATTACCACTCCACGGCGGGGCTAAACAAGCATATTAGCCTCAGGGGCTAAAGTATTATTAAAGTAAGTTTTTGTATGTTACAAGTACTAGCCTACTTTATAACGAAGGAGGTTATTTTCGTAAATAGAATCATCGTAGGTAAGGCCCTTCTTCTTCTTTTTTTGGTTATATAGCTTCGCGCGTCGAGCGATTGAGCCAGAGGTAAGGTCCTGACTGTTTGATAAAAATAAAACTTGGAATTGGAATAAAATGCAGCGTTCTTGTCTATGGAACGCGGTTATTTACCTTTGACTTTTCTTCATGGAAAAAAAATATATTAATAAAGAAAATAAAATTAAAGAGCGAAAATTTAAAAAGAATTATTGTCGTGAATAATCTAATTACTTGATATTTTTAAATAAATTAATTGTGAATTTGTGACCGTAATTTACATGTTTCGCAACATTAATTGTTGTTGTTATGTCTTCATCTAGTGAGAATGGTGACCCTAATTTGGAGATGGATCAAAAATGACTTACAAATTAAACTTACGAAAAATTTAATAAGTGGAGAAAAGAACAACAAGTGCATTCTTACATACAACTTACGCATGGTGTTTCTTAAACAATTATCTAACATGTTTACCCCTCATACTCATTATTCAACTTCATTGTAATCGGAAATTAAGTTACCGGGTAAAAGCATCTCCCCGAAACATCCAAAGTTGTAGCATTTTGTACCTACATTTTGATTTTCAAATAAAATAAAACATTGAATACTGTACCGAGTTATTTTATTTTCTCGCAATCGTAGTGAAAAGTATTGTGTGACACGCGGGGCTAACCCCATTATAAACTCGGTTTCTATTTAGGCCTAAAAATACCTCGTTTGAAATGGGGTTTTTTAGCCCCTTGTATAACAATCTACTATTGTAGGTTGGTACACGTCATTTTTTTTATAAAAGATGTATAATAAAAGTGATGTGATATTTATATTTTTGTAATGGTCTTTTCACGACATTTCATGTGATACCATTTTGACTGTTACATTTTCAACAATAGTAGATTGTTATACAAGGGGCTAAAAAAACCCATTCCAAACGAGGTATTTTTAGGCCTAAATAGAAACCGGTGTACCAAAGCGGCGAAGTAACATTTAAAACTGCATTATTTTTTTCTGTTACTAACAAGCATAACAAACAAGAAAAGGAACAAACAAACAAATTAAAAGTCTACAAAAAATATCGTAAAACTGTATGGTGTAAAAAAAAGGCTGTATGGTCAACGATTTTAGCTTGTGACCCATTGTGGACAAATTAAAGATGAATTAAAGATGTCGTATAACGATGTAGCTTTTTTGATTAAGTAATAATTTCATTAAAGTAATTATCAAGATTTTTTATAAATAAGTAAATTGCCAGGTGGTAAGGGATGGACATTCTCTTTTATTGGTACACTGGCAGACGCCGCGCGGTTTCACTTCGGTTCCCGTTCCTTCCTTAGCTTTCCAACGAATGTTTTCTTCTTCCTTTGTAAAAGAATTTTTCAAATCGGTTCAGTAGTTTCAGAGCCTATTCAATGCAAACGAACAAACAAACAATCAAATATTTCCTCTTTATCATATTAGTACATATAACTAGCTAACATGGTCCGCGAGGATATCCCTGTTGAAGAAAGTCTATGACAGACAATTTTTTATTGTTGTCTCTACACTCTGTGAATTTTGTTTCATTTAAGCTTTGGTCTTTTAGGAGCAGAAATTGAGGGATAAATTTTACTTAATTAACAGTCCAAAACTCTTAAAAAAAACTCTAAGCCGTTAAGCCGCCGTTCATACTCTTGTGTTATCTATGATTGGTAGTCCGAACTGTACGGTGGTGAGGACGAAATTACGGGGTTCCACTAGTATTTTACAAAACAAAATTTCCCATTTTTTGTACAAATATACTGAAAAACTTACTTTTCAATGGCAGCGGCAAATATAGGAATCCTCATGAGCTGTGCTCCCATGCCGGCCCACTGGGAGCCCATGCCGCTGTATACGAACCACAGCGGTCGCTTAGCGTCGTCGAAGTAGTTGAATCGTTCGTTTAGACAAATGGTTTCGTCCTTTTCATTTGTGCCTAGATGAGTATAGCTATAGGTTTATCAAAGCTAAATCAAGTTATGAAACACATCATCATAATATACTCTTTGGCTATCATTTCATTTAGTTTTTTTTTTACAAAAGCAAATAGCTTTATTTATGAGATTAATAAGTCGTTTTATTAAAAATAACAACACACATAATACATAAACAAAAGATACCACTTAACTATTAAAATAGACATCCATTAAATAAATAAATTAAAATTAAATAAAAAGTAATACTTAAATTAAATTAAAATGTGGTAGGGTGCCCATCACGCAGGCAGCATTCGCGCGTTGAATGGAGAGTGTTCACTATTTTCAAATGGTAGCTTTCTGTGTTCTCCGTTGAAAAAAAAAATCTCGTGAAAGAATTATTTCGATACTTGCACGGCCCGTTCAGGCAATTTGGTACTTCTGCCTTAGCTACTGACGAACTAATGGTTAGCCATTAGTCAAATAGTAAATTAATATAAGGGCCGTTAGTTCGTAAATACACATGTTGTACGATGACATCACGTACAATATCGCGACTGTTAGCGGGAGTCGATATTTATGCGAACTTTGAATGCATGTAAAATCATAACTATTTGGTATTTTTAAATAAAGCAAAAACTAGTGTATTTGTTTATAGTAGATATAAAGCTCTAATGTAACAAAGTATCAAGTGATTTTGCATACCTAGTAACATTCTCCATTGCGATTGAGATTCTTTGCGCGAGAAAACTGCCTGCCCGAGGGTCGCCTGTTGCCTTCCTGTTGCCTAGACCTTTGCTAATATCCTAGTAGAAAGTCTGGGCGCTCCAGCCCCACGGACCTATTACCTCTAAATATGTTTTAGCAGTACTATCCTCACCTTTACACCCCCAGTCATCAGAGTGCTGAGGCAGGTCTAATATTAGTTTTATTTAAAGTTTTAATTGCCTTTGAATTACCCTACTTCTTACTGCCTACTGTAGCACACACATCATCATTTAAGATTATTTTTCAAATATTATGAATCAACTAGATTTTTCGTGTTACTAGATTAAATTAAGTTACATATGGTTTATGAATAAAAATATAGCTAATCACACTAATATTTTATCGGTGAAACTTTGTTCCTTCTTTACGCTGCGGCTTGCAAACCGATTTAGCTGAAATTTGAGATTGAATAGGCTACTTTTTATCGAAACGTAAATGGTGCCCCATATAAGAGAATGTGGTGTTATTTCGTTCTAGAACAATTTATTTATACAAAATATTATTAATAGTCTTACTGAGAAGTGTGAATCCTCGTCCTAAATGACCAGACAATCTGGTTTTGTGAATATTATGCAGTAGCGCTATTTCTTCAGGATCTACAGAACGTGATTTTAAATCTTCAAGTATTTTTTGCACGGAAGACTCCTGTCTACCAGATACGAGAACTAAATGAGGTATTTTTGTCTTGTAACGCGTAGTATCCTTAAATATAAGAAAAAACAGTTTTTTTATCACTATTGAAATATTTTTGTACATGAATATATTAATACTTATCATAATACAAAGAATTACATAAAAGGTTTATTATATTATATATTAGGTACCTTAGCTTTATAATGACCATTTAAAAGAACATGTGCGTTAATTCCTGATATAGATAGACCATTAACAGCGGTATATGATCGATCAAAACTCTGGTGATCAGTAAGAATGCGCATTCGACCATCTCGCAGTGCTGCTATGTCATTTCTCGGGGAATCACAGTTCAAATTTCCTGCGAGCAGCCCTTTGTGATATCCTAAAAGAACCTATTGATTAAAAAAACACAAATTATATTAGAAAAAATAATATTAACAAGCAACTACTGGAATTTACTAAAAATAGAATATGAAAATGCAATATTTATCCGATTACCTTTGTTATACTACATATTCCCGATGCAGATTCTGTATATCCTATGTTGGACATAACACTGCCAACTAAAAGTGGATTATTTCTGTTATTACAGAATACTTTTTCGATGGCTTCAAGCTCTGCTTTATCTGTATTTGGTTCAGCTGTAATAAAATTATTGATTGAAGATTTTTTCGTTCCGTTCATGTTTGTGCCGTAGTTACCAACGAGTACTTTAGAGTTTCGTTGTGCTAAAATAATTGAACGGACTTGGAAGAAACTTATTTGTAGATAGTTCATCACCATACGATACTGGCTGCTTTGCGACTGTATTGCTATGTCCGTCTGTATGTCTGTCTGTTTGAGAAAGCTACAATTTAGCATGAGTTTGTCCATTAAAAATTTATGGTATTTCCCCTACAAGGAAATGATGTTTTTTTTTACTCGTTCATATGCATAATAAAAACATGTTAGGGTTTACTAACACTATTTTTCGTTTCAGGGATCCGTTTGTAAAATATTAAGGTTATAAGAGTTTATTTTTGTTGGAGTCTAGTGTGTCCCTCTACGTTAGTTCATTGATACGTGAAAAAAAATCACAGAAGTATAGGAAAACTATAACAGATATAAAGCAATTACTATTTAAAGAATTGTAGTCGACCAACTTAGATCTTCTACTTTTTATTAGCCTAGCAAAAATTTAACTAGTTTAACTCTCTGCCTTGACTTTGATCTTACAAAGCCTTGAATATTTGGTTTAGTGGCCAAACAAATTAATCAACTTGACTGCTGTGAGGTTATGATAACAAATTCCGAAAAATATGTCATGTTTCGACAAGTATTTAATCAGTAATCAATAATATTTCAACAAGTATTCACCGATAACACTATCTAAAGTAAAACGGCAAGAGCAAAGTTGCACACTTATTCTATATTATAAGTATAACAAGGGCCCAAGTATGCTTCCTTGCGGTGCACAGAATTTCTTAAGCATTCCGCATTGAATGAGCTATCGTTTATATTTTGTCCTTTCATTTATATCAAGAAACTGATATTTCGCCTTGATGTACCTAGTGATTACGAATATTATTGAAAAAACGATTTTACATTACCTGAACCAAAAGCTTCTACATATTCAACGGCTTGAGGTGGTATTTGTATTTCTTCATAGAATGACTTTATAAAATTGGACATTTTTTCAGCATCTCTGTAGAAGTGAAACTTTTGATCTTTTGTTTCGTCTTGTGGATCCGATGTGTATCTAGATTTTACATGCACTACTTCAGCATAAACTCTGAAACATATTTTTTACAATCGTGTAACAATTGTACCTACTTTCCTATTTTTGATTTTTTATTTAATGTAAATATTATCCTGCTCATCGAAGTATAAACAAGTTAATATTTACATTCAATCAAACTCTTATTATATAATTCTTTTTTTACATTAAATAAATTTATTTTGTTTTGGCATACCTGATCGCATCTTTAGCTTTTTGAAGGAACATAACGTTGACAGCCTCAGACAAGACACACCCAGCTGCTTCAGTATCAAATGATTTGGTCTTTCCTTCTGAATTCAACTTTATGATTCTAAAATTAAGGAACTTTCGGTAAATCCTTTACAATCGTTAGCTACCAATTAAGGAGAAAAGTAACTTATATGTGTTCCTCTAATTTAAACACACAAGCGTCATATGTAATTAGTATCTGAAGCTCTTTAATGCTATGTACTAAATAGTGTATTCTACTTTTTATTTTACAAAATAAGAATATATTACTATTTTTATAGTTTTTTAGTAGAATAGATAAATAAATATAATTATGTTATAATCAGTCGCTTCAATCTCGCCCCATAACCATGGTTCGTTACGTTCATATTTTTTGCCGAATGGCCAATAATGTCACTTATACAAAGTTCAAGCAGTATGATCATGAATAAATATTGTTTGTACATGCCAAGTATACCTATACGTACATAAGCATTCAGTGATATTAGTAAAATTATTTTAATTTTATATAATTATATACCTATAGAAGAATTGCATAGTTTTTTTATTATTTTAATTTTAATAGACAGATTGCACGAAAACCAAAGTACAAAAGTAATTACCGTCCGTGATGGATGGATGATTGAGGATGCAAGCAAAGGTTAGACCCTCCAACGATGGCAGCTTCACAGTCACCGCGTTTGATGGCCAGACAAGCTTGTTCCAGAGCCTGAATGGAACTGCACGAGCCGGAATCAATGGCCAAAGAAGGGCCCTTAGCGTTCAACCAATATGAAATACGGTTCGCAAACATTGATTTACTGCACCTGTAATATATTTAATTGACCTTTCTTAAACTATGGTGTACAGTAAGGACCTAAATTTCATAATGAGGTAAGGTTTACTCATTTATCATCATGATCATCATCATTATAACTTACCACATACCAACATATAGGTAGGCCTGTTATGAGGATTTCAAAACACCACGGGCCACCGCATGCATCCAGCAGCATGGCCCGCTTTATGACTGATGCCATAAGTCAAACTATTTGGCGGTCGACCAACTATGCAAATTGGGACTTTAAAGTATCGGCTCATCGAACTATGTAGCCAGCACATTGCCACTTGAGCTCAGTAGCAAAAGCTGCTTGGTCTCTTTGAAAAGTTCCCATTTTCCCTGCAATCTTCCTAATAATGAATCATGATGGTCTGCAGCAAGTGGTACCGGAAATCATACCGGATTACCGGCAAGGTAAAATAATTACAGTTAAGGGTTAATACGTACCCTGGAATACCAGTACCAGTCCTATCACCTTGAAAATAAATATGAATCTTGTCCGTTTCTGATACACCATTTCCTACAAAGATGCCGACTTTCTTTCCAAATAGGTCATTGAGACAAACACCTGCATAAAAGGTAATAAAACATAATTTTGAATCCTATTTCACAATAAAATGAAAGACTCAAGACTCAAGTTTTTGAATGTGGTTACACCAGAAGACTTGTTTCGTTACAGATTGAATACAAATTGTTGGTAGCATTAAAATACCAACATCTTACCAGCATCATATATAGCCTGATACGCTTGCTCCATCAACTTTCGAGCCATTGGATCCGTATTATTACAAAGTCGGTAATGAATTTTGAAAAACTGTGCATCAAACAGTTCAAGCCCAGGCACTTTGCCGGAGTACTGAGATACTTCGGGGTGCTCAAACTCCCAGCGGGTTTTATCATTGGTGATTGGGTTGATCTAGAGTGAATTATAATTAGAATTAACAGTTTGTTATTAGACTAAATATTCTTTTGCAAGCTTATATTTTGATAATGAGAATAAATTTATTATATGTTGTAGAAGGTGCAAGACGCATACCAGCAAATTTTTTCCCTGTCTTCTTTGACTGACTTGACTACAATCAAAGTTTGAAGAAACTCTAAGGTCTACCTCACTAGAACTTCAGCAAGTTATATATTAGAACGGTATACCTCTAACCTCTACTTAAGTCGCTCTAGGTTTAGTCAAATCCCACAAAATTTGGGTGGGCAGGAAGAATAACACGAGCACACTCCTTAATCTTACATCCCGGTCACAAATCCCGAGCTCTGCTCAAGTTTTTCTCTCTGCCACACGATGAATCCGTGGAATGCTACGATATTCGCATCTCTCTCGCAATTAAAATAGTGTATTACGCATAGTAATAATAGTAATTATTAATCATATACCTACCTTGTCATACAAAATATCTGATAGGTCTTTCACACTGTGAGACTCTGGATAGATCCCAGACATGCCAGATATAACTATTCTTTCTCCGGGTGCATCGTCTACTGGACTTTTCCCACCGCATGAAGGAAATCGATTAGGCGTCGGCACCATGTCGTCTGAAATTGCAGGTAGTATGTGTGTGTGTGTATGTGAAATGCAAATGAACATAGGGTTATAAACTCTTAGTTGAGAATTTGAAGGTAAGCTTTTCTAGGCGTCAAAATCCATGTCAAATCCAAAATTCAGCTTTCTCGGTTAATTTGTATTTCCAAATGTATATTGCTGAACTATATACTATAGCTGAGCTATATTCGATGTAGACTAATCAGGTGTTAACAACCTATTGGAAACTTCATATCAATCATTAAATATACAAAGTAAGTAGTGCAAACTAATCAAATGCTTAAAATAAATTGGACAGGGGTAAGATATCTTCATGTTACTATTATCTGTTTTATAATGAAAAAAAATCTTTGTTTTAGTATAATTTCCTACTTTTACTTATTATATTTTAATATAAAGCCATTACTCTCTTTAAATAAAATTAAAAGCGTTTGTTTTAAAAATACATTTGTTAGCTAAGTATTTTTTTTTTCATTTGTTCTCTGTAATTAGCTAATTTAAGCTAGCTAAAAAAACGTTTACGTTTTTACAATGATCTAAGATTACAATATCGCTAAATCTAAAACCGCAATAGTGCCATGGTTAATTTACTAATATTTCAAATCAACAAATCTTAAATTTAACTATTGATGAAAATATAATCAAATGTCTACGATACCGATAATAAATGGCCGCAAACTCTTTAATTCTACATGAATTTTGTAAAATTTTGTATTAATTTCATGACCGAAAAATTCTAAAACTATTACACTTACCTAAAATAATTTTACCTGTGAACTGTAGGTACGAGGTACTTTGCACTTGCTAGGTTTAATGATTGATTCGACACTAAAAACATGTGCAAACACTGCAATACTTATATAAAGTCTTAATTTACACAAATTTTATACATGTAAATTTTATTTTAATGTACCTAGCTTAGGTTTAACTAAAATTTAAAACTGTGGGTATTGTACTAATGTAGAAATCTTAGTCTAGTGTTGTACTCATAGATTTAAGAGTCGGTACGGAGTATATTTCTATGGTTTGTACTCGTACACAAATGAAAAAATGTGCGGTCGAGGGACCCGTCTTCTTCTCATTCAAAATTCAAAATTTATACTAATATTATAAAGCTGAAGAGTTTGTTTGTTTGTTTGATTGATTGAACACGCTAATCTCCAGTACGCTAAAGACCGGACACGCTAAGGTCCAATTTGAAAAATAATTCCAGTGACAGATAGCCCATTTATCGAGGAAGGCTATATGCTATATTATATTTTCAAAAAAATCAGGGATCCTTCCTGGAACTCCAATAATGTAACCCAAGGTGTACAAAACTGATACTGAAAAAGACGTTAGAATAAAATAATGAGGTGTACAAAACTGATACTGAAAAAGACGTTAGAATAAAATAATGTAGTACAACTTTGCAGAACACATCATTTTCTACAAAAAGTATAGCGACAGCATATATCTATCTTCTATATTTTAGCAGATATAGTACCTTTTGTACTTCAATAAATTATTTAAATCATATACTAAGGTTTACGTCATTATTTACACTACTAAACTTAAATGAAAACTCAACTTAAATAAAAAATGAATTACTTAATAATCAAGAGGATATTACAGGGATAAGATTTACGTTTTACAGTACGTTAATTAGTCGTATAGTTTTGGAGATAATACAAAAATTCTAAAAAACGCAAAAATGCTGCTAAAAGACGCCCCGCGATTTCACGGAAATTCCTTCAGTTTTCAAGGTCCATTTGTAAATGTGAAATTAGTGGACTTTTTATTATACTTTAAAAAACTTGCAAAAATATAATAGAAGGGTGTAAAATAGGGGTTAAAAGATTACATCGATATTCATGCGGACGAAGTCGCGGGCGTCCGCTAGTTAAATATAAATTGACAGATATATTCTGTCTACGTTAACATCGTTACGTGACTATATTATTGTCGGTTCAGCCTATAGTAAGACGCATAAAAGAAAATAAATAGCTTTATGCTATGAAGTACTTTTTTGTATTTAAAGATAAGAGTGGAATATTCCACCATGAAGGTTTTTATTTATCTCATGAGTATTTTCGATGAATGCTCCCAGGAAGCTTGATTTATTCTAACAATTTTTTAAACGGGATACTTTCCACCTTTAATTTACTAAATACTCATATTTGAAATGTTGAAATCCCAGATCCAGAAATCGATGAATCACGACACTATTCTTTAGCGGACTATGCTACGAAAATAGATTAACATCTAGGTACTCATATTTTAGTTAATATTTTAATTTTATTCTAATCTTTTCGATTTTATTCTAGACCAAAGGTTACTTTCGAAATTTTATATTACAATATGTATATTTACACATTTAATCGTAAGTTGTTACTATGGTAGGTATTATTCTAAATATCCTACTTATTCTAAATATCATAGCCTCAATAGCTCAACGGTAAGAGCAGTCGGACTCATCACTGAGGGGTGATTGGATCCCCGCCCCATTGGACTATTGTCGAACCCACTCCTAGCACAGTCTTTCCCGACTAGTTAGAGGGGAACGGGAATATTGGTAATTTTATAAAAAATATGGCAAATGTTCTTTAAAAAAAAATGATCTAGGTAACTAAGCTGCAATTGTTATTTTTTAAGACCTAGAATTTGAGTCGGACAACACTGCGTCGGAAAGCGCAAGTGTTCATCGACGTTCCCCCCTCTAGGTGGACTGAAGATATCTAGCGGGTTGCAGGTAGCCGTTGGATGAGCTCGAGGCCGTTTTGTTAGGAAATCCATGCAATAGGTTCATGCCAATTGTCTAGTAATGGATGTCCATCAGTAGCGAAGGCTGAAATTTTGTAATAGGTAACCCGATAATGTGTTTTTCAATCATGCGCGCAGGCGTTTATTGTAAAGATTAGAGAAATGCTGTGGTAATTATATACCTACGATCGGACTCAGATCGGATTTTTAAAAGGTAAGCCGCTAGGAATCGGGTTGTATAGACTCCTCGCTGCTGATGTCCATCAGCTATTAATGATGATGATGATGACGAATAAAACAAACATAGTGCCACTATATTTTTATTATAAACACACATAAATAAACATTCCTCTCAAAAATCACTCCAACATAGTGTCACCTGAAGAAAGGAAAGAATCAGGATTTATAATATAAGATTCGCACAAGTTCTTCGTATCGAATTCCTCTAAAATGTCGTTGCCTAGATGGCGATTCACAATAGCAGCGCATCGCATGTCTTGCGCCGCATGCGCCAAAGGAGCTCGCAACTCGTACTCGACGACTTTTTGTTGCGAATGTCTTTGTAAACACAGAGACTTTGCGCTGTTAGACATATTCGCAGATGACCAAGGTCGAATAGATACCAGAAAACTGCGAAGAGAACGTGGCTCTGAATGATATTGTCGCACTTGTACCAGTCTTGCGTACGCCGCTTCAATGTATTCCTTCGCATACTGAATAGAATGATCGATACGACCCAGAAGCTTCTGCACACAGAACGATACTTTCTCTTTCCACGCAGAGATGTTCCTCAGTTCGTTCTCCAAATTCTCAGGATTATCATCTTTAACTATCACTTTAAACATGTGATTTGCTACAGCCACTTGCAAAGATTCTTCAGTTTCAAATCTTGCTAATTTGTCATCAAATGTTTCCAGAACATTTTCTGGTGCACCACCGATGCAGAACACTGTGCCAGTTAGACCTGCAAATTAAATATTAATTGTAGTTACAATATTATTTTTTAAATTAAATGATAAAGATGGTAATTTTATCCGCTAACCGACATAGGTTCAGTGGTGGATTTAAGTTCTAAATTCCTCTCTCTCTTGCAGACTGATGATACTGCTAATTTATTTTAATCAATCATATAAATGTTATCTATATCTTACCATTATCTTCGAGAATCGCTGCCATTTCCATGGCTATCAAAATTCCACTTTCATATCCAAGAAGATAGAAGGTCTTCTTCACTTGAATCTTTTTTAATAGAATCTAGAAAATATACAAAAGTTTTAAATGTACTTATTAACATAGTGACTAGTGAGTTTACGCACAGCGTACATCCCTGATTTTAATTGATTAGGCTTATACTATTATGTATTCTGTGGATTAGGTGACATTTTTAAATGTGATTTTTCAAAAAAAAAACCAGTGTAAGGTGTTGTCAAGTTATTTTTACAAATATATCCTATAACTCTATAGGTATTGCTCAAATAGATACCTTATATGAACACTTACAACAAAAATTTATAACTAACCTGAGCATATCTTTGAGCTATTTCCTTTATAGTCTCATGAGGTTTGTCAACGCCTGGCTGCAATACCAGTGCAGGTATCTTGAGTCTCTCGCATAGTTCGTGGAATCGCACGTGTAGCCCTTCTACACCCGGTATTATGCAAAGGTACGATTCGTTTATGTGAAATTCATCGTCTCTCTGAAATATTCATTATTGTTTTAATTTCTAAATTTGTAGATTGTAATTTCACTAAATAAGTCTCAGTCAAAACTGGTCCTTGAATAAAGAGTTGCTTACTGTAGCAAAGTTTCTACTTAGTGTCGGTAAAAATACTATCTCCGTTGTAGCTGAGAGCTCATCTGGATCAACGTTAGAGAAGAATGTTTCCAAGCCTTCCGTTTCATAAAACACATCTTTTTTTATATTCCCTGCTAATTCCAATATTCTGCAAGTTAAATAATTTAAGGAATCTGTATAATTTATAAAATATAGAAAATCTTAAGTAGAGCAATAACCCTTAACCACTGTGCTAATTTGGGTACACTTTAGTTAATGAAGGACGGTTAACAACATATTGAAGTTGGTCAATATATATTTATGGTGATGAATAGTCAAAAGTATTAACCGTAACAATGGTACTTACTTTTTTACAGTTAACAAGGGTACTTTATTCTCGTCAAGTAAAATATTGTGAACATCCCGTAAATAGGCTTTAACAATTTCAGATTTTGACGAATCCATTCCCAGATCTTCTAGTGTTACATCATGCGTTGTGCCATCAGGTATTGAGAAATCTGTAAAAAAATTTGGAATTAAAAAATTGATTCTTCTTCCAAGAAATATTTTAGTAGTCCGGAGTTTGATGAGCTCTTTTTCGTCGTAAATAACATTATTCTTCGTATTTATAATATTCATCATGATAATTCCACCAACATTGTTAAGGGAAACAATGTTGGTAGTAACAGGGGCTACCATATTGATTTCATAGTTTAATCCAGTTGGGGGAGGTCAACCAACACTGCGCTTTTTTGTGCGAGGTTGCCATTCCAGGTCCGTAGGGCCCTTACGTCCAACGGCTCTGTGAACTTTATATACCTCACATTGCCAATTGAATTTTGACTTTGACTCTATCGGTGACTTTGGTTTTTCTGCGGATCTCCTCATTTAATTTTATCTTGTTGTAAGATACGATGTCGTGTAGAAGCCAAAAGGGGTGTGGATTTTCATCCTCCTCCTGCCAAGTTAGCCCAATGTCATTTTAGATTGCATCATCACTTACCATCAGGTGAGATTGTAGTCATGGGCTAACTTGAAAAGAATAAAAATGTTACCTAATCCATATTGAAAGACCGCAATCAGCTGCAAATGGACTATTTTGTAAGTTTAAAAGTGTAACTAAGAAAGTTTTACCAGCTAAATTAGCCAACTCTTGCAACAAGTTGCTAAAAGGGTTGTGTGTACGATGCGCAGCTATAACGGGTTGTTTGTAACATATAGCTTTCTCTATAGCATCAATAGCATGGCTGACTGAAAAATGTTCTATATTGTTGTCCTGTAAAAAAAATCAACAAAATTAAAAAAAAATTCCAAGTATATGAAAAGATATTTCAAATAAAAAGATTTCCTTACGACTTTTAAGGGTGGCAATTTGATTGTTATAAATTGATCGTGAGGTTTGGTTATTTTTATCATATCGGTAACTTCTTCCCTGGTATCAATTACTGCGAAATATCTGAAACCATATGTCACGTATATAACACAAGCAAAATATTTATTACAAACTTAAAATATATCTATTTATCACCGTCAAATTGTAATAAATGCCGTTAGATTTTAATCAATCCCGCAAGATTGTAAGCTGTCGATAGATTGTGAACTGTAACATACTGCTTGTAATTTAACGCGTTATTCGGTACATTGTAAGGAATTATTATTTTTTTTTATTTGTACGTTCAGAAATAAAAAATATAGAAATACAAGAAATACCTAACCTAACCTAATTTAAATTAACTGTTGGTTTCTGAGCCACTTAAGTTACGGTTCTTATGTATGGAGTATATTCTATCGACAGTTCACAATCTCGCGAAATAGATTATAAACTAACGGTATTTACAATTTTACGGCGACATATTAATAGTGTTAGTGATTTTCTTTACTTTATGGGCCAATTAAGTCTTCGTATGGCTAGAGTTAAATTTTCTAAACATTTATTGTTGTTTTTAATTTGTGCATTAGAATTGAAAACACAATATATTCCTTCGACGTTTTCCTGTGGCTTGCTGTTCATTAAATTAAAAACATTTTCATTCCACGACTTTCCATATGACACTGTACACTGAACTCCTATTTCTTCCCAGGCCCTGTAATTGATATTTATAGAATATATTTATTGTTGTGGTAGATTTTTACTAAATGGTATTTTGTGAATTCATTAAGCCCTACCTGGCTTTAAACAAAAGGCTATTTGACTTGTTAGAGCAATGCAATAATATTTTTCTAGCTCCTCGGCTTATTAATCTTTCGGCTAACTGCATTCCTAACACTTCGCTCTCTGACAACAGCAACTGCAGTCGGTCAGATGAGCAGCTTATTCTGAAATGAATATACAAATAATTAATATTATTTTATCATCAGATGTTATTACACAAAGATATTTCCGCGTTGCTAGAAATGTTATGGTTTTCAATAGAGTTTTCTATTCCCAGATTGAGACAAATTATGATTTAAACTTTTCTAAATTGGCGCAAGTCTTGTTTGATGTTTGGTCGAGACTAGTTACCCCATCAGCAAAGTCGTACCATCCAGCAATGTAGCGTTCCGGTCGGTATGATGCCGCGTACAAGCCCTCAGAGGTAGAATAAACATGTACTTCTTATAAGTAAGCACTCTTCAGATCAGATTAGATAGAAGTGCTACCTTGTCATTGTTATTATGGTCAATAAAATGGGAAAAAGTACAGTGCCCGAGAGCCGTGATAGCGGCTATATGAACTCTGCCTTGGATTTCGCGGTTGTAGTTTCGAATCCAGTCCGGAGCAAGCACCTCGAACTTTTTAGTTATAAGCATTTTGAGAAATTAAATATCACGTGCCTCAAACGGCAAAGTAAAAACATCGTGAGGAAACCTGAAAACCTGTGATTTTTCTCAATTCTCTACGTACGTGAAGTCTGCCAATTATTAATAGCCTAACCCCTCTCATTTTGAGAGGAAACTCGGGCTCATCAGTGAGCGGAATATGGGTCGTTAATGAATAATAGGGAAAATAAGATAAAGGAGATGGCCCAAAATTGTATGGAGCCCAGGATCAGTCATTGTACCCTAGCGGTAATAAAAGAAGATATTTTTTTTAACTATTGTTAATTATACAAATCTACGAATTTACTTTAATTCTTTCGAAATAATATTCATTATCTTCCAAGAAATGCAACATTAATATGGGTAATAATGGCGGATAGATGACGTATTCAATGCAGTAATCGATTTGACGTTTGCTGTCAGTTGTCACGTCATAGTTGCTCTATGGGCGCCATCTTGATGCAACTCAAAAACTTGGGTTTTTATTTTATTTATTTCTTTTTATTTTTTATATTTATTTACTTTAATAAATTTTAATAAAATCTTTGTATTTTTTAAATTTTAATGCTACGGGGTACAAGAGTGGACCATCTTAAAAAAAATGTGCATCTTACTTGTGCTGTATGCAGGATATATCTTCTTCTAAATGCAACAGCACCCGTCCAACATGCCTGCTGCTTGCCTGAAGTCGCAGAGCACGTGGAGCCTCCGTCGCCGCATACACCACGCGAGAGAGCGGTCGCACGTAGCCGCGGGCGATGCCTTCGCTCACCATCATTTGTAATTTCTGACATTGAACAAAATATAACTTAACACGTTCGCTGCGGTACAAGGTCATTTGACCTCGTAAGTCTAGCCTCTTCAAGAGTTACGAGGTCGATTGACCTCGTACCACACCACATAAAGTTTTGGTATGAGGTCAAAAAACCTCGTAACGCACCAGAGTGAAGTACAGAAAAATCAGTGCCGCAGCGAACGTGTTTAAATTGAAAATTTGAATAGCCCCCGAAGGTCGTGAAATTATTAATTACACTCTGGATCAAGTCATCAATATTCTCTTTCAGTGCGCTTTCATTTGGGACCCCACTCGAGTATATTTGCAGACATTCGGTTATTCTTCCCTACTTTCAACCCCCAGAACTTTTAAACGGCTCAACCGATTTTCATCCAACACTATCTATCTAAGAACACTCGTCCATAAGTCAATTTCATACAAAAAAAAAGAAACTAAATTGAAATCGCATCATCCGTTTGGGAGCTATGGTGCCACAGATAGACTGATAGACGGACAGACAGACACGTCAAACTTATAACACAAATCAGGGCCAGATCTCCCTCCTAATTGGATAGAGAATATGAAGCTTAGCTACTTTAATGAGACTTTATTTTCTTTATTTGAAAAGATAGAAGAGGTTATTGAACAACGGAGGCTACTCTTTATGCCGTAAAATTGAAATTCAAGCGTACGTAGTCACAGGCGTCCGGTAGTTTACAATTTTATTAGATAATTATAACATTTTTGTATATTTCACTCACTGCTTATATGAAAAAAAAAATACATTTGTAGATGCGAGAAATAAAGGAGAATTCTAAGAAACCGTAATAAATCCTTACCTTTAAATCTTTTAAGTTTTCTGGTTCGAATAGTGAGGAGAATTGTTGAGTACTGTAAGCGATAGCTCTAGACAGATGGAACATTCCAAAGATATAATCTTCATTGTCATTTACAAGTGATGTATCAACAATGCATCCAAATTTTTTACAACTCCTGATTGAATCCTGTAAATTTGTTAAATAAATAATAGTGTTAGAGCTTTTTATGTCAGAGTTCGTCCGTTGAAGTAATTGCCATGATTATTTTTTTCATTCATTTTTATTTATTAATAAAAAAAAAGTTAGTAAAGCTTACATTTCGTAGGTCTCCTTTTAACGAGGTTATAACAATATCACAACCTTCTCCATTTGTACCATTGAGAGTCATATCTCTAAAACTGTTATCCTGATAAAAACCGATTTGGTCCTCTGAAACATTATTTTCATTATTATTTAAATTTTATCATCATCATTATCGTTCACAGCTACATAGACGTCTTGTCTTGAGCCGCATTCATCCAGCGGCTCTCTGTAATCAACTTTATATTACCGTTCCACCTAGGTCAACAACACTACGCTTTTTAATGCGGGGTCGCCATTCCAGCAACTTCAAACCCCAATGTTTATCTCGCTCTTCAAACTAGCTTGCGACTTTGCAATAGAGCTTTGTCTTTCTATTTCTTATTTCTGATTCATTAAGCTATTCTTTGAGCATAGTTTAAACATTATATCGAACTAATATTTATCTGTACCAGAGAATGCATTATATAATGGATATAAATAATTATATGTATTCATATAATTGACTTAGAGCCTGCAAAAGCCTGACTATCATGGCTATTTTGGCTGAAAAGCAATTTTGGAGTTTGGACCTTAGTATTTTTGTGAGTTATCCAAGTATATTAAATATTTTCCACGGCACAATATTGGAAATCATATCCTCAGTAGCGAACCGACACAACCGATAAAGCTTGAACTTAAAGAGTCAAATAGCAAAAGGTTGCCAGGAAGCTTTGGTTCTAGCGAATGGGGATATGATCCCTCATAATATGCCATAGAAAATATCTTATACTGGAACATTGAGGAATTGCACAGCCTATTGTAGATCTAGACGCCCGAAAACACGTCTTTTACGATCCTGACAATGACGTAACGTCCGACAATACTTCCCAGGCAACACAACAATACAGCGTCTTTGCCGGCGAATAGGTTCATGCTATCTGACGTCACACGGCCGTGAAAATTTTTAAACCACGATCTCGGGGGTGCCCGGACTAATACATTCAGGTCATAACACCTTTCCAGTACGTCTCTCTAAGCCCAGGTCTAAATCACAGAGGAGACGTCTTTGGAGTGTCGTTTCACATTTTTGCTTCTGCCTCCGAAGGCAGGCATGCCGAAGGCTGGGGTCCGAGCCCCTCTAAGCGATGCTTCTGCACTCAAAGCCATCACGGTCCAAATTCCATAATTGGTTATAGTTCTTACCTAGGAGCATAGGCTGACAAACTTTCAGCCTTTATAAAGTGAGATATTTAAATGAATCTTTACCTTTAAGTTTCGGGAACAGCTTGAGTAAAAACAGTTTTTTCTTAACATCGCTCACTGTAGTATAAACGTCACAGTCGTGTGCAAGCGCAATAGATATGATCGCTTGACCCAAAGCTCCTGCGCCGTCATGCACGAGGATACTGTTGCCTCGGTAGAACCTACTTTTGAAGAACTGTAAAATCCAAAGAAAGAATACAATAGGGAACTTAAGCTAACTTATCCTAATAACTATACAAATCATGCCCACGTGGAATGGTGGCAAGAATACTGACTGCATTTCCGCGCTGGACAGCCAGGCTGATCCTTTGCGCAAAAAATGAGCCAGCCCTTCTGTCACCAGTCGAGGCAACAAGCCGCGGTGAAATGGTACGGAAATTTTTTGGCACTGCGACTCCATGGCCCAAGGGTCTCCACGGCAAAAGGTACAAATATGTAAGAGGCATACTTGAGCCACTTACCGGTTTCAGCTTTTTCTGCTGCGGCTCCAAATCCAAATCATTTTTACAATTTAAAAAGAAAGTTTGTGACGTTGTAGGAGGAATTTCTAAAAATTCCTTTACCAAGGGAAACCACGGTATTTGTGACTGACAGGCTACATTTTATCCCTGTATTCCCACGGGACATGAAATTATGCTGGTGAAACTGCGGGGCGGCTGTTAGTTTTTAATGTATCAATGCCTCGCCAGGACTTGGTTTCGGATAACGAGATCCCAGGCTGGAGTCCTTGGTTGACTTTGAAATTCGAGCTTTTCCTTCTTTCCAGAAATTCTCAGTAAAAAGCTCAGAGTTGGGAAGTTGCTCGTGCTACATACACCCCTATAACGAACATGTTAAGCCGTCGGTCTCGGTCTTTATCATTGATATTTGATATTTAACAAGGATTATTATCTCACCCTGTAAAAGACCATAGACAATTATAAACTTTACGAATAAAATAAGTGTAATTACAAGACAGTAGAACGCCAGACAATAAGCTAGAGGAACAGTAGCGGCGTCTTCCAGAGTCCAATGTCCGGGAATAGGCCACAACAGCTCAGGCTTTGCTTGGATACTAGCATTGATTGACTTTTCTTGCACAATCCCCATCACACGCTCCTTTCTGAAAATACAATATTAATTAATAATTAGGCACTGCCATTTTTGATTACAATACTATTTAAATAAGATAATAAGATACCTATTTGTAATACCACTGAAGTCATATTCAATAAGTTTCATATTTTCCTTATTTTCACTTGCAGCCAGTCTAAGTACCTTCTTTACGTAATCATCGTTTATCCCTGCGTAATGTACCTAAAATGTTTAAATGGGGCTCGTAATAATTTATTAAGTTTTATTTTTTATGCAATAGAAACAGTTGTGCTATTCTGTAACGATGTTTTTATAAATCGAGCTTTGAATTGAACTCTATCTTTCTCTTTCTTTATATGCGTGTTATTTTCTAACCATAGTACTACTATTTATGAAATATAAAAACAATGTTTTGGTTCATACCTTTACTGGAATCCCTTGATAATTAGATTTTGTGACTTCTATCCATTGCATGGAGTTAATATCACCCAGCCGTGTCATTTCTAGCGCTATATCTTTGCCTTTAGCATTATTTTGTTGAATCGGTATATAATATTCGCCACCCCAAATACCCTGAAAATAGATATTGAAAAGTGCATCACTATTTATTTATAGTCACTTAAAATGACTATGCCAATCAAAGAACTCACGTGGTCCAAAATATTGACTGCTAAATCTGTAAACGGCAATTGATTCAGATTTTGTTCGTCGAATAATTTGTGGTTGATAATCACGAGATTAATTTTACGACCATCTTTATTTCTCAACTCTTTTATGGTATCTTTTAATCCACTAAAAGCTGGATACGAAGTCAATATTACGAGTCTGTGGTTCTGAGGAAGTGAGGATACTTGTGCAGTTAGTGTCTTGAGGTCAGCTTGTGAAAACATAGTGACAGCACTAGTACCACTACTGACGTCTGAAGGTCGCCATGAAACCAATTCTAGGCGTGAAGAACCATTAGTGTGGCCACAAACAGGACGGTATAATAAAGAAGGGCGAATTGTAGATAAATTTGTATACTCCTCCTCTTTATTGATCAGTAAAGTATCTTGACTGAGTACGCGGTGTAAAACTTTGCACATCTATAATAAAATCAATATTATTTTCATCATTTGCATGTACCAGGAAATTATATGAAATCTTAGTTCAAAATAACAAGTATAACAAAATCATAATATACTTACATTATCATCACCAGCTAAATTGGTTACTATGAATGTGTCTATGTCATCAAAATAATTATCAGATTGTTTTATTAAATCATGCCGGCAAATTTCTAACAAGTTTATTTTTATGTCAGGTATATCATGAATGATTTCTTGAATGTTTTCAATCTTTGCTTGACCTTTGTATTCTACGATATTTGCAATATTGATTGTACGTTTATTTAAATTTTCTGCTACTATTTGCAGAAACACGTATAAAGCAGATTTTACCTGAAAAAAAGTACAAATGTAAATTGAAATTGTAATAATTCTCAGCGCCGCTGTTTGAAAAAAAACTAATAATGTTAAAAAATCAATGATATCCTTTAGTGTACTCACATCGATATTATCGGTAGTGAAGTGGGGTACAAACTTTAGCGTTTTTAAAGCAATCTGTCCTTTGTTTATTGATGGGAGATCGTGGAATTTGATGTTTTCAATTAAGACAGCTCCACATCTATAACACGTAATAATTCAAGTCATAACTATAAGTAATTTTATTATTAGGCTTCTTCTTTAGAACAGTTAAATTTTTTAAATACCTGGTAGTATCCATGACTTCACACCGTTCAGCTGATAGTAGTACATTAACACCATCGGGCGCTATTAATTGTTTTCTTGTATGCTTTTTAACGTCAATTACAATTCGTCGTATAAAATTAGGTTGCGAAACGCTTTCATGAAGACGCCCAAGTGCATTTAATTGGATCATTCCATCAATAAGCGTCACCCAATTATTTTGCCACATAAGATGAGCTTTCGTAAGAGATAGATTGGCATTATAAATACTACGGAAATCATCCCTGAAAACAAAAGTTGTGCTTCTATCATTAATTTACCTATAGAAAGAAACATATACATTATAAAATATTATTTAATCGTATCGAAACTTACGTGTAACTATAGTCTCTAGCCCTAAATAATTCGTAAATATCTTCTGATTTAAGTTCCAATTCATCGACCAATTTCGATTCTTCTTTCGCTGGTATATCCTTGTTTACTTCATTGACAATATAACCAGTTGCAACTTTAATATTGTCGTTCATAACCTACAAATAATAAATGAGTTATAAAAGTTTAAGCGAATCTGATAGCATATTTTAAACCAGACATACTTCTCGTTAACTTTGGGTTATGATGAAAAAAATACCTCAAAATAGCCCCTTCCTCTATGAATAGTAACATTTAGACGCAACTGATTTTGATCCTGCAGCACAGGCTGTGAATGAAGGTAAACATCACGAAACTGGACTGAGAGTTGTTTCTTAGGAGCTCCCAATACCATACTTAATGTATCCCAAACTGCTACTAACGTTGCAGCGAAAGGGTATGAGTTTATTTCTGAAATTAATTATACATTAAATAGAGATCAAACGTTATTAACAAAAACTCGTTTCTAATTTGTATTTAAAATAAAATAAAAATGAATCAGCTCGTAATATTTTTATATAGAACACGACGTAAATATCTATATTTTGTTTTTATGTATGAACCTGTTTTTTACCGAGTGATAGTGGGAGTTACTACCGATTTCGATATTTCTTTTTTTATTCGAACCAAATGGATCCAAGGTATCAGGGATCAAGGGTCAGTAGATAAAAAACTTTATAATGTTATTTTTCGATTTTTAGTTTCGGTAGCACTTTATTGTTTTTTAAGTTCGTCGTATTTAAAAAAAAATATTTTTATTAAATTAGGAATTACCTCTTATGACGTGACCCTTTAAATAACTATGACTGTCATCATGGATAGACAACACGTGAGTGCATGAAGCTGCAGTTTTTCTGTTTGCTGTTATGTACAAAGGTACAACCCTGAAATAGTTTTGTAATTGGCAATGTGAATTGTTATAAATTTTTACTTTCATATATACTAATATTATAAAGCTGAAGAGTTTACTGGTCCAATTTGAAAAATTCTTTCAGTGTTAGATAGACTATTTATTGAGAAAGACTATAGGCTATACTTTAGCTCTGTATTCCTACGGGAAAGGGAACCACGCGGGTGAAACCGCGCGGCATCTACTAGTTTATCTTATAAAATATAGTCATAGTACCATGCTTCATGATGCGCCCATTCCATAAAATGTGACAGCATTGGTGTTCCAGTTGAAACTGGAAACTCAACTTTCGGGTACAGGGCTTGCACTTGCGGGTTGAATCCTTCCATATAGAGGCTGAGAATAATGAATTATTTATTAAAATGCCAGATATTTTTGTATTTATTTTATTTACAATTACTAAGATACTTACTTTCCAATAGCTTCCAATAAGAACTGAGCATTATCGGTGTGACCACGTCTCGTTAGTGGCACATGTTTGCAAGATTCAGGCAGAGAGCGCTTAAGAATAGCTTGTAAAAGACCATGAGGAGCGATTTCTACCACCACAGCATTTGATGGGATGAGCCTCGATGTCTCCTCAAAAAGAACTGAATTCTGAAATATGAAGAAAGAAATATCAGAAATTTGTGAATATTATAATTAAGTATTGCAATACATTGCGGCTAAGAGGTATCATATCGATTATTGTGTACAGTTAGGCAGTGGTCTCTTAAACAAAATTAAACATACTCACAAGTAAGTTATTTGTGTGATATGCCGCCGATGAATATTTTGCTATAGGGTCATTCCATTTCTCTTGTGGTACTGACGTAGAAACCCAGCGCTCACTGCGGACTTTGGGCGATGTGATAACTTCACTCAAATATTTGAGCAATCCTGGACCTGCCTCAGCGATATATCGAGAATGATATGCAATGTTCGAGCATGGCACTTCCTTGGCAAATATTTCCTTCGCAGTAAGTTGAGCCACGAATTCCTTCATGATATCAGCGGGACCAGATATTGTGCTGGAGTCAGGGCCATTGTGGCACGCTACTTCAATCTCAGGTGGACACATTTTAGATATCTGTAAAGCAACAATAATTATCATAATAAATCTCTCTTCAATCTTGTTATTATTGGTGAATTATTTAGATGTAGTTATATACCTGTTCGAACCCAACCCCTACAGCAGCCATTGAGCCACGAATAAAGGGAGTCTGCACAGAGACCAGCCCGCGACAGTACGCAGACAGGATCATCTCCTCGGCTGTGAAGCAGCCGTCTGCGTACGCGCAGCCCAGCTCACCAACACTGTGACCTGTATATAAAAATTAAATAGACAAATGTGTAGATAGTGGGTCTAATGATTTATGCTGTGCCGTATAAAATGAATTTTAGTTCAAATAACACCAAAATAAATATAAACATATTTACCAATAATTTTATCAGGAACAATATCTAACGCCCGCAATACATCTGTGAGTCCAATTTGAACAGCAGCAATTCCAACGAAAGAATTGAGGATGTTATCAAATATGGTTTTGTCAGGAGATGTGATTATATGCACAATGTCCACTCCTTTCGGTTCCAAGACGCGGCGACACCTGTTGTTGGGGATAGGATTTTAAGTTAGCGTAGGACCCAATAGGAGTTATAGGTATATTCGTCAGTCTTATCAAAAACTGTTCAACTAAATTATCCAAAGGTAAATTAAAATAATAAAGCTGCCAAAGGACAAAGGGCAACAAAGTATAACAACTATACCCAGAACGATATAAAATGGATTGGAATAGACAGAATAAGGACTCTAGTTTACAATTGCATTGTTCTAAGGTAATTTTTTCTAGTAAAATAGTTGTCGAAATGATACATTACATAAAATTAAAGCTGATTCCATAGATCAGACAACGCTAAAAGCTAACGCTTTTAGCAAGCTGATGCGAAACCTAATGGTCATGATTAATGCACATGTTCTTTTAAATGGTCATTATAAACCTGAGGTAAACCCTTTACTTTGTAACAAAAAATGGATTATAACTAAACAAAATTATATTCATAAATATTTGTTTGTTTGTTTGTATATTTTAGGACCCTATGCGTTATAATGATATCTTGCATTGACATTGACCTGTAACTTTTAACTCCCATAGTAAACAATAAAACAAAATACTTAAAATAAAAAGTGTTGTTAATTATAAATTATATTTACTATAAATTAAATAATAAATTAGTTTAATATTAATTCAATCTAGTTTGGTCGCGTACAATATTATTTTTTTTTGGATTTTTCACAAATCAGGTCGGATTGTCCTTTTGTCCTTAATGAAATTTAAAAATTGAATAGCTTTATTATTTCCACGTGATTCTTAAAATACTTTTGTACTTGAATAGTGGAAAGAAACCTTACTTTTCAATAGCAGCGGCAAATATGGGAATCCTCATAAGTTGTGCTCCCATGCCAGCCCACTGGGAGCCCATGCCGCTGTATACGAACCACAGCGGTCGCTTAGCGTCATCAAAGTAGTTGAATCGTTCGTTTAGACAAATGGTTTCATTATTTTCATTTGTGCCTAGAAATTAAAATTACACGCTTTATCCACCCATACAAAATCAGATACTTAACAGATTTTAGCAAATTACGTTTAACATTTTTGATTGTAAATTGAATTCAAATTACAAAAAAATTAAATTAAAAGCGTGATTTTAGAACCAGTTACTGTTTGGCCAATGTTTGTAAACAATGATTAACATGACTAAGCAAGACACATGAAAACCTAGATCTCCCTACAATAGCCCAATGCATGAAACATCTTCCGAAAACTCATTTTGAGAGAGTCGCCATCCACCCCAACCAACTCGTGGTTGAAGCTTGCAACACACCCCCGATCCCAACGCCAATTGTAGATCTAGATGCCCAAAAAACGTCTTTTAGGATCCTGAGGACGACACGACATAAGGACCGACAACGTTTCCCAGGTAACACAAACACAAGCTACGAGATGACTGACTATTTACGTTATCCCAATGTGGGCTCTAACCACGGTCACGGGGGCATCAGGACTGATACACTCAGGCCAAAACATCCTTCCCGGACGGCTTTCTGAGCCGAGATCCGAGTTTTAGATGAGACGCCTATAGAGAACTGTTCTGCTTATCTATTTTGCCCTTCGGGACCCACCAGGCAATGCTTCAGCGCTCGCCCAAAACCCCGCTACTGTCGCTGTGAGTTGTGACGCCGCTGTCCTTTTACAAAATCAGAAATAAAAAAGGTGATTTCGTATTTTATTAAGCTAAATATCTCACCAAGGAGTATAAATCCTCTTCCTAAATGTCCAGATATTCTATTTTTATGAATATTGTGCAGTAGCGCTATTTCCTCAGGATCAACAGGACGAGATTTCAAATCCTCAAGTATTTTATTTACGGAAGTTTCCTGTCTTGCAGATACAGCAACTAAATGCGGAATATTTGTCTTATAACGCATAGGGTCCTAAAATATACAAACAAACAAACAAATATTTATTAATATAATTTTGTTTAGTTATAATCCATTTTTTGTTAGAAAGTAAAGGGTTTACCTTAGGTTTATAATGACCATTTAAAAGAACATGTGCATTTATCCCTGATATTGATAGGCCATTTACAGCTGCGTAAGATCTTCCAAAACTCTCATGATCAGTAAGAATGCGCATACGACCATCTTGTAAAGCGGCTACATCGTTTCTTGGCGAGTTACAATTTAAATTTCCTGCCAGCTTTCCATAATGATACCCCAAAAGAACCTGTTGGTTTAAAAACTACATAAGAAAACTTTTCGAGGTGATATACGTTATTTATATGTATTTAAATTGGTATAATTTACGTAGCTACGCGCCATCTAGTTTGGTGGACTAGAGATCTCTGATGTAACGTGTCGTGATCGTTGATTTTTTATTCATTGGCAATTCAGCTGTTATGTACCAAATTATACCTAAATATACCAAAATTTTACTAACCCTAACTTCAACTTAAAATTTTGGAATTAAATATATGAAGATAACCGATAAGATAAGTGTTAGTGCAAAAGTATATGCTCTAGCAAACATGAACATTAAAAAACTTGAAAAAAAAACTATAAAAGCTTTTCAGTTTCGATTTGTTAGCTTTATATATTATCTTCTTTGAGACTTTTGAAGTCAAAAGACAAAGAAATGTAAAATTTAAAAGAACAATAGAAGAAAATGCTGAAAAATAAGGTCATACCTTTGTAATAGCAGATATCCCAGATGCAGCTTCTCCATAACCTATATTTGACGTAACACTGCCCACCAAAAGTGGTTTTGTTCTGCTAGTACTGCAATACACTTGTTGTAAGGCCTCGAGTTCTGCTTTATCAGCCTCCGGCGTGGCTTGAAAGATGGAATCAATTGTTGTATTAATATATCTATCTGCCACACTTACCTAGTATATTTACATTTCTTCAAATATCTACCTGATCCAAAGGCTTCCACATACTCAACAGCTTGTGGCGATAAATTTGCTTCTTCGTAGAAAGTACTTATAAAATTTGCCATGTTTTCAGGAACCCTATAGAAACCATATTTCGGATCTTTGGTTTCATCTTGTAGAATTGATGTAAATGTAGATTTAACATGTACAACTTCAGCGTAAATCCTGAAAGAGAAATTGGTCTTTAATGCAACTTTTACAAAATCTTTTTTTAAATTTTATCAACTCTATATTATTTGCAACGACATTATATTATGTATATTGTATCTACAGTTCATAGACTTGTTGCTTTCCGCTTATCATTGAGAACAATTTTTGCGCGCCGTTTTTAAGAAGCGTAAATGCAGCCAATACTATATATGTCGGTGACGATTTGTGTAGTTGCATACCTTAGAGCATTTTTAGCTTTTTGAAGAAATATTACGTTGATTGCTTCAGATTTTACACACCCATTGGCTTCAGTATCAAACGATTTGGTTTTACCATCCATGCTCAACTTCACGATTCTAAAAGAAAGGAACTTGATTATAACAACATTCAGTTTGGTAACAAATTGTGTCACGAGAATTTTATATATTAGATTAGATATTATATTGATGAGACGAACATCTTAGCATTCCATGGATTCACCGTACGGGTGCCGGGTAGAGAGAAAAACTCCGAGCAGAGTCCTGAACTTGTGACTACAGGATGTAGGGTTAGGAATTCCTTGACGATCGATCAACACTCCCCGTTCTTTGCTGGTGTTGTTATCCCTGCCTAGCCAAATTTGGTAAGATTCTATTAGAGCAGCTTTGGATATTCTTTCTATTATAGAACTAGATGCACTTCCAATATACAAACAAATCTTACGTAAAATCAAAGGAGTCTGAGATGGCGCATTATCGTTAGAATTAATTTAAAGGAAACAACATATACTAAGTCTAGTACCTTCCATAGTGGATAGACGATTGAGGATGCAAGCAAAGGTTAGACCCTCCGACGACGGCAGCCTCACACTCGCCGCGCTTGATGGCCAGGTAAGCTTGCTCCAAGGCTTGAGTGGAACTGCAGCAACCCTCGTCAATGTTCATAGAAGGGCCCTTAGCGTTTAACCAGTAAGAGATGCGGTTCGCGAACATCGATTTACTACACCTGTCAATATATGGAACATTGTAATGGATTTTCTGTTTTATCTCTATGCAGTAGTTCTGTCGTTTATTATTGCAGAATAGCCGTTAAGGTTCCAAGAAGTAAAATATCCTTGTATGCAATTGATCATGTTTCTGGAGTATTTAAACGTGTTCGTTAATTTGCCTTGAGTTTTTATGCTGGAGTGTAAATTTAAAATGAACATATATAGATATACATAATACATACCCTGCAATACCGAAACCTGATCTAGACCCTGCGGCATAGAAACAAGCCTTTTCACTTTCAGAAAAACAACTTCCTACATAGACACCGATTTTCTTCCCAGAGAGTTCCTCCGGACAGATTCCTGTAAAATATTTTTTCTTTAGTAAACCTATCACGATTTCTAGATCATAATCTATTATAGATTTCATTGTTAGTAAGTAGACAGCTTAAGCAGCTGATGTAATTATAGAATCGTTGACACAGGCGAAATTGCAGATTTTGCAACATAGTCGGAATGCAGCTTGTCTGTCGGTTTTTACCGGATATATTTTGGTGAGTGTGTTCATACCACAGAACAGAGGCATCTATACATTGTGGATGTCCAGACAACTCGTACGAAACGATTTTCATCCACATTTCTAATTCGAACAGCAAAAATTTGGAATGCCTTTCCGGCGTTTGTGTTCCTGACACTTATAATTTAAACACCTTCAAAGTAATAGGCATATTCTAAGTAAACGCGCTCCAACTTAGGCCGCATTAATGCTTTATATCAGGCTTAATTGTAGTCAAGCGCAAGCCTATAATTTTATTACATAAAAAGGAGCATTTAGGCTTAACCCTATAGTATGTTAGTTTTCCGTGTGCAAGCTATAGTACGAAGTTTTCCTAATAGGTATGTCCTGCGTAATGTTAATTTTTTAATAACGTAACACGTTTGCAGCTTATAGACGATGACATTTAAATTCAAAAGAGAATTAAATTCTGCTTGATCCTTATTTATATCTATTGCTATATCATGTACTATTTTATTACGGATATATATCTATCTATCTTTTATAAAACTGAATTCACATTTCCATTAATCCTCTATATATCTATCTCATTATTTATATTCTGTTTTGGTACACTTTGTAGATAAATCTTGACTAGTATTTTATGAATGTTTGTTACTCAATCACGGCTAAACGGCTGAACGTATCTAGATCAAATTTGGCAACGAGATTAACTATGGTCTTGTTGTTGCACTAAACTACTTTTGGTTCCGATATTTAAACAGGAATTGAATCGACATACGTCTAGCTGGGGGACGCAACTAGTAAAATAAACTGAATCTCACCAGCGTCGTAAATAGCCTGGTACGATTGCTCCAGCATCTTGCGAGCCATGGGATCCATGTTGTTGCTGAGACGGTAGTGGACTTTGAAAAACTGCGCGTCAAACAGTTTAAGTCCGGGGACTTTGCCGGTGTACTGTGCCACTTCGGGATGGTCATAATTCCACCGGGAATTTTTATTGTTGACCGGGTTGATCTGAGGATAATTTACTTCCTTTTAATGATGCCTGTTATCATTTTGGTAAGTGATATCACCTAACTTTGTTGTCTGTAAAGCTAAAACTCGAGAACAGCTTGATGGATTAAAATAATTATGTTTATGTTAATTCACAAGAGGAAAAAAAATAAGGATAAACCAAAGGAATAATATATCGAATAACATGATTACGTGCGAATAGTTACATCGAATTACTTTAAATCACAGGTATTTGTTTTCAATTTATATTTTCCATTTCAAATCCGGTTTACAGTAATCTTTCACAACATCATTCGGGTCAGCTTGTGTAAAATAAATAAGACGATAATTTATAATAACCAGTATTTGTTATGCAAGTCAGCAAAATTTATTTTTGCTGCGAGTGCGGACATAGAATACCGACCAAGCAAATAATTATGATATTAAAATAGCAATTTGTTAAAAAAATAATCATAAGGCGTCGCGAGTAATCCAAAAAATTTTAATTGATTATTTAGGATTTCTCTATCATCTCAATTCATTTATTCTAAAAACAACGTATCTAAATAAAAAAAAAAACTTGAGAGGTGTCAAGGGACATCCGGATGGATGTTCGCTATGGCTATCATCGCTATCGCTATAGATATCGTTATCGCTATCGCTATTGCATCCCATCCCAACGCTAGCGAGCTAGTTCTACTAGACTAGCTTCTTCCTAAATCAATTTATTTATGAATTGATGTGTTAGAAACGTATTAAATTTAGAAAAACGCGTTCTTACCTTGTTATACAGAATATCTGATAAGTCCTTCACGCTGTGAGACTCTGGGTAGAGACCCGCCATGCCAGATATGACGACTTTCTCGCCCATTGCATCGTCTAATGGGCTTGTTTCCTCCCAGAAATTCAGGTTTTTTGGTGTCGGTGCCATCTTCTGCAATTATCAATATCTAACTTTTTTTATTATTCTATACAAGTTAGCCCTTGACTACAATCTCACCTGATGGTAAGTGATGAAGTAATCAAAGATGGTAGCGGGCTAACTTGTTAGGAGTAGAAAAACAATCCACACCCTTTTCGGTTTCTACACGACATCGTACCGGAACGCTAAATCGCTTGGCGGTACGTCTTTGCCGGTAGGGTGGTAACTAGCCACGGCCGAGGCTTCCCACCAGCCAGACCTGGACCAATTAAGAAAACCTCAATCGGCCCAGCCGGGGATCGAACCCAGGACCTTCGTCTTGTAAATCCACCGCGCATACCTTTAATACCTTGTTAATAGCATTTTTATAAATAGATTACGTTAAATTATATTTAGTTATGTATTAAAAAATCCTGCATTTAAACAAAGATTTACTTATTTATTTAAATTAAAATAACTTTATTGCACAAAAAAGAAAATGAAAAAAGAACACATCAATTTTATAGGCAAAAGGCGACCTTATCACTAACAGTGATCTCTTCCAAGCAACCTAAACATAAATAATCTAAATATTATCTGGTGAGATGGGATATTGCAATACAATAAATAAGTACTGGTAATAAGGTTCCGTACTGACTGGCAGGAAAAAAAAAAGTTAGTCCATAAATGTTATTCAAATACAATAAATAAGTAGTACTCACTGTAAATAATAATAACTAATAAAATAAATAATTAAAAATTACTTGTTTTTTTTATATATCAAAAAAAATTATGTACCTGCTAACTTTTCGATTCGGTGTAACGTTCGTTAAAAATAGGCCTGCACTAAAATTTTATTTCAGCCGTAACAGTATTAATAAGCTCTTAATACATTTAAATATATTTTAATTTCTATATAAATTATTCATTAGGTGTGCCTATACCGGCATATTGTAATTACTTCCACTTTTACAATTGTTTTTTCTTTTGAATCAGTTTTGAGTTCTTCAATTATGTAATGGTGTAAAGGTCTGTGCAGGTAACTATCTAGGTTCATTCGTATTATTCGATTTAAAATTTGTAATTAGTGACCAAAAGCACTGAGATTCTCTAATAGCATTGATGTAGCGAAAGTCTTCGATCAGTGCGTGTTGCCAGTGATGACATACGGATCCGAGACTTGGTCGCTGACTATGGGCCTTATTAGAAGGCTCAAAGTCACTCAGCGGGCGATGGAGCGAGCTATGCTTGGAGTTTCTCTGCGTGATCAAATCAGGAATGAGGAGATCCGCAGACGAACCAAAGTCACTGACATAGCTCAGCGAGTCGCGAAGCTGAAGTGGCAATGGGCGGGCCACATAGTTCGAAGAGCCGATGGACGTTGGGGCCCCAAGGTGCTGGAATGGCGACCCCGCACCGGAAAGCGCAGTGTTGGACGACCCCCCACTAGGTGGACCGAGGATATTAAGCGGGTTGCAGGGAGCCGCTGGATGCTGGCGGCTCGAGATCGTTGTGCTTGGAGGTCCATGCAAGAGGCCTATGTCCAGCAGTGGACGTCTATCGGCTGATAAGGAAGGAAGGATTGATGTAATCAACGATATTGTATTCTATAGATATGTTATATGCCTACAAAATCACCGCAATAAGTTATCAGATTTTGTCTACTCCAAACATGCACAATTTTGTGTTTATTTACATTATACATATATTTGTGTAGTTACATATAATTTTTCCACTTCCTGAGCACACAATTCGACATTGTAGACAATATTTAGGTGTTCTTTGTTTAAATAACTTTCGTTGTTTACTATGCAACTAAATGAAATTAAGACAATTAGCCACATTTGTTCGCCTCAGTTATAGTAATAGTATAAAATCTTTGGATGTAGTGGTTTTGGATGTTTGGGAGGCTTCGGTCGTGGCTAGTTACCCTACCAAGCGATTTAGCGTTCCGGTACGATGTCGTGTAGAAACCGAAAGGAGTGTGGATTTTCATCCTACTCCTAACAAGTTAGCCCGCTTCCATCTTAGATTGCATCATCACTTACCATTAGGTGAGATTGTTGTCACGGGCTAACTTGTAAAGAATAAAAAGAAAAAAAAGTAAGCTACTTATTGAGTTTTAAAATATGACCAATATTCCCATTCCCCTCCATCTGTAGTCTGGTAAGTTCGTTGATAACATTTCCATGATATGCGGGCGACAGGGGGAAAGACTGTGCGGGTGTGAAATCGTGCGTGCGGGGATGTGACGTGCATCGGTCGTGGGTTTTTCATTCATAGCTACACGTCACCCGGCCCGTGCGGAACATCGGTAGTGTTACGAACGAAATTGCAAATCTATAGTCGGGAAAGACTGTATTAGGAGTGGGTGCGACAATAGAACAACGGGGTGGGGATCGAACCACCACCTTCGGTGATGAGTCTGACCGCTCTGACCGCTGAGCTATTGAGGCTATAAGTTTGGGCGGTGGTGACTTTGGAAGGTGGTAGGATTTAAGGATACAAATCCTCAATATTGTCCAGCTTGTTCAAATCTGTATCTGGTATAGACTAGTGAGTTCTGATGTGAATTTCCGTTTTATCTTGTATCTTGTCACCATCATTTTCAACCCATACTCTTTGTTGAGCACTAGTCTCCTCTCACAGAGGCTTATAGCCCACCACGCTTGGTACATTTCACACATGTAGAGAATCAAGAAAATTCTCAGGTGTGCAGGTTTCCTCACGATGTTTTTCCTTTACAATTTGAGACAAGTGATATTTGCTTTCTTAAAATGCACATATAACTGAAATGTTAAAGGTGCATGCTCCTGACTGGATTCGAACCTATGCCCTCCGAAACGAAGGCAGAGGTCATTTCCACTGAGCTATCAGGGCTCTCATCTCTTGGAAGACACTAGTTAGTACAATAAACAACCCAGCAAACATAGAAATCGAATTCACGACTCCCCCTGTTCTAATAGCGTATAACTTGATAGGCCAGAAGGTCAACAAAGTCAACGTTCAAATTGTAAACAAAATAGTACATAAAATGTAAGTGTACGATACACCGTCTATTCTGGTGATTGTATGTTAATACATATGCCTATTCGAAAGTTTTCTTTTTAATTTTTTAGGGTTCTTTGTAAAATATAGCTGATGGTGAATACTTCCTAAAGTGGCTTTAAAAATTTCGAGTTTTTGGAGTTTTTGCCGAGTGAGTTTTTGAGAATTTTCTATTTTTCCCTTTTCTTGTTACCGTCATTCAATTATAACACATATTAGAGGCACATATTTACAAAATAATTTTCAGTAGTTTTACTTACTTGAGTAGGCCTTTTTAATTAGATCTTTACAAACAGAATAGGCGACTTTTCAAATTCTTAAGTCCCTAAAGACTGCAATTGCAAAATTACTTATGAAAATTCTTTATAAAATTAATAAAGTCAATGTACATAAATTAAACAATATCACAATTTATATAGGAATTCTGATTACGTGACTTATTGGGTCGTCTTATTAGGGGCTGAAAGTTTGTATGAAAATATAAATTTGGCATTTCAATGTATATAGATGACTAGAGGCCCGTGACATCGTTTACGTGAAATTCAGTAGGTATTTCACAAATCCCGCGGGAACCATGTATTTTTTCGAAGTAAAAAGAAGCTTCTATGTTTTCCCACCACCTCCTCTATCATCCAATGATTCTCCAAAAATCCAAAGTCCCTATAAAATCGGTACAGCCGTTCCAAAGATTAACCGGACAAACTGAACGACAAACAGACAGACAATAAATTTAAAAAGCTAGCTTGTTGTTTAGTATAGTGTAAATAATTATAAGCATTTGAGGAAACACAGTTATCTTTTAAATCACAGACATATACTACAATTTTATTTATATGTACTGACTTGCGGACGCAAAAATCGGTGCAAATTTTCACTTTTAAGACAGCACATCCGGGGAAATAATCATCATCATCATGTCAGCCGATGGACGTCCACTGCACTGCAGGACATAGGCCTTTTGTTGGGTCTTCCAAATATCGATCCTGAGCCGCCTGCATACAGCGAATCCCAGCGGCTCGCTTGATGTCGTCAGTCCACCTGGTGGAGGGTCGATCAACACTGCGCTTTCTAGTGCGAGGTCGCCATTCCAGTCCATTGGCTCTTCGAACTATATACCCAGTCCAGTGACTTCAGCTTCGTGACTTGTAATGTTTCGGGGAAGTAATACACCAACATAATTATTTCTACATCCAAGTAGGAGTTATGTGTCATAGTTATGGTTACGGATATAATTACATGAGGTCAGGTTCTCGTTCATCTGCTTGGTCCATCAATTAAAATTAATCGGAAAAAAAATTGTCGGAAACGTTTGTGTGCAAGTAAGTACGACAATAGTCGGGCGGGGATCGAACCCCTACCCCTCGGTGAAGAGTACAATCCCTTTACCATTGAGCTATTGAGAATAATTAATCTAGGTAAATTTTTGAAAATTAATATTTACTATCCTACTATATTATATAAACAAAAGTTTGAATGGATGTTTGGTTGTTTGGATGTTTGTTACTCTTTAGCGCCGCTACTACTGAAGCGATTTTACTGAAATTCGGAATGAAAATAGATTTTACTCTGGATTAACACATAGACTACTTTTCATCCCGGAAAAATCCATGGTTCCCGCGGGATTTGTGAAAAACTGAATTCCACAAGTCGTGGGCGTCCGCTAGTAATTAATAAATACGGAACCCTTTAAACATATCTAAATGTATTCAAATGTTGTGTTTACATGTAATTTTATTAAACTTGTAAATAAGCGAAGTTAAACATAACGCAGGTATTTACATAATTATTCATTTATATTAGTTGACTTTACATTTAAACAATAACCTCAAATTGGTCATTTTAATTATGTATGACGGCAACTTTTAATGTATAACGTAAATTCATTATTGTACAAAGTAAATATTTATTTGAGCTTCAATAAACCAACGGTAAAGGAGGCGGACTCAATACAGAGATGTCGTGGATTCGAACCGTAGGAACTTCGATCTAGACTAATATAGCTTTTATTCATTCTTTAAACACAGTAATTTCTGACATATATAGAGGAACAGGTTATATATAATTATGTATATACAGTAAAAGATATTTTGGCAAATACCTATTATTAAAAAAATCTTTCAGGGGCATTCAATTCACATCTAACACAGTGTCCGCCACATCATAAACATCGTTGCTAACTACAAACTGCATTTTTCTATTTTCAATAGGTGTAAATGAAAGTTCAATAAAAAAATTTAATATAATAAATTCTTCAAAACTTCAAAAACATAAAACATACTGACTAAACTAAAAAGCGAAAAATAACATCATTATAAGCTCTATATATCATTTTATGTACTAACTGATGATCAGTTTGATGGCGGTGCTAGCCCGATGATGTATTTACTCAAGCCATGTAAGAATATCATAAAGAAAGTTAAAAGTTTTTCAGCCAGTGTTGTGAAACGGCTTAAATTAACAACACTTCAGGAGTATACATTCCAATGAAAAAAAAATCTAAATTGGTTAAGACATGACGAAGTTCTGAGGTAACAAATATTAAAAAAAAAACATACGCGTCGAATTGAGAACTTCTCCTTTTTTTTGAACTCGGTTAAAAATAGGAACTGCAGTGTAAGCTACTTATAGTGTGAAACTAGCTTAGAGATGTCAAGGATAATATCGACATCTTCGACGTAGCGAGTTGTTTTGTTGCGAGAGATTATTCATACCTAGGTGCTAGGTGCAGGTACGTCTACCTAATCTTTATTGGTAGTATACGTAGTAAACTTACTGTATCTAGTATTTTTTTGAACTGCATCTAATTTTGTTACTACAGATGAGGACTTGATGAAAAAATAAGAATTGTCTATACATTTAAAGGTGGTAAAGAACCCTCACTCTGTGAACCCTCAAGCCTAAAAAAGTAATAAATAAAAAAACAAAGTATAGCAACCCTAAGGTTCAAGAAAAAAAAGGTATAACTGAAAGTTGAAAATGCCAACCCATAAATACTTTTATTAAATCCTTATAACATGTAGGTGATTATTTTAAACAACATAAATATAATAAGTCATTCATTAACAACAGTCATGAAGGAATCAGCATCAGTGATGTAAGTTTCGCACAAGTTTCTTTTATCAAACTCTTCCAATAGTTCTCTATCTAAATGGCGGTTGACAATCGCAGCGCATTGCAAATCTCGTGCAGCATAAGCCAATGGAGCTTCCAACTCATACTCTATGACTTGTTGCTGTGAGTGGTTTTGTAAAGAGTGAGATGTAATAGGACTTGATGATGGTGACCAAGGTCGAATAGATATGAGAAGAGAGTGAAGAGACCGCGGCTCTGAGTTATAACGCCTTGTTTGCACAATTCTCCCATAAGCTGCTTCAATGAATTCCTGCGAGTATTGAATTGAATGGTTAAAACGTCCCTGAAGTTTCTGAACGCACAAAGATACTTTTTCTTTCCATGTTGATTTATTCTTGAGTTCGTGTTCTAGATCTTTTAAATCGTCATCGTCTATCAATAGAGTAAACATGTGGCGTGCCACTGCAATTTGCATTGACTCTTCTGTTTCAAATTCTGCGAATGTTTCTTCAAATTTCGCTTGGACCTCTCCCGGGGCACCTCCGATGCAGAATACTGTGCCAGTTAAACCTATAAACAATAAAACTTACTATAACTATTTTGTTGATTGTCTTTAATGCCATTCATATAAACATACATAATTTTACTCATTTATTTGTAAATGAAAAACAGAAATTTTAGTAAATATAATTTTTGTATAATTCAACAAAATAGAATACTCAGTTTAAAAAAAAATATTTAGTTTTAACATATCTTACCATGGTCCTCAAGAATCCCAGCCATTTCAAGAGCTACCAGAACTCCACTTTCATATCCAAGAAGATAAAAGCGCTTTTTCATTTGAGTCTTTTTGAGAAGAATCTAAAACAAAAGATTAATATGAAATCTCTTTTCGCGGTATTAATGCTGTATGCCATATTTCAAGAAGATAACAAATCTATAAATCTATACCTCTTTGCATTAAGCAGTAAATTTTAGATTTAGCTAACCAGCTTCAAATATACCTAAGCCAGGTACTTTTCTGGGATTACAGACGGGTCTATACCGATTATTGGAATTGCTAGATTAAATTCTAAAGTTACGAAGCTCTTCAGACAACATTCAAGGTGATGGAAAAACCAGAAGTAGATAGATCGATCGGTAATAATATAAGATCCTTGTAAGATTTAGCATGCCTTGAAAAACAAACCAATTAGTTTGGCTGACCTCAGTGTATCTTTGTGCCATTTCTTGTATAGTTTCATGTGGTCTGTCTAAGCCCGGCTGCAATACTACTGCGGGTAACTTGAGTCGTTCACTAAGCTCACGGAATCGTACGTGTAGTCCTTCTACACCAGGAATTATGCACAAAAATGCATGCCCAGCATCATATTCATCACCTCTCTGTAATATTATTACAAAAAATATATATATACGCTCGAATTGAGAAACCTCCTCCTTTTTTTAAAGTCGGGTAACAAAATCAAGCATTACTATAGTCTAGAAGTCTAGAAGGAAATTATGTACAATAACTAAACATTCATTTTGCTATTTTCCGTCTCAAATGTGACGAAGCTATCCAGATCAAAAAATCCTCAATACAGTAACATCTTCAATACACAATAACCGCTCCTTATCTAATCTGTACTTTTCTAAAAGTATGCATGTACTGTAGATTTCTAAAAGAAGGCAGAAGGAAGAATCTTAGAATATTAACCAAAGATGAATTTGCTCACCAAATCAGCACTTGTAGTTAATGTAGGCAATAATATAATATCCGCAGTAGCCTGGATTGCATCTTGTTCTATATATGAGAAAAATGTTTTTAGATCGTCCGTCTCTATAGATCGTTTTTGTAACATGCCATCTTCTAATTCTCGAATACTGTAAGAGTTATAACACATATTGTAATTGTAAAAATTTCGTAAAATTTGATAATTTAAATTAAATAAGGATTAAATTGCATAAAAGTCTGGCCTTAAGCCTGGTATAAAATAAATCAAGTGATAAGCATCAATAATTAATAAACACTTACTCTTTAATCGTTAGCAATGGAATTGTACTCTCGTCTAGTAATATATTATAGTCATCATACAAACAAGTCCGAACAATTTGTGACTTAGTGAGATCAAGACCCAAATCTTTGAGTGTTGCTTCTGGTGGGACATCGTCGGGTACTGTCAAACCTGAGGAATAACATTTAACTCCTAAATGGACGACCGGTCGTCCATCGTATCCGTTACGTGACATGTAAAAAAATATAACTACCACTAAGGGAAATAGGCGAGCACAGTATCATGCTTCGCGCGATAGAGGAATATAAAGATTTTTTAAATGGCTTACAACGGTAGATTAAAACCGCATTCGCTGACTGTCGGCTTCTTCAACGCAGACGGGCTCACTGATAAAATACTCGCAGGCAGCGAATGGTTAAAGTCAAAAACTAGATCCTAGAATAATTATATATATCTACGTTATTGTCCTAGAATCTAATATTGACCAGTTTATAGATAATGTAATTTAAAATTTAAAATACCTGCTATATCAGCCACTTCCTTCAATATGCCTTTAGATTCATTTACTCTACACACCTCTACAACGCGTTGTTTGTAGCATAACGCTTTTTCTATTGCATCGACGGCTTCATTTATTGATATGAATTCTTTATTATTAATATAATTTTCATTCTGTATGAAGTAAAAAAATGCAGTTAAAATCATAGTTTAATTTTCAAGATACTCGTAAAGATATCAATTAACTTAACCAAAATGAATTAATTCTACTTACGAGTTGTACTTTCAATGGTGGCAGTTTGATAGAAGTAAAACTTTCATGTGGTTTTGCGAGCTTTATTAGTTCATTAACGTTGTTTCTAGCATCAATTACAGAAAAATATCTGCAAATAGAACAATGGCTGCTATTATAAAATATCTGTGTATAATCTAATCTATTTAAAATATGTAAAGAGCCGTAATAGCCCAGTGAAAATGACCTCTTCCTCCGATTCCGGAGGGCGTAGGTTCGAATCCGGTCCGGGGCATGCACCTCCAACTTTTCAGTTATATGCATTTTATAACATACAGACGAATTGAGATCCTCCTCCTTTTTTTGAAGTCAGTTAAAAATTAAATATCATGTGTCTCAAACGGTGAAGGGAAAACATCGTGGGATATCTGTGAATTTTCTCAATTCTCTACGTGTGTAAAGTTTGCCAATCCGCATTGGGCCAGCGTGGTGGACTATTGGCCTAAACTCTCCCATCCTTAGACTAGTGCTCAGTAGTGAGCCGAATAAAGTTTAATAGTGATGATAATGATGATGATGATAAAATGTCTGACAATATATATATAAGATATCTGATAGTATCCATAACGGTAAGATCCAGATACTTACTTTAAAGACCTATTCAGTTTCTGAATCGACACTGTTAGTTTTTCCAAGTACTTTAAAACATTATCACTTTGTGTATTTGAATGTAATACGCAATATATTCCTTCCACATCTTCCATGCTTACATTTTTAAAAATATTTCCATTCCAAGTAGATCCGTATGATACTATACACTGAATACCTTGTTTTTGCCAGGACCTGTAAAATATTTATGATTTTACAGACTAAGTATCTTTGACTTTCAAGACATACATACATGATTTCGATATTTTTAACGTTATTTTAGTTACCTCAGCTTAGACAAAACGGTGCTCGATTTATTAGAGAAATGCAATGAAAACTTTCTAGCACCTCGATTTATCAACCTTTCAACTAATTGTACGCCCAGAATCTCATTATCTAACAACAACACTTGCCAGCGATCGGTCGAGCATTCTATTCTGAAACTAAAGAATACAATAGAATAACTATGCAATTTTGAAAAGGACACATGTCTGAAAATTTAAATGTCCAGGAATTTAAAAAAACACTAAATATCTTCTAAAGCAGTGTATAATTTTAAAGTAACTATTGTGTTACATTTTGGTGTTAATTAACCTATGAAAATTACTAAATTTATTTATTTTAAAATTAATCTGAATATGTTATTAAATATTTTATATTTGCGACATGCATGTAAAGAATATCAGATATGTGCCCTTTTCTAAATGATATACCTATTCAATATTATAATTAAATTTTGATAGCAAAGATCAATAGATGTTAAAAATAGGTAAGAACAGAAACAATTTATAAGGATTTTCTATACCTACATTGTACGAATTTTCCTTTATGTAAACATCCAAATTGAATCAAAACGAAATTACACATAGAACTAGAATTATGTCAGAAAGATAGAGAGTCAGAGCCAGATAATGGATTTTTGACGGCCTCCGTGGCGCAGTGGTATGCGCGATGACATTACAAGACGAAGGTCCTTTGTTCTATCCCCGGCTGGGCTGATTGAGGTTTTCTTAATTTGCCCCGGTCTGGCTGGTGGGAGGCTTCAGCCGTGGCTAGTTACATAGCAAAGAGGTACCACCAAGTAATTTAGCGTTCCGGTACGATGTCGTGTAGAAACCGAAATGGGTGTGGATTTTCATGCTCCGCCTAACAAGTGAGCCCGCTTCCATCTTAGATTGCATCATCAATAACCATCAGGTGAAATTGCAGTCAAGGGTTAACTTGCAAATAATAGGCTACTTGCCTTTTTTGTAAACAGTGTTTAAACTAAATTATGGAAGTATTATAAGCTATATTTATTTTGTCCCGTCAATAATAACCAGTAAAAAATTTAATATGAATTAAAAAAATATCTACGTAAATTTTTGCCGCCGAAACACAACACATTAGCAAGTGACGTCATTCATAGAGATAACAGCGTGATTGACGTTTGCAGTGATGTGATATATCACGTCACCGCATGCGCCAATCACGAACCGATGCCTTGTAGCGAAAGACGTCACAGTTTATGATTGGCGTTTGCGATGACGTGATAAAAATACAATTTTGTTTTATAAAAATATTACAATTACGAGATTATTTTCACAAACAAAAATGTGATTAGAGTTTTTAGGCATCTAAACTGCCTATATGCAAAAAATCTTATTAGTTTTGTACAGCAGGCGAGTAGCCTATTAAAAAAATGTTTAATAATTGATGTTTACTTATTGTGAGCCTGGGGTCCGTTGTCCTTTTGGAAGTGCAGTAGCACCCTGCCGGTGTGCTTGCTGCCCGCCTGCAGGCGCAGCGCACGCGACACTTCTCCCGCAGCGTACACCACTCGAGACAGAGGGCGCACGTACCCGCGCGCAATGCCGTCACTCACCATTAACTGTAGCCTCTGATATTAACGATAAGTTCATTATCTATAATTCTTCTAATATACATATAAAGTACCAGCCTTCGCCCCGCGGTTTCAACCGCGTAGCCCCTTTTCCATGAGAATACAGGAATAAAATATAGGTTATTACACTCACAAATAACTTAGCTATCTTGTGGTGGAGAGAATTTTCAAAATCAGTTCAGTAGATCCAAAGATTACCCCCTAATACCACTTTGTCGGGGTGTCGACATAAACGGAGAATACATTTCACACGTGCGTTTTGCAGACGACGCTGCAAGATTTTGAGAAAATACTGACTGATCTTAGCTATTCCTCCAGATAAGTGGGTTTAGTGATGGACATGGATAAAACCAAAATCATGCTCAATGAGCATGTCATCACGATGCCCATAATTATCGATAATGCCAGCATCGAAGTAGTTTAGGAATAGAACTATCCCGGTCAGGTGATACAACTAGGTAGGAATGACTTCGACAAGGAAGCTAAGAGAATAATTCAGCTTGGTTGGGCAGCATTTGGGAAATTGCGTTGGGTCTTCAAATCGTCAATACCTCAAAGCCTTTAATGAGTGTGTCCTGCCTGTGATGACGTACGGAGCGGAAACGTGGAAACTGACGATTGGCCTTATCCACAAATTTAAAGTCACTCAGTGAACTATGGAGAGGGCTATGTTAGAAGTCTCTCTGAAGAATAAAATCCGGAACGAGGAAAGCCGTAGGAAAACGAAAATAATTGATGGTCAAAGAGTTAGCAAAATGAAGTGGCAGTGGGCGGGCCATATCTGTCGTAGAACAGATGACCGCTGGGCAAATGTGTTCTGGAGTGGAGACCACATACCAGCAAGAGCAGTGTAGGACGCCCTCCAGCTATATCATATCATCATCAAGAAGGTAGTGGGTAGTGGCTGGATGAGGAAGGCGGAGGATCGTGTGTGGTGGCGCGCTCTCGGAAAGGCCTATGTCCAGCAGTGGACGAATACAGCCTGTTGATGATACATTATCATATGATATATTTTATCCCTGTGTTCCCACGGAATGCGTGAAATCGCGAGGTTCTAATATAGTTAGTACTCTCGTTGTCACCATTTTCTCGAAACTTGTTGGATGCGGCTATTTGAAATCAATGATTTGAAACGAAATTGCACTCACCGATTAAATTTATTTTTTCAACAAGTTTTACTGGGGTTATTAAGTTAATTTGATGTACCATTACCAACCATTTACATATGTATTATTAAAGTTAACAGAATGCCTGAGCAGTTGCCGAAATTTTACTCTAAAGTCCTTAATTTATCAATTGATACTTTCTGAATAATTGCGGATAAGTATTAACAGGCGTCTGAACATTTAATCGTATTTTATGACAATTAAATAAGATTCTTCTTCAAATAAAATAATTGCTTTTAACTTTGCCAGCTTTCACACTCCTTCGTTCAAGCAATATCCTTAGAATCAAAAATCTTTGTTCTACGTATCTATATTTTACCAGTATAGATTGTTACCAAATAATACGAGTCTGATGATATTTATATCAGTTTGAGATTCCTACTGTTTTAAGTAGTGATGAATGGAGTCAAATTAGCTTTAACGGTTGATGATCTTCGATAGAATATGATACTAGAAAAAGAAGAAGAAGAAGAAGAAGAAGAAGATGATGATGATGATGATGATGATGATGATGATGATTATGATGATGATGATATTAATAGTTACACTTACTTTTAAATCTTTAACGTTTTGAGGCTCGAATAATGTGGAAAATTGTTGTGTACAATAAGAACCACATTTGTCCAAACTATACATCTCAAAGATGTAATCATCTTTATCCAATAACACTGACGTGTCGACAATGAATCCAAATGGTGAGCAGCAATAGAGTGAAGCCTAAATTACAAATAATATAAATAGTTTAAATATATTTTTTAAGCTTAGTATTTACATGTTACCTAATAGATAACCCTTTTACTTTGCACATAATCAAAAACAAAGTATGAATTTAACATTTAATGAATACACAGAATATTTTACTTTTATGTTAATGTCATCGAGACATGAGCTTAAAAGAATAACAATAACTAACTTCTTACACCAACTGGATAAAGTAAAATTGAAATGAAAGAATTTTTTAATGACTTACAGTTCTTTGCTCTCCTGAGACGCAACTGATTACAATATTGCAACCATTTCCTTTGGTACCTCTGAGAACCATATCTTTAAAAGTGCAGTCACGAGAATTGCCGATTTGATCCGCTACAAACAATAATAAATAATAAGAAATCTTTATTTATTTTAAAGGATTTCATAACTTAAGAAGACCTATCTGAGGTTCTTGAAATGTTTTGTTTTGTATCCACCTGAGATCTATCTCTAACTTTGGTAAATTTAGCATTATGTATAGTCTAAATTCGTTCAGGGGTATTCTGGCGTTACGATTCTGTTAAAAGAGTTTACGTACTCCAGTTATTTATTTATTTTATTTATTTATTTATTTATTTATACACATGAAATATGCCCAGAGAAACATTACAGTTTCCCAATTCGTTTCTCGAGCAATCAGAAATAATAATTACAACAATAAATCTAAAATTGCAAAATGAATATTAAACAATTAAAATAATTTAAAAATAATAAATTCAATTCAAATTAAAAATTAAGAATAAATTAACATTAACTAAGTCAAATAAATTAAAATAAACAATTCAAATAAATTAATAACAATAATCAAGAATTAGAATACACAAAAAAAATAAAAATAAAAATTAACTAGTCAAAAAACAAAATTAAAAATATCCTAAACATAAAATCTATTCTAGGAACAATTTAATTTTATTTACAATTATTATTTATTATTTTATTATTATATTATTTTATGTTCTTATGACATTCTTAAGTATTTTTCTACGTTAACACTGGATTTTTCTGGTGCTATTTTAGTTTTATTTTTCTTTGTATTAATATTTTGAACAACGAGTATAACAAGAAATTTTATATCGATCAGACCTTTTAGTTCTGGGAATAACTTCAGCAAAAATTGTTTCTTCTTTGTATTGCTGACTGTTGTATAAATGTCACACCCATGTGCTAGCGCAATAGAGATAACTGCCTGACCCAGAGCTCCCGCTCCTCCATGCACGAGAATACTGTTTCCACGATACAACCGACTTCTGAAACACTGTAAAGAAAAAAAATCAATACATAAATGATTTTACTGTATGTCTGTATGTCTGGGCTGTTTCAATTATCCTTATTTCTTTGAGTGTACTCGTAACTATACGATGATAATTAAGTTATATTAATCAAAGTCAGAATAGGTACATTTATAACTCCAGAACGAATTAACTGGTCTGAGGGTTTGGTAAGAATATAAGAATCAAAAATTATTTTAAAGGCGATAAAGAACCGTTACTGATACGATGTACATACTTATTGTTTAATTCAATTAATTCACTTGAGTAATCTATATTTACTAATAATATAAAGCTGGAAGGAAATACTGGTCCAGTTTGAAGGAAGGCTTTTGGGTTATAAATTATCACGTTAGACCAATAGGAGCGGAGCACCATTGAAGAACGTTTCAAAATCGGGGGATTTTTTCCTATTGGGAGCTTACGCTGCGTGCGCTGCGTAAATGGTTAATGTTTCGCAAAAGTGTTAGCCCAAAGAAATTAAGTAACTATTTCACGCGGACGAAGTCGAGAGCGGAAGCTAGTAAAATATCTGACGTACAAGACAGTAGAAAGCCATGCAATAAGCCAAAGGAACGGTGGCCGCATCCTCCAAAGTCCAATGGTCCGGTACTGGCCAAACTAGTTCGGGCTTGGCTTTGACACTAGTGCTGATCGACTGTTCTTGTGCAATACCCATCACGCGCACTTTTCTAAAACAAAACAAATATACGATTTAAATTATGTCTAAATAACATACAAAAAAAATAACCTAACATCTGCTCAGACATAGATTTATATGACTCTAGCGGACGCCCGCGACTTGGTCCGCGTGGAATTTAGTTTTACACAAATCCCTCGGGAACCATGGATTTTTCCGAGATAAAAAGTAGTCTATGTATTAATCCAGGCTATAATATAGCTTAATACCAAATTTCAGCTAATTGGGTTCAGTAGTTAAGGCATGAAAGAGTAACAAACATTCATATCATCAAAATCATCAGTTTTCGCAAATCTAGGGAACCCATTTCAGCTAAATAGCTTCAGTAGTAGCGGTGTTATAGAGTAACAAACACCCAAACATACACCAAACATCCATACAAACTTTCGCGTTTATAATATTAGTAGGAAGTAGGATGTGAGTTTCGATTATTATTATCGTACTCCTCTTTGTAAAGTTGAATAAATTATACTAACTCAAATATGAAATAAACGCTTTTTATACAAATATACCTACTTTTCCGTTGTACCACTGAAGTCATATTCAATTCTATTGTTATCAGTATTGTTCCCACTCACAGCTACTTTTAATACTTTCTTTACATATGCGTCATTTAAACCCATATATTGAACCTTAAAAAATAATAACATAATTACGTTAAACTCATTCAAAAGTAGTTTTGTTTAGGGCGAAAAGTTTGAACACTTTACCTTTACTGAAATGCCTTCATGTTTGGTGTCACTAACTTCTGTCCAATGCAAAGATTCAATGTCGCCTAACCTTTTCATTTCCAAAGCCATTTCTCGACCTGTGATACTTTTTTGTTGAATTGGCAAATAATATTCTCCACCCCAGGTGCCCTTTAACATTTAAAACAATGTTTAGTATTACATACACGAGAAGAAATCGTTTAAACTTTAAATGATATAATGTATATTATTTATACATACCTTTTCTAAAATATTTATAGCAAAATCTGTAAATTGTACTTTATTTAAACACTGTTCATCAAACATTTCATGACTATTAATTAAAACGTTGATTTTACGATTATCCTTATTTCTCCGTTCTTTAATGAGATCTTTTATTCCGGTTAATAGGGGTTTCGATGTTAGTATGATAAGATTATGCCTCGGTGGAAGGGTAGACAGTTGCGCGTAAAGTTTGGTGAGATCAGCCTGTGAAAACACAGTGACAGCACTAGTACCAGCCGTAACATCGGAAGGTTGCCATACATTTAGCTCCAGACGTAAAGACCCAATTGTGTGGGCACACATATTTCGATATAGTAACGAAGGACGAATGATCGTCAATTCTGCGCACTCTTCTCTATTTATCAGGTAAGCATCTCGACGCAGTAGCTTATGTAATAATTGGCATATCTAAAAAAATAAACACATTGATCACTATTCTTATAGTTTTAAGTTTTTCATAATATGTCTTACGAAGTGCAATACTTACATTATCATCAGCAGCTAGATTCGTTATCAGCAGCACATCACAGCCTTCAAGAAAATCATCAGGCATTTTAGTCAAATCATCCCGACAAATTTGTGAAAAGTTGACCTGTATTTTTGGTATATCATGAATAATCTGTTGGATATTTTTGTATCTGTTTTGACCTTTGTATTCTATGACCTCAACAATATTAATGATTCTTTTGTTTAAATTTTCTGCCAGTATTTGCAAAAATACGTATATCGCTGAAGTTTCCTGTAAAATTATAATTAAGGGTTAACTAGGTAAAGTAAGTAACAAATATTGTTTATAGATGAAGGCATCAAATTAATCCTGACCGTGAGAAAAAGCAGTCTCACATTATTAAACATTCAAATCTAACATTGCAATTATTTTTGAAGCATTGTAAAAACTTTGGAGGGAAATTAGCCACGCATCTGAACAAAGTATTTTTAATTTTTTTTTACATATACTCGTATCTTGAAATGCAAACTTCAATTATTATCTTATCAATGAAAATTACAAAAACACAATAATTGAAAGTCAATAATGGTTATCCATAACACTCACATTGATTTGGTTGGTAGAGCAGTGTGGGACAAATTGCAAAGTTTTGAAAGTGATTTTCTCTTTGTTCAATATCGGCAAGTCATGAAATTGCATTTGTTCCATCAAGACACCCCCGCATCTAAACACATAATATTATTATTTGTATTTGTCTACTATTTAAGAGTTACACGTATAAAAATTATAATAACATACCTAGTGCTGTCGGTAAGATCTGATACGTATGCTGGTAGTACAAAAGTATTCTCTATCGATGTTTTATTTGATAAATGATCATCGACGTCTATTTTGATAGTTCTTATAAAACTAAGTTGTGAAACACTTTCATGAAGTCGTCTAAGTGTGTTAAGTTGTATCATACCATCGATCAAAGTAACCCAATTGTCTTGCCAAATTAGATTAGCTTTAGTAAATGATATGTCGGCGTTATAAATACTGCGGAACTGATTCCTAAAAGATTTAAAAATACAATTAATCATTGCTGTTCTTTTAATAAGTATAATATAAATAAACAAACTTGAGTTGATTGCAATATAAGTTAAATTATTTTCCCACGTTGTTATCTAGAATCCAAAATATTTGTTTATTTTCATCTTTCTTGTTCTATTGCATTAAACTTACGAGTAAGTATAGTCCCTGGCATACAGTAACTGATACACGTCATTTGATTTGAACTCCATAACATTTTCAGATTTATCTTCCTCTTTAACATTTGTTATCTCTGTGTCTATCTCACCAACAACGAAACCAGTTGCCACTTTAACATTGTCATGCAAAACCTAAAATAATTGTTTCAATATATTAAGTACATGTTATCGAAATATGTCTGTTATAATGATGCCATTAGGTACTTATACCGAATCGTAAATCTATGATTATAACAGACATATTATTAATGTAAATGGATTATTATCATTAATTTATTCTGTCTTTTGGTTATTCTCTATTTATATTGTCTTTTGGCAAGCTCTAAAAAAACAAAAATGTTCATAAACTATGACTATCGTGTTTTTTGACGTGACTTATACACCGTCGTCCTCTTCTTCTTTTTGCCTCTCTTAGTTTTCAGCTCAGTCTCGAGTAATTCAGCTACTGAGGTTTCATAGTCATAATATCACATGAATTTTATTTTGTGATAGATGATTAAATATAATATTGAAATAAAATAACAATAAGTTGATACAGAAAGAAGATTGAAGAATTGAAGTCCTATAATGTTGGAATGGCGACCGGAAAACACAGTCACAGTTGGTCGATAGAATGATGATGTTGATGATAAAGATATACAGGATTACCTCGAAGCGCCCTTTCCCTCTATGTATCGATACGTTCAATCGTAACAGTCTCCGCTCGTTGAGCACAGGCTGGGAATGTAAGTGCACATCACGGAACTGGACCGAGAACTGTTTCTTCGGCAATCCGAGGACCATGGCCAACGTGTCCCAAACTGCCACTAGTGTGGCAGCGAACGGATATACGTTCTTTTCTAAAATTGAAACATAGATGGTACTACCAAACTGAAATACTTTCTAATCTAAAGTACCTATTCGTTGTACTTGATGTTAAAAGGTTGGATAATACTTGTTAATACCGGAGAAGACCAGGCAACAAGTTTATTATTACAAATATTAAACATTGGTGAAGATTCAAAGTGTCTTAACCATCTTTGTCTACAAGAAATCGATTAAAATATCTGCTATTTTCGGAGGTGCTTTAAAGTTGTTATAGAACTTACATAAGTTTAATTTATAGATTGCTTGATTGATAGATAGTAATATTATTTACCAGACGTTTTGAAAGTGCTTGTAAACTAAGCTTCATTGAAACAAATTTATTATCGTTTGATTTTGATAATATAGATCGTTGCTATCGTCAGATAATTTGGGGGATTTTAAATTTAAACTTATCATCTTAGCTTTTAGCTCCCCGTCTGAATTCCCTGGTAATACAGCTGCAGTTACTGTTAGTTAGTTAGTTACCCAATCAGAAAAAAATAATTTATCTACCTCTAATCACATGTCCTTTCAAATAACAATGATCATCATCGAGCACGGAGACAACATGTTTACACTGAGCTGATGATTTTCTATTAGCATTGGCATAGAGGAGAACGTTCCTGAAACGGTTAATTTATGTGAATAAAAGAGATTATTATATTCCTTGTGTTCCAATCTTAATAAATTAAAAACACAAACACTACCTTAATTTCTGTAACTACTTACTGCATTTAGTAGTTTAGTGATATAATAGACAAGTCTTTTATTATTTGATTTTAGTTGCTATACTAACTAAATCCTTATTTGAATTTTGCCTAATCACACCTTTATTGTTGTAGATTATACAACTATTAGATAAAGGTAATTTATTTAAAGTTCAGTTTCAGCTTCTGTAATTTCTATGTTGAAGACTTACCATTTTTCATTATGCGCCCATTCAACTAAATGTGACAGCATTGGTGTTCCAGTAGAAACTGGAAATTCGATTTTTGGGTAGAGGGCTTGAACTTGCGGGTTGTATCCTTCCATATAGAGGCTGTAAAATAAGTTTTTACATTTATCAAACAAATTGCAATCCCACCTAATAATAAGTAGCCTGAAAATTGACTATTCTTAGCAACTCACTTCAGCTTATTTTATTTTATTTTTTTTATTTAGTCAAAGTAGGAGTATATATCTAGCAATCTTCCAACTTATTTACCGGTGCTTGACTAAAAATGATAAACATTTGCTTATCGACTAAATTCTAGTTTATCATCATCATCATTATCATCATCATCATCATCATCATCATCATCATCATCATCAATAACCCATATTCGGTTCTCTGTTAAGCACGAATCTTATTTCAGAATGAAAAGGGCTAATAGACTAATAGTCCACCACGCTGGAAAAATGCAGATTGGCAGACTTCACACACTTAGAGAATTTAAAAAAATCTTAGGTATGCAGGTTTCCTCACGATACTTTTCCTTCACCGTTTGAGGCACGTCATATTTAATTCCTTAAAATAGTAGTAGTTGTTGTAGTGTGGTAGGTTTATAGTAAAGAATAAATCTTACTTTCCAATGGCTTCTAGTAAAAACTTTGTATTGTTTGGGTGGCCACGTCTAGTCAGTGGAATATGTTTGCAACTTTCCGGCAAAGAACGCTTGAGAATAGCCTGCAATAGTCCATGAGGAGCTATTTCTACCAACACTGCATTCGAAGGTATCTTTTTCAATATCTCTTCGAAAAGTACTGAATTCTGAAACAAAAAGTATTGATATAATTTGGGACTTTAGAATAATGTTCACATTTAACCTACTACCTATACCTACTAGTTAGTCAATTAAATATTGTAATTTAATTTAATTTTAATTTGTACTGTGTACGCATGTTTTATACTGAGTGTTTTACCTTTAAATCAACTATTATTATTATTAATATCTAAGTTGATAATGATATTACTTACGAGTAAGTTGTTTGTATGATATTCTGCTGACGAATATTTGGCAATGGGATCATTCCATTTCTCTTCTGGCACTGATGTAGAGATCCAGCGTTTACTGCGTGCTTTGGGTGATGTGATCACTTCAGACAAATATTTAAGCAAGCCTGGACCTATGTCAGATAATTATAAAAAAAAAATATTACCGTTTTTACATTGATAAAAAATCAATGTTTCTTCTTTACAAGTTTAGCCCTTCGCTACAATCTCATCTGCTAGTAAATGATGATGCAATCTAAGATGGAAGCGGGCTAACTAGTTAGAAGGATGAAAATCCACACTCCTTTCGGTTTCTACATGATATAGTACCGGAACGCAACCGGAACCGTAAATTGCTTGGCGGTACATATTTACCGGTAGGACTAACTACGGCCGAAGCCTTTTACCAGTCAGACCCGGACTAATTAAGAAAACCTTATTCGGCTTAGACGGAGATCGAACAGGACCTGCATCTTGTAAATCCACAGACAATATATAATTTATAGATAGATAGTCTATGTGCACCTGCTTCAGCTATGTATCTTGAGTGATAAGCAATGTTGGAACATGGCACTTCCTTGGCAAAGATTCCTTTTGCAGTGAGTTGAGCCACGAATTGCTTCATCAAATCGGCGGGTCCTGAAATGGTACTGGAGTCGGGACCATTGTGGCAAGCTACTTCAATTTCAGGTGGACACATTTTAGATATCTGGAACAAAATAAACAGCTCTGACTTTTGGAGTGTAAAGGCTTACGTTTAGAAAAGTGTTACGTTTTCCTGCGTAACGTAGCAACAACTCATATTCAACTCACTGTTGAGCAGTCTCGTTTCAGAATGAGAGGAGACTCGTGCTCAACGTGGAGGTTAGGCAAATGGTCCACCACGCTGACCCAATGCGGTTTGGCAGACTTCACACACGTAGATGATTAAGAAAATTCTGAGATATGCAGATTTCTTCACGATGTTTTTCTTATCACCGTTTGAGACACGTCATAATTAAGTTCTAAAAATGCACATAAACGATTACATTGATTGATTGCCCTTGATTACAATCTCACCTGATGGTAAGTGATGATGCAATCTAAGATGGAAGCGGGCTAACTTGCTAGGAGGAGAATGAATATCCACACCCCTGTTAGTTTCTACATGACATCGTACCCGAACGCTAAATCGCTTGGCGGTACGTCTTTGTCGGTAGGGTGGTAACTAGCCACGGCCGAAGCCTCCCACCAGCTGAATTTTCGACCTTACGTCCTCCGAATCAAAGACAGAGGTCATATTCACTGTGCTATCACTGTCTCCATTGTCTATTTCTGTCTATTTCTAAATATAATAATTTCAACATCACTGGGATTTTTTATCTGTTGTTTAATACCTGTTGGTGGCCAACTCCTACAGCAGCCATTGAGCCACGAATGAAGGGAGTCTGCACAGAGACCAGCCCGCGACTGTACGCAGACAGGATCATCTCCTCGGCTGTGAAGCAGCCGTCTGCGTACGCGCAGCCCAGCTCACCCACACTGTGACCTGTGAATAGTAATGGCAGTTGGATTAGACTCAGTTTTGAAATGACAATTTTCGTAAATTTTAGTTAAGACTGGCTATAAATATGTTTACATGAACTTAACGATTCAGCTACTAAATGAAAAACGTCCTATGTTAGAGTTTATCGTAGTGGAACATACATATATTTTTCGATTACTTACTGTAGAAATAGATTAATAGCCCTTCGTTTTAAGAGAACAAAAAGCAAGAGACAGAAAAACGTTGCTACTTGTTCTAATTTAATTTAGAATATCTTACCTATGATCATGTCAGGAAAGATATCTAATTCACGCAAAATGTCTGTAAGTCCAATTTGAATGGCAGCAATTCCAACGAAAGAGTTCAGAATATTATCGAATATAGATTTATCTGGAGACGTTATTATGTGAACTATATCCACTCCTTTGGGCTCCAATACACGCCGGCATCTGCAATAAAATTACAAAATTATTTATTTGACTGCCCATTAGTTAACTATAATGCCTATTGTACTATCCATAGGAGTTTCTTCATTAGCATCATCATCATTATCAGCCGATAGACGTCCACTGCTGGACATAGGTCTCTTGCCTGGACTTCAAGTACAAAGGTCTCTGCGCCGGAATCCAGCGACTCCCTGCAACTCGCTTGATATCCTCGGTCCACCTAGTAGGGGTCGACCAAAAGTGCGCTTTCCAGTGCGGGGTTGCCATTCCAGCACCTTGGGACCTTCAACGGCTCTTCGAACTATGTGGTCTGTCCATTGCCACTTCAGCTTCGCCATTCGCTGAGCTAAGTATGTCAGTGACTTTGATACGTTATGAGTCATATGCTGAGCTGTGCAGTGTAGACGTTTTTAAAAGTTTTCTTTTTTTCCCTTTCTTTTTAAAAGTTCCAGATAGGCATGTTTTCATAGAGTAGGGACTGTTGTAACTTTTACTTTGTCTTATACTCTTACACAAGTTTTCTTTTCTTTCTTTTTAAATATTAGTGATCGTGCTTTTACTCGTACAAAATTACAACAGGTGTTTAAGGGGACTAGAATCTTTAACTTCATAATGTATTGATTAAATTGAAATATTATTAGTTACCTGGTAGTAGTAAAGTACGTTTAGTTTTTAATATTACTGCTACTCATAAACAGTTAGGTAAATTTCGTTTTTATTGAAAATAAATCGGTAAAATACATAAACTGTGAAAGTAAAGGTCCCTTACCTTTCAATAGCTGCAGCGAACACAGGGATCGTCATGAGCTGAGCTCCCATACCAGCCCACTGGGAGCCCATACCACTGTACACAAACCACAGTGGCGGCTTGGCACCGTCAAAGTAGTTAAATTGTTCATGAAGACAAACAGTTTCGTTCTTTTCATTTGTGTCTAAAAATAGTCAGTATGATGTCAGCCACTGATGATCAAGTACTCGTAATATCACATGCTTGCAGCGCTAACGGGTTGACTTCCGATAAAAATGTGCTGCAGGCATGTGAGATTACTTGATTGTCAGTGGCTGACATAAAATAACTACTATGATATTAAAACTAAACTTTACATATTGTAATAAAACCTCATATTTATCATTATATCGCCGCACTTTATCATTCAGCATATGCGGATGCGTTTGTGAAAGTTTTCTCTCGGGAACCATGGAATTTTCCTCGATAAAAAGGTGCCTATATTATGTTGTTCATTAACTTTCTCTATATTCCAGTAAAAATCACAGTAAAATCCTGATTATATAATGATTTATTTATTTTGCTATCATCCGCGAAAATTCGGCGAACCCATGCGACAACGTCACCCAGGTCCGACAAAATACTCTCTACGTACGTTTCACCCCGAAACCGGAGCATCCTCAGGAGATGTTGACTCTGCAATTGCAAAGTGACTTTGCAATTGCACGTTGTAGAGTCAACATCTTTTTTGTCGGACCTGGGTGACGTTGTCGCATGGGTTCGCCGAATTTTCGCGGATGATAGCAAAATAAATAAATCATTATATAATCATGATGAACTTCCGCAAAGTAACGCCTGCTTCTATCCAACAGTAAAATCCGTTCAGTCGTTCCAAAGATTACCTCGAACAAACAGACAGGCTTTAGTGTCGTATGTTGTTTTAGTACCTAAATAGCTTTCTATTTGGGTACTAAAACAACATGTGAGATACAACATACAATTGAGAAAACAGTTATTTTGAAATCACGCACAGATACTTCAATTTTTCTCAAAGGTACATTCATTTTATTTATGTACTTACTTGTGTTTTTTATTCATTATACATTTTTATTTCATTCATTCATAAATGAATAATAAACTGTAGACATCTTATCAGATTTAACATTACTTACCAAGAATAGCAAATCCTCGTCCCAAATGAAAAGTAATTCTAGTTCTGTGTATATTACGAAGAAGCGCCAACTCCTCTGGATCAACAGGACGAGATTTCAGGTCCTGTATTATCTTATCTACAGCAGTTTCTTGTCTGCCTGATAGAGTAACTAATTGTGGAAAATTCACCTTGTACCGATTTATGTCCTAAAAATATTCGATCAAGTTAGATTAATTATAGTGTTAGGAGAAGGTAGTCGGAGAAATTCGTCCGGCTATACTCCTCGTACAACATGGTTGCGTGAGCGTGGTCATTATTTTACAGTGACATGTAAAGTTACATTGACTTTGATATAAATGTATTTTGTTTCGCTATCCGAGTTCTTTGTTTGAACGGGTGGCCAAGGGCTGCTCTTGTCGGATCTTGCCTAGTTTGGTGGGCAGGGAGAACAACAGAGAGTGTTAACCGGTTTTAAAGGAATTCCTTAACCCTAAACCACTGGTCCGGGGATCTGTTCATAGGTTACCTCTCTGCCACATGATGGACCCGGCACCCTCATGAGTTTTATTTTTTTTAATTTCGTTGTCATCTTTTAATCACGACCGAGTAGTATAAAAATATTTAATTTTTGATTTTTCTGCATGTGGACGGATTTTATCTAAATTAAAATTAAAAATCCGTTTGATCCGATGCTTCCGATACGTTCGATGCGGATATGTGGACGCCTGTCGTAATTTAATTGTTCTTTTTTTAGAATGTATTTTGTAAAAAAAAGTAATAAGATCCTTATAAGTCGTACATGATACTGTCGTTTATACTTGACTTTTATCTAATTTTTATACGTGTTTTTACCTTACCTTTGGTTTGTAATGGCCATACAATAGGACATGAGAGTTTACTCCTGTCACAGAGATAGTGTTAACAGCAGCGTAGCGCCGTCCAAAGCTCTGATGGTCAGTTAAAATACGAATACGTCCATCACGTAAAGCATCTATGTCTGTTCTTGGCGAATCACAATGCAAATTACCCGCTAGCTGTCCATAGTGAAACCCCAGCAGGACCTGTTAACAAACGTAAAATTATCATTAGGTAAAGTCGTTTTCATGAAAGAACCCAGCTCAGTATTTCTGTGCTCGTCCCAGGACCTTGTAATCCAAAGCTACACAGCCTAATGTCAGCCACTGACCATCTAATAAGTGTGCAAGACATCATGCAGACCAACACACGATCAGTTTTATAGGATATCCTGCCGTTAACGCTGCAAACTCATGAACCTATTGGGTGGTCACTGGATGACATAACGACTGAATCAACAAAACTGATTCTGTTTATTTCTATTGGTCTGGCTGACATAACGACTGGATCAACAAAACTGATTCTATTTATTTTTATTCGTCTGGCTGACATAACCACTGGATCAACAAAACTGATTGTATTTATTTCTATTGGTCTGGCTGACATATCGACTGGATCAACAAAACTGATTCTATTTATTTCTATTGGTCTGGCTGACATAACGACTGGATCAACAAAACTGATTGTATTTATTTCTATTGGTCTGGCTGACATATCGACTGGATCAACAAAACTGATTCTATTTATTTCTATTGGTCTGGCTGACATAACGACTGGATCAACAAAACTGATTGTATTTATTTCTATTGGTCTGGCTGACATAACGACTGGATCTACAGAATATCTATAAATCTACAGAACTGATTCTATTTATTGCTATTGCACTGGCTGACAACGACTGGATCAACAAAACTGATTCTATCTATTTCTAGTGGTCTGACTGATATAATGACTGAATCAACAAAACTGATTCTATTTATTTTTATTGGTCTGCTTTGGACCAATAAAAATCCTAATAATTATACTAATAATCAAATTCTAGTTACCTTCGTAACTGCTGATATTCCCGAAGCACCTTCCGCGTATCCAATGTTTGATGTAACACTGCCCACTAAAAGAGGATCTCTTCTGTTTTTACAATAAACTTTTTCTATTGCCTCTAATTCTGCCTTATCTGCATCAGGTTCCGCTGTAACAAAAAAGAAATTACCTAATTGGTATTTTTCTTTACATCATAATGTATTTTTAATGGCAGATTAAAGTCCATTAAGATTGGATGTTTAAACAAGTTATCTGAAAAAAGCCGAATTTAATGCGGATGTGTCGGGCTTATTATACTACAATAAGCCCGACACATCACATCACACAACGATCACATCATTCATAATTAAAGTGTTAATTAATCTATGTTTACGTTTGAAATTAATAAACGAAGATTTTTTTAATTTACAAAAAAAAACAATAGAAATCAAAAATTAAAATATAACAGTACTAGCGGACGCCCGCGATTTTATAAACATGGAAATAAATGTAAACTTTCAACTCGCCACAACTGGTCGAATTTTAAAAATTATTGAATTTCATTATATTTCGTATTTTTATAATTGATGAACAAATTTTTAAAATTAAGGGCTTTCCATACAAACTTTGTATGGACGGACGGGCGGACTGAGAGACAGACAGACAGACAGACACACTTACTTTCGCATTTATAATATTAGTATAGATAAGTACTTACCAGAACCAAAAGCTTCCACATATTCAACGTCTTGTGGCGATACTTTAGTATCTTTGTAGAAATTTCTCATAAAGTTGGCCATTATTTCAGGATCCCGATAAAAACCGTATGACGGACCTGTCTTTGTAGATGGTATTGAAATAAATTCAGTCTTCACATGCACCACGTCGGCGTAAGCTCTGAAATCATATTAATATCTGGATATGTAGTCACGTCACCAAACACCTTCTTAAAATTTTCATTTTCTTCAACGTACCTTAAAGCATTTTCAGCTTTCTGAAGGAACAGAACATTGATAGCATCTGACTTAGCGCACCCAGCAGCTTCAGAATCGAACGATTTTGTTTTACCATCCAGACTTATCTTCGTAATTCTAAAATTTAGATACATTTTTTGGTTCATTTTTAGCAATTAAAAATGTATAGAAATACAACAATTAAAAGAGTAGGTAAATACCTACTCTTTTAATTGTGTCGTTTATTTAATGAAATATGCTCAATTTTTAAAAGCGTCGTAAATACTGTGTCAATGACTATGTATATACGGCGCTTGCCTTTGAGACTTTAGGCCCACGGTTATCTAATACCAAAAAAAAATTCAATTCTATGTCTGAAATTAATCCATGCGTCAGGTGGCCCAAGAGCTAATGCTTATTTGGCCCAAAGAATTAGCCTTGCCATCCAATGGGGTAATAGCGCCAGCGTATTGGGTATCTTGCATTGTATTGTGAACAATTAGATTATGATAATGATGATAATGTTCTTAAGACTGGCTGAAGAAAAGATAAATAAATAATAAGTTACATTCCATACTACATACATAGGAGCCGTGATAGCACACTGGATATGACCTCTGCGTCTGGATATGACTCATATGCACCTCCAACTTTTCAGTTGTGTGCATTTTAAGAAACTAAATATCACTTGTCTCAAACGGTGAAAGAAAACATTGTGAGGCAACCTGCATACCAGAGAATTTTCTTAATTCTCTGCGTGTTTGAAGTCTACCAATCCACATTGGGCCAGCGTGGTGGAGTATTGGCCTAACCCCTCTGAGAGGCGAGTCGAGCTCAGCAGTGAGCCGAATATAGGTTGATAACGAACCTTCCATAATGTAAGATAGCCTGGGGATGCAAACAGAGAGCTGATCCCCCAACGATAGCAGCATCACACTCCCCGCGTTGTATGGCGAGGTATCCCTGCTCCAGAGCTTTAGTGGAGCTGCAGCAGAACTCGTCGACGGTCAGCGAAGGGCCCTTGACGTTCAACCAATAAGAAATGCGGTTGGCATACATTGCTCTACAACACCTGCAATTTCAAAGATAATACAGTAAAGCTTTGAAAAATCACGGCATTAATTCTGGGAAAAGTGCAGAAGATGTGATCGAGCATAGGAATGAAGCCGTTGAAATTAATTAATTTCACGAACAAACGATTAGTCTCTCTGTGAATGAGGTGTGTGACGTGCTATACAGGTACAATTTTTGGACACAATGCGTGCTTTATAATTTCTGAACGTGGTTTCTGGTGTTTTCTGTATTCTGAGTTATTCATATTATTATAGGTTTGCTTTACGATTTTTCTGTTGCGTTCATAAAGAAAGAATTTAAAACCATGCTTTGTCGGACAATTTTCAGGGGGCATATTTGCTTTCGGACACTTTAAAGTCTGGAAGATGGCTTGGAAGGGAATCTCCACCGCCATAGTTTGCCTCGTTCATAGTTATGTCCGACTCGCCATGAATATGACATACTTACATCAAATTTCGAACAGTATATTCTATGGTCATGAATAAATATTTTGTTCATGGTCATGAATAACTTTTATTCGATCATGGAAGCAACGATGGACGATAAAAAATTAGTACGAGCATCACACAACATACCCAACCAAACCGACTCCTGATTTTGATAAATTAACATCAAAAATAGCCTTTTCACTTTCAGCGTTACCATTACCGATGAAAACACCAACTTTTTTCCCAGAAAGCTCTTCCGGACAAACGCCTGTAAATACAAAATTTCATATTCATATTCTAACATATAAGTAAAAAGTTCAATTATGCGTTCGTTAGATTAAGTTACACATTTTTTTTTCAGGAAAATCTATTTGACTTCTAATTATAGACTAGACTTGAAACATATTTTTATGCCTCTTTTACAGGATTTTCCACGGATTTTTTTGAGACGGCAATCGTGTAAGGATTGGATTTTCTTATTTAAGATTATCATTATCATCATTAACAACCCATATTTGGCTCACTGTTTAGCAAGAGTCTCTTCTTAGAATGAGAAAGATTAGGTTAATAGTCCACCACGCTGGCCTTACTTACTTGGCGAATCAGCAGACTTACGTAGAGAATTAAGGAAATTCTCAGTTATGCTGATTTCCTCAAGATATTTTTCCTTACACGTAATATTTAATTTCTTAAAATACACATAAATTGTTGTGCTTCATGTATCGTACTTACGAGTAAATTTCAGTTTCAAGATTTTATAATACTAAGTTGTTTGAGTTTCATAAAGAAATAACCTTATTAAAATTTAACTCATACAAAAAGGCCTCACCAGCATCAAAAATGGCTTCGAAAGCCTTCTCCAACAACTTGCGGGCCATAGGTTCCATGTTGTGACTAAGATAGTAATGGACTCTGAAGAACTGCGCGTCGAACAAGTTAAGGCCGGGCACTTTACCGGTGTACTGAGACACTTCAGGGTGGTCATACTTCCAGCGGCAGTTCTCATTATTGACTGGATTTATCTGCGAACAATTTCATTGTTATATTCATCTTCATCATCATTATCAGCCTACTCAACGGCGGGCAATAAATTAAAAACAGCAATGAAAAAAAATCATTGCTATGCCTTTTAAAACAGTTTAGTTTCCTTGCCCTGCCCAGGCTTTCATTTCCGTGACTTATGTTTTCATCGCCATGGTTGTGTTAGGTTTGGTTAATAAATAAACATTAAGAATCCAGTGAATGACATGCAAGGACCTGCATTCTGTAATGAATTTCCCTATTTAAAGAGCTAAGACCCGCCACACTACTCCAATACGGCTTGGTGGGCTTACAGTGATAATATTAATTTATTTAACAACCACTATCAGTATTGTTGCCAACCGCACTACAATATATAGTATTGTACTAGTTTTCGGGTCTGCGTACGATATACTGTCAAAGAAATTTATAGTACGCAAAAATACTATATCATGTCAGACTATCAGATTCTAATGATACTGAAAATATCTGCTTTACGATGCACGGGGAGGTATCACCACCCATTGATTCATATCACCTTACCTAAACATTATTTGGAAGCCATCGTAAAAAGAAGGATGTTACCAATTTGACGTCTGTTTGTAGCATTATACTTTGGACTTCGTCCGCGTGGAATTTAGTTTTCACAAATCCTTCGGGAACCATGGATTTTTGAACCGGGATAAAAAGTAAAGAGTAAAATCTATTTCCATTCCAAATTTCAGCCAAATCGCTTCAGTAGTAACGGCGTTAAAGAGTAACAAACATCCAAACATACATCCGCGGAGCGTTGGCTAGTTTGAAATAAACTAATTAAACTGTACCTTGTTGTAGAGAATATCCGAAAGCTCTTTCACACTATTGGACTCGGGATATGCACCTGACATGCCAGATATTACGATTCTTTGGTCTGAACCATAGTCTGCTGCGCGTCCCTCGTCTATTAGAGACAAGTTTTTCGGTGTTGGCGCCATCTCATCTGAAAGATTAATATTAAAGGGGAATGACTACCCCTGGCCCAGACCTACCCTAACCATCCAGCAGGTTACTTAAATCTAAAACAATCTTGATAGTTCTACTTTAATAATGAAATCATTACTTTATCAAAAAAAGTTTGCTACAACATTTTACGACATCTTTAATTTGTCCACAACGGGGACAAGCTAAGATCGTTGACCATACAGTCTCTGTTTTACGATATTTTTTGAAGACTTATGATTGATTTGTTTGTTCGTTTTCTTGTTTGTTAAGCTTGTTGGTAACAGAAAAAAATAATACAGCTTCATAATATGTTACTTCGCCACTTTGGTACACTAACTTGCCTTCTAGGGCAAGAGTGATAAAAAAATATTTTTTTTCTTTAAGAAATATACTTTTACTAAGCCAATTATTAAAGTAGATACTTATTTGTCACACAATGCCAAACACGCTAGTTTGTAATTTTAATCAGTTAACAATAAATTAATTGTGAATACGAAAGCACATGAATGGAGAATCACTGACAGTTGGTAATTTCCGTGTAGTCTACTCAATGTTAGAGAATAGTCTTACTTTATGGCGCAGATGGTAATGTTTTCAACAAAGAGGTTCAATTCGATTCTCCGATTTTATACTTTCATTATTATTCCTTATTGACTCAGTTCAGCTCAACTATTTTCTAACTTTGAGTAACTTACTACCAGTTATTATAACATAACTGGTAGTAACTGATGATCATTTTCGTGTACATCCACTGTACACAGGGCCGACCCGCCCATACGGCGAACGAAGCAATCGTTCCTACATGGTAAAGAACGTTGGTCACACCAGAGTATGGTCGAGATCTTCACGTTCCATACTTACTTTGCACCCACAATTGGTATAGGTATATATTATTATATATTATCAGCCTCCTGAACTAGCCGGTTTCCGAGCAGGCTTTAGCACCATAGACCACATACATACGCTGCGGCAGGTTATACAGAAGACCGAAGAGTATAACAAGCCACTTTGCTTAGCGTTTGTGGACTATGAGGAAGCCTTCGATTCGGTGGAAACTTGGGCTGTGCTGAGGTCTTTGCAGAGATGCCGGATCGACTACAGGTACATCCAAGTGTTGAAGTGTTTGTATGAAAGCGCCACTATGTCAGTCCGTATACAGGATCAGACTACGAGACCAATCCAATTGCAGCGAGGAGTGCGGCAGGGAGATGTAATCTCCCCGAAGCTATTTACCGCCGCATTGGAAGACGTCTTTAAGCTTCTGGACTGGAACGGATTTGGCATCAACATCAATGGTGAGTACATCACTCAACTACGGTTTGCCGACGATGTGGTCATTATGGCAGAGACTCTGGATGACCTTAGTACCATGCTCAACGACCTCAGCAGAGTTTCTCAACGAGTGGGTCTTAAAATGAACATGAGTAAGACGAAGATCATGTCTAATGCTCATGTACCGCTTCACCCAGTTATTGTTGAGGACTCTGCGCTCGAAATTGTAGACGAATATATATACCTAGGACACACAGTCCAGTTAGGTAGGTCCAATTTCGAGAAAGAGGTGAATAGCCGAATCCAGCTCGGCTGGGCAGCGTTCAGGAAACTCCGCGACATCTTTTCGTCCGAAATTCCTCAGTGCCTGAAGACGAAAGTCTTCGAACAGTGCGTGTTGCCAGTGATGACTTACGGTTCCGAGACTTGGTCGCTAACTATGGGCCTTATAAGAAGGCTCAAAGTCACTCAGCGGGCGATGGAGCGTGTTATGCTTGGGGTTTCTCTGCGTGATCGAATCAGAAATGAGGAGATCCGCAGACGAACTAAAGTCACTGACATAGCTCAGCGAGTCGCGAAGCTGAAGTGGCAGTGGGCAGGCCACATAGTTCGAAGAGCCGATGGACGTTGGGGTCCCAAGGTGCTGGAATGGCGACCCCGCGCCGGAAAGCGCAGTGTTGGTCGACCCCCCACTAGGTGGACCGAAGACATCAAGCGGGTTGCAGGGAGCCGCTGGATGCTGGCGGCTCGAGACCGTTTTGTTTGGAAGTCCATGCAAGAGGCCTATGTCCAGCAGTGGACGTCCATCGGCTGACAATGATGATGATGATGATGATATATTATTAGGAGCAAACAGGAGAGGCGCCATAATTGGATCTCGCTCCATTCTAAAATTTACTTAGGGCCGGCGCTGACTATACACGAAATTTATCATCTAGATAGTGACGTTCGTATTAATCTAATGCTAACTAATCTAAATTTGAATTAAAAATACCAGCGTGTTTGACATAGCGATATCCAGCGATTTTGAAGTAACAATCTTTCAAACTGGTGTTACACTAACTAACTAACAATAATGTAGGTCACTAAACTAAAGCGCGAAAAGCTTTAGTTTAGTGAGCTCATTATTGTTAGTTTTTTTGAAGACGGTTGAATTGATTTTTAAGTTTTATTCAATCTTACCGAGTGAATTTTTAGCACTGAAATTATTAAAAAAACAACTGTAACGTCGTACGCTACCACAGTGCACTAAAGTGAACTTCTTTCTTTATTTGCACTTTATATTTATACATTTTTTAATTAGTATGAGTATTTTATTATTATTCTGCTATATTAGCAATTAAAAATACTTACGATTTTAATTAAACACATTACAATATAAAACGTGTTTAACAAAGTAGGTAACATTGTTAAAGTTTTTATGCTTTTTTTATTTATACCTACATACCTATGGTAGGTATATTATGGCCTATAAATATACTTGTTATTCCCACATTTTTTAGCCCCCTTCCATAAAAAAGTTTTTTTTGTTCACGTAACTATACTAAAACTGCAAAATCTCTTTTTATAGGCATTACAAAATGAGCATGCATTTTGTATAATAAAGAATTTCATCGTTGTACTAACTTAACTGACAAAACTACAAGTCAATTCAAGGAGTTCCCTTAACTGTCCTTCGTCTTCATTACCAGACCCTTAATACAGACACAACCCATCACAACCTATCTAGGTAGAAAGTTCTCATCATCATAATTATAGGCTAGCGGTAGTGCTTGAGCCTATGCGTTTAAGCCTATGCGTGCTATGGATGCCTGGTAAGGGTCGTCATCGCATATTCGTAGCTTGCGCAGCTAAATTGTGGCAGCTCATCTTTATAGCGCATTTTCCTGGCCTAGCTACATAGCTTAGTATTGGTGGAAACGGTCACATATTTTCGTAGCGTAGATTTCACATCTTCGCAGCATAGCTACATAGCACATATCTGGTGGAAAAGCACCCTGAAGCAAGGTGTTGTGCAGACAACAAAACAAACGACATTTCAATTTTCAATTCATATATTTTTTAAACATTATCAAATGTATTTTGTTATAACTGGTAACTTCACATATTGGTTGCAATCTAAAGTATTTTAATTATTATAAAATCTGCTAAAGCTATTCCATTCATAAAAAAATTTAAAACAATAGTAGCGAACTTTAATATATAATTATTTATAGTCTATAGATTATAATTATGTATTTCTTTTTGTCTAATAAAACTTATTTTATTTTTAATGAGTTATTTGATATGTACGACTTGCTAATAGAAACGAGATGGTGCCAACATATTTTACTATACATTGAAAAAATAATCAAAATGAAAAAAAATAGTAGCATACTAACAGACAAATCCAGACAAACTTATATACTATATTTACTTAGGAATTCCAGCCAGTCGCATAAAGAATTGAAATAAATGCAGAATGCGTTAATGCAGTGTTGCATATTGTATTGTTTAACATACAATAACATGATCGTTACCTTGACTTTTTGTGAATATTCAATGATGGGGTGAATAGACAACTAAGTACTTTTACGAAACAAAAATGAAAAAGCCAGCTGTTTTAAATTCAATACATTTAACTATATTTCTCTTCTTCCTTTCTTTTTAGAGGAATTCTGATATTTTGGTAAATCCATAATTTTCATCATTTTCAACCCATATTCGAATCACTGATGAACTCGAGTCTCCTCTCAGAATGAGTGGGATTAGGCCAATAGTCCACCACGCTGGCCCAATGCGGATTAGCAGACTTCACACATACGCAGAGAATCAAGAAAAATCTCAGGTGTGCAGGTTTCCTCACTATGTTTTCTTTCACCGTTTGAGACGCGTGATATCTAATTTCTTAAAATGCACACAACAGAAAAGTTTGAGGTGCATGCCCCGGACCGGATTCGAACCTACGCCCTCCGGAATCGGAGGCAGAGGTGTTATCCACTGGGCTATCACGGACAAATCCATAATCTTACTTTTGATATATTAAAGAAATACTATACGAGTACATAAGTAATGTGTGGGGCACATAGTTCGAAGAGCCGATAGACGTTGGGGTCCCAAAGTGCTGGAATGGCGACCCCGCAATAGTAAGCGCAGTGTTGGTCGAACCCCACCAGGTGGACTGACGAAATCAAGCGAGTCGCAGGAATTCGCTGGATGCAGGTGGCTCAGTATCGTGATGTTTGGAAGTCCCTACATGTCCTGCAGTGGAAGTCCATCGGCTGATATGATGATGATGATGATGATGATGATGATGATGATGATGATGATGATGATGATGATGATGATGATGATGATGACATAAGTAATTGACTAAGAGCCCGTGGATTCCAGATCTTTGTCTTTTCATAAAAGCTGAATGTTCGTCAGCTCATGTTCCTTTCATAAGTAAGTACGGTAGTCAATTATGAAGTTTGGACCGACATATTATGCCGAGAAAAATATAAAAAAATTATACTTTATACTTAGACGATTGAGGGTCTGGATCCTTAAAACCTGCTACCTCTTAATACCACCACAGTTTAAACTCCATAATTGGCTACAGTAGTATTAGACAATCCTTTTTATGCCTAAATGGAATGGAATGGAGTTTTTCGAAAAAATTATGATAATCACATTATTTTAATCACAAATTGAATGTAAATTCCTCGTACAATAAGCATCAACATCAATAAATTTCGTTAAGTACGAGTTTTAACGTTAATTATTCGCCGGAGTGATTTGTCAAAACTAAACTGAAACTTTTTTTTTTAATAATATAAAATACAAACATGCTATTCATATGCAAGTTAATCTAGAATAAGTTTGGTTAACTAATTTTGCTCGACCAGCAAATTAATCGACCCTGACTCTTATTTTAAATAGTTAAAAAGATTTACTTATTTCTTTAATCATGCCGAATGTACTACTGAAAATCAATCGGAAAATGTCTTTGTCAATTTGTCCACCACTATCCTCGTTCTCTCTGACAGATATTGATCGATTTTACCGATAACTTTGACAACGTGTAGCATCTTCTGAACGCCTTTCTTGAATTTCTCCATTCGTTCCGCACTCGATTCTTTTTCCACATAATATCTTGGTGATGATGTTTTGAATGTCATTGCTGGGCCTATTTTTGGTGCGTTTAGACCTTGCATTAAAGGTCTTAGTTTCGGTACATCAAATTTAGGTGTACCAAGTCTTGAAGGTCTGAATTTAGGGAATCCTGAAGGAATGATGCCTCTTGGAGGGGCAACAACGACCGGGGCCAGAGAGTCGCTGTAACCAACTTGATCATCATTTGGAGCGCGTACGAACTTCCCGTCTTTGACTGCCTCTGGGATTGCTCGGTGAATTAAATCGCAAAACGAATTGATGTCGAAGTGTGGACTGTTTCTCGATATCTCGGCTGATATTGGTGTGTACAGCGTATCCTGTAACATTATTATGACAGTTTACTATTTAAGAGCGCGCAGCACGTCGGTACGATATGGATAAAATTCGAAGTGCAAGCGAAACGCCGAATTATGACGCCGAATTATTATGACTGAAAAGCACGGAGCGATTGACGCGCGACGCAAATTTTATGACGTGAGCGCCAAAACCATTTTTACCTAATTGCAAGTATATTAAACAACATAACGAAAAACAAAATGGCCATGTTCAAGATATATACCTAATTTTCTACACAAAACAAAAATTTAAGAAAATAAGTTTGCTTTTCCTGAGATTGAAAGCAAAATCTGAGCAATAGGTACATGTATTTTTCAAAAAAATAAACTATCGATAAAAGTTTTACAAATTGTGTATAGTCATAACGAAGTTAACACTTTGAAATATCATTTACCCAAATATCAAGCTCCTAACTTTTCCAGAATCTCAGATCCAGAACCATTTGTAACCACAAAATTACATACTGCACACTCTTAATTAGGGTCAAAGATCCGGCATCAGAAACCCTCATCTGTTATTTATACCCTCATCTCATCATTCACAGTGACACGTTGCACTAGCTCATCACTAGCTCATCACTAGCTGCGACTTCATTTGAGTGTATTTCACCTCACACTCTATCTCGTCACTGTCGCTAAATATTTTTTTTTGTTAATCACGATTCGCACAATATTTCAATAAGTAGGTACTACAGTACTTCTTACTGACGAAATTGTATTAAATACGGCCTATAGAGACTTTTTTTTTCAATTTGTAGTTTCAATAGGCCAGTGATAATCCCTCTGTTTGCTAGTTTCATAATGCTCAATTGATAGGTTTCGGAAGAAGATCCACGTGGAACTCTTGAGGTTAAATATTCTTCTTACTTTCTTTTTTAGTTAATATTCTGTTTGGAAATAAATATGTTCTTTATTAGTGTTATTTACGTTATCTCTACTTTATGTTTCTTCTTTGGTTTCATGATGTGTTTAATTTTCAATAACTGCTACACTTAGATAAATTTATCATCATCATTATCATGTCAGCCGATGGACGTCCACTGCAGGACATAGGCCTTTTGTAAGGACTTTTAAACATCACGATACTGAGCCTTTGTTTTAGTGTGAGTAATGGTAAAGAAACTAAATAAATTAATATGTTACCTCTTCTGATCTACAATCAATTGTCACCCGTCGTGGTGGAGGAATACACACAGCAAGCGCCAACTGAAAACAATTTTGTTATGATTTGTTAAAAAATTCAATATAGCCTAATTTATTCCATGTTTGTACATATTTGAAATCTGCATTTTAATAAAAAAGAATCCCGAATATTTCAAGTTTAAATCAGAATTAAACCCAGAATCAAGGCTCAAAAATAAATTATGTGTACCCTACCAACACTTGGCCTTGTATAGGGATAATGTGTATTGCTCAGCTATACGTATTTATAATAAGTTGCCACCGCACAGTTATGACATGTCATTTTTGTCTTTTAAAAAATATTTATTGAAATTATTATTATATAAAAATTAATAATGTGTAAAAGACTTTTTAAATGACAAATTCTGAATGCAACAATAAATATAATCAGTTATGATTTTCTTATAAATTATTGACAATTTTAATTTTAATTTCTGACATTAATTTTTAATTTTTGACTTCATTTTTTTAATTATATGACATTGATTGATTTAATGTTGCATTACACCTGACATAGCATTTATATTGACATTGTTTAATTTTAATGGATTCTGATAGTATATTAATTATTTATATTTGATGTTAAGAATGCTTCGTCAAATTATGCTAATTGTACTTGTATTTTTTTTTTTTTATTTTTATTTATACCATGTTCACCGATTGAATATTTAATTATTGGAATTTTGGAATTATTAGTTAGTATAATATTATTTTTAATATTCATACACCTGTCAAGGTAGAAAGTATGTATGTCTATAGCAAGTTCTGTAAACCTTCTGTACTTTCTCATGAATAAATAAATTATTATTATTATTATTTATTGGCTTTATTAACCTTCAAAAGGAGGATGAGAAAGCTGCTCAGATCAATTATAGAAGGACCTGTATCGCACTCATAGTCACGAACAAAATTGTCTGTCATTTTCTGAAGAAAACAAGCTTAGATTTAGTATATATCTTATACTAAACTAGAAGTTTTTGCCTGTTTTTTACACAATTCAATTACACAAAAAGGTATTTTTACGGAGCTCTTTAACCGACGAACATGATTACAACTATTTAACATCGATTCTATAGAGACAGTTTTTATAATCGCATTAGATCGTTGATCATATACTTTGACAGAAAAGTAACGTCTAGCGAGGCAGGTCCTATACAATAATTGGTCTGAGGGAAGCTGACTGTATTCTGTATCTGATTGGTCCATTTCTGATGATGGAATTTATAAAATTCCACAACAATTAAGTCATCTTTGAAAAATCTGATCGAAAATATAAACTTATTTGGGTGCCACTAAAAGTTATGAGTTTAGATTATGATATGTCCTATTGATTGATATTTTACACTGCATTTTAATAAGATTAGTAGAAGCGTACTGTTATTGTTATCTTTATAAGTGTATTTTAAAAGTGTCCTACAAGCCAGGCGTTCCTCCTTAAAGGAGAGGATTTATTTCAATATGTCTGCTTAATAGGTATCAGCGGCGAAGAGGCTATACAAGCTGATTCTCGCTGGGTTACTGTTTATAAATACATACATATTCATTATTGTATATATCATGTATATATATATATATGACAAACCGTATCACGCGGTATGTATTTCCTTTTCTTTGGGTTTCCTTCAACAATACTCCAACCTTCGCCACTGCTAGGTATAATTACCTACTAAAACGATAAACGTAAACCGCACTTACAGTAGCATTTCGTTAATGCAATTTTTGACACTTTTATTATATCTATATTGAAATATCTTGAGATGAATAAACACTAGCCCACCAACCCAAAAATTGCATGGTGGTTCTAAGCTCCATATGCTAGCTAGTAAATAGAGCGGCAGGCCCTGTAGTAGGTTTAATTAGGTTGATAATGATAAGCACTAGTTCAAGGTTTTTAGATCACCAAAACACTTAATTTAGTAGTCAAGTATACCAACCACCACTGTTCCGATTATCGCCACGTACTGACACATGTTAGCCGTATTGAGACCGCGACATTTTTACTTGCATTCTTCAAAACTGGAACAATCACGTTCAATGGACGACCGAAACGCCAGCATCAGCACAACACAATGAATGTAAGTTATTGTCACATCTAAGTAAGTCAGGGTAACCATTCCGCATTGCTATAAATACGGACATTGATACATCTGGTACTCGTGCTACGGTTACTATAATGGGAAAAGTTGCCGGCAGAGAGGTTTTATTTAAAAAAAAAGAATATGACCAATATTCCTATTCCCCTAAAACTAGTCGGGTAAGACTGTATTAGGAGTGGATACGACAAAAAACCAACGAGGCGGGTATTGAACCACCACCCCTCGGTGATGAGTCCGACCGCTTTACCATTGAGTGAGTGAGTGAGGCTCTGAAGCTATTTTATTATATTTGCATCTGTAGCTCGTGTCAAGCAATTCTTTTTAAATTGTAGTAATTCTGAGAATTTTCTTAAATAACTGCGTGTGTGAAGCCTGCCAATCCGCATTGGGCCAGCGTGGTGGACTAAGCCCTAACCCCTATCATTCTGAGAGGACACTCGAGCTCAGCAGTGAACCGAATATGGGTTGATAACGAACGAAGTAGTAATATTATTATATAAATACACAAGGGACAGTTTCAGCACCTTCCGATACTTTGGCTAAAGTAGAGGAATACGTCTTCTACGAAATCTCCGAGAGTGGACCGGTATCGCGAGTGTCGCACATAGTATGGTTACATATTACAAATTTTATTATAGTATAGATAAAGAAAAATGTATACAGGCGTGGGAAATTAAATTCTTTAAGTTTATTATATTTTAGATTCATAAGTATACGCAAACCACGAATTGCTTTATACAAAAACAGATCTTGCGGTTAATTTAGTATTTTATTTTATAATTACAAAAATTATTTTTAATTATTTTCTCATAATAAAAACATCTTTAAGTAACGGCACAGAATTAAAAATAACAGTACAATGTAGAGTTTATAAGTATATTTTATAAATTCACTTTTAGAGATTATTTAATTTAACGTTTACAATATCCAACGATAATTTCATTATTGACAATACCGCAGTTATCTGAGTGTATGAAATGCTACGTGAGCAATGCTTCATGTTTTTTCGTCTATCAGGTACTCAAGCACGTTACAATAGCGTACTAACCGTGCCTACTTTGTTTGGAGTTTCAAGACGTGAAATCATTCGTGGACAAGTTTGCATAAATGCGAAAGCTAGGACACCCTACTTTTAAGTTGTCAAGGTAAAATTTATGAGATTACTGAGAGTTAGTAGTTGCTTATCTATCTTACGTGATCGTATCCGATGTTAACATAATTCCGAGAAGTGTATTTACGTATAATTCAGTCCGAAGATGCAGTGGCTCACCAGTGGGTGCTACGCTGGTAGCTTGTTTTTGTATTTAATAACCAAGTATTATTATAAACATGAATTTAGTAAGACATTTGATTTGGATCTGCATTGTGCTGGCTATTGCATCCATTGTGGAGGTTTGATATTATCTTTTAATATAAATAAGTACCAAAAATCTTTATTAGAACCTTAAATTATAATTTTGTTTGTTATTGTCTCGAACCCAGGACCTCGTGATTCGAAGCAACATTGACCGTTCACTGGACCAACGAGGCAGTTACATGAAAGTCCTTAGAACTTATAATTTTATAACATAATCTTTTTAACATAAAAATGGAACCGATTTCAAAGACGTATTTCAGTTATTTTGATTTTAACACAAAATTACTTAACCGATTTTCATGAAAACTAAATGGGACCAAACTGGAAGTATACTCCTTCAAACAAAAACAGAATTTTCAAAATTGGTTTATAAATGACGAAATTATGAAGTAACAAAGATTTAAAAAATCATACGCGTCGAATTGAGAACCTCCTTTTTTTGGAGTCGGTTATAAAGTTGGTAATTATATTATATTTATAAAGCAGAATATATTCGAAATCTTGATATTAAATTTTTATCTTGATCTATATTTTTGAATCACATTATCGTATTTATTTATGATTTACTAGCGGACGCCCGCGACTTCGTCCGCGTAAAAATTGAAGTAAACTTCTCTACCTCTACCTTACCCTGTTCGTAAACCTACCCAACCCTAACCTACCCTACCCCTACCTTACTCCTACCCCACCGCTAACGCTAACCCTACCCTCCCCCACCTTACCCCTACCCTAACCCTACCCGTAACCTATCCATACCCTATCCTACCCTACCCTTAATCTAACCCTACCCTACCCCTACCTTACTCCTACCCTACCGCTAACCCTAACTCTTTCCTACCCCTACCTTACCCCTACCCTAACCCTACCCTACCCGTACCCTACCCCTACCCTACCTTACCTCTATCCTACTCCTCCCCTACCCTATACGTTTCATATCCTTCCCCTACCTCTACCTTGCCCCTACCCTACACTACCCCTACTTTATCCGTACCCTACCCTACCCTACCCTTTCCCTAAATTACCCCTACCCTACCTCTATCCTACCCCTATCCTATCCCTACCCTCAGCAAAATTGGTCCAGCCTTTTGTGCGTGGTGCAATGACCAAAAGACTATAATTTCCCAAGCGACTTCTATCCTAATACTATAAAGAGGTAAAGTTTGTGTGGTTGTCGGGGGTAATCTCTGGATCTACTGGACCGATTTGGAAAATTATTTTACCAATAAAAAGCCACATTATTTGCGAGTGTCATAGGCTATGTTTGGTCCTCATATTCACACGGGAACGGGAACCACGTAATTGAAACCGCGGGGCGTTCTATAGCGAAATTTTTGCGACTTTCAGAAATTTTGTATTATCTCCGAAACTATATAACTAATTAACATACTGTAAAGGGCAAATCTTATCTCTATAATGTCCTTGTGATTATTAAATAATTTATTTTGATAAGGATTTAAGTTTAGTTGTGTAAATAATGACGTAAACCTTAGTTTAAAATTTAAATAATTTATTAAAGTACTAAAGGTACTATATCTGCTAAAATATAAAAGATAGATATATGGTGTCGCGGACTTTTTTGTAGAACTTTTACAGGTTCAAAAAGCCTCCATACAATTATTTCAGTTATACGCAATGGTAGAGGCAGCGCATGCGAATAAGTAAGTTTTTCGGTCCGACCTGTAGGAGAAAACCCGCGATAACTCAGTAGTTATATATGATAGAAATATAAAATATAGCCTATAGCACTCCCCGATAACGTAGCATTCTACTGGTGAAAGAATTTTTAAAATCGGACCAGTAGTTCCGAAGATTACCCCATTTCAAAAAATTGTTACAAACTTACAAACTTACAAACTTACAAACTTTACCTCTTTATAATATTAGTATAGATGAACGAATTTTAAAAACTGTAACTAAAAATGAAGGATTTTCCATACAAACTTTCAACCCCTAGTTCACTCCTTATTTTATTTTTTATTTTATTTTCGCAATAAAAAGTTATCTATAACCTTCTCCGTATTATGGTCTTAAACCGTGCCTAGTTTCATTTGAATTCATTCAGTAGTTTCCGCGTGATGCCCGGTTAACAAAATCACGGACAGGCAGACAGACAAAAAATTGAAAATAAAAATACATTTGGCTTCAGTATCGATTATATAATGCACTCCAACAAAAAATTTCAAAATATCTTTAATGTACGGAATTTCATCTGTTACAGTTTTATTATAAGTATATATGAGATTAAGCATAAACATTACTTTTGTATTTCGTGCGAAACAATACAGCATTTTAAAATAAGGCCAATGCCAATTTGTGTACAACAATTGCATTTCCTCGAAATTACAGTAATCAGAACGAAGTTCCGCTTGGTCATCTTATTAATTATTATTATTATCATTGATAATACGTCAGCGAATCGCAGGAACTAACCTTTAGCTTGCGTATGCAAAGAAATATAAAGAACGAAGGCACAGAAATAATTATGCATTTTAAAACACTACACATCCGATTTTGATGTGATTCTCAGTGATGGATTTGATTATTACATGTTCTTAGATACTCGTAGGTGTTTTTTTTATTCTCCATAAGTAAACCCTTGACTAATCTCACCTGATGGTAAGTGATGATACAATCTAAGATGTAAGCGGGCTTACTTGTTAGGATTAGGATGAAATGCTCCTTTCGGTTTCAGCAATATATTGAATATATTGTCATCAAGCGAGTCGCATGTCAATATATTCGACCAACACTGCGCTTTCTGGTTCGGGGTCGTCATTCCAGCACCTTGGGACCGAACGTCCATCGGCTCTTCGAACTATGTGTCCCGCCCATTGCCACTTCAGCTTCGCGACACGTTGAGCTATGTCAATGACATTTCATTTAATCTTACCTACATTATTGTTTCAGGGCAGTGTAGTAACAAAGAAGTCGTTGCTAAGTCCGCTTTTGTCTGACCACTGTTTCACCTGCAAGGCAGAAGACAGACCTTTCGCGTGGCCCCTCGTACAATACGTCAAGAAAATCAAAGATGTGGTGGTTCGCGCCTACAATTCTGTAGCAGACAAACTTAGACATAAGAGACTAGTATAAATTAAACTAGCGAAGAAACATAAAATCTTTTTAACAAAAAAAAAAACAAATTATGGCGGTGCTTTGCCAAATATGCTCTGAAAGTTTATTATGGTTTTTTGGGACCGCATTCAAACCGACGTTTACTTTACGTTACCTCGTAGCGTAAACGTAAAAAAAAGGATACGTGTCGAATTGAGAACCTTTTCTTTTCAAACAAAAAAAAAGTACAAAAACACTTAAGAATGTTATGAGTTCTGCATTCTCCTACAGCCACTGACGATCAAGTAAGCTCACATGCCTGCAGCGCTAACGGCTTGACATCCGATAAAACTGGTCGTGTATTGGTCGCGATGTGCATGACATCATGCCGATCGCGACCAACACACGATCAGTATCGTACGGTGGGTGGCTAGCATTACAGCCGCGTAGACAGAAAGTCTAGGCGTTCTGAGTTCTACGTTCTACGTAATCCTTGTATATAAACATAACTAGTCACGCAAATGTGACGCCCAAAAGACTGTATTTGACAGTCTTTTGGGCGTCAGACTTCACGTAAAATGTGTTAGATACATCTATAGAAAACAAGAAGAATTAGAATTAATTATTTTTTAATTAAAAACTATTTATATACCTACTTTAAATTGATTAATTAAAGATATTAAATATATACGACTATTTTATTTTTGTTGAATTCCTGTACCCTACTAAGAAGAGAGAATCAGAAAAAAATAATAGCCTGGGCGGAAAAATAAAAAGGAACTAATTTCTTTTCATAATCTGCCGCTGTAGCCAACTGGCATGTCGATTTTCTTTTTTCGAATTTTTCTAGTTTTCTTAGCGTTTGCGATCGTAGAAAGAGAATAGACGTGCCACTTGGCTACAGGGGCTGGCTTTATACTGCCATATATAGATTACATATCATAGACTGCTAAAAATACTTGTGGTTTTTAAATTCCTCATCAGGCAGGTATACGCGCTTTCAAAAATGATGGATTTTTAATTTTTGTTCTTTAGTTCAAAAACGCTTTGACTGATTTATGTTTGTTAACTACTTGAAAATTGATCATATCTTTGGGATTTGTAAGTAGGTAATGAAAATAAAAATGAAAAACAATTTTTCTTTTTCTAAATTATATTTACTTTGTTAATAGAAGTTTCTTAAATCGAACAAATTCAGATGTAGTAAGGGATCCAGACTTCTTTAACTTTTTCAGCTTTTCCAAAATGCGTCTATTACTATTAGGCGCAGGGACAGTTATTGGTTTTATTTGGGATCCTAAAGCCTTTAATCCACTTTTGCCAATCATTGGTACACGTATTGGTTTTAGTGCTTTAGGTAACTTTGGTAATATTGGAGGTAAAAGTGGTAATGGAGGTAAAAGTGGTATTGGGGGTAAAATAGGCAGTATAGGTAACAAAGGTAATTTTGGAATTAAAGGTATTAACGGAGGAATTAGAGGTAATTTAGGTATTTTAAGAGGCTTTGGTAAATTAGGTAGTTTTGATAACTTACGTAATCGAATAAGCTTTGGTAAACAACATTTATGTTTACCTTTTATTAGAGAAGGCTTGGATAACTTTGAGGGTAATACGGGAGGGATTATATTTGGTAGTTTTGGTATTTTAGGCTTAATCTTTTTAATCACTGGTGTATGGTGTGAAGTCTTTTTGATTAGTTTATTTGAAATACGCTTGAGGTCACCAGAGCACATTGAGTTGAGGCCATAAGAAATGTGTACCTGGAAATAAAATATAAATCGAAAATGTATATTAAAAACGAAATATTTCTCTAGAAATTATTAGCGGTGAAATAAGTAATATACTTATTATGTAGTTGAACATGACAAAATCAAAACAGAATTGTAAGCTTTTCTATTTTGAAACAAGTGTTATGTTATCTATAGTGCTACGAAAGGTCGTAAATGTAAAAAAAATGTATACGTAATTATGTATTTTACACAGAGACCCTTCGTTCTGCAGTTAATGCAGTTAGCTACTTCAAAAACCAGGTTCTGGAATCGTTAGTTTGTTTATAAAATATTACGCGTTTCTTACTTCTAGAAGACAGAGTTTCTTACTTCTAAAAGAAATAGAAATTCTTGGTAAAAATTCACAATCTGGAGTAGGTTAATGGTAGTGTAGGTAAATGGTTGGTGGTATTATACAACATGGACATTCTAAGTCGTCAGTCCCGGCTTATTATTTATTAATAACTTCTACATTGATTTTCATTTTCAGGTATATTAAGGCACGCTTACAATAATCTCTTGGTTGTTTTATTAAACGCAAGGAAAAACGTCAAAAAAACAACTATTAAATGATGACATGCAGAAAAATTATAAAAATCTAATTACTTACTAAAATCAGAAGGCAAGCAAATCCAATAACAATATTATTTTTAAAATTTGCCATCGCAGAGAGTTACAATCATAACCACATTTGTTCAAAGGCAGCTGTAAATTGACTGGACCATTTTCTGATATCATTTCTGTCTAGTTTGTTATCTCAAGATTCGAGTAAGATTAGACACGTTATGCAACAATTAACTAATAATATTATAAATTAACCGTCGTTTTATATGTAATCAGTTATATGATCTTATGCACGCGCAAGTATCTTAAATATAAATGAATTTAATTTTTTCTATAATATTTCAATTAGGATTTTTTTTTTCAAAAGAACAACTGTTGAGTTTCTTGCCGGGTCTTCTCAGTAGAACATGCCTTCCAAACCGGTGGTTAAGTCATAAGTCATTACAAATAATCAAACTTGATGTTTCAAAAGTGCTTGGAAATTAAGCTTGAAATGAAATAAATGAATTTTGATTTTTTTTAATTTCGAAGTGCAGCATAGTTTATTGTTAAAGTATTTTGATACTATGGGACCGCTCAAAAATTAAATAAATTCAACATAGTGTCCAATTTTTTTTTATTTATGGTAATTTTTAGCAATATCATAAACATAACATTCTTATTTAATAAATCTTGGAATAGCTTCTTTAGACATGTTTTCTGACTGTCGAATGCTCACTCAATCATATAGAAATTTCTTGAAATAAATGGAATTTCTTTTATGTAATTCAAGATAAACTAGACTTTGAATAAGACAAAGGATTGCCTGAATTACCTAATTATAATTCGAAACTTAAAGAAATTTAATAATTAATCAATACTTCTTATCTTATCACCAAAAGCTTACAAAATATATAATGTTATCTTTTGACAGTAATCACTTCAATATATTATGTAAGATTATACTATAAAACAGTAATACAGCTAACAATAAAATACAAAACATCAAATTGTGCCAAACGAACATGGGGGTACAAAAAATTTTTTGGTCCTCGCTTTGTGTTATGATGATCACATCAAATTTTGTTATAGCGTGCGATGAAAAAGATATCTGCTTGGTGCGTATACTCAATCGCTTATTATTCTTATATAATATACTAGCCAAAGCCTCACGGTTTCACCCGCATAGATCCGGTTCCTGTGAGAATACGGGGATAAATTATTATAAGGCTATGATAATCACAAATAACATGGCTCTCTATTGGTCAAAGAATTTTCAAAATCGGTTCAGTAAATCCAGAGATTACCTATCCCTACAACCTTATAAAATGTAATAAAAATATACTTCTATCTTTTTAACGAATTGCTTATATAAAATTATTTAATTTTTACAGTTGGAGGCACTGAAAGAAATGAAGGATTGTAAAAAATCAGTATTAGCTTCGTAAGTATACAAATATAGTTTGTCGAGATGTATATTTTGATGTGTCACAAATTTAACTCATTTTAATAATGTTTCAGGTTGTTGAAACCTTTACTGACTAAGCATGGTATGTTTTATTGAATACATTATCTTATCCTTTTTAATTGATTTTTTATTTAACTTTTATATTAATTATTAATTATTATTATTTGTATTTTACAGAAAAGAAAGGCAAACTGTGTAGTAAGTGCTGTCTAGATGAGAAGGCTCCTCCACCAGCTACGATTGTGTTGATGCCAGCGACGCCTCCGCCGCCGCCATGTCTCCCGCCGATCCTATTACCACCACCACCATGTCCTTGTCCTTGTCAACCTCCTATTCCGTTAATGCTGCCTGCACCACAACCCACAGCAACGTTTTGCCTCCCTCCTCCACCACCTGCACCTATTTGTCTTCCTGCCCCGTCACCTGCTCCAATTTGTCTGCCTGCTCTTCCACCAGCTCCAATGTATCTTCCTTCTCCACCACCTGCACCAATTTGTCTTCCTGCACCACCACCACCAATGTGTTATTCTGCACAACCCGCACCTTTGATGATCCCAGCACCGCCACCAGCGCCGATAATTCTACCAGCACCTGCTCCTGCATCCTTCTGCCCAGCACCACCAGCTCCAGCGCCTATCGTGATATCATTAGTACCCCCACCACCTCCACCATGCCATGCGCCGCCACCTGGATTACCTATGAGCGCGTTTATGGTACCAGCGCCAATTCCTGTAACTCTAGAACCTAAACCTCTCGAACTGCATTGTGGATGCCATTATTAATCCTAATTATTTTTTAAAAAATATTTATTGGAGTTAATTATATAATAATAATAATAATAATTTCTTTATTAAGGATAAAAATCCACATACAAAAGTATAATAATTTAAATATACGTCGTAAATTAAACTAAAATATTAAAATGACACGGTATGATATCTTATAATTAATGAAAAATAAAAATAAAAATAATTCGTAATAAAATTGCACGTCATCTTATAACTAATTTTACCTACTTTTTATTTGCGTCCCGGTGAACACGTCGCCAATGGTCAAATATCGGGCCAGACATGTGCTCACCGATGACCTTGAGGATCACGTTGTTTGATTGTCTGAGTCTTTCCCAGAAAGAGGCTATGCGATTTCGTATAATCGCAAAAAAGTCGGGAACCTTCGCCTCAGCAAACATGCTCGACGCACTGCAGTACCTAGGGAGTCGCATTAGGATGCGGTATGCATCATTATATTGCACCCTAATGGTGCTCATGGATGATCTTTTGTATTTCGTCCATAGTTGACATGTATAAAAACATTGGCAATATGCACGAAATAGCGTTAATTTCACGTCCACACTACATTTGGAAAATCTACGAGCGAGCATGTTGCACCGAACCGAAAGCGCCCTTCTCTCTCTTTCTATGTCTAAGTCATCCTCAAGATCACCCGTGAGGACATGACCCAAATATTTAAATTGCTTCACTTCCCGAACTGCAGAACCATTCAAATAAACCTGAGGCACTCTCTCCGGACCTCTTCCAGATCTAAAGACCATCATTTCAGATTTAAGAACATTGTATTTCAACCCATGGTCGTTAGCATAACGACCGCAGATTGAAAGGAGTTTTCTTAGCCCTCTGATTGAAGGACTCAGAAGCACCATGTCGTCTGCATAGCTAAGATTGTTTACACAAACGTTTTCGAGATGGCAACCAATCTTAGTGCTTCTGAGCTCTCCTATCAGATCGTTTATGTACACATTGAAGAGATCCGGGGAGGTTAAGCCACCTTGGCGAACACCACAGTCTAGTCTAAACCCACTAGACAGTGTAATTATATTTCTAAATAATAAAATCAATTCTAAAATTATGACTTTTATTATTAAATCTATCTACTTTAGATATCCCACAAAATTACTTACCTTAATTTCCCTATCATTACGTAGCAGGTAGTCATTTGGAATGTCATACGGATGCACCTCATGTAAAATGCAATTTGAAATTGCCTTTTGTCTTCATATTACGCTTACTAAGTAATTTGAGGACATTTAAAGCTGTAACAATAAATTATTTGATGCATTCCTAATAACTGTGTGCTTTATATAAATTTCCTCGCGTAGATATGTTTGTGATTTGTATAAATCATGTTAGTTCAAACAGTTGTTGAGTTATTCAAACATAAATTAGTTACTAGTATTATAGTTTTAGCATGTTGGCCTTCGCATGGTAAGAAACTTTACATAAATGATCCACTTATACAAGCTTACGCTAAACAACAGGATAACGCAAAATTTGATTGGGTTTTAGTGTCGTGTAAATAACAGGGAGGATGACAGTTTTTTTTAAATTACAAAGAAATTAGGAGTACCTATGCTAATAGTAAAAGTAACAGGGTATCATTTCTTTAAATCCCTGCTCCGATTATTACTTTCGGAGTTACAGGGATTTAAAGGATTTTCGGCGCTGCCACGGATCACTGAAAAATGCCCAATACAATTTTTTTATATTTATAGTTTATCTATTGAAAAATGTCACATTTAGTGTAAGGAAGCTAAAACTGTATGAATTTTCATCTAATTATGATTTTTAATAGGTTTTGAAATTTTATAATCTTATTTATTATGCAAATATCCAGTCATTTGCTTTTCATGTATAAATTAGTTAACATTGACCTTATTTAAGCAAGAATGTATCGTAAAAATCAATATATTCAAACCTAGTCATCATCTCTATTATAAGCATTTGAGAAAACACAACTTTCTTGCGATAATAATTAAGTATATTTAACAAAATTTGTTTATTTTATTGACAGACCAAGTTCTACTATCTCGATTGTTCTTCAAGCATGAGATGATTGTCACTTTCTCGTGCGATCCTGAAGTTTTGCAGCTAGCGCACCTGCACAAACTTCAGGGAGTGCTGTATATTCCATCGGCGAACGATTTATTCCACAAGGTTTTCAAAGAAATATCTTTCTAATCAATTTCTATCAATTTAAGTTTATATATTTGTTTTTATATAAAATACATGATTAGCTCATTGTAAATGGTGACCGTGTTAACCCAGTGCATATAACCTCTGCCTTCGATTCGGAGGGCGTAGGTTCGAATCCAGTCAGGGACATACACCTCCAACTATATCATTAGGAATTTCAGTATCAACATCATTAGGAAACCTGCATTACTGAGAATTTTCTTTATTCTTTACGTGTGTGATGTCTGCTAATCCGCATTGAGCCAGCATGGTGAACTAGTAGCCTAACTCCTCTCATTAAGAGAGGAGACTCGTGCTCAGCAGTGAATAAGGGTTGTTGATGATGATGATGATAATGTGAAACAAATTATAATAACACATGCGGACGTTTTACGTTTATTATTTTAGGACAAAATATTTATAACGTATTCTTCTGTAGGTGAAACCCAATTACTTTAGTAGCTGGTTCAAATGGGTGGTAGTTGGTGAGATTTTGCCGGATATCTTCAACACTGTTCGCTATGACGCCGATGTCCTATTAATCAAACAAAAATGGGATAAATCCGAACACTATAGCGGTAAGTAATTGGCGAAACCTATAAGCAAAGACAAAAATTTCCTCGATGCTCCTCGAGCTAAGTTCGAGTAGATATTTTATTTTTAATAATTGCCGATTTTTTATATATCCCTTAACCATTTAATTTAAATATAAACATCCCTTTCCCTAATCAGTGTTAGGAACCCTCGATGTTGAGTCGGCTCCTTCACTTTGAACTATTGACGCTTGGCAAAAAATTCAAATTGTTGTCTACTCTGACAAGACTGTGCCGACTGAAAAGAAGAAAATAAAATATATTATGTCGCCTGTTCCAGATTTTCTCAGTTTGTCCTAGATATAATATTCTAGGCATCTAAATGTTTTAGATCATTTAATTAGGTACTAAACATTTTACTCATATTGCAGAACCGATCCAAGGAATATCTCCCTCTACAAATACAGTATTCATAGATGACGTGTACATCCACCCAAATGAAGGCGTTTCCCTGCATCCGTGGGCTATTTGGACTATTGGCAGTGGCTTGAAAATTGTATATGACCGCAACAAAATTTTAAGGCGACAAAATTTAGAACAACATCCTATACGGATCGCTACTCCGGTATTTAAAAATTAATTTGCAAAGTTTGTAGTTCACAATTTCACCCGCGCAGTTTCCCTTCCTGTGGCAATACGGGAATAAAATACTGACACTGGCAAATTACGTGGCTTTCTGTTGGTAAAATAGTTTTCAAAATCGGTTCAGTAGATCTAGATATTACCCCTAAAAACTTACAAACTTTTCCTCTATGTATTAGCATTAATATAAAGCGAGTCTCTTTAGGAAATATGCCTAAAACTGAACTAAAACTAACTGTTACAAAACTTATCTAAAATATGATAGCTTTTTGTTATTATATGAAAACCCAATCTGAAGTTTTGAACATCTTTTCCTTGCTTTCTTTTTCCTTTCCAGATGGGTACGTATGCAGAAGGATGGTATAACGGAACCCTCAAAGAGTACCTGCTGGACATGAAGATGTCTCACCGTGAACTAGGCGTTCGCAGCGGCTATATAAGCTCTGCACTTATGATTGAATGGCTGAATGCTTCGTGAGACTTTTTAATATCTTTTTGTGTACAGAAATTAGAAGATAAGCTTAAATATAAGCTAAAAACAGATCAATACCATCAGTCTATAGTTTTGTTATATGGGCACATCAACAGATAACTTCACGCAAAAAAGTCTCTCAAAAAAAAGGTGCTCAAGTCTTAAATCTTGATATTACAAAAGGCATTTCAAACATTACTGGAGAGCTATTGAAAGATATAATTTAGATTAACCTAAGTTAACATTATTGTATTTTAAATATTGGATAGAAACAGGCGTTACTTTTCGAAAGTTCATCATGAATATATAATGATTTATTTATTTTCCCATGAACCCATGCGACAACGTCATCCAGGTCCGACAAACCTCAATCTACGTATTGCACTTTGTAGAGTCAACATCTCCTGAGGATACGTAGAGAGCATTTTGTCGGACCTGGGTGACATTGTCGCATGGGTTCGTCGGTTTTTCGCGGAGGATAGCAAAATAAATAAATCATTATATATTCATTATTGTATTTTAACAATCATTATCAACCCATATTCAGCTCACTGCTGAGCTCGAGTCTCCTCTCAGAAAGAGAGAGTTAGGCCAATAGTCCACCACGCTGGCCCAATGCGGAGTGGCAGACTTCACACACGCAGCGAATTATGAAAATTCTCTGGTATGCAGGTTTCCTCACGATGTTTTTCCTTCACCGTTTGAGACACGTGATATTTAATTTCTTATAATGCACACAACTGAAAAGTTGCAGTTGGAATTTTAATAATAGATATTTGCATTGCAGTGAAGTAATAGTCCCCACACTGCTGTGGGGGACAGAAGTGAACAACAGCAGCATGGTGCTGAAACTGCGCTACGGCACCTCAGACCTCGGCGGTGGAGCGATCCGGATGATGCCAGAGAGATTACACAAACTGGACTATCCTATGCCTATATGGCCTTTTAAGTAAATAGTTCAATACTATACTAAAGCCATACTCGATGTGCACTGTTTAAAAACAAAACAAAAGGGAATGCCCATCCCCGACCCAGGCCCTAAACTAAAAAAACTTAATAATTCTACTTTAACAATGAAATCATTAATTTATCAAAAAAAACTTTGCGTACGGCAATTTCATTTCATAATATAGATAAATGCGAATAATGGACTATTTTTCAAATCGGGTCAGTAGTTTCTGAGATTATCATGTTCAAACAAACAAACGAACTCTTCATCTTTTTAATATTAGTATAAATTCGTTTTGACCTGTAGACGTAGATTAATATGTGTTTCGATATCATTATTTTGGTAGCGTTGGATTCACATATCTCGCCGAACGCGAGAGCAGCAGCAACATGTTCATGAAGCCTTTCACCATCAGCGTGTGGTGGTGCACGCTGGGCCTCTTCATCATCCTGGCCCTGGCACAACGAGCCACGGCTAAGCACCCGGTGGAAAAGGAAGGGGCTTACATCGCTGCTCTCGCTACGTATTTGCAGCAAGGTAAACGATTAGTATTAATCAGTATGAGTTAATATCGAATAGAAAAACCAAATGGAGTGGACCCCGTATTAGAAAGCGCAGTCAAGCAGCACAAGCAGACTACTAGAGCACACAAACAGTCTTGCCAAATTGCTAATAACGCCTGGTAAGACGAAAAGGCTAAAGCGATCCACCGTGGAAGAGTGTGTGGTGGACCAACCAATGTATGACCATAACACGAAGAGGCGCTTAATGTAGCGACCTCCAACCTAAAAGCATCCTCTTCTATCAAAAAATCAGTTTACAGTCGACTGACTGATCACTGATGGACTTAACTAAACAAAAACAAAAAAAAAAAAAGAAAGCGCAGTGTTGGTCGATCCCTCACCAGTTCTGACGAACCAATCAATCAAGCGAGTCGCAGGGATTCGCTGGGTGCAGGTGGTTCCGGATCGATATGTGATATGATGATAATGATAAGAAAAAGCGTACCCTGTATGCAGAGACCACGTCCTTCCACTTGCTACGTTCCTTGCATGTCTTCCTTGATGTTTCCATTCTCATCAATATAATCAAACAAGTTCATCGGCTTGTACTGGCCTTTGTTGGCAATTGTCTGAATTTGTTCCAGGAACGTTGGCCTTGGCTACCCCTTTCCAATATTTCTATGCACCCTTACCTTAAAAATCGCTTTTGCTTTTTTAGTATGCTTTACGTAATTACTTTCATTTTCTTAAGACGTTACCGAACCATCTATGCATATTTTTCTCGATTTTAATCGCTACTTTTTCTTTTGTACCACAGTTTTCTCTTATTGCTCTATTCTAAAGAAAATGCTTTTTTATTTTTATCGATATGATTAACGTTCTATTACAAATAGTCTCTAAGTTTGACCGCGGACAGATCGACATAAGGAAATGGCAAAACTATAAGGGTTCCTTGTTGACAATGTTTTGATAATAAAATTGTCTTTAATATTTTTTTATATTTCAACAGATGCCAGCGCAGTACCAGAAGGGGTCTCGGGACGTTGGTCCTTCTTAGTATTGTCAATATCGGCGATGCTCATACACGCCTACTATACTTCTGCCATCGTATCAGCCCTCATGAGCACCGGTAGAGGCGGACCTGACTCTCTGCGAGCTTTGGGAGACTCGAAGTACTCCATCGCTTCGGAAGACTACGACTACATTAGATACCTGATGTTCGATGTATGACTCGCCTCACTAATATAGTACCGTTTGTATAATGCAATAGTATACTCTTCTTCTCCTTAAACTATGGTTGAGGTCATTCTATTCGGAATCGCATGTAAATAGTTTTTGAAAAAATTAAAGTGCCGCTCGCAAAAATTGTAAACGTTATAAACAATTTACTAAAAATAAAAATAGGTGTTTGGTTTTTTACTTATATCTCAAAATCTACGTGCGATTCTGAATCGAATGACACCTTAATCATAGTTTTAGGAGAAGGAGAAAAAGTTAAGACCTAAAAGACTCTTGTATAGTGCACTAATAAAGAGAGTACTCTGAGGTAGAATTCTTCCGGTGAAGTATTGCAGCCACGCAAACTTTTGTTCCGGTTAGAAAAGCATGGATACCGGTATAATTATAGGCATACCTTTGGCCTAGCTTTAGGCTTTGGCTTACAGACACGCCAATATTTCAGTGTTTCTCTTTTTAAGGCGATTTAAGGCGATCGCATTTTAAGGCGATGATTTTCCACTTGCCATGTCGCCCATCTGTTTTGTTCGACAATTATTACAGTACCAAAAAAGTTCAAGGGCTGGTTTCACGATTTAAGATAAATAGCAGATAGTCTAAACATGAATTTTGTCACTTTCTTTCTTTATATCAAACTAGTGGACATTTAAATACCTTCTTAATTCTGACCAGTTGCAAAATCTTAGCGGACGTCTACAAACTTTATACTACCTCCCTGCCTTCATATTTTTACGTCAAGCAGTTTTCCATATTTAGTGACCTTTAGCTTTTAAATATAAATAGGTGATAAAGACAAATCTTGTGAATATATTGTCCGACACTTATCCAAAAGTATTAAAACTGGTCCTTAACCAATCAACAATTGAGTAATATTTTGTAGGTAAAAACAAACTGGGATGACTTGGAATATCTTAAAAAGAAGAAAAAGACATCGAATTTTTATAAGGAAATCCTTGATGGAGTGAGGATGTTGCGAGCAGGTCAGACGGCCTACCATACGGAGTTCAACCAGCTGTATCCCCATCTGAGGAGCTTCTCTGATGATCAGATCTGCAAGCTGCAGTATATTGATACTATTCCAGAGGTGAAGTCTCATTGCCATTAAAAAATATTCCTTTATCATATTACCAATGGTTTTTGTTTTTTGTTATCGACATGAATAATCCGAATCAGATCTTCAAACTGCAGATCTAATTTCAGAGTTTAAACTGCAGAGTTTGCTTGTTTATTACATTCGTTTTAATTTATATTTTTTTTACAAAAATATTTTTAAAATGTTTATGTGGTTATTATTAAGTTAGGTACTTACCTATTTTTACATCGAAATATTCTTAATATTGTAAATCCTTTATTTAGTCAATCCTTTATTTTTACGTATACCCACTACAGTGCTGGATGTCACTTTTAATACGATAAGAGAAAAAAATTGTTTTTATTCTTAAAAATATCTTTACTTTTAGGTTCTAACCTGGGTAACGGCAACAAAAAATGGTCAATGGACATCAACCTTCAGAATAGCAGGAGCTTGGCTACATGAGATAGGTTTGGCGGACCGTTGGGTGACCCGACTGCGCCTGAAGCCGCCCCCGTGTCGAGCGGCTCTGCTCGCTGAAAGAGTGACCATAGACGACATAGCACCGGTCCTGTTGCTGACTTTAGCAGGAGCAGTAACTTCTTTAATGTTACTGGGGATTGAGATCCTAATTGCTAAATGGAAAACAAGAAATACCATAATACTATCGAAATCTAGATATAATTATTAGAATCTATAGAAGAAAACTTTAGCAGGAGCAGAAACGTCTAACATTTTAGTAGGAATATTGAAATCTTAATTGCTGAATAGAAGATCAGAAACAAGTACCAAACAATATAGTATCCAGAATAGTTTTATAAGCAATTAAGAGGAAAACTTTAGCACAAGCACTAACATCTTTCATGTCACTAGAAATAATTGGGAACTTATTAGGTATACGGAGACCTGTTATTATACAGCTCATGCGAATTAACTAGACACCTGGCTCGAATAATGTTTGTACTTTGTTTGTGTAATGTGTCCGGTAGCCAGGTGTCTAGTTGAAGGGCTCGGGTTATATAACTCAATAACTTACATCACTGATATAACTAAGAAGGATTTTCTTTGTGCATAATTAGATTCTCCAAGAATGTTGCTTTGTAGTAGAATTAATTATCAATAAATACAGAATAAAATAGTTATTAGATTTATATTTACGAGTACCTATCATCTTGATCATCATCATCATCATCATCATCATCATCATTACCTGAGCCTTCCTATTGCTTGCTTGCTTGCTTCCTTGACCTATCCAAGGCATTCGATCTGGTATCGTATGTATATATGGTATATTATGGAAGAAGATAAGAAAATCCAATATACCTGAAGAACTTATTAATATCTTCAAGTACTGGTATGGGAACCAGGTAAATAATGTCAGGTGGGCTGGCGTAATGTCGGAATCATTCAGGCTGGAATGCGGGGTGAGGCAGGGAGGTTTGAGCTCGCCCTCCATTTTTAACCTGTAGGTATATTAATGATCTGATCGAGGGGCTCAGCGAGTAGCATGTCGAATGTTACGTAGATGGCGTAATATTAAATGTACCAGCTTCAATAATATTAAATGTACCTTTTATTATTAACATGTTTTTCTTTCTTTCTATGTATGATTAAGTCCTTGTTGCTTTAAATAAACGATTATTATTATGAGGACCATAGTTAACGACGAAGTCTCGTATCCATAGATCATCACTGTTTCATCACTTTAATGATTTCGTCATTCATGGCAGCTATTTTCTTTTATCATGAAAACAATCTATCTAAATATGACTATGTGTTATCTAATAATTAGTAATCTCACGCAGCCTCCATTTATCAAAGAAAAGCTTATCGAATCTTTAATCACTGGCTGATGATAACCACGTACGAAAATTTACAGAAATTTTATCCTATTTAAATATAAGTATGAATAAACCAAATTGAAATAGTTTAGTGAAGTATATTCAAGATCGCGCACTAGTGAACTTGGAAAAATGCTTGCGTTTCTAATTATATTAATTTGTGCAATCAATAACAGTTATGCAACGCCCTCTTGTCATGAGTTACATAAAACACAGGTAAGGTATTTCTACCAATATTATTCATGTGAAATGTTCGTTTTTTAATCACGCAAAAACATCTGAACGGATTTAGATGAAGTTTACATAGATAACTTAGTATGTTTATAATGTCTATGTACATCTAGATATATAAAAGAGAAAGGTCTCTCATAACGAAATATTGAAAACAGCCTTATTGTAACTATTAGGCTGATTATATATCAGCCAATATGCATCTACTGTTGTAAGTAGGCCTATATTTTCCTGTTATCTATAAATTTATATTTTTGTTTTAGCTAGCATCACTTACTGAACGTATGAATCAGATGCTAAGCTCGCTTTACACACGTAAGTAAACAGAATTGAAATTTGCTAAACGTACAGAACTTTATGCTGACACTGAAATATAATCAAGGCAATTAATTAATTGCTGTCTAAACGTAATAGATAAATTTAATTGAATAATTTAAGGCCCACGTGCCGGCTATTTTTGGAAAATTTGCCTTCTTTTTTGGTAGAGTCACCACAAACTGTTTTAAAAAAAATGCGAACAGTGACACGGTATTTACTCCTATATAAATCGAGTATACAGGGTGCTAGAGTGTATTTCCCATAGCTTCAAGGTGTTGACGACTCCACTTATAGGAGCCGAACTGCTTAACTAATATAAAAAATAAAAACTTTTTATGTTTTTATACAAAGTAATTCAAATTTTAATTGCCTCTATCTATCCTTGCATTTTAAAGTTTGGTTACGTTATATTTATAAAGATAAGGGACACATTTTAAGAACTATTTACAAAAGAAATATCATTTACTCTTTTAGAACACAACATGTTCTTTAACCATTTTTAATTAATTTTTGGTAAAGAAATGATATGGGAAATACTCCCTGTAAAAGCCCCATAGTATGTTATGTATGTTTGTATGCCGCGACTAATCCTATTCAAATAAGATCTTCATTATTTATAAGCTTTGGCTTTTATTGTATGGTATTTTAAAGGCAGCCAATGCATTTCATTAGCCGACGCCGCGCGGGTTTCACCTGCGTGGTTCCCGTTCTTGTAGAAATACGAGGATAACGTATAGCCTATAGCCTTCCTCGATAAATGAGCTATCTAACACTGAAAGAATTTTTTAAATCGGACCAGTAATTCTTGAGATTAGCGCGTTCAATCAAACAAACAAACTCTTCAGCTTTATAATATTAGTATAGATATTTAAATATTTGAAGCTTTGTATGAGAATAAAAATATTAATTTTATTACAGCAGCAAAACCAGAAAGTAATGCGACGCCGCCCGCCCCATCTAGTTCATCTTCTGCAGCAGCAGCTTCTAGCCAATCTCCAGCCGTTCCATTCAACACATTCTACCCATATTCTCCTTACTCCATACCTGCACAAGTAGTATACGTATCACCACCTCCCGCAACATTTATTCCACCACCAATAGAGCCTAGTTTAAAACCATTTAAAAATCTATACTACCCTCAGAAAGACATAGCTCAACCATTTGATTTTGCGTTCCCTGGGTCGATAGATGCTCCTTCTCCTTGGATGAATTATTTTGAACAATATCCTCACCCACACTATGTAACACCGCAGTATTCTCCTACTCTGTACCCTCCTCAGTCACTACCATATCCTCCTCAACCTATGCCGTATCCACCGCCCTATCCTTATCCTGAATACCCTGCGTATCCCAAAGTACCCTCGTATCCTCCTGTCCCCTCGTTCCCCCCATATCCACCACCACCCCAAGCTTACCCACCTCCACCAACCCCTTATTCATTTCCACCACCTTACTACGCATGATCTTATGTTCTAAATTTGAAGTGTAACTGGACTTAGACAATTATAAAATTAATTTATTTTAGATGTATGCATAAATATTAAATAAACTTTAAAAAAATGTATTGTTGTTGTTTTTATTACCTTGCCTTACCTTACCTTGTTGTTTATATCTCCTTCGTTGTAGAGCTTGTGATATACGCTAAATCTTTGATACGTCTTTGCCGGTAGGTAGTAATTTAAAGTTGCTACCAGACCAGTACTAAGGCAATTTAAAAAATATAAAATCTTAAGTAACCCGAGCTTGGAATCAAACGCAGGAATGCGCAATCAATCTACCTATAGTATGCTAATGTCTCATTCATTAAAAAAAACATACGTATTATTCTTCTTCAACTCTATTGTTTGCACTACATTACACGTCTTAGGTCGTCGTCATCAACCCATATTCGGCTCACTGCTGAGCTCGAGTATCCTCTCAGAATGAGAGGGGTACGGCCAATAGTCTACCACGCTGGCCCAATGCGGATTGGCAGACTTCACACACGCAGAGAAATAAAATAATTCTCTGGTATGCAGGTTTCCTCACGATGTTTTCCTTCACCCATTGAGACACGTGATATTTAATTTCTTAAAATGCACACAACTGAAAAGTTGGAGGTGCATGCCCCGAACCGGATTCGAACCCACATCCTCCGGAATCGGAGGCAGAGGTCATATCCACTGGGCTATAACGGCTCACAAAATCACGTCTTAGGTATTCTTTACTAATTATTAATATTCTGTTAGTACATTTTTGTTTGTACAGTATGCATAAATATTGTTTGAGGTGGTGACATGCAAAATCACTACACTCAATAACCTTGATAAGAGTCCTACAGCTTAATAACCTGCCTTTAATAATGTAACCAATAGGGTGCAAATACTCGTAGTGATCGCTATAGGCAAACTAGTTTTGGGCTAATATAACGAATTAAATATTTGCATTCATTAATCATTAAAGATATCTAAATAGTTCATGTATTATGTGCGTGAACGTTTTATAATATTACAATCGAAATATCTAAGGTGATATAAGTCAGTAATTGCAGAACTTTAGCTCACGTTTCGATACCTTTATTTATGTTATCAGAGCACACAAATTACGATTATATTCCTTAAATAATAACATTTACCTAATAATCAATTACACAATTGTATATTACGATCATTTATTATCTCTTTGTGAAATTATGTTCCATCACAAAGAGGTATTACTCATTAAAACAATTACTCAATGATGATATATAAAATGTGTTACATTTTCGGTATTGAATACAATCAAACATGGCAGCTCTGTACATATTTTTAGCATTATTAGTCCAGGTAATAATACGTTTTATATTCAAAAAATTACTATTTTTATATTAAAAATTCAGCTTTTTAACTATTGTTAAATTTATCCACAGAATACTTTAGCAGAACCAATTATAGATGAAGACGGTGTAAAAAATGAATCCCTTGAATACCTTCGCGATAGCCAATCAGATATCGAAAATTGCACTGCAACAGAATTCGAGGCAGCACCCGAAGATTGGATGAACACGTTTATCGGATCAAGTAGCGCCATATTTCCAACATCGTCCGCGGCTTTAATGGCTCAAGCCGCATTCTCAGATAAATCACCGGAAGACCAGCTTGAAGATATAAAAGAAATGGCAAACCAAATTTCAAACTCTATCCAAACTGAAATGGTGAAACTTTTAGAATACGCGATGTCCAGTACCGGTAAAGAAGAAACTGACAATAAGCTGAGAAAAAAACGATCTGCTGAAACACCAATGGACAGTTCCCAATTAGTCATGAGATTATTGAGACATATCAAGTCTAACAATGAATATCAGAATATAGCTATTGAAAAAATGATGACTGCTCAAGAAATTGCCGACAAATATGGAATCAGTTTTTCTCCAGATCCAGAAACACTTTCCGATCTCGCTTTGGCAGCAAACGAACAAGCGGAAGAAATGACAGCAATACTTAAAGATGCTATCGTCTTGAAAAATGTTACTGACCAAGAATCCGCTGACAATATAAATGCATTTGAAAACATCTCGAAAGAATCCACTGAATGTTTAACTGATATTGAACAAAATAGTAACAATCAACAAAATTCAAGTGATCATGTTTTAGATTTCAAAATTCTCAAAGAAAATTACAGCGACGATTATCCAGCTGTATCCCATCATAACTACTACGACTACTGTACTGTTGAATCACAAATACCTGCACCGCCTCAGGTTTACAATGCTCCTGTGAGTCAGCGACCAAACTTTTATGATTTGGTTTCTAATTATCCTATTCAAGATTACTGTTCTATGGAACCAACCGCAACTATAATCATTTCTAATGATGAACCAGAGCAGCCTGAACCGGAACTGGTAGCGGAAGAATATGAGGAGACAGTTTCTTCCAAAGTGTTCATCAATCATGAAGAAGCACCCGACGTGTCCACCGTAAACCACGTTATGAGTTATACGATATCCGAGAAAGCTCATTTTAGATCACCCCAGATTGATAGCTTACCTCAACAAATGCAATACTACTTTTTGCTAATGTAATTGCAATAAAGTATTTTTAAGTTATTATTATAAATATGTGAATAATAATCACAAGTACAACCTAAAATGTGCATAATTGTTTTCATTGATATCTTATGTTGTGTTGTTATTGGAATAAAAGTCTTGTATACTTTACACTTTATTTTATTTAAAGAAATATTAAATTGTATCTACAACATTTCTATTTGGTTACATTTTGGCACTTACTTGATATTGACTGGTAGACACTCGTCTCGGTAATAATTATTTAATACTTAGACTGTATAGAAATATTCTTGTAAGATAAAGAAAATCGACTATAAATAACTATACTTAATACTTCGTATCATATTTCTACAAAGATAGTTGGTAGACGTTTATCTAAATCAAGTGAATTTAGTATAGTATTTATGATAACTAAATTATTAAAATAAAAAGAAAATGTGTAAATAAATGAGAGATAAATTACTACAACTAAAATAAAAAAAAGTTAAACAGATTTTTTAAATGAAACTACATTACTTGAATGAATTAGGACGATAAATACATGTTAATAATATACGATTTCTTCATTGCATTCTCATATAATGCGTGGTGGCAAAATATAATGTCTTTTGTGCTATTTAAAATATGCATATAGCTGAAAATAAAATCTATTTGAAATCAGTTTTAAGCTTATTTGTATATTTACTGTGTAGATACAAAATTACAACATATATATATAATAAGACAATATTATTTATGAACTTCATAGGTAGTGGTCACTATAATCTATTATAATATTATCTAGATATTTTTTTTAACTTAAATCATAACAAGGCACTTATTTTAAGTTTCTTTTGGCTGTACCTATATAAATAAATACTTAAACATAGCAATATTTTAGATAGACACGTCTCTGATAAAATGGCGTCTTTGATTTTCATTCACATAGGTACCTAATTAAGGCAATATTTAATCCTAAGACTAACAACTAAGTTACATATACAAAAGGTAATACATAATTACGGTAACTTCCAGTGTATAAACAAAATGGTGCAAAATTACAAATAAAAAAAAATGAAATTGATTCGATCTCATTGTATCATGTCATTTTACAGAATGCCAATTCGATTACTCAATAATACACTAATACACTAATACATAGAGATACAGCTGTGTGCGAGTATGTGACTGGTAGAGTGCGTGCAAGGTAAGTCTGCTTGCGATTGGCGGCGTACTTTATGTTGCCATCTTCAGTGGTCTCTTTTCCCCGTCTAGAGATAGACAACAAGATGGCGGAACTTGATTAGTTCTGATTTTGGCCACGCGCAAACTTATCGTGCGCGCACTCTATCACGTATTCCTCTTTAAAATGTCACACCACAGAATACAAAGTGTCACACTCAATTGTATTCTTAAATAGCGGACGCCCGCGACTTCATCCATAAGCTCAATCAATTTAGAAGACAGAATTGGTATAGTAAGCTATCCTTAATAAATAGATTTATTACGAACTTTATTTGTAGAACTATAAATGAGAAATATCCCATCATATATTGTTTTGTTAATCTCGAAAGGATTAGGCAACGTCTTCGATGTTATGGAGGCCCTGCTTCCTAGGCGGCTTGACTTTTTCCGATACTTCCTACAACTACCGTCATATTTCACAGATTTATACAAAATTATGTTGCAATATGCGAATTGAATCACAGATTTACTAGTTTATTTTATTTCAATAATAAAAATCATTATTTCATAAGATTTCCACTCGGATATGTTCGCTGAATACAGTAAGCTTACTACCCGCTTTACCCGTCAAACCAAATCAAATCCTTTCATTTGATATTCAACTCATATATATTCGCTTACTATCGTATATTCATCCCCTCTTCCAACTTCCATAACTATTAAAGTGAATCTTTTTTCATAAAACAGCCTAAAACACTCCCGGATAAGGTGCCTTTAAAATAAAAGTAACTGAATGAAAATCGGTTCATCCATTACAGAGTTACAAGAGCATGTAGACAAACATAAAACTTATAACACTCGTTTTTGCGTCAGGGGTTAATTGCGCTGAGTGCAGAAATTACTCGTAGCTCCTTGATGATGATGATCGTAGAAAACGCAAGTTGGCGGCTGTGTCAAAAGCCTGTCTATGTCATCTATACTAATAGTAAGGGTAAACTTTGAAGTGATGTAGGGGGTAATGTCTGGACCTACTAAATCGATTTGAAAAATTCTTTTACCACTAGAAAACCACGTTATTTGTGAGGGTCATGAGCTATATTTTATCCCCATAATCTCTTTATCTATCTAGCTGAAGTGGCAATGGGCGGGGCACATAGATCGAAGAGCCGATGGATGGAGTCCCAAGGTGTTGAAATGGCGACCCCACACTAAGCGCAGTGTTGGTAGACCCCCCACCAGGTGGACTGACGACATCAAGCGAATCTCAGGCATTCGCTGGATGCAGGTGGCTCAGTATCGTGATGTTTGGAAGTCTCTACAAAAAGCCTATGTCCTGCAGTGGACGTGATATGATGATGATGATGATGAATCTCTCTATAACGGGAACTATGCGGTTATGACCGCGAAGCGTCAGCTAGTGAATTAATATTTGTGAACCTACACTAAGGCTGTTTTTCGGTAGTTATGTTTACAATCTACGATATCACATTATACTACTGTGTCTCCACTTCATGGTATTATCTGTGCGCGTAATAGGCAGTGTACGCGCTGTTGTGTCCGGTGTGTGGTTGGTATCTGCGAAAAACAGTTAATGGTCATTAGGTATATGCGTTTTTTAATGTACCTATTTACAGAACTTAATTAAATCAGTGTACGTACGTCATCAACCCATATTCGGCTCACTGCTGAGCTCGAGTCTCCTCTCAGAATGAGAGGAGTTAGGCCAATAGTCCACCACGCTGGCCCAATGCGGATTGGCAGACTTCACACACGCAGAGAATTAAGATAATTCTCTGGTATGCAGGTTTCCTCACGATGTTTTCCTTCACCGATTGAGACACGTGATATATAATTTCTTAAGAAATCAGTGTGGATTAGAGTAATTCTAAGTCTTGTTTTTCCAGTTTATTTAAGTACACTTTTTTGTAGGGGTTTTTTACCCGACTGCGTCAGAAGGAGGGTAATTTTTTTCGAGCGTATGTATGTGTGTATGTTTGCATGTGTGTATGTTTGTATGTGTGTATGTATGTCCAATTCTTTGGCACGCCCTACAGCCCAAACAGCTAAACGGATTTTAACATAAGAGGTGTCGTTGAGTTCGTTAAAGTCAGAACTTTATACAGATATTAAGATAAGATAAAGATAAGATAAATATACTTTATTTGCACACCACAAAGACAAAAACAAGTGAAATAAAAAACAAATTAAGAAGAGATCAGCATACAAAAGGCGGCCTTATCGCTAAGTAGCGATTTCTTCCAGGCAACCTTCGGTTTAGGAAAACTTAAGGACATCAGCAGGTGGCGTAAAACAAAAATAACCATAGTATTAGTAATACACATACATACAAATAATTTACATCCTAATACATAAACAATATTACACAAATACCTACAATAATGAATAAAATACATATCAAAATATACTAATAAATACCTTATATTGAAAAGAAATAATATATACAGATCGTCTTTACTGCACCAGATAATGAGTCTTTACGGCATTTTTAAAAATGACCAGTGTCTTTGATTGCCGTATGTTTAAAGGGAGAGCATTCCATAACTTAACGGCTTGCACAACGAAAGAATGTTTATAAAATTTCGTCTTATGCACGGGTAAACATAGAGTTAGTAATCGACACTGTCTCAGTTCAGACTGCACTCCCTGAAACGTAAATTTCTCCTTCAGATACACAGGAGATTTTGGATTAAACAACACACAGTACAAAAGTGAAAGTACATGCAGATCCCGGCGACGACGAATAGGGAGCCACTTGAGCTTCTGACGGAATTCAGAAATATGGTCATATTTGCGTAGGCTAAATATGAACCGAATAGCAAGATTTTGAAGTCGCTCAAGTTTATTGAGTTGGTCCTCAGTTATATTTAGATAGCTCGCGTCCGCATAATCTAAAACCGAAAGAAGAAGAGAATGTGCTAACATAACTTTAGTAGGAATTGGTAAAAATGATCTTAAACGTCTCAGTGAGCCAAAAGTAGCAAACATCTTTTTACTCAACTCTTTGACATGCACGCACCACGACAACTGGTTATCAAGATGAACCCCAAGATCTTTAACTGTGTCACAAAAAGGAATAGTGGTACCATTATACAAAACTGGCCGGAGATCTACCCAATCAACTCTTGAGATGAGGGCAGGACTACCAATAATAATGGCCTTAGATTTTAGGGGATTTACCTTAAGCCCATACTGTCTGCTCCAGATATCAATTGCGCTAAGGTCACAGTTTATAGCAGAGACAGTTGAGTTTAGGTTCTCAAGAGATGAAGAGCGGTATATTTGGATATCATCTGCATACATATGGTAAAGAGAAGTTATATTTTGAGTGATCGAATTAATGAAGATAGAGAAAAGTAATGGAGATAACACGCCACCCTGAGGTACCCCTGCCGTAACATCGCACCAAGATGAAAAGAAGTCATCAACCCGAATGCGCTGCTTACGGCCTTTGAGGTAGCTCTGAAACCAGTCTATAACCGATGGAGATATGTTAATAGAGCGTAATAGACTCAACAAAATGTCATAGTCTACAGAATTAAAAGCATTACTGAAATCAAGCAGAACTAGTACAGTGAGTTGTCTATTATCCATCGCCCAACGAATATCGTCAGTAACTTTAGTCAAAGCGGTAACCGTACCATGACCAGGACGAAAACCAGATTGAAATGGACTTAAAAGTAAATTTCGGTTTAAGAATACGGATAACTGCTGGAAGACAAGTTTTTCAAGGACTTTAGAAAGGAACGGCAAAATAGAAATTGGACGGAAGTCAGAAAACGTAGTGGAACTAATTTTTTTAGGAAGAGGAATAATTTGTGCATTCTTCCAAGCCTGTGGAAATTCACTGGAATAAATGGAATAGTTGAGGATATGTGTAAGAACTGGGGAAATAATATCAATGATAGGAATAATCATATTACGGCTTACGCTATCAGAACCAACAGCATTCGAAGCGATAGACAAAACACTCTTCTTAACATCACATTCGGTAAAAGATTCGAAAGTAAACGGAAGAAAATCTGGTGTTGGTATAGAAGAAAGAGTGGTAAGAATGGACTCCTTTTCGGTACTGTCAATTGTATCGGAAGTAGAAAAATGTTTATTGAGAAGTTCTAAATCAATATTTATAGGATTGTTCGAAGATGATTTTCCAACTCCAAGTGTATTAAGAAATTTCCAAGTTTTAGCGGTGTCACTATTTTGTACAGATTTATAAATGTGGCGTCGTTGAGCATCTCTACACAATGTATTGCAGCGATTCCGGGCTTTGTGATATTTTAGACGATTAATATCGGAGTCCTTCGTTTTGTACTTTTGCTTAGCTGTATTCTTTTTATGCATTAACAATTTAATTTATATTGTGATACCTACTTGTTTTTCTCTTTTCAGTTCAATAAGCAGTCAGGTTTCTTGTTTTTATAATAATATTAATTTATAGTATCACTGATACCGTATATTAATTATGAGTTATTAGTCAAAAAGTTGTGGCCCTATTTCAGGGTCACGACGTTTGTCTAGTCAGTTAATTATCTATGTATACAAAATAGTAGAAGAATAATCTCACCGTACTGTATGCGCATGCGCGGCGTACAGCGGACCGCTAGCGCTGGGATCTCCCGCGTAGGGCTGCGCTAAGGGATAGGGCTCCACTGGTGCAGGCTCGCGACGCCGCGGAGTACCACGCTGAGAGCTTTGTTCAGGGGGACTGCAATGAGATAAAATGTGATTTAAATGATCTGATGCTTGAAAAATAATCAAATAACATACAGGGGCGTAGCTACCACCGTATTAGCCGTATCAATATTACTGCCTCATTGGTCCCGTGGTTAGCTGGTTCAGCTTCGGATTCGGTTCGAATCTCGAGTCAGGCCGACGAACAACAAAATAGGTTATTGGGATTTTAGAGATTTGGGGTGAAAGTGTATATGTTTATATTATGTGTGCACACTTACACACAAACTCTCGCCTTTATAATATCAGTCCGATAGTGCTCAGAACCGATAGATTGACTTACTCTTTGAGAAAACTGACTGGAGATGTAACACCCACCTCCAGGCTTAGAAATTTTACCAAGCTCAGTATTAGCTTTAAACTCAGTTTCATAGCCTAACCCAGTGTCGGATTTGCCTTAAAGCCCATGTAGGCGGCGGCAAGGCGCCGTTTGGAGCGGTCATTCGTGAAAAAAAAAAATAATGATGATAACAATAACCTTTAATTAGATAATCTACTTTATTTAAATGTACGAATAATCCTTCAAACTAGGAGCTATTATAGTTAACTAATTTCTTGTATTAGTTTGATAAAAATTGGCAATAAAATTAAAATAATTATACAGTAAGTTGTTACTAAAGTATAGAATGGGATTTGAGAAAGAACGGTTAGTAGGTAGGTATAGTACTCGTATAAAGGGTCTAGAGCGGCCAAACTACAAATCCGCCACTGACCTGACAGAAGGACCTCGGGATCGGAAACCGCACAGGCTAACCACTAGACCAACGAGCAGTAGAAACACGTATGTTTACAAATTAAGTAGGTGTCAAAAGCTACGGAATATGAATAGAGAAACCTACAAAAATCCATTTAATCTACGTCGCAGGTAACACCGTTATCCTACGCCCACTAGGCGGGGTCGAGTTACGCTTTAATACTCTATTTTGACAAGCAACGACAAATGGTGTCATATATTATTATCCTGGATATTAATCGATTTTACCGGGAAGTCGACGCGTCGTAACGTTTTTTGTGTCCCTCCGTCCGTGTTTGTCCACATGGCGAATGTTCGCTAGATTAATGAATCATTTGTTTATTATGGGATCCCGGACTCACACATTGATTACTGCAGGCAGACCCTTTGCTATGGATGCTGGATTTTTTAACATTAACTTTATAAAAACAATACAATGTTTATTTTAGTAGAGACAGTAAACTATTAGAGACTAAATTAATCACAATCTTAAGTAGTAAAAAATCGATAATAGGGATGATGACAGTTTTTTAAATTGTATATAAATTAAGAGTATGCTAGCAGTAAAGCAATTTTGTAAAAGTAATAGGGTATCTGCGATCATTACTTTCGGAGCTACAGGGATTTAAAGGGTCAGATTTTCGGCGCTGCCGCGGATCCTTGATAAACGACCCATACAAAATGGTAAGTATTAATGACGTCGTAGGTACATATCTAATGATCGTTAGATTTGTATGGGTGTTCAAACAAAATTACTAATATCTTTGTTATTTGTGCGTTTATGTTTATAGTTAACTTTTTAAAAAATGTTACATTTGATGTAGGGAAAAATGAATAAATTTTCATCTAATTACGATAAAAGATTTTTCATTGATTTTTAAATTTTATAATCTTATATATTTTGCAAATATCCAGACAATCTTTGCTTTTTATGTATAAATTAGTTAACATTGACCTTATTTACCCGAATGTATCATAAAAATCAATATATTCAAACTTAGTCATCATCCCCATTGTTTACAATAGTGTTTGCGTAGGCGCTTTACTTGATTTTTGCATATACTGTCAATATAAATGAATAACATTGCCATTGTTTCTAATTAAGATCAATGCGTATTTCACACATAAATTATGATTATTAATTGTCATTATATCTCTCTCTGCTACGGAATTAGCCGCAAACTTCCCAAAAGAATTTTACGAAAGTTTACGCAACGTAATTTTATTTTAGGGTGCGATTAAGTAAACAAATGAAAGTTTACCCAAGAACAGACCAAACCACAGTAGCTAACAGCCAATGCAGTGTCTGAGAAAGCTGTAAATCTAAATGAAAACAACACTGTATACATAAACCAAGCCTAACTCTTTAAAACAAGCTAAATTGAATCAAAAGCTGAAATGGATAGGACACACTATGTTTACCGAGAATAACGTAACACATTACAACAAAATCCTCCGCCGAGTCTGTCTGTCGGTCTGTTCATGATAAACTCAAGAACCACTGAACGGATTTTCATGCAGTTTTTACCAATGACTCGAAGAGTACAAAAAAAAGTTTTAGATACCTATATAATTTGTCACTCAGCGGGCGATGGAGCGAGCTATGCTTGGGGTTTCTCTGCGTGATCGAATCAGAAATGAGGAGATCCGCAGAAGAACCAAAGTCGCTGATATAGCTAAGCGAGTCGCGAAGCTGAAGTGGCAATGGGCAGGCCACATAGATCGAAGAGCCGATGGACGTTGGGTTCCCAAGGTGCTGGAATGGCGACCCCGCACCGTAAAGCGCACAGTTGGTCGACCCCCCACTAGGTGGACCGAGGACATCAAGCGGGTTGCAGAGAGCTGCTGGATGCTCGCGGCTCGAGGGCGTTTTGTTTGGGAATCCATGCAAGAGGCCTATGTCTGTATGTATGTAGGCCTGTTAATGATGATATTTTATAATTTGCCAAAGTTTTGTGTAAATTGCTTTATATATTTTACGATCATTAGTGTCGGAAAAATGTCGCCATTTGGAAGCTATTATCCAAAAGGCAGCGTAATCACTTAAGATAATACAAAAATAGTTTAAGTAACTAACTGACTAACTAAAATAAGACGCGAAATTACCTACAAAATATACCTATACTTGCAACCCCATAATATTATTTAAACGGATACGAAGGGAAATTTACAATCTCAATAAATAATATCTGACGGAATCAATAAATACTTTAGAACATCCAAAGTTGTAGGATGAAACGCAGATCCGATTAAACTCCACCCACAATATAAATCAAACGCGTTAGTAGAACAATACCTACAGGTGGGTTTTCTCTACAAATACATCTCTACTATCTCGGAATATATATCCTATCTACAAATACACATACAGGGTGCTCGGGAGTATTTCCCATAACTTCAAGGTGTTGACAAATCCACTTTTATTCTGTCTCTCAATAATCTCACATGATAAGTGATGATGAAGTCTAAGATGGAAGCGGCCTAATTTGTTAAGAGGAGGATGAAAATCCACACTTTTTCGGTTTCTACACGGATCGTACCGGAACGCTAAATCGTTTAGCGGTACGTCTTTGCCGGTAGGGTGGTAACTTGCTACGGCCTCCCACCAGGCCACTTTAAGAAGCCGAACTGCATAACTATTTCATTTTTAATTAAAAAAAATCTTTTTGTGTTTTTATACAAAGTAATTCAAATAATTCCGACTTATTCATGCAACACACGCTACATGGATTATCTATCCTTGCATTTTAAATACGTAATCGTAGTGGTAAGACTGTCGATATCGACGAGATATTGCAACTGACACTCCGCACTTCACTAGTAAGCTACTTCGTGATATTTTTTTTACTCTATACAAGTTTGCCCTTGACTACAATCTCACGTGATGGTAAGTGACGATGCAATCTAAGATGAAATCGGGCTAACTTGTTAGGAGGAGGACGAAAATCCACACCCCTTAACTAACTTACTTGGTAACTAGCCACGGCCGAAGCCTCCCACCAGCCACAGCTATTTATATTTATCAATTAATAAATTTGGCTAGGTCATTATATAATGATGCGATATAAGGGACACCATTTTAGATCTATTTACAAAAGATATATTTTTTACTCCGAAAATATTCAATTTAGAATACATATTACCTTAGACATTTTTTATGATTTTTCCTTGAAGAATATAAAAAAGTTATGGGAAATACTCCCGAACATCCTGTATATCATCGTACCATCTAAAGCCAAAATGAACTCGAAACAGATTGACTTATATTATTCAGTGAAGTCTACAGGAACATGTACCATCATCATCATCTTAACATCACCCGATAGGCGTCCACTGCAGGACATAGGCTTATTATATCTACTGTGACATAGGCCTTATGTAGGAAGCGTGGCCTTCCTACAAAAGGCCTAAGTCATGCCTTCAGGATCCAGTGTTTGATCCTAGCCCGCCTGCATCCAGCGACTCCGTGTGACTCGCTTGATGTGTCAATGGTTAGTCAACATGGGATCCCAACGACCATCGGCTCTTCGAACTATGTGCCCCGCCCTTTACCACTTCAGCTTCGCGACTAGTTAGGCTATGTGGACTTTGGTTCTTCTGCGGATCTCCTCATTTCTGATTCGATCACGCAGTTACTCCAAGCATATTTTTTACTATCAATTAATGTTTAAGCATAAAGTTTTCAATACATTCTGAACAACCCAGTCGAACTGAGTAATAAAAAGTTTTGAAAGTGCAATGTGACATATCCACCTCGAAATATTAATGGGCGAGTAAACGAAACCACATTTTTCAAAGCCATCCATGTCACAACATGGACTATGAATCAAGTTAACACAAATGATTGTATTTTATGTGTACCGCTGTTTGAGAAGTTCGCCTCAGTTTCAGCAGCCGGTGACAATTTACTTTTACGACTCGGCCATAGACTAAAGAGTTACGTGTGACAGTTATAGCGGACGCGCCGTGTTCCCGCCAATATGAGTGCGTTACATCTGGATGCTTATTGGTTATTATTTCGTTTTTCATAAAGTTTTTTTTTTTAATTTATCGATTCTTTAATGCCTTCAACCATCAAAAATATTATGTTTTATTTTAAACTACCACGACTTCGTTGTTTTAATGTTTTCCTGTCTTCCAAGAATAATGATCTCAGTATAATTTCCAAAGACTCCAAGAGTACCTATGCCAGACCTAAAATACGGGTTCGGTATCGGTTAAATAGTCGATAGATTAATCACCAATTAAAATGTTTTTGTTACTTATCATCAACTGAGAATTAAAAATGACTTACCAATCGTCGGTATCGCAATCTCTGAAGCCTTTAGCGAATGGGTTACTGGCTATTTTCAATTGTGTTATCTGTAAAAAATAACGTAGAAACATGTATTCGCTATACTAAATCTTAACGCCTCATTCATTTAAAAAACATACAGAGACGTTGAAACAAATTTTTTGCAGATCTGTCAGTCACTCCGTCTTTTTGTTGACCGGGCGCCATGCTAAAACTACTGAACGAATTCAAATGAAACTTGTCACGATTTGAGACCATATTACGAAGAAATTTATAGGATACTTTTTGTTGTGAAAATAAAATAAGAAGGGTGGTAAAATACGGGTTGAAAGTTTTCATCGATTTTCACGCGGGTGAAGTCGCCAGTGTCCGCTAAAATCATTGCAATACTAGATACTACTCGCCTGATCTAGGATTAAAAGACGACTATTGTACATTTAAAAATCAAAGATCTTAATATCTTACTATTCCCTCGAATCTGTTTACAATCCATATTTACCCTGTGATTCTGGTAAGCTGTAACAGCAGTGAACCCGGTCTCAGGAAAGATGAACGTCCGGTACGGGACAGTCCCCGGGGCGGTGCTCTGACCCTCTCCGGGGAGATACACCACGTGTAACCGTGGCTGGTAGCGGTGCATGGAGTTCAGGATTATCTGTTGAGCAGAGGGACAAAAATATAACTGGTGATAAAGTCCTTTCCATGAAAGAAGTCCCCCAGACGCGGCGCTAATGTCTTTTGGTAATGATGGTCTTATTGTCATTGTATAAGGCGCTGTCAATTTTTGTTCAGGTTTTAGCAGTGGGACTTCTTTCATGAAAAGGACTCTAAACATAAATCTAGGGCTTCAAAGTTCAATGTAAAAGAGTTTTCAGAGATAGCCATTTGTTATACACAACAGTGACTGTTTCTGTCTAATAATTCCCTATTTTTAACCGACTTCCAAAAAGGAGGAGGTTCTACGTTCGGCTGTATGTATGCTTTTTTTTTAATACATCCAACTCGCACGTCAATGATGCGTAGAGGAGACACGGGGTCGAACTTGCCCACCTCTACCTAACTCTTAAAATCGCCTATATACAGAGCAACACTTAAATTCGATCAAGTAGCTAGTAGGTAACCTATAGTACCGCACTGTGTTCATCAACTTGAGTTTTTAAATCTTCAATAATTCCTCATTTAAATGCCCCCCACTAATATATCGGTGATGCGCGGCGACGATACCGAATCCATCATACCCGCCTCTACCCTATAGCGCTATCTGCAACGATGTTTTTGCAATTTGGCAGTGTGAGCTTGAATTCGCCTGTATATCTCTCTCTCTTTGGTATGGTGTTAAACAGTTATAGACACACATTGTCGAGTTATAAAATGTCTTTACAGAATAGCCCTGCTGCTTCTGTTCAATGATTCACTCACGTGTCCGTTGTCGTCGAGCTGGTTGTTGGTGAGCTTGAGCTTGTCGAAGGAGACCAGCTGGCGCATCCAGTGCGCGCCCACGGCGGGGGAGTCCGGGTGCACGTGGATGCGCGGCGGCGACACCGGGTCCGACTTGCCCGCGACCACCCAACTCGAACTGAACAGTACCAATTAACATGCTTATTAACCACCGACGCAAATAACATAAAATTGACCCTCATGTCTTATTAAATCATTAATTACACTCTCGATCAAGTGTCTTTCATTTGAGACCCCACTCGAGTATATTTGCAGACATTTGGTTATTCTTCCCCACTTTCCCCAGAACTTTTTAACAGCTGAACCGATTTTCATCAAACATGTAGGTATAAGAACACTTGCACATAAGTCACCTTTCATACAAAACAGACTAAATTGAAGTCGCTTTATCCGTTCAGGATCTATGGTGCCACAGACAGTCTGACAGACAGACTGACTCGTCTAACTTATAACACCCCTCTTTTTGCGTCGGGATTTAAAAAGAGGATTTTTTTTAAATTTTATGAAATCGCTTTCAATTTATTTGTTAGTAAGTCTCTATGTATTACACTGGATTATTGAATTAAAGGAAAACAATAGCACAAGTTCTCCCGATTCCATTAGAAATTCAAGTAATTAGGTATTATATAACGTACAAACTACAATTTAAAACAACAGTGAAAATACGTACTTATGAAAAGCATATCTGTATCTCTTATCATCGAGCGGCACGAAATCCACCAGTAATAAGTAGTCAGCACTGGGCAGCAGGCCAGCCAGCCTCGCCTGCAGCGCGGGGAACATCCTCCGCCCCGCCTTGGTGACGATCATCTCCGTGCCGAGGTCGTGGAAGTTCCTCCACAGCGTGGCCAGCTCCAGGGTAGCACTGCAACGCGCCACCGCTGGGTGTAGCGTCACGTTTTGGTTGGAGACCTGGCAGGAAAATGGGTGTTAGAACGACGCAAAACTATAGTTCACTCAATTTTGTTTTAACGCCGTTAAATATAGGTTGTTTGAATGAAATACTGTGAATTTTAGAGTAATTTTTACGTAAGATGGATTAGGTATAATGTATAACGTAATTTTTTATAGTTTTAATTAACGGACCAATCAGATGCCTCGTGTGATTCTAAGGGAAAACCATAGCCTGTAAACAGGGCATGCAAATAACATGTCCAAAAAGTGCCGCATTATGTATTGGATCGACGATACTGCTTGGCGGACTTGACTTGGCGGACAGAACTAAGCATGGCTGTAATACTTTAAAAAAAGGGCTTGTCATAAATAGCTCTACTACTACGTTGCTAATACATTAGTTACCTGCATCCTCTGCGGCGACTGCGGCGGCGGCGCGGTTCTGGACAACGCGACATCCCTGTATCCTCGGCGCCGACGCTGGTCGCGGCACGTGTTCCCACTGAGCGCCTGCAGCGGCGAGTACGTGCTCTGGAAGCACACTGAACTCTGGACAACACGACGTACCTGCATCCTCGGCGGCGGCTGCGGCGGCGGCGGCGCGGACTGCGCGCCGTGGTCGCGGCACGTGCTCTCACTAAGCGCCTGCAGCGGCGAGTACGTGCTTCGAGAGCACACTGCACTCTGGATAATACAATATTATTTATACTAACATAATATTTGTCGGTCATTCTAAATTCAAAATTAAATTCGTTTAGTTCAACTATCTACCAAGTGGCTGGAAGTTCATAAAATGGTTGCCACTTACGTCTCGTGCAGCATTGTGCAGTGGTGGCAGCACAGGCAGCTGGTCCTGGTCCCGGCTCACTCTCTCCGCCAGCGAGTGCAAGTGGAACCCGCCGCGCGGAAACTGTCCTGACACCACGCCTGTAACAAACAGTCTTAAGATATTATGCCTAAATACGTCAAGAGCACCCTAATTCACCCGGATGGAACTGTACGCATTTAACATTTTCTTTTTATTGAGGACCAGTCCTCAAAGGAGCAAATAGCTGGACGACATTAGAGAATAGTCTAGATGCGACTACCTACAGTATTAGTCCTACAACCTACGCTAAACTGAAACGTTTCTGAGTCACACTTTGAAAATTGTTTTTGTTTTTGGTGAAATTTCATTAAATAAGAACCTACCAACGTAAGTGTAATAAGTCACCCAAAAGGTCTTACAATATATTTCACAGTTTCACTAAAAAACTCCAGGATACATTTTATCCACTTGAAATAAAAAGTTCATAAACAGTCCCATAAAATTCGTAGTCGTCCACCCAACGGCGGACATCTCACTCAACTAATTGGTGTAATGGCGGGAAACTCGAACCACATATGAAACGGCCGCAATAATTTCATCGGGAGACGTCGAGATGGGATTATAAATAAGACGGGTGATGAAAACTATACTTACGTAGAAACGACAATGATCTTCGTTTTATTTTAGGATTAAATTTATATTTTTGAACTTTATGGTCGCATTGGATGAAAGATCTACTTTCAGTTTCACCTGCACAGGTCTTTTACCTCATGCAGCTGCTTGTGTGCATTCTTTTGCAACACTAGTGTCGCAAAAAATATTGTTATCTTAATTGAGGCATGCTGAATCACGTCGACTGGAATTAGGCACATATTATTATCATCATAACTCCTACTTATCTTATTAAACGAAAAGTTTGTACGGATGTTTGTTACTTTTTAATGGTGGGAGGCTTCGGCCCTTTTATACGCGGCATCGTACCGAAACGCTAAATCGCTTGGCGTTATGTCTGCCGGTTGGGTGGTAACTAACCACTGCCGATGCCTACCGTCAGACCAGATCTAACCGAACCGGCAGTCCAACACAGGACCTTTAGATTGAAAACCACAGTACTACCAACTACGCCAGAGAGGTAATCGTCTATCATCATCATCATCATCATCATTCACAACCCATATTCGGCTCACTGTTGAGCACGACTCTCCTCTCAGAATGGGTTAGGCCTTAGTCCACTTAAGCCCAATGCGGATTGACAGACTTCGCACACCTAGAGAATTAAGAAAATTCTCAAGTATGCAGGTTTCCTCACGATCGTCTATAGTTAACTACAAATTAGCTGATTTATAGACAAATTGTATTATTATTGTGCCTATAAATTAAAAGCCTACGCATCTAAATTGTACGCACGTTCCACTCTAATTGCTTTAATGGCGACGCTGTTGCCAAATGCATCGATACAATGTCAATTTATATCAGACTCCGGATCTAGGTCTTTATTAACATCAGATGACATTCACTAAGCAGATATAGTCTTTTTAATAGACTTTTGGAAGACGGTATACCTTTGGCTGTAGTATTAAGGTCAGACAATCGCTTGACAGGTCCATTGATGTCTGAAGGACGTTGTTATCTGAAGTGATCTGAAGATTATCTTCATCAGCAGTGCAAAAAATATAATTAAATTATAAGCTGTATGTATGTAAGTAACAGACGCTACATGCGTTGACACATTAGCACTGTGTCATATCAGGGAGAAAGAAACAAGACCGGGAGCCGCAGCAAAAAAAGCTGAAACCGATTAGTGGCTCCAGTATGCCTCTCTGATAGAGAGTTACATATACCTTTTGCCGTGGAGACAGACACTTTTGACCCCAGAATTGTAGTGCCAAAAAATTTTACCGAGTCATTTCACCGCGGCTAGTTGCCTCGACTGGTGACAAAATGGCTGGCTCATTTTTTGCGCAAAGGATCAGCCTGACTGTTCAGCGCAAAAATGTAGCCAGTATTCTTGCCACCATTCCACGTGGGCATGATTTGTATAGTTATTAGGATAAGTTAACTTAAGTTTCATATTGTATTCTTTCTTAATAAAAAAAGTAACAGTAAATTCCCTCTTATGTAACTTAACAAGGCTTGTAAACCTAGCCTACTTGCAATAAACGAATATTGAATTTTGAAACTGTCTACTTGTTGAAATTAAAATAAGGATAGAGGACCAACGTTTATCCTTATTTTAATTTCGAGGGAGTTACAGATCGATAACCAGTGTACTGTAGTAAAAGTTTAAGAAATCTGATAATTATACACTGATAATAATTATGTATTAATCTTTTTCAACTTAGCCAAAACAGAACCGAAAATCAAAACATAAATTACGCAATTAAAATACCGCTGACATTTTAATATAAAAATATATCAACATATGCGCAAAAATTGAAGCGCAATAATAATAATTATCACTCAAAGCAATACAAGATCGCGAATGATGCAATTAATAAACGAATAGAGACGTTAATGTCACCGTAATGACAATATAACCGGTGCTCAGGTGGTGGCGCGTCCAATTATAATGGTGGTGCTATTATTGTCTGTGGTAACAAAAGGAGGGAACACTTCCTTAACAATAAATCCGCATTGATTGACCGCAATAAATCTAGCTGCGCGGGCGCCGCTCCGGTTGCAGCCGTTAGGGTTGCCAGTAGCGTTTTTCTGTAACGCTGCTTTTTTTTAAATCGACAGTCGCGATAGAGACGAATAATACATTTCTCTCTGTACCTGTAGTATCCTAATTTATAGAGTACCTAAGTGATAATAATGTGTAATAGGTATGCTTTGTCATATATAAGTCCCAGGGACAAAGACAAAAGAGGAGGATTATTGATTTTAACGTCACCTCAACGATGGTGTACAGATATCTCACTAATGATTTTAAGAAAAAGATTTTTGTCGTGAGCCAGGGACTATAACTACAATCATATATGTAAGAAAAAACAGGCTTTAGGCGGGTAGTACCTAAGCTAGAAGCAAGAATAAAGTTCAAAAAAAAACCACGTGGACGAAGTCACGGGCATTATCTAGTTATATATAAATAGCACTCGACTGAACAGCCAACTGTCTTAAACGACGATGCAAAGCGCCAGCTATAAGAACGGGAGAATCCTAGCGATGGCCTGATCGTGTAGCTAAAACCTATACAAACTCAATAAGACAATCTCCAGAGTGTTCAATGGCGAGGATACGCTGGCTAGTATATACGTAGTACATAAATATTTTGTTTTTTATTTTGTAACTAGCGGACGCTCGTGACTTATATGTGTGTGGTAATATATGTAAAATAAAGTAAATTCTACTTCTATGTATACCAAATTTTATCGAAATCGCCACTAGCCGCAGTGTAAACAAACATACACACTTACACACACACAAACTTTCGCCTTTACAATATTAGTGTGATTCTTATAAAAATACACAACGATGCCTGACTAAAAGCAGAAACATGCAACATAAACTTGGTGGTGGCAACCCTACCTCGCAACAACACGTGTAGTGCAGCTCCGAGTTTCTGAGACGCGTTTGATTTACGCACCCTCATACGATACATATTACCCGAACAAATATAAACAAATTCCTTATTAAAATGCTGCGTCCAAACAAACCATCAATTAATTTGTATTTGTGTTTGTAGATCTTACAAACTTTTAATACTTATGAATACCAACTTGTGTACTTATGGTCAGATAAAATAATTCTCACTAAAGTTATGTTTGGTATATTTTTCAGAAGCGATGAAGTCATACTTATGGAACCATGGAGTGATACTTTTGATAGCCTCCGTGGCGCACGCTGTGGATTTACAAAACTGAACACCATACCGCCAAGCAATTTAGCGTTCCGGTACGACGTCGTGTAGAAACCGTAAGGTGTGTGGATTTTCATCGTCCTCTTAACGAGTTAGCCCGCTTCCATCCTTGACTGCATCATCACTTACCACCAGGTGAGATTGTAGTCAAGGCCTAACTTGTAAAGAAAAAAAAATTAAGTCCTTATTTCCCACTGGGCACTCTTTCATTCCCAGGGCACAGTGATAGACAGGTTTTAGCCACATCCATTCCATCAACGATTGTAAGCTTTGATATGCCCAGTTGTAATATCACCAACAAATGCTCCATACAAACGTCCACCCCCAGTTTTAGGGAAGTGGGGGGTTAGAAAGAGACAAAAAGTAGCCTATGTAACTCTCCATCTGTTCAATTATCTTCACTTGAAAAATCATGTCAATTCGTCGCTCCGTTATGCCTTGAAAGGCATTCAAACAAACAGACAGATAGACACACACACTTTCACATTTTTAATATTAAGTATGGACTCAGGACCCCGTAAACAACCTACAACTGACCACTCTTAACATGACTAACTATTTTACTATCGAGGCAGTTTTCAAGAAGCAGTAGGCAACCAATCAAGTAGCTAGACTAAAATGCAAATGTAATAAACAATAACAAGTACTTCGAAGAACCTCTTACCACTTAACGGATACGAGACTCTGATTACAAATAGACAATGTAGATGCTAACAAATTAACACTGCTCACTTTGATCACCCTTGATGTCAACATCGCGAGCATTGCTCGTTAACAAGCCGATCGACACGCGTCACTAAGAAGATGCCAGTGAATAAGCGATTATTTTTATCCCACCTCGCAAATTGTTGAACCTGACGAGTGATCCAGGGAATCTATCCAACTAAACCATAAACTACCAAGAAGTTAGAAGGGCTGATAAACTTACTAAGGAATTATAAAGTATGAGTATCGCCTCGAAGCAACGATACAAATATTATGATATAACTTACTTTCCAGTGGCGGATTTACAAATTTGCCGCCAGTAGGCAATAGTAGGAATTTTTGCAACCTTACTGAACTCTGAAATTAAATAGGTATCCTAGTTTACAATCAATACAATTAGATATCAATACAATACAAATTGGTCAATAAAATTGTAAGTTTTAATATTTTAGTAAGACTGTACAGGATATACAGGACTAAAATAGTTAAATTATCGTTACATTTTCTTTATTTCTGTAAAAGAGAAAGTTTTTTGGTCAAACCCTAGGCTCCAGCCTACACAGACATAGGATGGACATAGGCCTCTCCGAGAGCGCGCCACCACACACGATCCTCCACCTTCCTCATCCAGCCACTTCCTTCTTCAGTTCTTGATGTCGTTGGACCGGAGGGCGTCCTACACTGCGCTTGCTGGTACGTGGTCTCCACTCCAGAACTCGTCAAATATCAAAACGAACCTTATACATTTATAATTCTAAAGGAGATGGTCCAAAATTGTATGGAGCCCAGGATCAGTCATTGTACCAGAACGGAAATAAACGAAAATTTTTTTTAAACTAGTTTTGATTATACAAATCTACGAATTAACTTTAATTCTTTCGAAATAATATTCATTATCTCCCAAGAAATGCAACACTAATAAGGGTAATGATGGCGGATAGATGACGTTTTCAATGCAGTAATCGATTTGACGTTTGCTGTCAATTGTCATGTCATAGTTGCTCTATGAGCGCAATCTTGATATAACTCAAAAACTTGGGTTTTTATTTTATTTATTTCTTTTTATTTAGTTAGATTTATTCACTTTAATAAATTTTAATAAAATCCTTGGATTTTTTAAATTTTAATGATACGGGGTACAAGAGTGGACTTGAAATAGATCATCTCCTTTCAAAACTACAACGCATAGAAAAAGAATTAGATAAATATTTGAATATACATAATGTTTAATTAACGCACGTATTCATCTTGCTGAAGCAGTTACGCTAAATCGCACGTAAATAGATTCGTAATCAGTGCAACAGCGGCTAATGTAGCCAAACAAATTTCGCTTTCCTGTTACGATTTCAGATCCATAGATGTTCTAGGAACGCTGGATGCGGTAGATGTCCCTGTCGGTTCCCGGCGATGTTTTGACCGCTGATTGACTGATGCTGCCAACAAGAGAACTATTCTTGGATCCGATCGCGATTAACTTTTCGATATTTTCAGGGCTGCCAGATGTTACGAACTTATGCAATAGTTCAATAAGATTAAGAGCTTTAGACTTGGCCGGTTTGTCTTTTTCAACCAACGATTTTATACTATTAGATATGTCACGTACAATCACCGCAAAATTGATGTAGCTTGTGATTGTAATGATGTTAATGTCAGAAATAAAAATAAAGTTGTTGCACACCATACTAGGTTACAAAGTAAAAGATTAGTAATTATTATAAGGGCACACGTTTTTATAATTAAGTACCACATGAAGCCACTGGCATGTCTTTCAAAAAGTTCAAAATGTTTATTAAACGCAAGCTTATAGGAAAGTCTTATTATAGTGTTAATGATTCAATATTTTTGTTGAACTGCAATAGACAACTGCGTGCTTAGTTCTGGGTAAGTTTGTAAAATTCTGGTAAACAAAAAAATAAACCTTGGCTGATTTTGATGTGGGCTCTTCTCGGACCAAGGCGCGTTAGGAACTCTAGCCATTAAATTAAATCATGACATAACTTGACGTTTTAAATGTGCTTGTAAACTTAGCCTAATTGAAATCAATGAATTTTAAATTTTTGTTTTCCACTGAACGCACACATGTTAAATTTTGGAATTACTTTATATGTTTATTTAAATATATTTTCACACTTCCTAGATTTTAATCCTCCTCCTATCAAGTTAACCCGCTTCCATCTTACATTGCATCATCATTTACCATCAGGTGAGATTGTAGTCAAGGGCTAACTTGTAAAGAAAACTTGTAATAAAAGTTGTAAAACTTGTAAAAGCCTCAATAGCTCAACGGTAAGAGCGGTCAGACTAACAGACAAGTAAAGAAACTAGATAGGTAAAGTGTAAGACCAGACATCAGCGTACGTAGGTAATTTATTTGGCAGCATCATTCAGCAATCACAATAGATAGGTAGGTAGGCTGTTTCTTTCAACAGTCTGCCGACGGCCATTTGTTCTGTTCACGCCTACATCTCAGCCAGGAGACACCGATTTGATAAATGACTTACAATTAGTTTAAAAATTAATGTGACAGTCCCACTGACGACAGTTCGATGTCGCATTACATTTTATGCACTAGCGGAAAACCCGATATTGCCCGTGTTTTACTTTTCTTTTTTTTAAAGAATACTTTACCTTATTTTTAAATATGACCAATATTCACATTCCCCTCCAACTAGTCGGTAAAGATTGTATTAGGAATGGGTACGACAGTATACCAACGGGGCGGGGATCGAACCACCACCCCTTGGTGATGAGTCTCTTACCGTAGAGCTATTGAGACTCTAAATCACACTTCACACTAATGTTATAAAGGCGAAAGTTTGTGTATAAGTGTGAAAGTGTGTAAGTATGTTTGTTCCTCTTTTACGCTGCGGCTACTGAAGCGATTTGGCTGAAATTTGGAATGGAAATAGATTTTACTCTGGATTAACACATAGGCTACTTTTCATCCCGGAAAAATCCATGATTCCCGCGGGATTGTGAAAAACTGAATTTCACGCGGATGAAGTCGCAGTCGTCCGCTACTTTTTAAATATGACCAATATTCCTATTCCCCTCCAACTAGTCGGGAAATACTGTATTAGGAATGGGTACGACAGTAGACCAACGAGGCGGGGATCCAACCACCACCCCTCGGTGATGAGTCCGACCACTCTTACCGTTGAGCTGTTGAGGCTCTAAATACTTCATAACATTATTAATTGCATTTCATTATTATCATCATAAGCAACCCATATTCGGCTCATTGTTCAACTAGTGTTTTTAAATAGCATGGGTAAGGTGACAGTCGCCTGTATACGTATTATATAATCGTGAATCGCGGCAAACTTTCAAGAGTGAAACAAACTGCACCATCCTACTAATATTATAAACGCGAAAGTTTGTATGGATGTTTGGATGTATGTTAGGATGTTTGTTACTCTTTAACACCGCTACTAGGTACTCAAGCGATTTGGCTGAAATTTAGAATGGAAATAGATGTTACTCTGGATTAACACATAAGCTACTTTTTATCCCGAAAAAATCCACGGTTTCCCGAGATTTGCGAAAAATATTGATTTTGATGATATGAATGTTTGTCACTCTTTCACGCCTCGACTACTGAACTGAATTAGCTGAAATTTGGTATTGAGATATATTATAGCCTGGATTAACACATAGGCTACTTTTTATCCCAGAAAAATCCAAGGTTCCCGAGGGATATGTGAAAAACTAAATTCCACGCGGACGGAGTAGCTTTTGCGTCAACGATCCTAATAAGAACTGCCAAAATGTGGAATGCCCTTCCGGCGTCTGTGTTTCCTGACACGTATAATTTGTGCACCTTCAAGGCAAGAGTGAATAGGCATCTTCTAGGCAAGCGCGCTTCATCTTAGACCTCATCATAGCTTTCAATCAGGCATGATTGTGGTCAAGCGTAAGCTTCATAAAAAAAAAAAATACTAGTACTACATGAAACGAACTGTAAATGAAATAGATAATGGAACCACGTGGAACTACGAAAGTGATAGATAAGATAAACCAAGGGGTAGGTAAAGTAGGTATAGCTTCCCTAGCCGAGTGATGTTTTCGGGCGCTCACGGTCCGTCGCGAGCGCTAATGGTGATTTGTGTTGCGAGCCTCGTTAGCTGTAACCGATCCCTTACGCGCTGCAGTTATTTTCAGTTCTGGACCTAATTTATTTGAAACACAATTATTCATTTACACTTTAGTTTTTATGACAATACTAGCGGACGTCCGCGACTTCGTCCGCGTGGAAATCAGTTTTTCTCAAATCCCGCGGGAACCATGGATTTTTCCGGGATGAAAAGTAGCCAATGTTTTAATCTAGAGTAAAATCTATTTCCATTCCAAATTTCAGCCAAATCGCATTAAGTAGCCGCAGCGTAAAAAAGGAACAAAACATACTTACACAAACTTTCGCCTTTATAATATTAGTGTAATAAATTCAAAATTCAAATTCAAAATTCATTTATTTCAATTAGGCTTAGTTCACAAGCACTTTTTTTATTATTCTTTACAAGCTAGCCCTTGACTACAATCTCACCTGATGGTAAGTGATGATGCAATCTAAGATGGAATCGGGCTAACTTGTTAGGAGGAGGATGAAATCCACACCCCTTTTGGTTTCTACACGACATCGTCCCGGAACGCTAAATCGCTTGGTGGCTTTGCCGGTAGGGTGGTAACTAGCCACGTCGAATCCTCCCACCTGCCAATTAAGAAAACGTCAATCGGCCCAACCGGGGATCGAACCCAGGAGCTCCGTCTTGTAAATCCACTGCGCCACGAAAGCCATCAAAATATTTTAACTGTAATCCCACGCAAACCACTTTTAGAAGTAACTCCAAATTCGAATTCAAAAACGTTAATTATGTCACGGAGCAAAATACAGTTCTAAATAAAGATGCCAAATTCAAAATGACCCGTATCCAAACCCTGAGTGCGAAAGTTATTTATTCCAATATTTTTGTTTATTGGAACAAATTCCACTAAACGTCACACAAATAAATCCTCCGCGCTCTCACAGTCAAAATATAACTTTTGGAACACTTAATTACAGAGATAACTTGTTATGGAATGAACTTCTTTTTAATTTATAATAATACTGAAACACTGTTGAAAAGTAATTTTAATTTCAAGCTTTTTAGTTATCATTAATTACTTAATATTTAAAATTAACAATGTTTCAGTTTTTTGTAATTGGTTTAATAGATAGTTTTATCTCTCTGATATCAACAAAGTCAATAAGAAAACTATGAAAATCGCAGAACAATCTAGAGAAGTTCGGACTTTGCTACGTTCGGACGGTTCATAATAGTCTTGATACTTAGCCTCAGCAGCTTCCCGATTTAAATGATCGGAATCAGCACCGGATCGTCATCCCTTCCCATTGTTATCAAAGCTACTCGTGACGTATTCGTAATTTTTACTACTAGTTAGTTAAAAATTTTAATTTTTCAAATCCTTATTAGAGCACATCTCAGCAATATTATTTTTTAATTTATCACAGAAATTATGAAACAAATCATTTCAATTATTTCCAGGAAATCGATGTACTTACATCCTAGTTACAAATGCACGAGCCGAATCGTACAATTTTAATTCGTAATTCAAATGTAGCTACAGTTAATTTTTAGGGCACAGAACACTCGTGTCTAATAGTACAAGTTTTGGGACTGCATACTCGTAATAGTACAATTTTTGGGTCTCAAAGTGGCTCCTAATTCGTCGTTTGAAGAAAACACTTCTCCATACTTAGCAGGGGTTAAGTTATGACGCGGGGCGGGAAGTGACGACCTGTCCGGGACGTAAATCAAACCGCCAGAATACCGCCCGGACATTTTACAAATTGCAGCTCACATTGTTTTATTTTAGTTAAATGTGCATTTTTTGCTTATTATATTAATAAGATATCCCACTTAAAATTACGGCCCGTCAATTCAATCTAATTTGAACAAGTTATTTTTAAGTACCGTTTAGTTAATTAAGCACAGTCATACTCTACGTTGTATAAAAATATCTCTTTTACAACTACCGTTCCTATTTCTTAATTGAATACTCTTCATCACCAAAGACGTGTGATTTTAGGTAACCTGTGGTCGAACGAGACTTCGTCCGCGTGATATTCAGCTTTAGACAAACCCCGCGGGAACTATACGATTCCTACATAATTAATATGAAAAAAAACTACATAGTTAGCTATATAACCGTGGCATATAATCTTACATAGATATGGAGTGTGGTTAATGAAATCTACACAAATTTAGCAGTTGCGTAAATGTAAATAGAAATAAATCAAACACAATGCAACACACAGTGTTTATAATAAGCAGATCACACGCAGATCCACATGAGAACCGGGACTGTTTACGTTACTGAGTACCTACTACTGCAAACACAATTTACTTACGACAAAACTTTGTTACTGAGCTTCACCTTGTACATATGTTTTCTGAGGTTTCACCAAGGGAACACCAAACCATCGGTTCCAGTCATTATTATTTTCATATAATAGTGATTGATAAAAAAACACCACTCCGATCCCGCCAACCCGCATTGAAGCAGCGAGGTGGGTCTAAGCTCCATATCCCCTGTAAGCTACTGCTTAGTGGTAAATTCTTTAACGACCACAATCAGATTGTGACCGGGCCCGACGGCTTAATGTGCTCTCTGAGGCTCCACCTATAACTTCCCAACTCCGGACGTAGAATTTTTACTAATAATTTCTTAGATTTCTTCTAAGAAAGAAAAGCTCAGTATTTCATAGGCTAACCCAATGATATTTTTATATTATAGATATGTTACGTGCCGACTCATCCGAATGCAACTACTCCAATGAGCGCACACATGCACAATTTTGTGTTTACTTACTTTAAGTGTATATAGTTTTTAAACATCCTGAACACACAACTCGACATTGTAGACAATATGCGCTAGTGCGCTATTTCAAAGTATTTTTTATCAACTTATGCAATTATAATTTATTTATTCATTTTATTTATGCAATATATTTTTTCTATAGAAAAGAATAAATAAATAAAAAACAATAAAAATGTTGAGCTGGAATCAAACTCCGGTTTAATAAGTTTGCCCCTAGTTTGACACCACTTGTACAGTTGAGTCGATATGACAACGTCGAAATGTATTAACTTGATGCAAAGTTCTGGTGTTAGGTTTGTGTTCGTTACGTGATTTCTTGATTCGGTAGCCGCGCTCAAACCCCGCGATAAAAGCTATGCAATAGCTTAAAAATACAAATGGCTACTCGTATCTATCCAAAGATTGTACAAAGGATGAGTATTTACAACTGCCAACCAATCGTACTCAACTCGTTACATATCATCACAAACAAAGCAGACGTAGTTATATGAAAATGTGGAAAACTCCACAAAGGGGTATCAACAATCCGCTCCAAGGAAACAAACGTTCAAAAATGATACTTCAAAGCTCGCCCGACACTCGGAGCAGACGGATTCAAAATTAAATATAAGAATAATAAACGTACGACCGTCCAAACGTTTATTTTGCTAAGCAATATCGCGGCACTCCGAAGACGCACTGGTTCACGTGGGGTGACCAATTATTAATAAAACACCGGATAGACTACTTCATATATTTTGTTATTTTCCGGGAAAAGCTGTCTACTACTATGTAACACTACATTACGTTCTAGTATTCTGTGAAATTATCATTATAGAGTTAACATCTCCCGAGGATATTGATGAGATGTTACGTACGTAGAAGGTTTTTTTATGGATCCTATGCATGCATTAGATATTCGCGTTGAATAAATTATTAATGGTTTATAAGAAAATTTCCCAAAGCAACGACTGATTCTGTTCAATTATTAGTCATCAGACAAAAATATAAACGTGATGCTTTGCTCCAGCAACGAACATTCGTGGCTGGTAACGATGTTGATAATAATGAAATTGAAACTTAGCTTAATCATTTATTCGTTTTAAGTAAAATATACATGAGCTGGTGGATCTATTTAATGCGTCTGTACTGGACACAGAAAAAATATAACGAAGACTCATTAAGGAAGGGATATACTCGTACATACCTGATAGTAGCATATAATAATATTAAGTTGCTCGTAAAGTATGAAAATTTAAAACTGAAGTGTAAGACTTTTATATCAACTTATGGTTACCCTACACATTGTATATATCTTATTCAAATCTTTGTACACAAGTTTATGTCGATTCCATTAACATTTTAATTTACGAATTCAATAAAACTATAGTTTGGAAAACAAACAATTTTCTATACAAATTTATGACATGTTTGTGTACTTATTCCACATTGTAATGGAAGAACAAAGGTTTTAAAATAAATTATTATTCAAATAATAAATACATTTTTCGATATTGATGTTGATAAATATTTGGATATTTCATTTTGGAAACATATGTAAAGATTCCCACTGAACGGGATCTATGCACATATCAATCGCGGGAGAATGTTTATATTTATTTGATAAATCTAAATTAGATTTCATGAAACACCTAATTGTTGAATGATGCATATAATAATATTTCCTGAAAAAATAATCTTAAGCTATGGTAACCCTAAACCCATAATGAATTATGCTGACATTGTTTGTTTTCATTCGGCTTTCGTAACGCCGCGCCGGGTTTTTTGTTTCAATGTGACTTAAAATTGTTATTTGTATTGTGTTGGAAGCGTGAGAATTTGAAACACTTTGTTAACAATTAAAAGGATAGCTGATTAGACTTGCACGCTAATTTACTATGTTTTAATTTAGCTAGCTGACATAAACGAAATTGAGATTACGCAACAAATATCATCCGGTGCTTACTGGTGGATATCTCATAGTAGGTAGATGACATGTTGTTAATTAATTTGATGTTTAGTTTAATAACTTGATTATAAAGAACAAAATAGTTAATAAGCCAGCTGTTTGTGACAAATGCTTTTTTTAAAACTGTGCATTTGATATAGACTCCCTAAGTTAGAACCGTATCGGGGAATTTCAGCGACTCTATCAGAGTCGAAAGTTTGAAGAACATGGGGGATAAACGGAACGACTCGCTAAGAGCGTTTCCTATGAGGGGACGTTAGGACATTTGGGGTTTGTAAACTGGCTGAATTTGAGGGTTTTATTAGGGTTTGAGACGCAAGGAATCGAGAACCTCGCCTTCGTCAGGATAAGATACTTCTTTTTAAAGATGTGCATCCAAAGAAGTACCTACTACAGCTCTGCGTTTTGATATGGTTTGAAGGATATGGTTTACCAAAAAATTCAAGGCTCAAAGGCCTACGCTTCTTGCTGTCTTGCGTTGCGACGGGCGCTGGGTAGTATATTGTAGGGCCTATTCTTAGATTGTATTAATCTTATAATCCTACTCACTTAAAACTAAAATTACTGAATGGACTTTGATAAAACTTATGTATCTCTTTATAATACAACACAAACACAGACATTGCTTACCTATATTCTAATTTAAATGGTCGTGGTTAGCGGGAAAGACGTCGAAGATCTTGAGATATACCCGTATGTGTGGACAAATGGGTATATCTCAAGACCCACAATTATTATAAAACTAGCCGACGCCCGCGACTTCGTCCGCGTGAAACTCGATGTAAACTTTCAACTACCCCTATCCTACCCCTACCCTACCCCTACCCTACTCCTACCTACCCCTACCCTACTTTTCTGGTTGATTTTTTACACCTTGTGTACCCTATTTTTTTCCAAAATAAAATTTAGCCTATGTTACTTGTGGATAATGTAGCTGTCGAATGGTGAAAGAATTTTTAAAATCGGTCCAGTAGTTTTTGAGCCTATTCATTACAATCAAACAAACAAACATACAAACATACAAACAAAGTTTTCCTCTTTATAATATTAGTATAGACAAAAACCTCCGCCACATCTGTCTGTTTATGTTTGTGATACACTCGAAAACTACAGAACGTATTTACATGCGGTTTTCTCCAAAAGATAAAGCGATTCATAGGGAGGGTTTACGTATATAATATATAGTAAACTAGCGGACGCCCGTGACTTCATCCGCGTGGAAATTATTGTAAACTTTCAACATAATTCACCACTTTTGGAGTAGAATTTTAAAAATTCCTGAATATTTCGTATTTTTTTATGGTTTATAAACAAATTTTCAAAATTGTAACTCTAAAAATTAAGGACTTTCCATACAAACTTTCTACCCCTATTTCACTCCTTCTATTTTATTTTAGGGTAAAAAAGTACCCTATGTTTTGCTCCAAGGTAACAGGCAGACAGATTTTCTTTCGCATTTATAATATTAGTATAGATAACTGTAGTCTCAATTATCGAAAAACTGTTTTAACCCTTTGAGATAATAAACTGACTTTCTGGCAGATTATATATAATCAAAGGCTTAAGCTGCATTTCAAGCGGACGAAATCGCGGGTTTTTGCTAGTAACATAATTAAATGAACAAACTTTAGAGTGTTTTGAAATGCAGACCAGTTTACAATCTGTTAACATTATTTTACACCACAAAAAATATGTTAACTTTTTACGACAACCATAACGAAGTTTAAGAAATTCGCTGATAAGATACGAGTCAACAAAATATACAAGGGGTCTGTGACATGTCTGCGGATTTTACAGCTGTTTATTAGTTGTGAGTTAGGGATAGGGTTGCCAACCGTACTATAATATATAGTATTGTACTATATTTCTGGTATGCGTACTATATACTGTTGAAGAAATATATAAAACGCAAAAAGACTATATTTTTAACACTGAAATGTAACAAACAAAATTTAGATTTTAAATCTATAAGAACATTAGTTTCTGATAGATGCAATAGTGTCTAGCCTATTCGAACTTGTCTATCTTACTGAGTTCCAAACATTAAACGAAGAAATTAGAAAAATAATGCTTTTGGTTTTCAAAAATTTAAAAATCAAATGTGAAAAAGCATATGAAACTCTTATTTCAGACAAACAAATCTTGAAAAATACAACAAGAGGGATTTTTTTTTTAAATAAATGTCGATTTTGCTTATTCCATAGAATACTAAGGATATTTCATTTAAGCGTACTATATTAATTTGTCTTTTTATATTATAGGGTCTAGGGCTGCCACCCGTACTATAAGGGTTGCTACCCGTATATACCTATTCTGCAGGTATGTATTTTAGGATAAATACATAGTTTTCTCATTTATTCTCAAATATTGTAGGTGAACTTATAATGTTAATGTTTTTGGCTGCTGGGAAGCTTCATCAGTTGCTAGTTACCACCCTACCGGCAAAGACGTACCGCTAAGCGATTTAGCGTTCCGGTACTATGTCGTATAGAAAGCGAAAGGGGTGTGGATTTTCATCATACTCCTAACAAGTTAGCCCGCTACCATCTTAGATTGTAGTCAAGGGCGAACTTGTAAAGAAAAAAACAAAAAATGTTTAAAATATTCTGCAAAGTAGACAATATTTTTTTATTAAATACAAATCTAAGTAGATAGCTACTTAGAAATATACTAACATAGACTATTGATTTTTGCATCGTAATACCTATTATTATCAATGTGGAACACGTGTTGCATAGTTCTGAGTGCCGTTGAACAAACCCCTCAAGGTAACGGTAAGGGTAGATTTATGAGACCATGCATAAATCTATGTGGAGAATGGAGATAAAATTTTATACTATCGTACCTACTCATCAAAAATCACTAATGCATGGCTAAAACTGTACACGGTTCAGTTAGAAATAAATCTCATTTTAACAGAGTACAAGGAAGGGTTGGTTTTCGAGCGTATTTTGTTTTTAAAAGAAAGTTAATGATTTTTTTATTACCTCGCATCATCTAAATGGATGGATGAACACGACTGTAATGGTATTATTCATCTTCGGATTCCAAGTATCCTTAGATAGGTGTTGCAAAAAGAAAATTGCATTATTTTGGCTTGAATTAGAAATAAGTGCATTAATAAAAATAACTAAACCTACCGAAATAAAGGAAATTAAAAGGGATTACAAAGGTATACTTAAATTATATCTTTCAATAAAATTAGACAATTAAAATTGGCTTAAACTTTTTGATTGTATAAAAATGAGCCTTAATATAAAATTTAAAATATATATTAAAATATTTGTATAAGAATAAACATCCGTAGACTATAAGAAATCTAAAATAATACGAATAATTTAAAAAATCGTACCTAGAAGGTACAACCTACTAGGCAATCTTAGGAATAGTAAATAAAGTAGTTAAGACTAGACTCGTAGCTACTTCTCACGTAAGTACGTACAATCATCATGATATCATTTTCATAGCCAAAGGTTGATTTTAAAACGAGAAATTTATGTCAATCTAACTCCTTGCGTTTCTCATTAAACGCTATTTTTAACGAATATTTTGAATTGGTACTTTACTTTACAGTATTTTACCCTGACCAAAGTTATACTCTTGGTTTCACAGTTAAAACTTGTTCATGGAATCTCATTAGTAAATTGACACTACATTTTTATATTTCTATTTTTCGCTTAGTCATCTTTAAACCACCCACGCTTACAACGTTTCCCCAATTTTATCTTGAAAAATAAATTACTAATTTAGTATGAGTTGATATTTAATGATAAAATATGGTTTATTTTTTGTTTTATACTTAGGTAAACAGGCATAATAATAGCGCTGCTCTAGCCGTTAGCCGTCAACCGTCGGCCGCGTAATGTATAAACCGCAACGCTTTAGCACAGTAAAGATATATCTTTACTGTGGCTTTAGCCAGTTGTTTATAATTAAGAAAATACTTGAGATGATAATTATGAATATTCTGGAATCCCTAAAATAAATTTCCTATTCTTCTCGATTGTAGGAAACTCGCAATGTATATTGACACTATCTAATTTTTACAATCCTACTAAGTAATTTGTATTTGATTTTTAAAAATTGTATTTAATATATATTTTTTTTTATTCTTTACAAATTAGCCCTTGACTACAATCTCACCTGATGGTAAGTGATGATGCAGTCAATATATATATTTAATGTATATTGAATCAAATTGCAGAAGACGTTTTTTGGATTGTTTTCAGCTTTCAAGTAATTTAGTAAATAATGTTTTTTAACGAGAATTTCCTTTACAATAATATTATATTACTTATTCTTTCCATCTTCCACTTGAAACACTTTTTTTAAATGTTACACACGTTACAAACAGCGGAAAGCGACTTAGTTTTGTACTTTACTAGCGGCCGCCCCCGACTTATTACTTAACCCGACTTATTATTAAAAAGTATATATTATTTTGCTCAATAGCTTCCTCTATCTTCCAGTGAAAGTCAAAGATTAGACCGGACAAACTCACACAAAAGACAGACCAAAACCTTAAAAAATTCTCGATTGAGTTTTAGTACTTATCGTGTAAATAGCTAAGCACTTGAAACAAATCACAGACAAGCACATGAATTTTGTTTATATGTATTGATTAAGATTTGTACCCAACATAATACAACAAACGACAGTCGTATACAAATACCAATAGTTCTCAGGCCATGAATCTTGAGCGGAGTCGAGTGCGCATAACATGCCAATGTTAGATTAATGTGTTGCAGGGTGCTGGGTGGGCGACATTTTTTGTGGTAATTAGGCAACGGACGGCGGCCCTGAGCGTTTCGAATGTTTTAAACTTCACTAAATGATTGTTTAAATTCTACTAATTCTCTATGCTACACGGTTCAAGTGCCTGTACGTACGATTATTTCTGAAAATATTATGACCAAAGTTATAGCTTCTAGTTAAATAGCCAACTGACTAGCAGTGCAAATTGCACGCCAATAACTTCTAGTGAGTGCAATTTACATAATTAATATTTTGTTAAACATAGGTTATGGGTGCATTCTAATAAAATAAGTTTTATTTATTGAATGACAACAGTTAGCCCTTGACTATTCACATACATAATATGTATTCTGTGCCTTGGATGGGATCTCAATTCTCATCTAAAGTTATGTGAAGATGCCAGTCCTATGATATATCTATACGGATTAATCTACTTGGAAGATGTAAGTACAAGTATATTCTACCCATAACTCTGAGTGACAAAACCGACTTAAAACTGTAAATAAATTGCCAATAACAAATTTCACAGAAAATATATTTCAAGTTGGGCAAAAACTTAAAGCAGTTTAATCGAAAATCTGGCAGTTTTGTACGAGATTTTAGGTAGTATGAAGTCCACCAGTTAAGCTTAAAGTTTCAATTCAATAACAATAAAGCCTTTATTAACAATCTTACAATTTACATTTCATCTTAATCTAACACGTGAAATAGGTATATAAACAGGTTTATGTAAATTAATGCATTTTTCTTCTTTTTTTTTTCTTTTTTTAGACACCGGTTTTTGGATTGTCTTGCTTTTCAGCATAGGCCTCCCCAAGTATTCAAAATAAAAAGATATGTCCTGTGCTTGCCGCGTCCAAGTTATTCCTGCTATCTTTTTGATGTCGTCAATTCAATACACTCAATATAATTTAACTAGGATGACTAAAAATAGACAAAATGCAATCAATTTGTGGATGATAAAAATAAGGAATTCCTTGTCAATCGCCACGCAGTTACGCTTGCGGTGGCGCGCTGACGGATTGATGAACAGAACTAGCACGCAAATGAGTCACCATTCGCTTGTCGGGAGACCGTTGTTGCAATATTTTTCAAAATAACGGCACTTTACGAACGTGAAAATAAACTTCTTAAAATAAAAAATGCTTAGATGCCTCATAGTAGTCACACAACTCACACACGACTAGTTTTTAAAAAATACAAGCGATTAAAATATTGAGAAGGGCGTTTCTTATTTTATTTTCTGCATGCAAAAATTGCAGTTTTCATAAGCTAAAAACACCTAATCCAAAAATAGGGCATCAGCTTTTTTACTTTATATCAAAAACTATCACTGATGTTGTAAATTGAAAAAAAACCCCTTGATAAATTCTAAATATGATAAATTAAAAGTGTACTTTACTAGTCAATCTGGAGACGAGAAAAAGACAAATGTCACCAATAACAACGGAATCGAAATATTGTTTTCGTTATGTTGGGACGAGGGAAAGAACGATATTTTAACTCCGCCGCTATTGGTTGACAATAAGTACAAGTAAGTCTATTTTTTTTTCACAAAATACTTTCCTTATACATGACAGATATCTACTAAATTCTAAGACTTAAAAGATCTAACCTTGCCTTGATACCACCGCATCGAGGTACAGCGATTATTCGTCCGCTAGTTATCAATAATTGCTTTAAGTATAACAGGTATCTACGAGCACATAAAATCTGAAAATTTAAGGTATAGGCAAACAAAAATAAAATCACAGAACTTTAGTATAAAAAGTCTAGTAACGCTGCAGCAGACACTATTGCTTACTTTTTAAAATAGATTTTCCAGCTATTTCTTTTGGTTTTCCCTGTCCCTACATATACTAAACTGTACTAAACAAAATAAACATTCAAATCGGTGTAGACATTCTCAAGTTTTAGCGAGACTATTTGCGCCCACGATTAGGACAACTCGATAAACACACTCCAACGTTCTCTTTTACAATAGGATCTTGAAAAAGCTCAAAGCATAGGAATGGCGTGTCAGTCATCGAGCGAGTGCGCTCGGGCGGCCTGCTGACGGATGGATGAATGAACCGGGCAGACGGTGGCGCGGCGACCGATGCAATGAATAATACTTTTAGGGCTCCCGCACACGGGTCACTGGCTACAACCAAAAAACGCCGCTACCGGCATATATATTGGATGGATTCGCCACACACGGTTGACGCCGGTGGTCGCCACACGCTACAATCTCGCTCCTCGCTTCTTGTGAGCCGCACCGGCCACTAAACGACGCAACCAATCGCACGATTCCGCATCCCTCTTTGTTAAAATTGGATGTACCCATCCAATAACTACGGATTCGGTTCTACGACGACGTTTTCTTATCAAAAGCAGCGCAATAAAACCTCTTTCTACCGACATAGACGTACCGCCAAGCGATTAGCGTTCCGGTGCGATGTCGTGAACAAGTTAGCTCGTAGTATCTTAGATTGCATCATAACTTACCATCAGGTGAGAATGTAATGAAGGTTAGCCCTTGATTACAGCCGTGGCTAGTTACTATCCAACCGTTAAAGACGTACCACCAAGCGATTTAGCGTGGCAGTACGATGTCGTTTAGGTACCGAAAGGGGTGTATCCTCGTCCTACTCCTAAATAAGTTAGCACCCTTCCATCTTAGATTGCGGTATCACACCCTTGACTACAATAATGTAACGAATAATAACAATATTTGTAGTACCTAAATAATAAAAAAAATCAATAGGTATTAAGTAAGTATATCAATAGATACATACAGAATTGAATTGAAATGTCTGTCTGTGATTTCAAAATTAGGTACTGCTTGTTATTTCAATACTAAACGCAGAACATAGAGAACACTACTAAAACATAGTTAAGATTTTTTAAATTTTGATTTGTCAAAAATATAGTTTTCTATTTGTAATCGCTGTTCTCTGGAATGGCAGATCGAATTTAATGGAACTTTCACTGATAGATAGAGGTGGTTATTGAGCAACATGGATCCTGCGGGATTTGTGAATAACAGAATTTCATATAAAAAGTAAAATGAAAAAAAAACATTGGTTTTCGCCGCCCGGTGCCGACTACAATTTCGCTACCCGGGGCTGACTGAAAATTTGCGGCCCCCGTATTTAATTATTATTTTAAAATTAAATTAATCTATGCCTTTTATAAAGAGGTAGCCTTTGTGGTATTGTAGGTATTCTCTGGATATACTGAACCAATTTAAAAAATCTATATAAATTGTTTCCAGTTTTGTTGAACAACTGTTTCAGAAATAGGTACTTAGAATGATACAAAATACTTTTTTTTATTCACCTGACGATAAATGTTGAAAAAAAGTAAAACTGAATATTTCATAGCTCGTTATATGGAACAACAATATTTAATAGTATTGTCTCCATATATATATATTTTTTACTACATTTTTATTTCACTACGAAAGTCTTTACTAATTTAAAGTGTTTTTCAGATAGCATGGGTAGTGGGTACCTACGGTGACAGTTGCCTTATCACGTTCACAATACTCACTATTATCGTGAATTGCGGTAAACTTTCAAGAGTGAAACGAACTGTCACCGGTCCCATGCTATCTGAAAAACACTTTATAGAATAATTTTCATTCTTTTTTATTTCTTGTATACCTTCCTTCTGGTGTATGAGGCTTTTCCGTAGGCTTCACGCGCTACTAATAGATATTTATCTCGAGAACTCATGAAGTATTTATCATCAAAGAATTCTATTTTTTTAAATAGCAAGTTGAAACCAACTTAGTAGAAAACTCTAGTTCTATTTAAGTTTTTTTCATGAATTACAGAATTTATAAAAGAAAAATAATAGAAAGACCACACAAATTCGTTGAACACTCAAAGACATGTTCACTCGAGCAAATAATTGCTACGCCTAAGACATGTTTTTTTTTTCTTTATAAATTTCTAAACTCTACGTTTAAAGTACAAAACTGAGAAACTTTAATTCTTGCCTACTCACTACCCACTCACCTAACGCCTACCAGCCCAAGTCCTTTACATCCGTTGGTATACCGAAAAACACAGACATCTAAACGGTAACCGAACATCTGTTTAACAATAGCCAGTGGATTATACACCTCAACATCACTCAACACTCAAAGACACATTCACTCGAGCAAACAATCGCTTCACTTAAGGCATGCGTGTAAAAAGTGGCACTGACCGTCCATCTGGCGTGGCTGGTGCCAATCGTCGCGCCACTCCTGGCCCTCCATCACATCTCCTATCAGCTTATTATTTTTTCAACGGGACGTTATAAATCAGTTTTCTGTACGTTAATCTGCGCGCGCTCAGCGGCGCGAGGCGAACGCTTCTGTCGTCGGCGCGCGATTTCAGCGGCGCCGCCCTGGCCCGCCCACCGCCCTACGGCGGCTTTGTCCGAGATTTATTTATTTTAATGTCAAATATTATGTACGCGGCTATTCGTTGTACCTTATACAACGTATTGAGTGTAGGATTTAGTGAGCCGTGTAACTTTGGAAAGAGTTAAACAGTGTTGTTTTTTTTTGTACATTTGCAGTGCGTCCTTTATTCATGGGCAATTCAACATATATTTGTATGTATTAGATTGCAGCCACATACCTACTTGCCCAAAACAAAAACGTTTCTGGGCGCTTCTGAAAATTTATTATGCCTTTTAGGTTTTAGTGCCTTTAAAATGTTTATTAAATATTCCAAGTCAAGAGAAAAAGACAAATAAATGTTAGTCATCGATCTAAGAGGCCAATGATGTTAGTAGCATTAGAAGTTATCTTCAAGTTTACAAAATTAGGTAGGTGCTCATGCTCGCATTTCTACGTTAGATTCAGTCGTCCAGACTCAGTGGCGTGCACAATGTTTATAACTAAGGTAGGCATTATAAGTAAAAATTATACAACATCGAGAATTTCTTCTTTAATATAGGTAGGTACGTAATGAGTCTTTAGGGTAGGCAGTTTGTTTTTGCATCTTTAAAGTGCACACTGCCCATACAAGATTATAATTACAGTGTAAACTCTATATACCGACAATAAAGGGACTGTACATTTTATAGCATTAGGAGAGTGGTCGTTATATGAAAAGAAGAAAAATGTATGAGTTAAACTTTTTCGTCAATACACAGTGGTTTTCTTTTACTAACCATATTTACTATCAATGTTTTTTTTTATTGCATGTTGCCAACCGTCCCACTGATCCGCATCGTCCGGATCGCACTAATCTGCCGTAAATTTAAAAATCCGTTTACAATTAAAATTGTCTGTCAATTTTATAAAGGCGACGAGGTAAGCTTACCTACACATCGAGAATATTTAACACCAATAAATATATTTTGTGTCCTTACACTACCACTACTATAAATTTGATTCGCAATACACACACGTGTAATTTTTACACGGATTAACAAACACATCGCTTCTACTCATAACACAGAATATTCGATTACTTGATCGATGTTTTGCTGTTCCGCCGTTTCTTTTTAGCTATATTGTTTTTATTGCAAATTTGATATAGGTAGGTAATTAAGTTAAAAATACTTATCTATAAGTGAAAGTTTCACTATACGTATAAGTGAAATGTATAAATTAATTTTTTAGTAAACTAGAAGTTGATGACCGTTTTTTTATGCCAGTAAGATGTAACTATTCAAACCGGCATTTTTAGGGGACTCTTTACACGACGAAAACGGTTACAACAATGATCAAATCGATTCTATAGAAACAGTTTTTGTTAACGTTCATGGGTGTAATTCCGCTACTTAATACTCGTCGATATAATATTCACCTATAAGTAACTTTTATTAGAATTTGAAGTTTATTTCTATGGGATGCCAAAACTAAGATATCACTAACTAAATGAGCGATGTCACATCGCTGTAACTTTACATAATGCAAAATGTTGATCCTTGATCTTTGACAAAGGGATAACGTCTAGCGAGGCAGGTCTCTTTATAATTTGTCTGAGACGAGTAGGTAGGTATATACTATTCAACGAGTAGGTTCTAATTTACAACGAATAAAGTACTACTTAAGAAGTTCTAAGAACTTAATCACTGGACTGTGCACAGGACGCACTATGTGCTTTAAAATGGTAAATATAGATACCTACTCATGTTTTGTGTTCATAAAAATCGGGCGAATTGGGCTTTGTACACTCTCGGAGTTTTTGCTTCAGACAATTAATGGCTAAGGCAAAGAAGAAAGTAATAAAGATAAGTTGACTTTTAAAAACAGAACATAAAATAAAGTCCACAATAGCCTATCCATACAGCTACTTGTTAATACATCACAGTGATGTTAACAAGAATCGTGCGAAGCCACATTGCTCTTTGGTTTATTTTAAAACAGTTTACCTGAGGCATGAACTCAGCCGTACCTACCATACTGTAGCCGTGTCTGTCAGCTCCGGTATAAACAAAAACATTGTGTGAAACGATCACTATAGATATACAACGAGCCTGTGATACCCAGACATCCCGTATTTTAAGAAGACTGAAAGCTTGTCAGCCGACGCTCCGAACCAAGGTAGTTACGGTAGCTAATTATGCTTTTGGAGGTAGGAAATTTCACAATAATTTGTTAACCATTTATCTGTATCGGAAACACAAAAATATTAATTTACTTTATTAGTAATGCTGGTTGTTTTTGGTGCATTTGCATGGTCTAAAAAAACAAACGCTGGTGTGCGCACTTCGTTATCTGTGCAAAAATTACAAGCGTATCAAAATGTCATCTGGAGAACAGGCAAAGATGCAAATTCATTTTCAGAAAGTGTGTTCAAAGTGTGTTTCCTTGCAAATCTATACTAATATTGTAAAGCTGAAGAGTTTGTTTGTTTGATTGATTGATTGAACGCGCTAATCTCAGGAACTACTGGTCCGATTTGAGAGATTATTTCAGTGTTAGATGCCCAGTTATCGAGGAAGGCTATAGGCTATATATTATCCCCATATTGCTACGGGAACGGGAACCACGCGGGTGAAACCGCGCGACGTCAGCTAGTGTGTTATAAAAAAGGTCGTATGACATAGGTACATGCGCTTTGATAATTTCAGTCTCTGCTTCCTTAGGTACTATATATTAGGTATATAGGTAGGTATAGCTCTCGCCTTTGGCTCGAGCTGCAATATCGTCTCGGCTGTAATTTTCAACTTACCGCACTTGTATCATATTGTACTATTAAAGTGACAAAGATTTATCTATACTTATTAAAAATTCGCAGGATGTTGCCGGGGTGATCTGAAGGATATACCGATTTACTATTTTTTATCTGAATTTACAACCTGACAATAAAAATTAGCAAACTAAACAGATCGACACAACGAGATGTATGTAAATAATTAATTAATTACTGTCAAGTAAGAATAGTGATCCAAAAATTCAGTACAAAGGTCTTTAGAAACATTGTATTCAAATTCCGTTGGCTGTAGAGCTACGCAATGGGCGTGGCTTCTCATCTCTTTTACTCGTGTACCAAATGAGGCTGGCGGGAAAGAGCCGAAAATAGATTAGGCGGAGCGTAGCTTGTACGCGGCGAGATCAACCCACAACCGTTAAAAGAAAAACGAAAAACTGAAGAAGTAATAAAAATCCAAAGCTCAAGAATAACTGATGGAATTAGTACTGACATTATGTTAATAGATTTCAATCAGTCTATATCACTAAACGGACTATCTATTTGTTTAGTTCTATATTTCTGAAAAAGAGGCAAAGGTAGGTAACTTATTCATACTGACCTACAGTTATTTTTTTGTTTCCTTCTTATTATTTTATTCGTCAATTGAAGTTTAAAGGTTATATCTAATCTTTATAATCTCAATTGAAATTTAATTAATGGTCAATAACCTAAGTATTATATACCTACCTAAAGTACCTAAGCTTTCGTTCCAAAAAAAGATTTAAGAAAGTCTTAAAAGACTTTCTCAAATCTTTTTTTGGAACGAAAGAGCATAGAACATGGAAATCGCTAAAACTAACGCTTTTTTTTTCATCCCGTGGGTTTTATTTAGGTACCTAAGTCTAGGCTTTTAAAAATGTATCTACCTTCAATTTTAATGCCGTAACCACAAGTTGGCGCTCGCTGAAACTTTAAACCTCTGCTCGATTTTGGGAATCAAACATGTCCATCTTCAGGATCCGCTTGCTAATGAGTTAGTGTATCCGTAAGTACGGCAGACTTTGAGTTCATTTCGGAAATTAAAATAAAAATGAGTGAACGAAGAACGAACAGATTGAACATTCAACTTCTCACAAGAACTATTTTTTCAAACGCTAACGTCGTCCCCTGGTTTGTCACAATTGATTTTACTTAGGTTGTAACAATTGTGACAAACTTAAACTCAACAGCGTAATGGCGAGATTAGCAAAACGCCACGGACCTACGAGTCGACGGGACCCGCATGCGAGGTCGTCAGCTTAAAAGTAATCTAGGTAACATTAAAAAATTCGTGACGATTTTTGTAGAGCCTATTCTAATGAAATTGCCACAAACGGCAAACCCCAGTTATAGTTACGACACAGGGATAAAAATTTGACTAACATTAGATTTTATAAGAACGCTATAAGTATAAGTGCATTTCCGTATAGAAAAATCTCGGGTACCTATATTTACATTGGCGGCGCGGGCGATGACAGCGCTAACGACGCCATCTTCCTGCCGCGCATTTGTCTGTCAGCGGCCACTCGCGCGCGCCGGATGCGAGAGAAACGTTCACTAGTGTTGTGACCATTCTTGAAGACTCAGACCAATTACCTTCTTGGTCTGAGTCTTCAAAATTCGTCTTGTGTCGCACTCAAATTCACTAACAAACAATGACAATTTTATACTATAGATCGATTACGTCCCTACGAAATCACCACAAAAAGTGATCCGAATAATGAGCGCACACATGTACAATTTTGTCTTTAATTCCGGAGCCCGATGCAAAGCCTTACCCATACCTATTAAAAAATCTAAAAACCTAAAATCCATCAAAAGCGTTTTTTATATTGAAAACACATTTTTGTGTTAATTTTATTATTTGGTCACCCTATTCTTCTATACTTTCACTCCAAACAAAACAGTAGCTTTGTTTATAGGAACTCTGAAGAGTCGTAAACCGGCTCGAGATCGGGCTCTTTTTGTACTGATTTAAAGCGTATCCTGATAGCGACATTTCTTATAAACCTAACTTTAAAAATAACCAGGTGAGCTAAATACCTACAGAAAAAAATTGAGAAATACCGATTTCTCGTTCGAAATTGCGTATAGATTAATTTCGTCAGAAGTAAGCTTTCACGCCTAAAAGTCTGAATCAATTTTAGAACACTGAAGTTCTTTCAACGTTACTTAAAATTGCCACTAAGTTTTTCGATAATTCTATTTCATACTAGCGAATAACTTCAGACTTCATTCGCATGAAAATTCTGTTTTTCACAAATCCCGCACGAACCACCGAAATTTTCTGATACATAGATACAAAAAACAGCCTATTTTCTCCTTCAAGATTCCAGGCAGGTAGGTACAGTTACAGGCTGATTTATAGACTGTACTAAAATCTTAGCTTAGTTTAATGGTTTATTTGTTAAGTAGGTACTATTTCACGAATAGTAGCTACTTAACAGACAGACAGACTCTCTTCTCATCTAATTACACATTTTATTTTATCCCAGTATGTGTTGGGGAATTGCGCGGATGAAACCACGAGGTACTTCTAGTTTGTAGTATATTACGAGTATAAAAACTTCCCGCAGATTATTTATAATTTCCTAAATGATATTAGGAAAGCAGTAGGTAGGCGTCGATGACGTTGGCAATCGTTGGCGATCGCTGAAAGGCTCACGACCTAAGCCTAAGAGGATAAAAATGTTTTACAAATTCTTCAAAAATTAGTATTTCCCAATTATTTACAAACTAGCGGTCACCCGCGACTTCATCCGCTTGAAAATCAATGTAAACTTTCAACCCTTATAACACTACTTTAGGGGTTTAATTTTACGAATTCTTGAATCACATTATATTTCGTAGTTTTTTTACGATTTATAAACAAATTTTTAAAATTGTAACTAAAAATGAAGGACTTTCCATACAAACTTTTAGGCCTATTTTTATTTTAGGGCCAAAAACTACCCTATTTTTTGCTTCAAGGTCCCATTTACCGTCATACCAAAAATCAACTTAATCGGTTCAACCTTTTAGCCGCGAAAAGGTAAAAGACAGATTAACTTTCGCATCTATACTAATGTTATAAAGCGGAAGAGTTTGTTTGTCTCTTTGATTGAATGCGCTAATCTCAGGAACTACTGATCCGATTTGAAAATGATTTTAGTATTAGATGGCCCATTTATCGAAGAAGGCTATAGGCTATATATTATCGCAGTATTCCTACGGGAACGGGAACTACGCGGGTGAAACCGCGCGACGTCAGCTAGTTTTTAATATTAGTATAGATTACAAACACTTCAAATCTATTACAATTAACCATACCATAGATAAAAGCAATTACCAAACACCCTTCATTTTGCGTTGGGGACTAACAAATGGCAACACAAAACGCAAATTGTCAACAGGCAACATAATGATAATGTTCGCCATTCAAAAGCGTTCACATTATAAATTGGTCAAGGTGCGTATTATTTTTATCAGTGCAGAATATAGAGTGATACAGAGCCTCCATAAACCCATCGTCGCGGTTCAGGTGAACGGCCGCGCGTCGTTCGCAACATGTCTCCCATATTTCCGTCATCGATGTGTCTGATGCGCGCCAAAATAAGATTATTGGAAATTTGACACACGAACGCGCACAGGGTTGTGCGTGTTGTTGACGTTGACTCGTTTTTTGAAACGTTTTTTACAACACTTACGTACACGTACAACAATTGCACGTTGTAGAGTCAACATCTCCTGAGGATGCTCCGGTTTTGGTTGCAGCGACTTTGCAATTGCACTTTGTAGAGTCAACATCTCCTGAGGATGCTCCGGTTTCGGTTTCGGTTGCAACGACTCTACAATTGCACGTTGTAGAGTCAACATCTCCTGAGGATGCTCCGGTTTCGGTTTTGGTTGCAACGACTTTGCAATAGGGATGATGACTGTTTTTAAAATTGTATATAAATTATGAGTATGCTAATAGTAAAGCAATTTTGTAAAAAGAACAGGGTATCTGCGATCATTACTTTCGGAGCTACAGGGATTTAAAGGGTCAGATTTGCGGCGCTGCCGCGGATCCCTGAAAAACGCCCCATACAAAATGACACGAACTAATGACGTCGTAAGTAATGTAATGATCGTTAGATTTGTATGTGCGTTCAAACAAAACTACTAATATCTTTGTTATTTGTGCGTTTATGTTTATAGTTTATACATTAAAAAATGTCACATTTAATGTAAGAAAGCTAAAACTGTATGAATTTTCATCTAATTACGATAAAAGATTCTTAATAGATTTTGAAATTTTATAATCTCATTTATTTTGCAAATATCCAGACAATCTTTGCTTTTTATGTATAAATTAGTTAACATTGACCTTATTTACCCGAATGTATCATAAAAATCAATAGATATATTCAAACCTAGTCATCATCCCCATTGCACGTTGTAGAGTCAACATCTCCTGAGGATGCTCCGGTTTCGGGGTGAAACGTACATAGAGAGTATTTTGTCGGACCTGGGTGACGTTGTCGCATGAATAAATAAATGAATAAATGATTTATTGAGCAAAAAACATTTTTATACAGAATAGGTTGAAACGGCAGTTGTGCTAAAATCTATAAAAGATTTTGTGTTACAACCACCATCTCTTCACGAACGAAGATTACAATATTTTTAGCTGCAGTACAAGTACAATTAAAAAGTATTAAAATTAATTAAATTAAATTAATTAAATTAAATAAAATTGTCGCATGGCGGATGATAGCAAAATAAATAAATCATTATATAATTATGATGAACTTCCGCAAAGTAACACCTGCTTCTATCCAACTTGATTAAGGCCTATTTTTAAACCGACTTCAAAAAGAGGAGAAGGTTCTCAATTCGTCGTACTATGTTTTATTGGAGTTTACTCCTTATGAATCGATTTTTCATATATTATAGCAACCGCTATGAAAATAATACGGGGATTAAAATTCGATGAACGAATGATAGTAGAACGTTTTTTGTGCGACAAACAAAAAATAAGAAAAATTAAATTGGAGGTCATATATTAAGGACAGATAGAGGAAAATGGACAATAGGATGTAATGGAATGGTATTTTTGAAACGGAAAAAGACGTCAAGGACGTCAAATCAAAAATGGGTGAGTAATTAACCAAAAGGATGGAGGAGGTTAGCTCGAGACATATCTACATGAGTGGAAAAAAAAAACGGGGGAGGCCTATGTCGCAAGACAACTCAACCAACAACGTGGTTGCTAAATATACATTTTTTTAGTTTTGTGTGTAAAATTTTTGTTATTTATAAGTCAAAATGTAAAAAATGTAGAATTTGATGTTCAAGCAACTCGAGATCATATAGTTGTTATGTGTATTAATATGGTGGCTCAACACTGAATTTATAACGATAGGTACTAGGTAGGTACATAATCTTGATTTGAGTAACGTCAATTACGTGCCTTGTTTTATTTTTTATTTTTTATATTCTTTATATGTTAGCCCTTGACTACAATCTCACCTGATGGTAATTGATGATGCAATCCAAGATAGAAGCGGGCTAACTTGTTAGGAGTAGAATGAAAATCCACACCCCTTTCGGTTTCTACCTGACTAAACCTCAATCGGCCCAGCCGGGGATCGTACCCAGGACCTCCGTCTTGTAAATTCACCGCGCATACCACGGAGGCCGTCAAATTTATTATTAGTTTGTAATAAAAGCTCTTCTTTTAGGAGGGAAACCTCAATACCTTTACGGTAGATAACTGGCCCGCACTTAGCACCGGGAGCACATGGGTTCAAAACCCTCTCAAGTGTTGTCTTACCCGCTCCTAACAAAATTAAAAAAAAATGTTTTACCTATAGTTGTATTTAGTCAATTTTATTTTATATTCTAACATTGAGCAGCCCTGAAAGTTTACGATCCTCCGCGGCGTCCCGATAGTGATGACGTATTTGAGTGCTCCTCAATATTTCTGGTTCAACGGAACTATTTTTATTAGCCCCCGACTACGATGAAAGCATAGCGTTCGCTTAGTTTAATCCAAAGATAATATGTTATTTTTTATAGTAAGCTCAATAAACTACAATCAGACATAACCTCTTAGTTTTTCTTCTTCCTATTATTCGACTACTGGATGCCCGCGACATTGTCTGCGAAAATTCTACATACAACTTTACATTCGTCATCATCATTTTTAACAACCCATAGATATTTGACTCATAGAGCACGAGTCTCTCCAGACCTTTTAGAATGAGAGGGGTCCAATGATATTAAATATTATTAGATGTGTTACTAGTCATGAACATTGAACAATGAGGCGCTCAAAAGAGGAAATTTCCACATCTCAAAGATAGTTTTGGTCAACAACGAACGTTAATTAAACAAATAATAGCTAAATATCGTCTACAATATGGTGTAGTGTGTTCAGGAAGTGTATAAACTATGTACCTATACATAAAAAAATAATGGAATTAAAGACAAAATTGTGCAAGTGTGCTATCAGTTTTGTAGCCTATTATTCGGATCACTTTTTGCGCTGATTTTGTATGGAAGTAACCGGTCTATAGTAGGTATAAAATTATCATTGGAGGAGTCAGGCTAATAATCCACCACGTTAGCTTAATGCTGGTTGGCAGACTTCACACATGACTTGCAGGTTTCCCCATTTTTTTCCTTTACCGTTTGAGACACGAGATATGAAATTTCTTATAACTTCGTCCGCGTGAAGCCCTACAACTACCATACCCTACTCCCACTCTACAGCTACCCTACCATACAGGGGATGAGTAAGGACTCAACCCTACCCCTACATTACAGTTACAGTATAGAATTGATCTCTCTACAGATTTATTATATGTATTGATATAGAAGATTTCATCCCCTTTGGCCTAAGGCCGAAATATTTTGGTTCCTATCCGGGTCTCGGAAGATGAACGCGGCCGTCGCGACATATATAAATATAAGTTTATAACATGCGGCTGTCAAGTGTCAGCAATATCACCAATAGATTGTACCATTTTTGTGGCATCATGGTGGCATCGTGGCATCAATAATTTTCGCTTCAGCCGTAGACAGAGTCCCTATTCTCCTAAGTCTAAGTTATTCTCCCTCTACAGCTTCAGATTTTTATTCTATGGAGAGACATTGTTTTGGTGTGACCACTTAAAATAAATGAGAATAATTAATTTATGTGTAAAATCAATAATTAGTTATAAATAAAAATGCCTTTATATATAAATATAAATTATGTACAAAAAGCAATAAAACATTTAATTAAATCGATAATTTATACTTTTATACAAATTTGTTTAAAATAATACATTACGGAATTATTTTTACCTTATGGCAACAAAAGTTGTTTTCGCATGAAATTGAGAGCATCACCAAAATTTATTTTGATTGCGAAATAGAAATAAAAATACATAGATAAGATAAAATCTAATCAGTATAATCAGGGCAGTGGTTTTTATATTTTATGTGTATTCAATACTCGATACAAGTGGAGCTCATAAAGAAGCTGCTCGCCATGGCCGGCCCGTCCGACGGCGAGGCCGACGGATGGGTCGAGTTCTGCGAGCGTCAAGCTAAAACCGCCGCTCAGGACTTCGCCAAGGCGTGCATACAATACATACAGGCCAACGCCAGTGAGACGACAGCCCGGCCGGTTTCTCAGAAGGAACTTCTCAAGAAATTTGTTGAACATTTTTCTGAGCATTTCGACTTCGAGTTCGGTAAACTGAAGGCTCAACACAAATTACCGAATGGCACGCACACTGGACACGATGAAAGCGATTATTCCGAAGACACTGATTCGCCAAAAACTCAACACAAACCGTTCTTCAGAAGGTTATCGTTCAAAGGTCTACGTCGCGGTAAGGGTTTGTTTCATAAACAACATTCGGAGGATGCAGATATTTCAAACCAAAACAAACACAAGACGAAGTTGGCTAAGATTGTGGTCGAATGTCGGAAGGAAGGTCTCGTGAATTACTTAACGCCGGAGAGTCTTGAACAGCCGAGTGGTCCCCAGAAGTGGGAGAGATGTAGACTAGCCCTAGTAAAAACTGTAGGTGGTTATATGTTAGAGTTTTATTCTCCACCAAAAGCTCAAAAACCTCGAAGTGGGGTGTTTTGTTTCCTTATATCAGAAGCCCGAGAAACTACTGCCCTAGAAATGCCCGACCATGAAAATACATTTGTGCTGAAGGTAAGATAATATGTATATTATATACTCATACATAAGAGATTACATATACATTAAAAAGTGTTGGGAATTAATTTGACTGCCCAGTTAAAGTGTACTGTGTAGGATGGTGTGAAAAAGAACATTACCATTGCAGTATAAAGTCTTATATCTATAGTCTATAGTTTAAATAAAACAGGAATTGAAGTAAGCTAAATGTTAAAATCACCTTAAACTGTTATAATTAGTGTACCTACAAAATCTTTCCAATAGGAAAGGTGTTGGCCTTAGTAACCTATAAATAATATCTGCATCTATACTAAAGCCCTACTCGATGTCTCAGACCAATTACCTTTGGACCTGCCTCGCTAGATGTTACCCCTATGTCATTAGTATAGGATCACGATCTAATGTTTAATAGCTGTAATAGTTTGCGTTATGTAATGAGCTCCCTAAAAATGCTGGTTTGAGTAGTTGCATGACATAAAAAATGGCAACAACTTCTAGTTTACTAAAAGAGAAGTTAAGTTTTGTTGGTATTTCTACCTGAAATATATCAAATCTGTAACAAAAACAATATTTGAAAGAATCAATTCTTCTGATGGAACAGCAAAACACTGATCAAGTAATCAATATTCTGCGGATAGTATAAGCATTGGGTTTGATAGTCTGTGTCAAAATTACATGTTTAAATTTAATTACTTATGTATTTTCTTTATACAATATTATTGAAGGTATATTAACTATATCTAATTGTTCTAAGCTTATTAATCAAATTTATTTTCATTAATTTAAGAATAAGTTATTTAAAATTATTCAACAAACACAATTCTAGCTTTATGATATTATGATATTTTATAATAGGAGCATAAAATATGACACAAATAATGTGGTTTTCTATTGGTATAATAATTTTCAAAATTGGTTCAGTTTGATGATCCCTACAACCTAATAAAATTTATAATATGCAGTGGCGTGCATAAGGTTTTTAACTAGAGTAGGCACTACACATACAAATATTACTCCTCCAATGCAAGTATGTAATCCTCTATGGTATGCATTGCATTTATGCATCTGTGAAGTGCACGCCACCTAATACTACTACTAGTAGTAGTAGATAACAGAATATTGTTTGTAATTCCAGGCAGACAACAACATGGAATATGTAATAGAAGCCGCTGATGTTGACGATATGAAATCATGGTTGGCCACAATAAAGTATTGTATGCGGTCACCTCCCACCACTCAACCACCTCCAGACACACTGGCGGGCCTGTCTGAACCAGCACCACCCGACCTGCCGCCTCGGAGAGACCTGCCAACCAGTAGTAGCAATGCAGACTTAACTACTGATACACCAGATGATGCAGAATTAGGTAATAAAAGTATAACAATCATCTAAGCTAATTAATTGTAATTATTCAACATAATCCTACTAATATTATAAACACGAAAGTTTGTATGGATGTTTGTTACTCTTTACCGCTGCTACTGGACCGATTCAGCTAAAATTTTGAATGGAAATAGATTTCACTCTGGATGAAAACATAGCCACATATCATTTACATTTCATCCTGGAAAATTCATGATTCCTGTGGGATTTGTCCGTCATTATCATAGTTTGAGGGAAAGGTATTTGTTTCAGTAGCAAGAGGGGCATTCAAAGAATGTATTTTATATGGTTTTATTTAGGATTAGGATGTGTTTATATGGGGGAACTCCTAAATTGATAGTTGAATGTAAATTTTGGATTATGGGTGATTTTTGTTTATTTTATATTAAATTTACGGGGGTAATAGACATAATTATGTTACATTATGGTATTTAATGGAGGGAAGGTCAATGCGTTCCTACAATGTTGTGTAGAAACTGAAAGGAGTGTGGATTTCATCCTACTCCTAACAAGTTACCTGCTTCCATCTTAGATTGAATCATCACTTACCATCATAGGCCTTTTGTAGGGACTTCCAAACAACATGATACTGAGCAATCAGGTGAGTTTCAGGTGAGTTTCAATGTACAGAATTTGTATTGTAAGTATAGATTCTAGATGGCGCTGGCGTCCGTTATGCCACGCTAAAGTTTGGTGTTACAAATGGTATAAATAAAAGCTCAAATTGCGGATAAATGTATAGAATTCGACCAGTTTGTACTAGCGGACGCCCGCGACTACGTCCGCGTAAAATTCGATGTCAACTTTACTACTAAAGGTACTATATCTGCTAATATATAGAAGATAGATATATGGTGTCGCGGACTTTTTTTGTAGAAATTTTAAAGATACATAAGGTCTCCATACATTAATTTAAATTTTACGCAATAGTTAAGGCAGCGCATGCGAATAAATCTGTTTAAGAGGATTTTCGGTCCGACCTATATGACAAAAACTGTGATAACTCGGCTAAAATATATGATACTAATATATATGATACCAATATAAAATAGCCTATAGCACTCCCCGATAATGTAGCATTCTACTGGTGAAAGAATTTTTGAAATTGGACCAGTAGTTCCGAAGATTACCCCATTTAAAAAATGTTACAAACTTACAAACTTTACCTCTTTATAATATTAGTATAGATAGATCATCATTTACCAACAGGTAAGATTGTAGTCAAGGGACTTGTAAAAAAAATTAATAAAAAAATGTGCACCAGGCTCAATAGCGGAGGAGGCGTGCGAGTCGCCGCCGCGGCTGTCGCTGGCGGAGTGGCCGTGGTTCCACGGCACGCTGGCGCGCGCGGCGGCGGCGGGCTGCGTGCTGGCGGGCGGCGCGGCGGCGCACGGCTGCTACCTGGTGCGCCAGAGCGAGACCAGGCGCGGGGAGTATGTGCTCACCTTTAATTTTCAGGTGAGTTGGCTTTGCACATATTTTACCTTTATTATTTTTTTTTTTTAAGAATATTTGCCACATTTATAATATGACCAATATTCCCATTCCCCTCCAACTAGTCGGGAAAGACTGTGCCAGGAGTGGGTACGACCACAGAACAGACAACGCTAAAAGCTAACACTTTTAGCAATAGAAGTAGCAAGGGCTTGGCCCGCGTACACCCGGGTGTGCGGAACAGCGCAAGCGTGTCCGCGCATGAACTAGCAGTCTTGCTTTGTCCTGTGACAAAAGGAATAAATAATATTCAACTCTAACGTAAGGGTAACATATTAAATTTTTCATTAAATATTAAACAGTCATTTAGGCCACGCCCCTGGGTACGCTGGGTTCAATACAAAGAATTGGCACTTTATAAATCTAGTTACCTCTTATATCTGTGGGTACGGTACCCCTTGGTGATGAGTCCGACCGCTCTAACCGTAGAGCTATTGAGGCTAATAAGAATTAAGAGCCGTGATAGCCCAGTGGATATGACCTCTGCCTCCTGAAACCTGCATACCTGATAATTTTCTTAATTCTCTGCGTGTGTGAAGTTTGCCAATCGACATAGGGCCAATGTGTTGGACTATTGGCCTAACTCCTCTTATTCTGAAAGGAGATTTGAGCTCAGCAGTGAGTTGAAGAGTTGATCAACTTTATCAAATTTAATGGCCCACTACAAGGCCTCCCACCTTAAAGGCTGCCATCCTGTAATGGATGCAGGTTGGCGAGCTTAGGGTTATAATGCGGAATTCATTAACAACTATTATAAGATGTTAATGATAGTGAACAGGACCGCTGGATTAATGTGCTCCCTGAGTCACAAGGATTTAACACCACCAGCTTTCCAACTCGGCCGGAGAATTCACCTAAGTTTTTAGAAGAAAGAAAATCTTAGTATTTCATATAGCCCACATGAGCTAACCACTGGACCAATAAAGCAGTCGTTAGAACCACGGCTTTTACAGCTGAGTTTTTACTGAGAATTCTTAAAAGAAAAAAAAGCTCAACATTCCATACCGTGACTCAGGAGTTCATGATCTGGTCAATATTGGTATGTCCCTTGTCTCAATAAATGTTTTAATGTGTAAAGCCGGATTTATATTTGTCTGACGTGTCGTGTTGTGATGCATCAGAACAGAATCGGTAACATACATTTTGTATGCGACGCATTTGAAGCCTTATATAGCACTTATATGTTGTGACATATATGTGTAAACATAGTGTAAAAATTACCATACACAATATGGTACCTATTCTCCGTAAAGTCACGTCACGTCAGACAAATGTAAATTCGACTTTACACACAAAAAGAACAGACATATAGAAAAGTGGGTAAACTTTTAGCACATGGTCAAAGTAGCGAGCGTCCGCTAGTCATTAACGTAAGTACATCGGCAGGGTCGCGCGAAGCACCTGCGTATGACGCTGAGCGAGACGGGCCAGTGCCGCGTGCAGCACCTGTGGTTCCCCAACGTGCACGACATGCTGGAGCACTTCCGCGCGCACCCCATCCCGCTGGAGTCGGGCGGCGCCGCTGACGTCACGCTCACCGAGTACGTGGTCTGCCAGGACGCCGCGCGCCCGCAAGTGAGCCGCCCGCCCGCCGTCACGTGACCCGCCACCGACCCCCTCCGCCTCCCCTCATGTCACACGCCCAGAGTACCCGCAGCAAACTTTAAACTGACTAGCAGGCTTACACTGTAAATATGGTTAATGGACTAAACATGGTTAAACGGACTATATATGGAACAATATAACGAGACATGCCTCTAATGATGCCGCCGCTATTGGTCGAGAATATATCTTTTTCTCTACACGAGATGTGTTGCTGGCGCATTCTAGGCCTACAAAAGAGATAATTTTTAACTTAGAAACACCACACTGCTACAGGCTTTAGTGGTAATGTTTTAACCCTTTAAAAATCACTTCCTTACTTAGTAGTTAATATAAACTGTCTTATTACTATGTTACAGTAGACAGAGAAATAAATAGACTAGTGTTTTTGTCAGTCGAAATAATTTGCTTGACATCACAATGCACTACACTAAATCCTTGTTTGATGCTGCGATCCTCTTAATATTAAGCATTTGTATATTTTAAAATATTTCAAAATAAGGTAGCCTATAAAAGCTTCTATATTCTTTCTTTTAAATATTATTTTAGTACAAAAATTTCATGTAGATCTACACCACTAATATGATGAATTGAAACAGAAATTATGCAGCATACATTTTTCCTATATTAATTCCTCATTTTGTATATATTTAGTGTTAATTATATTAAACTAACACATTCTTATGTTAGAGGCTTTATATCCCACCAAAACTTTCAAGTTTCTTTATTCCATAAAATTATTACAATTTTATGAATACAGTGAACTGTCACAAATCACAATCACTACCTAATCCATTCAATAATGATGAATGGTAGTTTTCTTCTACTACAACAAGTATTGTAATTGAAGTTTTCCATACCATGGCTCTGTAACTAGAAAATTATAAATATTTAAAAGACAATATTATGTAAATAACTTAAAGCCAAGGATTGAACTTGGTTTTTGTCTTTCATTCAAAGTGGTGAAATACTTTTACATTGATATTGAAATGTTTCTAATTATTGTTTGAATTTACAGTTTATGCCAATCATTCGACATGAATCCATCTTGGTGTTTGTCTTATCATAAACTAGGCTAGAATGAAACAAAATTAAAACGAGCTTTAATGTTGTTGTGTGTGAGAGAAAATTGTTACTATACTTGTACTAACAGAAAAGTGTACTGCATGCTGCAATACATACAATCCATACAACAACAAAAAAATGTATTATTGTTTCTTTCCTTGGGGTAATCTTGTCAACCAAAAAAAAAGAATAAGACCAAATATCTATATTAAAGCCACATTTGCTTACAGTCTTCATTGCATTGCATTGCAATATACAGTTAGTATATAAAACAATATAGAAGCCAAAAGTACAGGAAATCTTGGATATATGACTACAAGAATTACATGACTCGAGATTTTTTAACCATCGGTAGGGAGCAACCCAACAAGTTTAACTTGAGTACATTTGGAGTGGCTCAGAAATTCAAAAAGTTTTTTGGATTGCATTTTTCTCCTAAACTATGAGTTTTATATTAAAGTTTATTTGACAAAAAATGTAGAGGACATTCTCATCTATCAATTGAGTTGTCTCATCTACAACAAAGTTGAGCTTCTTTCGTTGCTCCCTACTGATGGTTAAAAAATCTCGAGTCATGTAATTCTTGTATAAATCATATAAAATTTCTTCTAGATTTCCTGTACTACAATTTAACTGACCTTTTCTCTCGCATGCATTTAATGTTTGTCACTCTTTATTTTGTGTTGTTGACATTACTTTTTTTCTTTTTGTTTAGTTTGTTGCTAATAAACTGTAGTTCATTATTGTTTTCTAAGCTTTTGGATATAGTCTATGTTGCTTATTAGTGGCAATAATAAAATTATTTTATTTATAGCTAGTTATTGCTTAAGTAATTCTAGTTTGGACGATATATTATTATTTCTAATGTTGTGTGTTGAATAGATATTTCGTGGCTAGCATTTCAAATGGGATGTCTTATTAAAGTGTTTTGAAAATATCTTTCTTTTATGACCACAACAAATACTGAAACAGGAGCAAAACGTCATTATAATTATTATAAATTATTTCCTAATTTTTCCCATACAAAAAGCTGCTATTTAGGAACCATTTATTATAACTCCACTTGGAAGGTTGGCAACCCCATTACTTCCATTGAGGCTGCATTTTATATTTTATACATTCACTTATTCTATATATTACTAGGTTTACGTTCAATAAAATCACCATAATTTGATACAAAACATGGCAATATTATTTATAGGACTTTAATATTGCAAAGACAAAGGCACTCATACAAAAGAAATGTATGATCAAAATAATCTACTTGCTACATTTGACTGTACTGTTTGATATTTTACTTGTATAGTAGTTTTAAATGTCGATTTATTTGTAATATTTTGGTATAATATAATAATTTACAATAATTATTATTAGTCCGGAGTGAAATGAGTGAAAGCTTTCCCTCACAATTCCTAAATATGCATTTTATTTATAAATTTTGTTTTACAATATAAATTAGGCATTAGACTTACAAGTAGATTTTAAGACAAGGTGTATTTTTAATTTCTATGACGTTTTAGATAAGCGATTTAAAAGCGATGTTTTATTTTACTCCAGTAAGACATTTAATATTGCCAGTTAGAGCTAGATGTATTGTTTTGTTCATATAGGATAGTGTTATGATATAAGTAAATTATTTTTGCCACACCTATAGTCCAGTCGTTTTAGGATTAATCTGGGGAAAAAATCCTAGTGAGCTAAATTTTTGTATACACCTGTTATTATAAAGATGTGAAAAATCGACATCGATGTCGTGCCGGCTCAAAAAGTTACAAAAGTCAAAGGGTCACGAAAATCTGTTTTGTCGCAAATATTTCGCGATCTACTTGTTTGGAGGTCAATAGAGGTCATTATAAAAATTGTTTCTCATAAAATTATCTACAAAAAATGGCTTTGCAATTTTTCTGTAAAATTAACTGTTTTCGGAATAAAGTGCTGAGAAAGCGAATAGAATTTTTCCCCAGATTGGTGTATAAAAGACCTAAAATTTCTGGACTATTGCCACATTTACTCTGCTTGTGGAGCATAGACAAATAGACAGAAAAGTAAATAGTCGCATAACTTACTAACAGTACGCAAATGAAACGTCTATTTACTTTTTGTCTACGGTGTTTATGAGAGATGACGTCACACTGCACGAGTATATTGTGTTTATGTATTGAGGTGCCACGTGAAAATTATATAAATATATTACAATGATTCACTTCAAATCGGACTGTTGATTGTTTTAGTACTCTAACATGTAGAAGTTAATATATTTTTAAACAATTAACGTAAATATTTTTTTTTGTTAATGTACACAAAAGTACTCATTTTTGGAGCTTTAATCATATAATATTGTGGTTGTACATATTTTTTATTATTAAAATTTATTTTGCTGAATGGCTTTGTTTTTTTTTTTTATTTTGCTGTCTGTTTTTAGTTTCATGCCTGTGTTTGCCGTTTGTAATATGTATTCATCTTCACAGGTGAGTTTACTGTATACTTTGCTTTTTATTATACTGCTTTTTACCAATATTACAAATATGCGCAACTCAAGTCTCTACTTATTTTATTTTCGCTGTTAACAACCTTGATGAAAAAAGAAAAAATGTTTCGCACATATTGTAATTTGTTTATTTGTTATTGCCACAACATGACAAACTACAGCACTGATTTTTACTATCGTCAAGTGGTTTTTTACAAGCTTTTATTTGACTAAATGTTTGTTTAGTTCAAATCCATAAACGAATTAGTTTAGGTAACAATGAATAACTTACAAAAATTTAATACTATTGGATAATATGTCACTAGCGCGTCGAAACTGAGGCGAACAAAGATGGCTAACTGACTTTATTTTATTTACGTCATTCTTAATTAAATATGGCGCCCTTTCATAGCTGACCAATTTAACTCCCCCATTATTTGTCACCTTTTTTAGTCAAACGCCAATTTTTCAATTCAATGCAATGGATTCCACTACTACAGATCAAGTCAATTTTCACTAGTTTTGAAAAAACTAATCAATATAAGAAGAACTTTGTAATGACTAATGTATGTAGGTATATTTAATACTAGCGGACGCCCGCGTCTTCGTCCGCGTAAAAATTGATGTAAACTTCTCTACCCTACCTTACTCCTACCCTACCGCTAACGCTAACCCTACCATCCCCCCACCTTACCCCTACCCTAACCCTACCCGTAACCTATCCATACCCTATCCTACCCTACCCCTACCTTACCCCTACCCTAACCGTACCCTACCCCTATCCTACTCCTCCCTATACGTTCCATATCCTTCGCCTACCTTGCCCCTACTTACTTACACTACCCTACCCTACCCTACACTTTCCCTAAATTACCCCTACCCTACCTCTATCCTACCCCTATCCTATCCCTACCCTCAGCAAAATTGGTCCAGCCTTTTGTGCGTGGTGCAATGACCAAAAGACTATAATTTCCCAAGCGACTTCTATGCTAATACTATAAAGAGGTAAAGTTTGTGTGGTTGTCGGGGGTAATCTCTGGATCTACTGGACCGATTTGGAAAATTGTTTTACCAATAGAAAGCTACGTTATTTGCGAGTGTCATAGGCTATGTTTGATCCCCATATTCACACGGGAACGGGAACTACGTAAATCAAAGCGCGGTGCGTCATCTAGCGGAATTTCTGCGTCTTTTAGAAATTTTGTATTATCTCCGAAACTATTTAAGTAATTAACATACTGTAAAGGGCAAATCTTATCTCCATAATATTCTTGTGATTATTAAATAATTTATTTTGATAAGGATTTAAGTTTAGTTGTGTAAATAATGACGTAAACCTTAATTTAAAATTTAAATAATTTATTAAAGTACTAAAGGTACTATATCTGCTAAAATATAAAAGATAGATATATGGTGTCGCGGACTTTTTTGTAGAACTTTTAAAGGTTCAAAAAGCCTCCATACATTTATTTCAGTTATACGCAATGGTTGAGGCAGCGCATGCGAATAAGTAAGTTTTTCGGTCCGACCTGTAAGAGAAAACTCGCGATAACTCTGTAGTTATATATGATAGAAATATAAAATATAGCCTATAGCACTCACCGATAATATAGCATTCTACTGGTGAAAGAATTTTTAAAATCGGACCAGTAGTTCCGAAGATTACCCCATTTCAAAAAATTGTTACAAACTTACAAACTTACAAACTTTACCTCTTTATAATATTAAGTATAGATTATTAAATCTGCCTCTATGCCAACTCTGAACCTTTACCGCATTTGAATTAATTATTAATGTTTAAAAAAACTATAGTAATGTATTATTGTGACAAATATGTTTTTATATGTTCCGTATGTTTTATTTTCAGTTGGGGGTATCCCACGGGAGCGACGTCCGAATGAGGCGCGCGGAGCTAGAAGCGCTGCTGATGGCGAGCGGGGCCCACCACGATATACGAGCGGTGGACAACCAATACGTGCTGTGCAACTTGCGACCATCGACTATAGAGCGCGGCGCATAAACAATTTAGAACGATGTCCCATTAGCGTGTTGCGTTGTTGCGACGTCACATCGTCGACGCTGCGTCATTTTCTATATATTTTTAATGACGTGCCACATTAAAGCGTTACGTCGTTTCAACGGAGAAGGGACGGTGTTTCTTACCTATAGGTGCTCAAGAACGTTACATTCATAGAATAACTTGGTTAGCTAACGTTGGGATTCATATGCGGTGGACAAACAATACGTGCTGTGCTACATGCGACCATCGACTATAGAGCGCGGGGCATAAACAACTTATCTATAGGTGCTCAATAATGTTACATTCATAGAATAACTTGGTTAGCTAACGTTGGGACTCATATGCGATGGACAAACAATACGTGCTGTGCTACATGCGACCATCGACTATAGAGCGCGGCGCATAAACAATTTAGACCGAGTCCCATTAGCGCGTTGCGTCGCTACGTCACATCGTCGACGCTGCATCATTTTCTATATATTTTAAATGACATGCCACATTGAAGCGTTGCGTTGTTTCAATGAAAAAGGGACAGTGTTTCACTTGTTTTGAACTTTTGATTCATTGTTGACTCACTGGGTGCGTGTGCCGTCCTCTTGAATTGCGAAACCTAAAATTAGTGTAATTTAATCCACAATCTCATTTAATCTGCTTCCCGCAGAAAACATTAAAAATCTGGCTCTTCTGGGTCCCAACAAATTTTTATACAGGGCCCCTCCAAAGCAAGCTACGCCACTGCGCAGGCGTGGCGCACAATGCATTAATCAGTTGCGTCGACGAAACGAAACGCACTAATGAGATTTCCCGTTATAGGTGCTCAATAACGTAGTTAAAATAAGTTAGTTAGATTACTTTGGGACCTATAAGAAAGCTCAGACACTCAACGGGCAAGCTAAGTGACTTTATGAGTATGTCATTGAATCAGAAATAACTAAAGTTGAGCAAGGGCGTAGCTACAGTCGTATCAGCCGTAACTTATATAACTTATTATTATTAATGAATAGTTATAATATAATAATCTATACTAATATTATAAAGCTGAACAGTTTGTTTGTTTGTTTGTTTGATTGAAAGCGCTAATCTCAGGAACTACTGGTCCGATTTCAAAAATTCTTTCAGTTTTAGATAACCCATTTATCGAGGAAGGCTATAGGCTATATTTTATCCCTGTATTTCTACGGGAACGGGAACCACGCGGGTGAAACCGCGCGGCGTCTACTAGTAATGTTATATTACTTATACCAACTGGTCGTCTAAAGAAAATCTGTGCGAAGTGGCGGTTACATCCATGTGCATTTCAAAAGTTGGCCAGCCAATCCAATGTGTTCAAATTGAAGAACCCACACCATTTCCTGTATGGAGTGTCATTGTTTCATTACTTGTTTGTTTGTTGTTTTACATTATTTATTTTTAACTTCAATTAAACAAGTAAAGTTTTATTGAAATCAGTCCAGCCGTTTTAAATACTTATGGTAGTTTAGGAGCAAAGTGACAAATATTAATAGATAGGTATACTCAATTACCTTTGTGTTACTGCTAAGTGTTACTTCGTCATGCTCATAATGAACCAATCCTTGCTTGTATTCAACTTTTACAGTTCAAGTAGGTAAAATATACTCAGAGGCACAATTATCCGCCCTCTTTAATATGACGCGAGTATTTTAAAGTGGGCGGGTGATTGTGCCTCTGAGTATAATATATTCAATGAATAGAAAAGGTTGTACAATATAAAAATAATTTAGGTACTCATATACATATACCTAGGTCCATTTCTAGTAAAGTCTGCGATAAAGGCGAACAGAATAGGGATATTGACTAATTTGACTAATTTTCACAAATCGCTTTTTGTTATAGATCACAAAAATATACAACGTAATTTTAAATTGTTTTTTCGAATTTTCTGTTGAGACGTTCTAGTTGCCACACACACATACACACACATACGTCACAGAGGTGAACAGGTGTCACACTTGATGTGTGACGTCATCAACCAATAAACAGCGGGTCGTTTAGGGTAGTTGAATCAAATATAAACAATATTAATTTCGCATAGTACATGGAATATAGGGCCTAAAATATATCAATATTAACTAATAAAAGTTAAGGATTTCATAAAAAAAACTCAATTTGAATATCATGTATTTTTTCCAAACGTCAAAAACGCTGTCATTCATTTTGTGACGTCACAATGTTACTTTATGTACTAAACGTCAAACTAACTGATAACTAATGTTTTTTACAAATACTCCGTTTAATGGGACATGAAAAAGTGACGTCATGAAACAGTTGAAATATAGAACATCATGTTATTAATGGTCTAAGATCATGGCCGACAGACGTATTGGCTCGTATTGTCAAAAATATATTTAAAAACTAAAATTTTAATGTAATCGCGTCTCGAAAAATATAAAAAAAAACAATCTAGTAAAACGATAATGAACTATGACCATTAAAAAAAGGCAACTAGCCTATAATGTGTTTATTATTTTAGTTATACTTACTCAACATCCTTAATGTCGCCTAGACATAGAGCCTTGAAACTTATGACTATATGCAACTTAACGCTGCAACTAAGCACTATGGGACATATTTTTATCACAAACCCGGTTTTAGCTTTATTACTTAATATTAATAAACAAAAATAACATTAAGTAGGTAATAAACACAGTAGTTAATAATTAGCATTTTGGATTCGAATCATGTGTGAGGTTCTGAAGGCTAGGAAGGAAGTATAGTCCTTGAGACAGCTCATATTGTGAGAATTGTTTACTTAAATTTTATTGTTTTACTGAATAAAAAAAAACATCTTAATTTATTTAGATAAAAAAACAAAATTATGTTTCAATGACTTCTTTATATTATTAATTATTAATTAATTTCATATTTCTAACCGTTATTTTTGTTATTTATTGATGATTTTTATTTATTTGCATCGCATAGCCAATGCAATTCCAATTAATTCATACAGTATGTTGAATTTAATGTTATAATTAGTGAATTGTATAGAGTAAAATTATTAGGGATAATAATTTATTTATTTAATGTCTGTTTAAAACATTTAGTAGCTATTTGTATTTATTATTATTTGATGTAAATACTGCACTGGAGTTATAAAATATATAGTAAATATTGGAATGATAACTCTGAACTGACTTAAAGACTAATATTAGTGTAATATTAGATCGAAAATGTAGACAAAAATTAAACAAAACCCTTACATACCCACTTTAAGGAAGTCTGTAGGTACAGGTACACATAATATTGTAAATTTCTTTAAACAAACACGATAAGAGAAAACTATTGTGAATCGGTATCTTGCACTATTTAAATATTGACATATACGTTGGCGAATCGTTTTAAATGTAAAAAAATATAGAATTAACATGTAAATGTTGTTGGAATTGAGTATCTATATATAATAAAATAAGTATTACATTTTTTATATACGTAGGTACACCCAATGGAAGGGTAATAAGCATTATTTTAGCAGTCTGTATGTACGGTTATCCTGTTCCCTCGTAAGTCTTTAATTGTTAGAACTTAGAATGACTAACTTATCGATAACCTAGAGTCTATGTCCTAGACTATAATAGATATTATTTAGTCTACCAATCAGTGTTGGGGAACTCAGTAGTGGGGGATATAAATCATTCTACAAGGAACAGTGGCGTGCACTCCATAGATGTAAAAAATCACTGCCTGTACTAGTGGCTCATTACGATTTTCCATTTTGTGTGTATAATGCCTACCCTAGTTAAAAACATGCACGCCACTGACAAGAGGCATGACTCTGCACCTGACTGTATACAGGGTGCTCGGGAGTAGTTTCCGTAACTTCAAGGTCCACTTATAGAAGCCGAACTGAATAACTATTTTTTTTTAACTAAAAAAAAACTTTTTAAGTTCTCATAATAAGTAATTCAAATAATTCCGACTATCCATGTAACACACCTCTATCCTTGCATTTTAAAATATATAATCGTAGTGGTAAGACTGTCGATATCGACGAGATATTGCAATTGCTTCACACTTCACTAGTAAGCTACTTCATGATATTAATCAATGAATTAGATTGGCTAATAAGGTACACAATTTAAAGAATTTTTTTTACAACTAAATTAATCATTTTAAAATACACGTTCCTTAGACATTTATAATTAGTTTTCCCTAGAGAATATAACCCTAGAGTTATGGGAAATACTCCCGAGCACCCTGTATAATTGGTTGATGATAAATAATAATAAAATACAGAAAACTACCAACAAATAAAAGACGGTCTATTTCATTTAAAAGTTATGTATAATCTAAATAATCCTGTCATGTTATAGTTTTGATTTTTTCTTGTTAAAAATATTATCGTAAATGTTTCGCTTTAATTGTATCTTGTAAAAAAAGCAACATTAAATTAAATCCCCACCTACATACAGACACTCAATGCCATTGGCGTATCTAGGATTATTTCCTAGGGGGGGCTGGCCCCCGACATCAAGCCTATTATTAGTATCATTATAGAATTCCTGCATTCCAGCACAGGATCCTAGGGTAGGCAGAAGTCCATTCTAGAGTGGGCATGGCCCTCCTATTTACGCCTATGTTCAATGTACTGATTATTTTCTAGGGGGGGCCTGGCCCCTGACATCAAGCCTATTATCAGTATCATAATAGAATTCCAGAATTCCAGTTCAGAATTCTAGGGTGGGCACAAGTCCATTCTAGAGTGGGCACGGCCCTCCCCCCCCCCTATTTACGCCTATGTTCAATGTACTATGTTATTTTCGTCGTATACGCATTACGCTGGGTAAATGAATGTAACATTCCGTATCTAAGATGCATGCATGTAATATCTGGTATGTTTAAAATATAGACTACATTATATATTTTGCACATGTTCTGGTTTCATTTATTACTAGCCGACGCCCCGCGGTTTCAGCCACGTAGTATCCATTTTTTTTAATTATCTTACAAGTTAGCCCTTGACTACAATGTCACCTGCTGGTAAGTGATGACACCCCTCTCTAACTCCCTACTCTGTAGGGAAAAAAGTCTTCAAAACAACGGTTTTCTCAAGTATTTATAGTTATTTACACGATACTAAAACACAAACTTTGTTGAAATCTTTATTTGTAGGTATGTCTAGACTAGTCTCTGGAACGGTGGAACCGATTTTAGTGGGAGTTTGAGATGAGATTATTAAGCAACATATATTTGTAAAAACCGACCAAGTGCGTGACAAACCACGCGCAGTGTAGGGTTTCGTAGATTAATTTAGCACTTTAAATCAGAATTTCCGCGGCATCCACTTATCTTCAATAAAATAAATTATTATAAATCAATACTTATTACATACTACATTTCACTTATTTAGTTAATAATCGTCTAGTAAAGGCACGATATGGAACTCCGAAAACATTTGCCGTTGTTCATCCTTTTCCAGTTTCAGTTGTAGAAGCAATAATCCATTTGAGCTACACCTTAGCACCACCTACAAATAAATGCATTCAATCAGTGCACTATTTTAATTTAAGTAAGTATTTGTGAACCGTGATAGCTAGATATGATCTCAGCGTAGGTCATGGACGTAGCGAGGTACGGGCAGGGGTGTAAGTATAGGTGCTCTCTCCCCCCCACGGATAGCCAGGATTGTATCTAGGGGGGGACCCTAGATACAATCCTGGCTAAGCCCATGCTGTAGGTTTATGCACCTCCAACTTTTCAATATGTGCATTTTAAGAAATTAAATACCACATGTCTTACGTTTAAGGAAAAACATCGTGAGGAAGCAGCATACCTGAGAATTATCTTAATTATCTACGTGTGTAAAGTCTGCCAATCCGCATTAGGCTAGCGTGGAGTACTATTAGGCTAACTGCTGTCATTCTGAGAGGAGACTCGAGCTCAGCAGTGAGCCGGATATGTTGGTAATGATGAATCAGGTATTTTTAAGCATACCCCTTACACTATCACAAACTTTGTCTCTATAAAGGATGGACGTTATGCATTGGCAACTTCGTTCGTACCACTCCCGATGGTCCGAGCGGGCCGGGGGGCGTGTAGCGATGAATGAAAAACCCACTGATGCACCTCACTTCCCCGCACGCACGATCTCACACCCGAGCAATCTTTCCCCCCGAACATACGACATAGTGTAAAAAGGTAGTATAAAAGACTGACCTTCGAAGATATAGCCAGCGCCTTCATGATGAGTCGTATGTGCGGCAGCTGGTACTTGAGCGTGACCGGCTGCTCGCAGCTGAAGCTCTGCATCATGTCTGAAGACTTCGGCACTTCTATACAGGATCTGTCCTGCAATTAGGGTATGGTTTCTTAAAGATGCTGTATATGAAGAGAACTACAGATTAAAGAATAATAGGCAGATAGAGCGCACGGAACACGACGATGTCGTAGCCGTTCCAAATACAAAATTCGAAAACGAATACATTCTCGAGTCAGTACGACACGAAGCGTCGCATCAGTAATTTTCAATGTTATTCAAGAAAAATGGTGTCTTATCTTTTTAAATATTTTAAAAACTGTTCACAAAAGCTAAAGAAATAAGATAGAGAGTTTTTTATTGGTAATAATTGATTATTATATTAATTACGTAATTGTTGTTAGTGTTAAATTTTGAAATACAAATAATGAAAATGTTTGTAGGTATATGCGGATGTCAAGGTTTGTATATGCATGACGTCTGTTTTTCATCGGTTTCACCGGCTTCACCATGCCGCTTGTAAAGACTCAATCTGGATCATTCTTTATTCTATGTTTGGCACTTTGCTTTTTTTTAACACTTTGGCAACGATACGATAAATGAAGGATTTAATGGAAAATTTAACATATAAAAAAAGTTTTAAAGCAGTAAAAACAGCCTAGATAAATTCTAGATTTTTTTTCCGATAACTATCAAGACCTAATAAAATTCCCCTTAAATAGTTTGTTGTAAACTTGTTAGTACATGTTTCACACACCTGCATTCCATACGTAACAATGCTGACATTAGGATGGTCGGGAGAGAGGTGCAGCTCCATGACGTCACAGGACCTCTCCAAGTCCGCCAGCAGGCCGAGGAAGGCGGACGCCTTCAGCACCAGCTTGGCGACTTCGGTCGCGTCCTCGTCTCTCAGCTCCAGGAGACAGTCGGCCGTCTGAGTGGCTATCTCACAGTCTGTCATCACGGTGTGGACCGATTGGGGCTGCAAACTGAGGATAAGAAGGAGGAGGAGGATATCAAGTGATAAATATCGTTAATGTAACTAATATTTTAGATTATATAGGAAACTAACCAAGAAAGATAATACCATTGACATATTTTGTGATAAGATGTATAAGTTTAAGTCCAAAATAATTAATACTATTAAGAAGAGTTCTGTTTAATAATCCGCCTTTCATGTGTCATTGTTTGTATAAACCATGTTTTATCTAATTCTTAGTTTTGTTTTAAGTTTGGCTATTTTACTTTTGCTTTAAGTTAGGTACTTACTAAAATTAATAACCTTTGAGTTTAGTTGTGAAATTCCACAGTTTCCTTTTATTTTTTAACTAATTCCTAGTGTATATTGTTGTTTTTTTTTCTCTTTCTCTGTTTTTAATTTGTGTAAATTTATGTTAATTAATTTTTTAACTTCTTTTTAACACTTAATTTTTAATTGTTAGTACGACCTACACTTTATGTACATGATGTGACTACCTTTAAGTAAAGTTATATGTGTTTCTATACCCTATTTATTAAGTTTATTAATTCTGTATACATATAATTTTGTTGGTGGTCCAAATAATAAATAAATAAATAAATAAATATTACGAACATATATCTTGTATATTACGCAGCCATCTGATTTTTGCCAGCTATTTCTTTTTTTTTTAATATTTGCCATATTTTAGAATTTAAACTATCGTGAGTGCGCATGGGCTGGTTCTTGCAACGCGGCACGGCTCTAACAAGCGTTGCAAGAACTAGCTCATGACTAAAGGCTCCGTATGGGTTATATTCATACTCTGGCGTTCTATCGCGTGAGTTTTAACCGTATTACATAATCAATTAATAATATTTGTCATATTTTAAAATAACTTATAATTCTTGTTGTTTAACTAGTCGAAAAAAGCAAAGTGGGGTACGACAATAGGAGGTGGAAATCGATTTTGTTTTTAGTACACCTACATCATAAAATCATCTAAATTAAAATATTTTTTTTACCTATTTTACAGTTTATAGCACCACCCGCTTTCATTTACGTATTTTGTGTAACAAATTCCTCGATTACAGGTGGTATTAACATTCATTATTTATGTTATTCTGGAGGGGAGGTATCAGTGTTTGTATAAATAAGAGGGTATTTGATGACTTGATTTGATGCTCAGTTGTTTGTTAGGCAGCGTAGACACCGTCACGCTGCCAGTCGCGTTAGTGATTTCGTGCAATAATGTTTTGTGTTGTAATTATTGTTTATCATAAATTAGCGGACGCCCGCGACTTCGCCTGCGTGGGATCCAGTTTTTCACAAATCCCGCGGGAACCATAGACTTTTCCGGGATGAAAAGTAGAATTTGTGTTGTTTTGTTTAGTTTAGTTGTTTGTTGTAAAACCTATTTGCATTCGAAATTTCAGCCAAATCGCTTCAATAGCCGCAATGCAAAGGAGGAATATACATACAAACTTACACACAAACGTTCACATTTATAACATTAGTTTGATTGTTTAGTGTGGGCATGGAGAACATGTCGGGCAGGGCAGGTAAGGTGAGGGTTTCGCATTATGAACCTACTCTCAAAGTCACAAGTCCTGGGACCTGTTCGAGGTGTTTCCTCTACCACAAAATAATGGTACAATCACTGTCGCTGCTACCAGTCACGTCGCAATTGCATTGCCCACGTTATCGGTTTAGTAGATTCAGAGATTACCCCCTACAATCTCAAAAACTTTACCTTTTTATAATATTACTAGCTGATGCCGCGCGGTTTTACCCGCGTGGTTCCTGTTCCCTTAGGAATATGGGACTAATATATAGCCTATAGCCTTCCTCTATAAATGAGCTATCTAACACTGAAAGAATTTTTCAAATTAGACCAGTAGTTCCTGAGATTAGCGCGTTCAATCAAACAAACTAACAAACTCTTCAGCTTTATAATATTATTATAGATTATAGATTAGTATAGATTATTAAGATTAACTTACACAAGTAACAAAGGCGATCCCTCACTCCTGTAATACATTTTTAAACTGGACTCTTCACTGGCGCCAAATATGTTTAGACACTCTGTTAACACTGCTATACTTATCTGTAAAAAAATAACAAATGCTGTGACAGCTATCATTAATTATTTTTAATTTACAATAACTAGCTCTGAGCAATGATAATTTTATACTATAGATTGGTTACATCCCTACAAAATCACCACAAAAGTGTACAGAATATAGGGTACAACACTGAGCAATTCCATTATAAATACATATTTATGTATATATTTTTTACACTTTCTGAACACACAACTAGACATTGTAGACGATATTTAGGTATAATTTGTTTAAAAACGTTCATTGTTGACCACAACTAACATTGAGTTGTGTATGAATTTCCTCTTTTGAGTGCCTCATTTTTCATGCGCTAGCAACACATCTAACAGTATTTAATATCATTGGCTCTAAGGAGATTCACTGTGATCAGGCCTAAAAGAGATGATTATTATTATTATAGAAGTTTTCTTACTTTAAATATAACATCTACATCATCTCTGACATGGTACTCGGTAAAGTTGTCAGCAGGCACGTAGGCTGAGGCCTGCACACATTTGCCCTCTTCCACCGTCAACTTCAGCCCTTCGGACATGGCACAGAACACGGCACTCTGTAAATACAGCCAAAGTATTTGCTATTCATACAGCCCATCAGATTTTTTTTTTTTATGAACGGAAGTTGGCAGAAACAAAACATTACAAAATAATTTTCAACCAACTTCAAAAAAAGGAGGAGGTTCTCAATTCAACATGTTTTTTTTTTTTTTTTTTTTTTTTTTTTTTTTTTTTTTTTTTTTTTTTTTTTTTTTTTTTTTTTTTAATTCATTACTATTGTGCAACCAGCTGCAACAGCTTTAAGCAAATTGCTTGTGGGTACTACATGGCATGTGTAGCTGACCTTCCATTGAAGGCCATGCTAATTTATTTTATTTGTTAATTTTTTGTATTTCATTTGTACATTTGTACATTCTTATTATTTTGATTTTTTTTTTTTACAGGAGATCCCATATGTAGGCGCGCTTTAGCCTTCTAACATCTATTGGATGACCGAGGGCAGTAGCAAGTTTATTTTCATGGGTGTTTATGCGATTTTTATAGCACATTGATCTGAGTTCAACCTCTTCTTTTACTGTTTTTATGTCAAGATACTCATGTAGTTCCGATATCTTAGTGAACCATGGAGCATTTGTGATGGTTTTTAAAACTTTATTCTGAAATCTTTGTAGTATTTCCAAGTTTGAGTTTTTGGCTGTGCCCCACAGTTCAATGCCGTAGGTCCACACTGGTTTTATTACTGTTTTATAAATGAGCAGTTTATTACTGAGTGAGACATGCGAATGCCTTCCCATAAGCCAGTTAAGTTTTCTGAAGGTTTGATTTAGTTCATCGCGTTTTTTTACTATATGCGTTCTCCATGTTTGTTTTTTGTCTAGGTGTATCCCAAGATATTTTGCGGTGTCACTGTGGGGGATAATATCAAGTCCCAGTTTAACAGGAGTGCATTCGTCCATTCGCAAGGTAAATGTCACATGTGTTGACTTCGTGGAACTAGCTTTGATACGCCATTTAATCATCCATGAATTTATCTTGTTCAGGTGTACTTGTAGAATATTTGAAGCCATATTTGCGTCTTTGTTATTACACAATACAGCTGTATCATCAGCAAATGTAGCGGTGAGTACACTGTTTGAGATAGGAATATCTGCAGTGTATAATAAATAGAGTGTGGGACCCAAAACGGAACCCTGGGGAACACCTGCTTGAATGTCATGGAAGTTCGAATATGCGTCATTGATTTTCACTCGAAATATTCTCTGATTGACATATGACTTCAGTAACATGAAGAAGTTGTGTGGGAGGCAATGTTTGGCTTTAAAGAGCAATCCATTGTGCCAGACCTTATCAAAAGCCTGTTGAACATCCAAAAAAACAGCAGAGCAATATTGTTTACTTTCTAGGGCTTCTCTAATTTGTTTGACTATTCTGTGTACCTGTTCCACAGTGGAGTGTCGGCTTCGGAATCCAAATTGATGCTGGGGAATAATTTCCCTTTCATGAAGAATGGTTTTGAGTCTGGACAGAGTTATTTTTTCAAATACCTTGGACAATGTTGGTAGTAGGCTTATTGGTCTATAAGATGTGACTAGATGCGGTGGCTTCCCAGGTTTCGGTATCATAATAATTTCCGAAATTTTCCAAATAGACGGGTAGTGGGATGTTCTCAAGATGCCATTAAAAAGCTGAGTCACAAAGACAATCGCTTTTCTTGGAAGTTGTAGTAAGACCTCTGCCGTTATTAAACAGAATCCTGGAGCTTTGTGAAGTTCAAGTTCTTTTATTACTCTCCAGACCTCTCTGGGGGTGCAGCTTTTTATTGGTAAGCTTAGTTGAAGGTCGCTATCCAGAAATTCTGCGACTTCTCTATCAGTGTCTGGGTCGCCGTTATTTGAAGTAAAAACTTCACTTAGAAACTTGGCAAAGGCTTCCGCACGTTCATTATCTTTCCTGGCCCAAGTACCATTATCTAGTTTTAGTGGGTGTTTTATGGTTACAGGCGAAGCTTTGTTAGTCTTTACGGCTCTATACAATGAATATTCATTGTTTTTCGAAGCAGACAGATTAATCAGTTTATGTTTCAATGTGTCATTTTCTACGTCTTTTAAATAGGATGTAAGTTCCGCTGCTGCCAGGTTTAGCGCCTTTTTGTCCAACGGATGACGACTAGTATGCCAAACTCTTCTGAGCCTCCTTTTCTCTAGTACCTTATTTTTGATATCCATGGGTAAGTTGTTACTACCTGGCGTGTATCTTATAGCCGGTGTAGAAATCCATGCTGCAGTTTGTATCATGTTTGTTATGGTTTCTGCTGCTTTATCGATGTCGTCATTCGTTTTGAGTGAAACTTTTAGCGATAGATTAGTATCAATATATTTTCTGAATGCTGACCAATCAGTTTGTTTGTTGTATAGACATTCTTTGGCGGGTCTTGAAATTATTGATGTACTAACCGTACTTAGTACTGGTGTATGGTCTGAGCAACTATCATAGCAACTATCTATACTTATATACAAGTTTGATAGCCCTTTATATATATAGAAGTCTAAGAGGTCCGGTAATTTGTTGGGATCTGTAGGCCAGTAAGTTGGTTCACCTGTGCTTAAAATACTGAGGTTATTTTTGATTATACTTGAATTAAGTTCTCTGCCTCGAGGTAGAGTTAGTCGTGATCCCCATTGCACGTTTTTGGCATTCCAGTCACCACCACAGATGTATCTATTTCCAAGCGTTTTAAAATATTCTGTGAAGTGAGTTTCCTTTGGGTTTGGTTTTGGGGGGCAGTAAACAGCTGAGAGAGTAAGTGACCCATGATTATCGTACAATACAATGGTTGTAGCTTGTAAGTGAGGTGTTTTGTAGTCTTCAAGGATATCATGTTTCAAAGCTTTCCTTACAATTACTGCTGTTCCAGCATGGGCAGTTCCATCAGGATGGGGTGTTGTGTATGTTATATAGTCTTTTATAGCAAAATTGTGGTTGGTAGTAAGATGAGATTCTGACACCAGTAGTACGTCTATTTTGTGGATTTTCAATAGTAGTTCGACGTCACTCTTATGTCCAATCAGACCATTAACATTCCATGTTGCCAATCTTAGAGTAGCCATTAGATTATCTTTTGTATTACTGTGGTCAATAAATTCATCATTATTGACATTTGGTCTATTAATTTATCTAGCTTTTCAGCTTGTTTTGTGAGTAGTATTTCTAGCTTAGATTCTGTTGTAGTTTCATCTATGTTCTGAATTTTAGCGACTTCTGCATATGTCCTAGTATTAAACTGGCTTGAGGAGTGTTGTCTAGTATATGCGTGTTCCTTCTCCTTTGATGCGAAGGGTCTATCTAATTTTTGTATATTTTCTTGTTTTCCAGTGCTTTGTTGTTGGTCTTTAGCCTCTGTTTGTTTTCTTGGTTTTATATAGTCTCTTCGTGAAGTATTTCTTTTTCTTTTGTTGATTTCTACATAAACTTCACAGCCTTTGTAGTTTGCTGGGTGATTACCTAAACAGAGGCAACACTTTGCTGGGGTATTCCGGTCTTTTTTAGGGCAGTCTACTGTGTTATGGCTCTCTGCACATTTCACGCATCTATATGGCCTAAGGCAGTTATTCTTAGTGTGGCCATATTGCTGACACCTTTTGCATTGGGGCACATTTGCCTTTCTTATTGGATCTTCAATAATGACCTTTGTATTGAATATATGGGTAATTTTCTTAACCTCTGTATTGTTTGGATGTGGGTCTAGGTTTACAAAGAATGTCGATAGTGGTATTTTATTAGGTCCATATCGAGCATTTATTATTTCACCACAAACTGTGTTTCCGGACTGCTCTATAGCTTCTTGTATTGCCTCTTTAGGTGTACTTGGATGGAGTTTCTTAATTACAATTCTGTAAGGTCTTGTATCCTTTCTAGAAAAGGTGTGTCCAATCAGATTGTTTTCTCTTACTATTTTCATAAGGCAGTGATAAGACTCTATAGTCGGACAACTAAGTCTTAATTGGTTTCGGGTAACAATTTTGATGGTGAACTCTTCTTTATCTAATTTTGATCTGATTAGTTCTGTCAGTTTTGCAACATCTTCAATGCCATATAGCATGATGGGTGGAGGTTTGAATACATGCTGTTTATTGTTTGTAGGTAGGGTTTCAGAATCATCTACATCAATATCCAATGATCCGAATTGGTTTGACACTGGCGTGTTCCCTTTTGGTGATGGTGTGGCCGACATATTCTTTCGTTTTGGGTTTCTGATTGTAGGTACCCTCTGCCACTCAGGGTGTTGAACAGATGTATGTGTTTGGGGTTCCTTGTTGTTGTGTTCAGTGAGATCTATAGGTGGTTCTGTTTTACTAAAGCATGGTGCACTACCTGTAGACATACTCCTTGTTCTCACAAATAGGCTGGGATGAAAAGACTGCTGAATTAGTTTCTTTCCAGTAACATTAACATGCACTGGAGCCTGGTTACTCACTCCAGTGGTGTCTTCGGTAACAGATTTCACACTCTCTAGCCCGGATACCAGAGAGCGCCGGGGGTTAGCCGGATGGCATGACAAATCACTTTCCTTATTGCAAGACATTTCATAATAAAAACATGTTCATGTTCATGTTCAAAATTCAACATGTTTGTTTTTTTTTTCATGCTTGTAGTTCATAACTTCATCATATATTAACCAATATTGAAATTTTTTTTTTTTTATTTGAAAGAGTATACTTTGGGTTGGTGGTTGGTTGATTTCATTTTCAAGAAAATAGGTTTAGTAATTTTGTGTTAAAATCAAAATAACTGGTGTCTTTGAAGTTGATTCCATTTTTATTTAAAAGATCATTTGATTACCATAATATAATGTGTTTGAAAATGCACAGAACTCCTGATTGACAATCTCACTTGATGTTAAATGACAATACAAGTCTAAGATAGAAGCAGACTTTCTTGACAGAGGTGCAAATTGATAAGAAATATTTTTTGATTCAAACAAAAATAAATTACAGAGACAAAAAAAATTATATTCTCAAAAGTGGCAGGTAATAAGGTTGAGAGCCTATGGTTTATCTCATATTACATATCTAACTAATTTTTATCATACCTCTTGAAATTGTATGGCTTTCAATAAGCTGTGTAAAGTTTTTCCTGAGTCCATTGAAGCTGTGAAATAGTACTGTGATGTGCCGTCATCCATTTTGATTAATCAAAATCAAACATTGACTGCACCAACATCAAATATTGTTCCTGTGTCACTTCCCTATTCACAGTTTTGCCTGGAAAGTAAAACATGGAGTGAAAATCGTTTAAAACTATTATTTAACGAGTTCCAGTAAAGTACAAGTAATTTTAATCTGTAATTTTTTTTTAAAGTACACTTATAATAAAATTATTAATAAGTAATAAATTATTATACTAGTTGATGCCCACCACTTAGTCAGACTTACTTAATCTGGCCCTCTCGCACTATCTCTTCCCAGTTGATGTCTACAACTGTACTCTGAATATATTATTTACAGCCTATTTCAATGGCACACTACAGTGCCAGGCCTCCTCCTTTTAGTAAGGGATATGAAGCTAAGACCCACCACATTGCTCCAACATGGGTTGATGGGCTCTTAACATTTTATTCAAATGTATAGATTTTTAGATACAGTTTATAAAAAAGTGTCTCGCTGATGCGACCTTGGCTATGTCTATGCTACACCACAGTACCTAATCTCAGTAAATTTCAGATTACCAAAAAATAATATAAAAGTCGACGAATACAAAGTACAGAGCCGTGATAGCCCAGTGGATATGACCTCTGCCTTCGATTCTGGAGGGCGTAGGTTCAAATCCGGTCCAGGGTATGAACCTCTAACTTTTCAGTTGTGTGCATTTTACGAAATTAAATGTCACTTGTCTTAAATTGTGAAGGAAAACATCATGAGGAAACCTGCACACAAGAGAATTATCTTAATTCTCTGTGAAGTCTGACAATCCGCATTGGGCCAGTGTTGTGGCCTAACCCCTCTCATTCTGAGAGGAGACTCGAGGTCAGCAGTGAGCCGAATATGGGTTAATAATGATGATGATGAATGAATGCAAAGTAATATTTACCTACCTAGAATAGTGGCAAGTCTTCCAACTAAAATATGCTTACAAGTCACTTGACATTTTTTCTCGATCACTTGGTGTTTAAACGCGCGGCATGAGCAATAATTTATCCGTGGGAAGATTCTGTAACACCGGTCATTCTCGCCTTTTATTTCTATCAAAACTCTACCCTTATTCGCCGTTGAATAAGTTTCAAATTGAGGGTGTTTTTCCAAGACGTCCAAAGCACGTTGTAATACAGTACCGTAAACTGAATGTAAAGTTAACAAGTCCTCATCTGAAACTGCAATTTTGTTTGTCAAATATTTTATGTGAGACACTTAATAACATTAGTGGTATTGAACCATTGAGTTATATTAACCTTGTTTAGAATTAGAATCTTGAAGTCTCTTTTCTAGATAATCCAAAACAGTGTCTGCAAACAATGTAATACACGGAGAGCCATTACTCATTATTATATGTTTATTATAAATAAAACGAAATAAATTACAAGTTAACTCATACTAATTTGTAAATTGTATATAAGTATGTAGTTAATTACATAATTTAGGGCTACGGATTATGGAATGCTAAAAGTGCTAAAACAAAATACTAATTAAATTTTAAAACGCTCGTCGCAGAATTAATTTGCTTTAGTTTGCCGCGGTAAAAGTTTGAAAGATTTGAATTTCAAATTGACAATGACATTGACAGTTGTTTTTTTTTTTCATTCAGGCCTAGTTCGGACCACTTTAGTATTTTAGTCGAGTAAGAACGATTTTTGGACGGTAAATCCAAAAATTGTTCGTACTCGACTAAAATACTAAAGTAGTCCGAACTAGGCCTTATTAAAAATCGGATTGTGTTTATTTTTTAACCCCCGACGCAAAAATAGGGGGGGACGCAAAATTATAAGTTTGACTGGTATGTCTGTCAGTATGTGGCACCATAGCTCCCGAACGGAGTTTTTTTTTGTATTTCTGTGGTCCAATCAATGACGCACGCACTACTTTTGTGGCGCAGCGAGAGTCGCAATTTATTTTAATGACGTTGTGGAGTGAATCTTCTGTACTTGAATATATGTTTTCTGTGATCATGACATAACTATAACCTTAAAAATTCACTCAACAAATCTTTTTGTTGCCAGTTGACACTTGACAGTGACAGTGATAGCCACAGACCACAAATGAATGGTGATAGCCTGACACCACTGACACAACGTTGAGTTGATTGAGCACAGAACATACTCAAGATCAACGTTGTCATTGCCTATTTTCCAAATTCCTCGAAATTCAGAGCGAAAATCCCTGAATTTGGTGAGAAAACATCCTTTAGCCCCTAACCCCCACATGTTGAAATAATGAAAAAAGTAAAATTAATGCAACTTTTTTATTGAAATAGAATTAAGGCCTACTTCGGACTACTTTAGTATTTTAGTCGAGTACGAACGATTTTAGGGCGGTAAATCCAAAAATTGTTTGTACTCGACTAAATTACTAAAGTAGTCTGTATTGCCTTTATCAGGTTACGTCTACGGTAGTATACTCAGACGAATAAGACAATACCGATCATCTGTGGTAAAAGGCACTTTGAGCAGCTTTGAGTATCTGTGATGAATTTCGTTTCGGTTCGGTATGTAATCTGAGTCTGTGATTTCGGTGATGAATTTCTGAACATTCAACATTTGTGAAAATGTCAGGAATATGTCGAAAATGATGTATTCGTTTTTGTGGATTTTTAGAACTTTAGGTATAATGCAGATGGATTCTATTACAATGGTCTAAAATATAATTAGTTTGTTATTATAGTTGAAAAGAGGTAGAGTGATTTCAGTGTGTTAAAGTCATAAGACTTGTGTCATCTGTCTACTCTTCCTTCAAGATGGCTCCTCCACCGGAGTATGATAAGGAACCGAAAGCTCCAGATAAAAGTGTGACAAGTAATTCAACTGAAGAATCAAAATTAGTGTACAACCATATAAAGGATCAATCTGCGAATACGGAACACAAAACCACGACTGCGGTGGGCAACGTTGATGTAGAGGTGAGTTGACCTTTTCCTCTATTTATTCGTCCAGCGGCGTTTTATAATTGCTGAGTTACTCAATTTTTAACCAAAGTTGAAGTTTAAATTAGTATTTTGAAGAGTTAGGAAATTAATCGCGAGGAACAGTTGTATTTAACGCATTCGATAGATCAGTTTCCTTTGATAAACGAAAATGGCGAAGTACATTACATGTCAAAAATACACTCGCGTATTTTTTTTTACTTGGAAATTGTAATTCCAGTTGCGTTTTTTTGTATCGATATTCATTTGCGGGTAGTATGGTCTAATTGCGACCTCGCTAGTCGGTTGATTGAACTGGTTAATAAATTATGATTGAAACCTGTAACTGAGTGGTTTTTGTATATCTGAAGTTTGGTCATAAAATTTAAAAAAAATTAAGTGCCTGGGAGGACATTAGGCATCCCTCACAAGTCTCTTTCCAATAATTAATTATAATCAGGCCATTTGAACAGCACATTAAAGTACCCATCCTCCCTTGTAGGAATGGGAATTTGGTGCTTATCTGCTTAGCTTTAGACCATCACCTGACAGCTACTCTGACCTCCATCCTCCAGTGGGGATTGTGGGGTGTTTTTTATGTTACCTATCATTACTCTAAGCCCATAAACTCCTAGATTCAACACATCATAATTATGGTTTAGTTTTGAATTAAATAAAAAATATTGTGTATTCTCATTCACTTATTGTTAATTTTCATTTATAATATTGCACTAAACATTGGGCCATGGTAGCCCAGTGAATATGACCTCTGCCTCTGATTCCAGAGGGTGTAGGGTCAAATCTGGTCCGGGGCATGCACTTCCAACTTTACAGTTGTGTGCATTCTAGGAAATTAAATATCACGTGTCTCAAACGGTGAAGTAGAAACATCGTGAGGAAACCTGCATACCAGAGAATTACCTTAAATCTCTGCGTGTGTGAAGTCTGCCAATCCGCATTGGGCCAGTGTGGTGGACTATTGGCCTAACCCCTCTCATTCTGACAGCAGACTCGAGCTCAGCAGTGAGCCGAAATGGGTTGATAATGATGAAACATTGGGGCCAAGCTGTTGTTATATTGCCTTCTCTACCTGTAAACATGTTATCAAATGATATTAAGTGATGTAATAACAATTACCTATTGCAAAACAAGTAAATATCCAACTATGCTAAGGTTTTCAAACATTTTTGTGGAACTTTGACTGCCAGTTCAATTGAAAATCTTCAAGTGTGATGGGTATTGTTGCATACAGGCAAATATGGCTGACAACCCATGCCTAAGTTTGATGTGCAAGGTAAGAGGAAGCTCATAGTAATGCATGCTTGCATACCTTGTAAGGTTACTACTACTCTTACTTGTTCCAGAGATTAGTGTATTTAAACAAGCTTCAACTTCATTATCTTAGTCTACTAAAAACAACTAATATTCCAATTTCTCCTCAAACTAAATTAAAGCTAGTATTAAGAGTGTGTCCATTGTCTTGACCGGCAGGGAATCGACCTAATTATAGACCTTTCATATTTGAGGTTGACCCTCTAACAATGAAGTTATTCAGGCCTTGAAGTAATGGTTACAATAAACACATAATATAATACGTAATGGGCACATAACACATAAACACGTAATGGGCACATAACCAATATTGGTACATAATTAGTAATTACCAATAATAATTGTGTACATAAAGACAAAAGATTGACTTTAGATAGACTTAATTGTTTGTAATAACAAAATCATCAATTTCTGGGTACATCAAAAACCAATGCTATTCATAGTGACATTTTTTTAATCTTGTGGGTTTCATCAAAAACTCATATTCAGCTCGCTGTTAAGCAGGGATCTCCTCTCTGAATGAGAGGGGTTAGGCTAATAGTCCACCATGCTGGCCCAATGCAGGTTAGCAGTCTTCACACACAGAATTTAGAAAATTCTCAGGCATGCACGTTTCCTCACAATGTTTTTCTTTCATTGTCTGGAACATGTGATATTTAATTTCTTAAAAAATGTGCATAACTGAAAAGTTTGAGGTGCATGTCCTGGACCAGATTCAAACCTACACCCTCTGAATGGAAGGCAGAGGTCATATCTATTGGGCTATCATGAGTTATAATAGATTCCAAGAACAACAAGAGACAAATAAACAATTTTGTTTGATTCCTGTTCCCTTTGAATTGGTTGGAAATAATATGTTAGGAGTCATTACAATAGGCAAGGATCAAAGCCATGACTATGAGTTGACCATGAGTAATGCCTCTTTACTGTTGAACTATTGAGGATTAATTGTTTGTCTAAAATTTTTTAATAATAAATTGTAAAAATAAGTAATCTTTATTATGATGAACAAACTTCTCATCTACAGATAGTGTACCAGTTTTGTACAATTGTACACAACTTTCTACTGGGCAATGTGTTTTGTGTTGCATAATACAGTTAAGTGCAGATTACAAAATATTTTGTGACAAGCTTATTGTCTGCCCATATGGTACCATTATTTGAATTGCTATTGAATCCCATATAAGCAGCTTGTCACCTTATTTTACACAAGTACCATGGTTGGTAGAACTTCTGCAAGTTCTATATTAGAACAGGTACACAAAGCTGCTCTAATAGGATCTTACCAAATTTGGCTAGGCAGGGAGAATAACACGAGCAGAGAGATGTTAATCGATTCTCAAGGAATTACTTAACCCTACGCCCATTACTCATAAGTCCAGGGCTCTTCTCAGAGTTTTTCTCGCTGCCACGTGATGGACCCGGCATCCACATGGTGAATCCATGGAAAGCCAAGATATTCATCTCTCTTTTAAAAATAATGTGCCAATTATGTTTACATATTTATTGGGCAGATATACAAATCCCTTAAAGGCAAAGCAATGCATATGAGCAGTGCCTCTGATGGTGCTAGTGTTACTAGACATCAGACAACCCACATGTTAATTTGCCTGCTATTAAAGCTATAAAATTATATCTAAATGTATGTACCACTGTATTCTTTCCTCAGAGATTTAGGTGGTGAACGGAATAACAACTGATCTCACTTACCTGATTTTGAGAATAAGTGGATATGGTTGTAATGCACAGTAGATAGTTGTAAAACATAAATAATGTAGACAAGAAAAATGCTACAATATGCTTATAAACAAACCCCTGATTTTGGTCTGCATGAAATTCTGTGTTTTACAGATATCTATTTTTCTTTACATCCAAACATGATAAAAGAAAGAATACCTATATGTTTCTCAAGAATTCATGAAATAGAAACCAATACGAAAAAAAAAATTAAAAAGTTTTTGTCCTGCAGTTCCTCTTTTATGTCCCAAGCCCAACTCCAATTATAGGGTTCTGTACACTTTGGGTGTTAAACACTAAGACTCCTCTTTCCGTCCATCTGTTGGTTATCTGTCACCAGGCTGTATCTCTTGTACTGTGGTAGTTGGACAGTTGAAATTTTCACAGATTGTTGCTACTATAATAACAAATAGTAATAAAACATAATACAACAAATGTGATTTTTTTTCTCATAGTGCAATTACCTACAGTCGATTTTGACTCACTTAATAGTCAAGAAAATAATATTTCAAACGACATACAGTCTTATTTTTGAAGACTGGACAATTCTTATTTATACTAATATTATAAAGAGGAAAGATTTGTTTGATGGTTTGGTTGCATTGAATAGGCTACAAAATTATTAAACCGATTTGATTTCTTTCAATATTGGGATGATACACTATCCCTCGGGAACCGCGTGGCATCTGAAACCGCGTGGCGTCTGCTAGTCATTACATAGTATAAAACATAGTCTAGCTAGTCCCTATGCATGCTTAAATCTTTAAAATTACGCCACGGATTTTGATGCGTTTTTTAATAGATAGAGTGATTAATGAGGAAGGTTTATATGTAGGTATAATAACATCCATGGTTGTTGCCACGAGACTTGTGAAAAGCTGAAATCCACGCGGGCGTCTGCCAGTTAAATATAAAATTTAATTATCTTGCAAGTAAAACTTTCTCATAACAATTACAAAATTTAATTTGTGAGCGGTGTTATTTTCCGGCCGGTGGTCGTGTGGCACAGATAAGTTGCGGGCAGCGTATCGGACTTGCGGTGACGCTGCGGAGACAATGACGGCGGCGGTCTGTGAGCTGGCTTGAGGTCGCCATTGACGGTCAATGATTCTCACGTTTCGGAAAAGCAAACGGCAGTACCCACGTGGCATACTATACAAGCTCAGACCAATTATAGAAGGACCTGTATCACATCCATAGTCACGAGCAAAATTGTCTGTCATTTTCTGAGGAAAAGGAGCTTAGATTTGGCATATATCTTATACTAAACTAGAAGTTTTTGCCCGTTTTTTACATCATTCAACTACACAAAAAGATTTTTACGGAGCTCATTCATCATTTTCAACCTATATTCGACTCACTGCTGAGCTCGAGTCTGCTGTCAAAATGAGAGGGGGTAGGCAAAATAGTCCACCACGCTGGCCCAATGCAGATTGGCAGACTTCACACAGAGAGAATTAAGAAAATTCGTAGGTATGCAGGTTTCCTCATGATGTTTTCCTTTGCGGTTTGAAACGCGTGATATTTAATTTTTTTTAATTCACATAACTGAAAAGTTGTAGGTGCATGCCCCGGACCGGATTCGAACCTACACCCTCCGGAATCGGAGGCAGAGGTCATATCCACACATATCTCTAATTACCTATGCTTGATAACCTCTTTACAGCAGTTAAAAATGCCTTGCGATAATTCCGGGGTTCGCTTTCTAACTAGGTCATTTTAGGATTTTAGATTTTCATAAATTGGAACAGTTCTGGACTGGTTATATCATCAAGCAATTTGATGTTCCTGTAATGATTTGAAAGTTATATATTTCTTCAGTATAATAATACTAGCGGATGCCCGCGACTTCGTCCGCGTAGATTTAAATTTTTCACAAATCCCGCGGTAACTTCAAGGCCTTTATTAGAACTTTTAAAGGGAACAATTCTGTCACACATGATTTTTGCAAAACTTTAACCGTTTGCACAGCGCACGCAGCGCAAGTACTCAATAGGAAAAAATCCCCCGATTTTTAAACATTCTTCATTGGTGCTCCGCTCCTATTAGTTTTAGCGTAATAATGTATAGCCTATAGCCTTCCTCGAATTATGGGCTATCCAAAACTTAAAGAATTTTTCAAATCGGACCAGTAGTTCCTGAGATGAGATTAGCGCGTTCAATAAAACAAACAAACAAACTCTTCAACTTGATATTATTAGTATAGATTTTAGATATCATAACCAAGTTTGTTTATTTTTTAACACCTAGCAATGGCGTTATACTGGTAAACGCGTAAGAAATCGATAACAGGGTAACTGTGAAATCGAAGAAATTATTTCTCTAAAATATAATTTAAATTCAAAGCGATTACACATTTATTCCACGCTTATTTGTCGTTTGAAACGTTTTTTTTTTGGCTTATTTTTGTATCTGTTACTTCTACTCCAGTAGATTCTTATCACAGGACCTGCATCCCCACGAACATCGTGGCAAGCGTCCAATACTGCAGGTATATATTATAAAAATAACTGGCACACCTTTGTCGACTGTTCATCTTACAAGAAATGCTATATTTCACTTTGTTAGGTTAGCTATATTAACAGAAATACAACTAAACTAATTGTGCATTTGGTGCAAACTAATATTATTCGAGTATTGCATTCAACATTTTGTTTGACATTATAATATCGATGAAAACTGTTTATTTACTCTTATAAATAAAATATACTATTTACTAACGGTCGACCGTGAATAAATAGTTATTTTTTGCGTTAATAATAGCTTAGTCGTTGCTATTTAGTTAAGTTTCCTTGCTAATTATAGTGTTTAAATATTAATAGGAGGTATCTAAAAGGAAGCCGTTAAATACTGCAACTTTATTATTACCAGTAGAAGTTTCCGTAAAACTATAAAAAATAACAGCAAAGACGAGGTTATCGTATAAATAATTATGCATTCAGTACTCTTGAAATATAAAGACAAATGGAAAAGGTTTTGTATTTATGTTTTTTGATTAGATACAATTATATAACCTATCTATAGATGTCCAGTTTTTAATTAGGACTCAAATGCTGTATCTACCAGCCTAGCGGATGCCTATGCAAATACGTTCGCGTGAAGTTCTGTAGGTACTGTACGAATCTCGCGGGAAGCAATACTTTTCCGAGTTTCAATTTATCTCTTCATCAAATTCCCGTCCGTATCGCCGCGTTGCAACAACTTTCGGTGCGGACGGCTACAGTGTGCTCGTTGCGTTCGAGTCATCCACATCTCTTGTTGTGTAATTCTTTATGGGTTACTTGGAATAGGCAGTGAGAGTGACTTGAGTGGAAAAGGGGAGTGTTTTTTAATACTCAAAGGTACCTTTAACCTACATACAACGTTCACAAGTGCGTGACTTCACTCAAGGTCATTTTCTGCCATTCTAGGGTCTTATTTTGGTTACAGTTTGATTTGTTAATTAAGTTGTCCTGACAAATGTTGTGAATCAGTAACCATTAACGTTAGTTTTCTAATTTTTGTAATCACTTTTGAGTCTACTAAAATTCGGTTCAGCGGGCAACAGACAGACCGACTTACTTACGCATTTACAATTATATATTATATTTACAATTACAATTATAGTAAGTATGGAAGTAGAAAGCAATAAAAAGTATGTTATTAAAGCGATGAAGACGGTAATAAACACTGAGCTATATACAGGTAATTTGACGAGATGAAACTGCGCACAATCGATCTCCTTAACTCCCGGACGTCCTCCCTCGCTCCTGGCCCGACCATGACCCTTACGAGCGCCTGTGACCCACCCCCTAGTGTTTATGACGTACAGATATTCAGTACAATTTAAATAGGTGAGTCACTTTTTTTAAATGTTCTTAAATAGTTCATTATTGTTCTACTTATACTACAGCCTGTATTGATGAGTACTGTTTACCAACAAATACATTAGAAATGTGGGTAGAAAACGCATGTAATTTCATAACTTATTTATTTTGAATTATGTATGGTTTGTTTAAAAAATGTTATATAAAATATATTAACCATAAATAATTGATGAAAGCTTTTTAATCAAGTTTATTTTCATTAATTTAAAAACTATTTAATTACAATTATTATTAGGTGTGAAATGGCTAGTGATGTATACCCTCATTTTTTTGTTTGTTGGTAAACAGTACTCATCAAGAAAGGCTGTAGTATAGATCGAAATGGTTTTTTTCTTAATTTTTTGAGACGTGTTTACATGAAAATTTCAGTTTTGAAATATGTTTTTGACAATACGAGCCAAAACGCCTGTCGGCCATGACGGTCTATGTTTCAACTGTTTCATGACGTCACTAATTGATATTGATATATTTCGGACCCTTATTCCATGTACTACACGAAATTAATATTGTTTATTATATAATTTGATATGAGTCAACTGTCCTTAAAGTAATATGGAAGTACTTAACAAGTAATAAATAACTATGTTAATAAGCCACTGTTATGCAGTGATAGACATATAGACAGAGGTAAATCTATACTAATATTATAAAGCTGAAGTTTGTTTGTTTGATTGAACGCGCTAATCTCAGGAACTACTGGTCCGACTTGAAAAAATTCTTTCAGTGTTAGATAGCCCATTTATCGAGGAAGGCTATAGGCTATAAATTGTCCCCATATTCCTACGGGAACGGGAACCATGCGGGTGAAACCGCGGGGCGTCAGCAAGTAATTTGATATGAGTCAACTGTCCCTATAGTAATATGTATCTAACAGGTATTAATAGGTATGTTAATAAGCCAATGTTATGCAGTGATAGACATATAGACAGAGGTAAATTGTCGAGATAAAACTGCGTAGCATCGATCTCCTTAGCGGACGTCCTCTCTCTCCTGGCCCGACCGTGACCTTTGCGAGCGCCTGTGACCCACCCTCCAGTGTTTATGACGTCAGATATTCAGTACAATTACAAACGTAGCCTTCACTCTGCTGTCGGTAACTCTGTAAACAATATGAATTGAACGTTAACTTTTGTTAGTCGGCACTAAGCTAAAACGAGGTTGCTTTTTGTACCCACCTACAACGTTCACAAAAACAAAAAGGTATATACATTTTTAAATGAATTACTATATTTTACTATGCGGTTGCATTTTTTTCATTTATAGAGGGTTTGTTCAATAGCGTTGTTATTCAGATTCAGCCGTTCAGAGATTAACCTTGACAGACAGGAATCACAAAAAAGGTTTGTGTTTTGGTTGGTTTAAAACACAAAGTATAAATAACTATAGCTTGGCAACTTCGTAACACTTCCGATGTTCCGATGTAGCGATGAATTAAAAACCCACGACTGATGCACGTCACTTCCCTGGACGCACGATTTCACAGCCGCGCAGTCTTTCCCCCTGTCGCCCGCATATCATTGGAGTGCTATTTACGAACTACATAAGCACTTCAGAAAACATAAAAATAGACAAGTAGACCCAGAGATTCTACAACATAACCGCCCTCCCTGCAACCTCATAAATTTTACCTCTTGATAATGATTAGATGATCAAGTTGCACGCAATCTATATAATTACACGAATTAAAAAGATATATTGATACTGTTAAATGTAATTCAGACCGTGTTCCGTTTTCTGTGTTTTTGTGTGTGATTCGAGCTTAAATCTTACCTAGTCACGGTTAAAAATGTAAAACGTAACGCAATCCTCGATAAGCCGTTATCGCGCCGAGCAGAACCGAGTACCGTTTTTATAGCGCTTTTAAATCTAATTAAGTGATTGGTGTTGAATTAGTTAGCTAAATATGTGTCTAGATATTATTATATTGAAGTTCTGGTTATTATACTCAACCCATATTCGTCGGCTCACTGCTGAGCTCGAGTTTCCTCTCAGAATGAGAGGGGTTAGGCCAATAGTCCATCTACCGCCCATATACGGATTGGCAGACACACGCAGAGAATAATGAACATTCTCAGGTATGCAGGTTTCTTTACGATGTTTTCCTTCACCGTTAAAGACACGTGATATTTAATTTCTTAAAATGCACACAACTGAAAAGTTGGAGGTGCATGCCCCGGACCGGATTCGAACATACACCCTCCGGAATCTTAATTCTCTGCGTGTGTGTTGTCTGCCAATCCGCATTTGGCCAGCGTAGTGGACTTAGTGGTCTACCCCCCTCATTCTGAGAGGAGACTATATGATGGAATTAAAGACAAAATTGTGCATGTGTGCGCTTGATCTTGTAGCCTATTATTCGGATCACTTTTTGCGGTGATTTTGTAGGGACGTAACCGATCTATAGTATGAAATTATCATTGCCGCCAAGCGATTTAGAGTTCCGGTACCTAGAATGCGTATAAACCGTCAGAGGAATCGGTAAAATAAACTTATACCTCTGCCAAGGAAGCCCGCTTCCATCTTTTACTGCATCGTCACATAACATCAGGTGAGACTGCAATCAAGGGTTATCTTGTCATTCAATAAAAAAACGAATGACCTGCTTTCTGTGATACCTTATTTATCTAATGTTATACTTTTTCGCGTATTAGTCATGTCCGAGTAGCAAATGTCATGAAAATACATGATTTCACATTACATTCTGTAGCATCGTAGCAAAGTGGGTACATTTGCACCCGAGTTGCTACGCCATTGCTACAGACTACGATCAATTCTCGTAATCACTTATAGACAGAGAGCCAGTGACAGCCAGACCTTCGTCATTTTTAACCGACTTCAAAAAGGCGGAGGTTCTCAATTCGGTCGGTATTTTTTATTTTTTATAAAAGCAGAAAGTTTGTCAGCTCATGCTCATACCATAGATAAGTACCATTTTATGAGCTGAAAGTTTGTCAGCTCATGCTCCTACCATAGATAAGTACAGTAAACAACTATGGAGTTTGTACCGTGGTGGGATTGGGGGATAGCCGGTTTCAAGGATCCAGACCCTCAACCGTCTATAAAGTATGTATTTATTTTTTTATCGGCATAATATGAGAAATGATATTCCCATTTGCCAGACACTTCATGGAAACCCTTCAAATTAAATAGTGTTTTTCAAAGGGTTGTCATTAAGCCAAATGTCTGGCAAATGGGGATATAATTTCTCATATAATACTGATAAAATATAAAAAAATATACTTTATACTTAAACGGTTGATCTTTAAAACCTGTTACCTGCCAAAGTTACCAAGTTGCAAACTCCCTAATTGGCTACCGTACTTACTTATAGTAGCAGCATGAGCTGACAAACTTTCAGCTGTTATAAAATGACGAAGGTCTGGGGTTCACAAGCTCTTAGTCTATTAAAGCCAACGTCGAGACATGTGTTCGATAACAGCAGCAAACAGATTTCTCTGCCAACAGTTACTAAGGGCAACTGCGCAGTGCATCAAACTATAGGATCCCGTGTTTCTGCTAGACCATAATTTGATATTGATATTCGATAATCCCAGTGATAGAAACGTGAGTAATAGCCCAGCGGAAGCCGTGATAGCCCAGTTGATATGACTTCTGCCTTTGATTCGGAGGGTGTAGGTTCAAATCAAGTTCAGGGCATGCACCTTAAATTTTTCAGTCATATATTTTAAGAAATTATCACGTGTCTCAAATGGTGAAAACATTTTAAGGATACCTGCATACCTACATGTAAATTTACTTAATTTTCTACTGAAGTGATATCTACCAATCCACATTTGGACAGCGTAGTGGACTAACTATTCGATATTCCTATCCTACGTGTTACTAAAATTACAAAATTTAACTTGTGGAACTAAAATGTAACACGTTTATTAATTACAATATTGCTACAAATACTCTTTTCACTTTTTTTTCTAATAATAATTTAAATACATTTTTATACTATAACTGCCGGACGCCTTTATCTCTATGCAATTCAGATTTTCACAAATTTCGCAGGAACCATTGATTGTTCTAGTATAAAATGTGGCCTGTATGTTGCGGAAAATCTTCTTTCTACCAGTGAGAGTCCCATTAAAATCGATTGGTTGTCGGAAACATTTATTTCCTTTCTACATTCAAATATGTAGGTACGTAGTATATGACTAATGGAAAACCATTAGACATATAATTACAAATTACACAACGTTTATTATTATACAGTGTTATCTAACTTGTTTTGTTAATTTAACGTAATCTGACTGTACGAGTTCTTGACCGATTTTAAATGTTAAAGCTGAATGTATAAACTGTCTATTCCGCCGTTGGTAAAATGAATCAGTATTTAGTAGTAATTTTTTAAGGTCTCGCTAACGTTCTAGTAGAACGGCCTTTGTTTTGTGAAGGTAACAAAATATTCGCAGGTAATAAATAAAAAAATTTTAAAAACTATAATCTAAGTAAGTAAAATCTCTCGTGCGAATGGGACTATCAGACCCCATATAAATATAGTCAGTCCGTATCTCTTTAAGTTATATTATGTATAACTTTACTTAAACAACAATCGTTATCGAGTGTTTATTCATTATACGAGTAATGTACATAAAATTATATCTATTTAGATTATTTGTATTTGATGATCATTGTGATATACGCAATCCATCTAAACTTAGATAATGTTTATATCTTCTGTTATTTTTTATATGCAGAAATAGATAAGATAAATAGTGCTGACCATTTCGTTAAACATGAAGATGAAGTCTATTACGGTGGAAATAGTATACGTAGTTGACTGATTATCATTAACGACCCATATTCGGCTAACTGTTGAGCACGAGTCTCCTCTCAGAAAGAGAGGTTAGGCTTTAGTCCACCGCGCTGGCCCATTGCGAATTGGCAGACTTCTCACACGTAGAGAATAACGAAAATTCTCAGGTATGCAGGTTTCCTCACGATTTTTTTCCCTTCACCGTTTGAGACACGTGATATTTAATTTATTAAAATGCACATAACTGAAAAGTTGGAGGTACATGGTCAGGGCTGGATTCGAACCTACGCCTACGATAAACTGACTGAGTTAACTGATAAAAGCATCTTATGCATGACCATGACATGCCATGACAGAGTAGGAAACCTCCTGCAGGCCTACCAGTCTGCGTACTGGGTATGGGATGGCAATAAATTTTATATTAATTTATTTATTCTTCTTAATCTTGTGCTCATCCTATCGAAGTAAATGGAGGAGAGCTTTACTATTTGAAAAAAAAAATCTGTAAAGCCATGGAGCCCAGTTATCTTCACTTTCTCAACAAGATAATTGAGAAAGTAATATCAAGTCTTATGTTTTTATAAGATTATTATAATTAAATTATGCCAGTTCCGCTAACGGTTCCAGTCAAAAATGCTGCGCATGATTACCAATGCTCCTTGGTAGGTACATCAAAAATGATGGCCTGCATCGTGAACTAAAAATTAAAACTATAAAGACAGAAGTTGCACATTCAATGAAAATATACCAAAAGCGTATTCGTAAACATCCAAATCAACTTGCAAGGAACCTAATGATGAAGAAACCTGGTACAACTTTCAAAAGGCTCAAGAGACCGAGCAGATGTCGTGAAATAGACACTACATTGTTGTATTTGGGCAAACCGCTAGATTTCGCACCAAACAAATGTCTCACGACAGATTGCAGGAATAATGAGAGACAAAAAAAAAGTTATATTATAATAAACATAACCGTATGTATGTACGAATTCTACGACGCCTGAGCCTTTAGATATAGTTTAAGTTTAAATTTAGTATATTTTCTTTTAAATTTTTATAATATGTAGTTATAGATATTTAGGTACGTAGATTTAATATTATTGTAAAACTTTATAAAATTGAATGAATAAAAATTATCACCGTATGTATTATCATCCTAACAACGTATATGAACTAACAGTAAACTGACGACAGTGTTACGATATTTTTAAGATTTGCGCGAACCTGCGCGTGGGTCCTTGAGTTTAATGATTCAGCATCCAATCGACCGAAACACACTCGCAACTACAGAATTAGTTACGCGTCTGCAGAACACTGGTATCTAATTTTTTTTTTATAGTAAGTCAACCTATTGACCTAGTTCGTTATTGTTGAGCCTGTTTGATAATGTTCTTCTCATACTCGAAAGATTGTTAAATTAATCTTTGGAAAGCTCATGTTTGTATGGAAAGTCCTTCATTTTTAGAGTTACAGTTTTAAAAAAATTGTTCATAAGTCATAGAAAATACGAAATAGAATGTGATTCAAGAATTTTTAAAATTCAACTCCTAAAGTGATGATATAGACAGAATAGACAGTTTGAAACTTTAGGCTAGTTGTGATATTTGAGTCAACCGGAAATAAGGTTGTATGTTATGTATACTGCTATGACATAACACTGTTCAGATACGGTGTCTTAAAGAAACTCATAAATGAGATCCTCGCACATGGTTACATATAATTTAAATATTTTTTAAGACGTAAAATAATTAATTGTAGTACACACGAAATAAATAATTGGGGACTAAAACAAGAAACGGAGAGCCTTGATAGCCTAGATATTATGTGGGTTCGAATCCGGTCCGGGACATGCACCTCCAACTTTTCAGTTGTGAGCATTTTAAGAAATTAATGGTGAACGAAAAACATCATACCAGAGAACTTTCTTAATTCTCTGCGTGTGTACCTACGAATCCGCATTGGGCCAGCGTGGTGGATTATTGGCCTAGCCCCTCTATTCTGAGACTTGAACTCAGCAGTGAGCCGAATATGGGTTGATAATGACCGTGACCGTGGTTAGAGTCCATGTCCAATAGGACATTAATTCTAACCAGCAATCACGGGTGCGTCAGGAATAATCTTAGTCAACCCACAAACCCCATCAGTCCCATCGTCACTCGTAACCCGAGATCAGTCTCATAGAAATGTATCGTCTCCTCTCTTTCCTATAGCCCTCGGAATCGATGTAGTCAGGGGATCCTGATATACAGAGTTTTTAGATTTAATTGAGGATCTTCAGTACTTATAAACCGACGCAAAATTTATAATTTCGAACTAGCCATTCACAATTTTAACGTTTTATTTCTCTACTTTTATAGTATAGGTATACAAAAAAAACCCTAACCTTACCTAACCTAAACGAAAAAGCTTCTTGGCGGTGAAGTGTTCTGTGGCTGTAGGAGATAATTGGCGACTTTTAATGGGATACTTTACGAGTAGCACTGAACCCGGCGACGTTGAAAATTTTAATATTGTGGATTTACATTGTTCATGATAAATCATATAATCATAGTTTGGCATAGGTATATTTAAGTTCTAGGATTTTCCCAATTAAATTAAACAAACAAACCATAATCTAAGATCGTTATTTTTTATTTAAAAAAAAAAGAATATTTGTCATGTAGTTTTTTTAGAGCCGTGATAGTCCAGTGGATATGACCTCTGCTTTCTCCAACTTTTTGTGCATTTTAAGAAATTAAATATCACGCGTTTGAGACGCGAAGGAAAAAGATCGTGAGGAACCCTGCATACCTGAGAATTTTCTTAATTCTCTATTTTTGTAAAGTCTCCCAATCCTCATTGGGCCAGCGTGGTGGATTATTGGCCTAACCCATCTCATTCTGAGAGGAGACACGTGCTCAACAGTGAGCCGAATATGGGCTGATAATGATGATGGTATTTCTTGACCAATGTTCCCCTCCAAGCAAATGAAAGAGATTGTGTCACAGCGGGCGGCGTTCGAACCAAGACCTCTCGGTGTTGAGTCCAGCTCCTTTACCGTTGAGCAATTGAGGCTTTTAACACTTAAATGGTCTTAAATAGTCATTTTTTCATGTTTTTTTGAGCCAAAACCTGTCGGTCATTATGGTCTAAACTCGTAATTTCAACTGTTTCGTGACGTCACTGTAACAATTCCCTTACACACGGAGCGTTCGACAAAAATATAAAGTTTGACGTGGATCAAGTAACATCGTGACGTCACAAAATGAACGACAGCGGTTTTCACGTTTGGAATTATTTTCGAAAGACATAATTTTTAAATTAAGTTTTATAGGAAATCCTTAACTTTTATTAATTAATATCGATATATTTCGGACCCTTATTCCATGTACTATGCGAAATTAACATTGTTTATATTAAATTTGACGAGTCAACTACCCTATTGCTATTAATTAAAACCCATCACTTTTACGTGTTTGTCAAAGCTAGAAGGGAATTTGTGACGTAGACTTGACCGTGATAGTCATAGTTTGGGGGATATTGTTAAACATACGTTGACCTTGGCGCCGGAGTAACTGATATTGTACTGTGATAGCCGATATCACAACACTGAGTTCTATTCGCCATAATTGAATTACGTAATACGCTTGTTTATCGTCATCGGCGACACTAAACATCTTATTGCTATTTGCTCTTGTATAGCGAGTTGTTTTAAATTTTTTTCTTGATAAAGTTTGATAAACTTAATTATATCTACAACTGGTTTGTTATTTTTGTTATAAATCGTTTGACTGTATCGTTAAAAATCTATTTACTTGTACACACTATTTGACGGCCTCCGTGGTGCAGTGGTGTGCGCGGTGGATTTACAAGACGGAGGTCCTGGGTTCGATCTCCGGCTGGGCCGATTGAGGTATACTGGTGAGAGCTTAATTGATCCAGATCTGGCTGGCTTCGGCCGTGGCTAGCTACCACTCTACCGGCAAAGACGTACCGCCAAGCGATTTAGCGTTCCCGTACAATGTCGTGTAGAAACCGTAAGGGGTGTGGATTTTCATCCTCATAACAAGTTAGCCCGCTTCCATCTTAAATTTCATCATCAGGTGAGATTGTAGTCAAGGGCTAACTTGTAAATAATAATAAAAAAAAACACTGGCAAATTTTTTAAAGCTTTAGATAGGTTCATGGTTGATGATCGCCCTTTTTTTTCGTCCCAGCGCAAAGAAAGTGAACGAACGATTCGATTCTGTCGGTATTGGTCGACAATATGTATTTTTCTCTACGCGAAATATATCGCTGACGCATCCAGATAGTGTCCACATAACTGAACATTATTACGTCTCCATATACAATGTGTAATGGTGCAGCTGAGGTAACTACTAGAGAAACTATACAGCCTTTCTTGATGAATACTGTATACCAAGAAATAAATTAGAAATGGAGGTAGAAAATGTATGTCATTTCATAACTTATTTATTTTAAACTAGCGGACACCCGCGACTTCGTCCGCGTGAAACTCGATGTAAACTTTCAACTACCCCTACCCAACTCTACCCCTACCCTACCCCTACCCTACCCCTACCTACCCCTACCCAACTCTACCCCTACCCTACCCCTACCTACCCCTACCCTACCCTACCCCTACCCCTACCCTACCCCTACCTTTTCCTGATTTTTTTTTTGCTATAAACCTCACGGAGCCCGAGACCTTTCCAACGAATGCAAAATCGTGGAAATCGGTTTGCGCGTTCTGGAGTTATAGCGTCAGGAAGGAAAACCCGACTTATTTTTATTATTTTATAAATGATGTATGGTTTGTTTAAAAAATGTTAAATAAAATATATTAACCATTAATCGTTCTATGCTTAATAATCACATTTATTTTCATTAATTTAAGAAAAAGTTAATTAAAATTATTATTAGGTGTGAAATGATTAGTGATTTATACCCTCATTTTTAATTTGTTTGTTGGTAAACCGTACTCATCATGAAAGGCTGTAGTATAGATGAAAATTCTTAAACACATTCACCCAAATGAATCTTGGAAACATAAGTAAGTTGTCATTTTTCTTCTATTGGACGTCGAATAGTCGCAATCTTTAGAGACTAGGAGCATCCTCTAAAAGTAGAACATTCTCGAAACGGGGACGCCTAATTACACGCCACTGCAATGATGCAAAACACGCGGATAGGCATCTACGGCATTCGCTGTTATAAGAATATGGTCCATTAGACGTTGTATTTTTACGACCTCACTAGTTTTATGCGCTGCATCATCACCGGAGGACTACAGTTCGTTTCATGTAGGGTGGTGCGGGTGACAGTTCGTTTCACTGTTGAAAGTTTGCCGCGATTCATGATAATACCTACGTATTATGAACGTCATGCAGGCGACTGTCACCGTACCCATGCTATCTGTAAAACACTTTAAGGCTCGATTTCAAGTTCGGCGCAATTTAAAAATTCATATTTTTAGGGTTTCGAGTTAGCTCTTGTTTGGTTTGGTGATATGCTTTGGCCGTGCTTAGATACCAACTCAGTGAGAGAAACTTTAATCGGGATTGCTATAGGATGAGTACTGTAGACATGGTACCATTTCTTAACCATTTGACTCCTAAACATGTAAAAAAATATAAAGTAAACTAAGGGCAATAGGCGAGCACAGTATCCGCGCGATAGAGGAATATAAAGATTTTTTAAATGCCTCACAACGGTAGATTAAAACCGCATTCCCTGACTGTCGGCTTCTTCAACGCAGACGGGCTTTTCGATAAAATACTCGCGGGCAGCGAATGGTTAAACTACTTCCAAGCATTGGCGTATCTAGGATTATTTCCTAGAGGGGGGGGGGGGGGGTCTGGCCCCCGATATGAAGTCTATTATTAGTATCATAATAGAATTCCATATTGGTAGCCCAGAATCCTAGGGTGAACACAGGTTCGGATGGATACGCCGCCCTCCTCCCATATACGCCTATGCTTACAAGTTTGCGTTTTAATACGGTAGGTCAAAAACTGCAATGTAACATTATGTAAAAGTGCACTCAACGTCTAACTTAATCGATTAAAAAAATATCTATAATTTAGGTATTTGTAATAAAAATATTGCCAAAATATCACTATTCTTATGTTAGCGAATTTTTATTCCGTAAGTACTTAGCCAAAACTGACTTGGAGTAAGAAAAACAAAATAACTATCGGTTATCCCAATTGAATACAGCGGTTACGTAGCGTTTTGCCGCAGTTCTGAGTTATTTACCGCATTTGCGGTTTTTTGGTGTTATTACTTCAATAACGTAATATGTAAAATGTCTAAAAAGTATTAGTTAGGTAGGTAGGTAGGTAGGTAGGTACATAATGAGCGGATTTCAAAAGGCATCACAATTAAAAAAAAGTTTCGCAAGTAACACTATGTTTTTACTTTTCAAACAATTATTTACGTAATGTTCTTAATAAACTTCATAATTAACTAACTGCTTTTACGAGTAGCTGTAGTCGGACTACGTAGGCATATAGTCAGTGGCGTAGCGTGCCTTGGAAGGGGGCCCCCTTCAATCAAAGGTAAAGATTTCTTAAAAAATAAAGTTAAGTTAATTTTAGCTTTCACACGTATACTAATGTTATAAAGCTGAAAAGTTTGTTTGTTTGATTGAACGCGCTAATCTCAGGAACTAACAACGAATCTTAGAAACATTAGTAAGAACTAACAGGTCCGATTTGAAAAATGCTTTTAGTGATAGATAGCCCATTTATCGAGGAAGGCTATATATAGGCTATATTATATTTAAAAAAAAATAGGGATCCTTCCTGAAACTGCAATAATGTAACCCAAGTTTTGTTTACATAGCGTGCGCTGCAAAAACTATTGATGTTAGAATAAAATAATGTACTACAACTTTGCAGAACACATCATTTTCTACAAAAAGTGTCGCGACAGCATATATCTATCTTCTATATTTTAGCAGAAATAGTACAAATACTAAGGTTTACGTCAATATTTACACAACTAAACTTAAATCCTTATAAAATTAATTACTTAATAATTAAGAGGATATTATAGAGATAAGATTTGCCTTTTACAGTATGTTAATTAGTCATATAGTTTCGGAGATAATACAAAATTTCTAAAAGACGCAAACATGCCGCTAAAAGACGCTCTACGGTTTCACCCACATAGTTCCTGTTTCCGAAAGAACACGGAGTAAAAACATTGCCTATGACACTAGCCGTAGCTTTCTATCGGTGAAAGAATTTTCAAAATCGGTTCAGTAGATCCTGAGATTAGGGGTAGGGTAGGGTAGGTTAGGTTAGGTAGTTGAAAGTTTATATCAAATTTCACGCGGACGAAGTCGCGTGCGTCCGCTAGTCATTGATATGGCGGATACGGCGCTAGCTACGCCTCTGCATATTGTGTCTGTGAAAGTGCTATGGATTATAATTATTGTGTGTTATGTGTGTCCCGTGAGAGCCGTGATAGCCCGGTGGATATGACCTCTGCCTCCGATTCCGGAGGGTGTGGGTTCGAATTAACTTACTTTACAGTTGTGTGCATTTTAAGAAATTAAATATCACGTGTCTCAATCGGTGAAGGAAAACATCGTGAAGAAACCTGCATACCAGAGAATTATCTTAATTCTCTGCGTGTGTGAAGTTTGCCAATCCGCATTGGGCCAGCGTGGTGGACTATTGGCCTAACCCCTCTTATTCTGAGAGGAGACACGAGCTCAGCAGCGAGCCGAATATGGGTTAATAATGTTAATGATGATGATGAATAAAGTTGTGATATGTTGTTTCAGAACAATAAACACGTGGAGGCTCTAGATGACGGCCAACTGCGCGCCCTGCTCGATGAGGCTATCACGTACAAGTGTCCCAAAGATCGCGAGGGAAAGAGTAGTTTATTTAAGGTGAATATGAAATAGTTAGTGGTGATGATAATTGTTGCTCAATTATATATTTTTAAATGAAGAGAAATATACAAATGTTAACCAATAGCAACCGGAAATATCGGTATATCTTTCGTTGCATTGGGGCAAAAGAGATGATACTGGGAGTAGTCCGCCAACGTTGGTTCACATTTTGTATATTTCTCTTGATATATGTCGCTGATACGACCAACGATGCTAGGCATCAGTAGCAAAGGCTGAAATTTTGTAATAGGTAGCGCGGTCATGTGTTTTTAGTCATGCCGAGGCATTTATTGTACATATTGTAGAAATCATCATCATATCAGACAATGGACGTCCACTGTAGGACGTAGGCCTTTTGTAGGGACTTCCAAATATCACGATACTGAGCTACCAGCATCCAGCGAATCCCTGCGAGTCGCTTGATGTCGTCAGTCCACCTGGTGGGGGGTCGACCAAAACTACGTTTACTAGTGCTCGTTCCACCGCTCGCTGTGTGACTCTGAGCCTTCTTATGAGGACCATAGTTAGCGACCAAGTCTTAGTCTACAGATTCTCGAATCCATAGGTCATCACTGGCAACACGTGCCAGTGATGACCTATGGATTCGAGAATCTGTTCGAATTATAATTATGAAAATGTACGAGTATTTATGGTAATCCGCTAGGAATATAGCTTAGAATCCTCGCTGCTGCTAGGGCATACTGGATGCGTTCTTTTTGAAATTGGTACGAAATCCATTTTTCAGGAACTGTTGGAAGAAGTGGAACAGGACGAGCAGGCGTGCGAGGCGGCGGCGCGACTGGGCGCGGGCAGGAACAACAGACGCGGCCGCGCCCACCGCGAGCACCACTCTAGTCTACAGGTGAGGGAGGGGACGGGGTTTGTAAGAGACTAGGGGACACCGGGGGGATTTTTCACAAATTCTGCGGGTATCATGGAATTTTCCGGCATGAAAAGTAAGCCCATGTGTGAATCCAGAGCTAATTGCAATTTGTTATGCTAGCTAAGTTGAAATATGTAATTAAATAATATGAAATTCTCATTAGCTACCGTGAATTAGTAAGGATATTCTTGGAAAAAAGAAAAACTTGGTACCCAGGATATGGGATGGTCATATTCTGTAGCCACATGCTGGCTTTTGTAGCCTTATGAGCTGAAAACTTGTCTTGTATATCGTCTATAATACCCTAACACAGAACTGTACACCTGGCTAAAGCTTAAACCCCCTTTACCTGCAAACTGAGGATTTTTTCCGCAAAAATATATTTGAGGCAAAATATCCCCATTGGTCGTTGGATGACGCTATAGATACGAAAATTTACCGCCCTAAACCGAAGCACTATTCCTATTTATACTATAGCCTTTCTTGATGAGTACTGCTTACCAACAAACAAATTAAAAATGAAGATATAAATCACTAGTCATTTCACACTGTTGAACTCGTTAAGGTCGAATTCCGCCTGCAGGTAGTGGAGATGTTTTAAAGAAAATACGTATGCACTTTGACAAGGTTTTATTGCGACTGATTTAATACTTATTGGCTGTTTTACTAATGATAGATGTGCGTGTGTGCGTTGTGTATGCATATTAAACGAATGTTTGTTGTGTGATAGCTTGCAATATGAATGTTATGTATGTAACGTTTTGTATACGACGTATGACTGTGTTTTGAGTTATATATTTAGCTTATTAATCTAAACATACTCCCCCCCAAAGGACACTACGGGTCCTTTCCAAACTGTAAAATTACAAATCAATACAAAACACAATAAGGAGACACGTTACTTTCTACATCTAAAGACATACAAAAATAATAGCAATTTGAGAAACGAGAAATATGCACGTAGATTCTAAAATAGGTATAGATACTTGTAGGTAAGTTTAGCATTAACTTCGTTTTAAGCATTCAATTAATACTATAAATGTTTCTAGAGTTTATACATAATATTAGCTTAAGTTTAAATAAACTATCACATTTTGGTACTTTTCACAACTTGACTCTTAATACACGCACAAACATATTTTCTTGAATTTTCTTCATGTTCAGAAAATTGTCATCGCTGTATAAATATTTTCTTTCTGTAAGTTTTAACTTTCTTGATTTAAATTCACTTTAATATCTATGATATCCTTTCTCGTAAACTTCTTTCGATAGTTCCTCATTATTTGTATGTTTTCTATATGTATTTAAAATCCTTTGTTTTCTTACACTTTGTTGGTGTTCGTTTATTGTATCATCTACTTCATTTAGTACCTTTGTATCTATCTCACCAAATATTATCCAGCCCAACGCAGTATTTTGTGCACAAGGTGTACCTTGAGGACCCTTTTCTAGACCTTGACGCAGCAATTTAGCATATTCGTTAACACCAAGAAGTAGATCTATAGGTCTTGACTTGAAGTATTCTGAATCTGCCAAGTCAAGATTGGTAATATGTGGCCATTTCTTGAGAGTTTTATTATTTATCCATGGTATGTCATTTTTTATCTGTTTTGCTCTAATGAATGCTTCTATAGGAAGACAAAAATTAGGATTACTTGGTGATAATACTTGTAGGTTAACCGCTTCACTTACTGCCACTCTCCTAGATTCTATTCCTGTAACGATTTTGTTTGTGTTGTGTTTTCTGAGCCTCAGTGTTTGAGCCGCCTTTTTACTGATAAAACACGCTTGAGAGCCCAAGTCTATAAGCGTCTTTAGCACAGTCGTATTACCGTCCTCACCTCTTACTGTGACTAAAGCAGTTGCTAATAGAGCAATTTTGGTTTGTTTAGTACTCATTGAAGACGCCATCGCTGTATTTACTGAATGGTGACGGAAAGAATGGTGACGCCGTTTACAAAATTTACAGCATAATCTAACCCTACATTTAAATATTTTGTGGTTAGGTACTAAACAATTATAGCAAACGACGACGTATGACTGTGTTTTGAGTTATATATTTAGCTTATTAATCTAAACACACACCTAATAATAATTATAATTAACTTGTTCTTAAATTAATGAAAATAAATTTTAGCTTAGAACAATTAGTTAGTGTTTATATATATTTTCACATGACATTTCATGATAAAACCATATATAATTTAAAATAAATAAGTTATAAAATGACATGCGTTTTCTACCTTCATTTCTAATTTATTTGTTGGTAAACAGACAACTCTTTCTCAGTAGTCAGAATGAAGGTACTCTTCTAGCTTGGGACAGCGCAGTTGAAAAACGACAGCGATACGTAGAATCACGGTCGTGTGATAGGGATGGACAAAAAACCTGCCAATCTTATGGTGGTGTGCGTGCCGCTAACGCATATGGCAGCTGGGTCAGCTATGCGCTCCTGTACACTCGCGTTTATTTACTTGAATATTATTTGATTTTTGACTTTATATTTTTCGAAAAATATGAATAAAATATATCTATTAGGCACGTCTGCTCTGTACAGAGGGTCCGGGGGAAGAGTATAGTATTTGATATTAGTGAACAAAGTTGGTTTTCGTAGCCTTATGAGTCATATATGATGTGAATTGAAGTAGTGCGTTCGCTCGGCAGGACCTCGTAGCGGCGATGGCGGGCGAGGCGGCGCCGCGGCGCGGGCGCGCGCACGCGCACTCGCACGCGCCCGCGCCGCCCGCGGGGAACGTGTCGGCGCGCGCGCTGCACGGCGGCAGCCTGCCCTCCGGCGTCGACACCTGTGCGTATGCTTCTGGTGATATGCAACTGACTGATTCGATAGCTTGGCAACTTCGTTCGTAACACACACGCGGGCCGGGGGGCGTGTAGCGATGAATGGGTATGGTAAGCGAAGGCTGGAATATATTGTTCCAACAATCTTTAACGATTTTCCGGATACAATCAAAAATCTTTTAAAAGATACTAATATATTAACGAACGTACATAAGTATAAACTAAAGGAATACTTTTTGGGACAGCCTGTGTAGCGTCGCAGCAGCGGTTCACTCACACTTTTACGATATTTATTTAACTACCCGCTAATGATTGTTCTTGGTTTTTCTTCTCTTTTGTTTGTTAATTATTTTTGTTCTTAAATATTGTATTATGTAATAATAACCAATTGTGTTTTGTGTTGCATTATGGTTAGGCTTAATTAATGTGTTTTTTGTAGAATAATAAATAAATAAATAAATGAAAAACACACGATTGATGCACCTCACTTCCCCGCACGCATGATTTCACACCACCGCAGTTTTTCCCACTCGTGGGAGTGTCATCGACGAACTTGCCAAGCTATAGCCGTCGTTTTGTTTTCTTTTTTATTATTTGACTACAATCTCAACTGATGGGTGATGATGTAATCTAAGATGATGTAAACTTGTTAGAAGGAGGACGAAAATCCACACCCCTTTGGGTTTCTACATAAAGTTCCAAAGGCGCCCTGATCCGAAAAGAGCCCACGACAAACCCAGCCACGTTTTTCTTTTTTAGTTTATCACCATTTAACAAGGTATTATAAGTATCCAGTCATACTATAGTGAATTTCATTTCCAAGCTTTTTTATCGTTTATATTATTATTAACACTATAATACGACTTTTCTATAAGCCTAAGTTTAATAAAAACGTTGAAATGTTGTTATAAATACGTATGCCCTTAATGCGATTAAATATTTAATAACACATAGTATCAATCACAGATTAAGAATAATAGGCAAATGGAGTGCACAAAACACGACAATGTCGTAGCCGCTCCAAATACAATATTCAAAAACTAATACATTCTCGAGTCAGTATGACACGAAATGTCGCATCAGTAACTTTTAATATTATTCAAGAAAATTGGTGTCTTATTTTTGTAAATATTTTAAAAAGTGTTTACTAAAACTAAAGAAACAGGAAGGAGTATTTTTTCATTGGTAATTAATGATTATTATAACATTTATTACGTAATTGTTATGAGTGTTAAATTATGAAATATAATTATGAAAAATGTTTGTATATTAAGCGGATGTCAAGGACGCGACGCGGCTTCACCACGCTGCTTATATAGACTCACTCTGTATGATCTTAACTATGTGTTATTAATGATAAAAACCATATTTTTATTTCTGACTGTGTATGCAGCGTTCCTGTTGGGCGAGGAGGCGGGCGTGGGCGTGGGCGTGGGCGCGGGCGCGCGCGGCGGGTACCTGGCCACGGTGCGCTGCGTGAACCCGCCGCCGCTGGCCGAGCGCCGCGTGTCCACGGGCGACGCCAACGCGCCGCAGCCGCAGCAGCCGCCGCAGGACCTGGACGTGATCACCAGGTTGATTACCATCTCCTTACCTACATTATGACATTATGTTACTTGACGTACACGCAACTTCGTCCGCCCTTAGACCTCCTTAATCCGTCCCTGTCGCAAAAGCCTTTCTAAGCAGATACCTAGTAAATATAAACTACAGTAAAGCCGTGATAGCCCAGTGGATATGTCCTCTGCGTCCGATTCCAAAGGACGTGGGTTCGAATCCGGTCCGGGGCATGCACCTCCAACTTTTCAGTTGTGTGCATTTTAGGAAATTAAATATCACGTGTCTCAAAAAAAGGTGAAGGAAAACATCGTGAGGAAACCTACATACCAGAGAATTTTCTTAATTATCATCATATTCTTCTTCGGAGTATCTTGAAGTCCTCCGAAAAAGAATATGGGACGGCGTTTTTCAAAGAGTTGCCGTTGAGCAAAATTACACACCAACATGCCGACAAACGCCTGTTTGTACCTTTACTATTACGTAAAATTAAACAGGCTTTCGAATGTAGAATTTGTTATGTATACATACCACAACTCCTAACAAGTTAGCCTGCTTCTATCTTAGATTGAATCATCTTCAGGATTTCAGGAAATTGTTGTAAAAAAACAAAAAAAAACCCACCTTCATCACTCGAATATTTTTATTTATGGGAATTGAACCCACGGCTGCTATAATCTGGCAAGTTCGTTGATGACACTCCAATAATATGCGGGTGACGGGGGAAAGACTGCACGGGTGTGAAATCGTGCGTGTGGGGAAGTGAGGTGCATCAGTCGTGGGTTCTTCATTCATCGCTAACGAATCGCTCACGCGGACTATCGGGAGTGTTACGAACGAAGTTGCCAAGCTAGCACTACCCACTGCACAAATCTTGTGTTTTTTTTTATTATTATTCTTTACAAGTTAGCCCTTGACTACAATCTCACCTGATGGTAAGTGATGATGCAATCTAAGATGGAAGCGGGCTAACTTGTTAGGAGGAGGTTAAAAAATCCACACTCCTTTCGGTTTCTACACGGCATCGTACCAGAACGCTAAATCGCTTGGCGGTACGTCTTTGCCGGTAGAGTGGTAACTAGCCACGGCCAAAGCCTCCCACCAGCCAGACCTGGACCAATTAAGAAAATCTCAATCGGCCCAGCCGGGGATCAAACCCAGGACCTTCGTCTTGTAAATCCACCGCGTATACCACTGCGCCACGGAGGCAGTCAAAAATTCAGTCACATTGAAGGGTGAAAACGGTCATTTGTTCCACAGGAGGAGCAAGCCGATGTTCCCGATGACGTATACGGCGCGCGCCACTCTCGAGATCGGCAGCGGCAGCGTGTGCTCGGGCCGCGCGGTCACCACCACCACCGCCTCCAACCAGGTGCGTACCCCCTCCGCCCCCAGCGCGCGCTCCCTACCATCCAACCAAGCCAAACTCATGAACGCCCTGTGTGCCTCCCTCAACAAGTCTCCAGGCGGTGGTGCCACTGACGGAGTGATCACTGAACGTCGAGTGCACTCTCGCAAACGCGGGAAACGACCGCGCGGCCCGGCCCCGACGAACAGACAATCCGAAAACTGTAACACTAAGAATATAACCGAAAAACATAATACCGAAGAAACTAGCGATGTGTGGATAAATAGTGTCAATAATTGGTATAAAAACTTGGATCGTTATTCTCATCATACAGGCTATAAAAATGTGAACAAGTTTACAAAAGCATTTTGTGGTATAGGACAAAATGCGGATTTATCTTCTAATATAAATATTTTTGATAACAATATCCAAACCATAAAACCTGCTAGTAAAGATATATGCAACTATGATATGAAAGATAGCAATAAAAATTGTAAAAGTTTACGGTTAAAAGATAAATCTAAAGATAAGCTCAATTGTGATAATACTGAAATTAAATTAGATAATAATAATGATGATGATCAAAGTGATATTATATTAAGAAAACAATATAGAGAAAGAGTAGGATATAATTTGGTACCACCTACAAAGGTAACGAGTCCAAGATATATTAGAAAGTCAACTATAGCTAAGCCCCTGTGCACCACTAATATCGCGAGCAAAGTTGAGCAACCTATCACAGAATGTCATAAAAATCTTAAAAGTAATAAAAAGTTACCAAAAGTTGATCCAATGTTTAATTTGAAAGAAACTGTCCAAGATAAAGAATTAGAAACAGACAACCTTTCCACAATTAATTTGCCCACAGAAAATACAAAAAATACCAAAAATGATATTAACTCAGATATTGAAATGATCAACAAATCATATTTAGTTGAAACATTAAAAACCGAAATAGAGCTGGTCGAAATACCTAATTATTGTGAAGCTACAGTAGAATCTGATTCATTTCTTGAATACGTAGCTACTCAGAAAAAGCTTATGAAGAAATTGGAAATAAATAACAATGAGGATATTTCGAATAATTGCTATAGAAACACAGATACGGACAATAAACTGAATGATACAACCAGTCTAAAAGAAGCTGATAGTAAAATAAAGTATCTGAAATTGGATGAAAAAAATAACATCAGTACAAATTACGCAACAGAAGTAATAAGCACGACATCTAAATCAGACGTTAATACAGTCTCGAGCAGCAAGTCGGTTGTGGCTGACCTTCCAAATAACGCTTACATCCTTCTAACATTTCCTAAAAGCTTTCTTTCAAATTCTTCCACAACAAACGAACCATCTTCCAAAATAAAAGAGATCGTTAGTGGTAACACTACTAACACAACAGATTGCAGTGAAAACAATGCAAATAAAAAGAACAAAAAAAAGCTTAAACAACAAAAAGCTAGTAACGTTAGTATGGACATTACAAATAAAAATCTCCTTAAAATGCTACTCTATAGTGACAGTCCAGAAGACACAAACAGTGTAATACAAAAGAAACTGTCTTCTTACAAGGAAAAAGAGGTAGGAGTTATTTAGTATTGTCTGTGAAAAGAATTATTGCCAGCACATAGATAAAAATTGTTTTATTTTGCAGGTGGATTCTGCCATTCCCTTTAGTTGCATCACAACACCAGAAGTTGTGGCCAGTTGCAACACGACTTCCTCTACGGCGGTCGCTATCGATCCCAAGGTACATGACACGTTCGACGTTGTTTGTAGTCGACGCCACACTCGCTTATAGTCGCACCATTTGCTATTATGTATTTTTGTTACAAAACAAAGATAAAATTCAAAACTCGAATCATATTACATCTTAAAAATCATCAAAAAATTTTGATGTTTTTTTTTATTTTGAGTTTTTGTTTTAGTAAATTGGGCGTAAAATACCTGTATAAAGCAGTAGCTAGTTTGTATACAAGGTTACTGAAAATATATAGCGATCCCTTAAAGGGGTAATTGTAGGGATCAATAATTATTAAATTGCCTTCGTATGTTCTAAAAGTATGTGGGGCAAAATTTTTCTACATTTTTGCACCACATACTCGAAGGCAATTTATTAATATCTTTTTTATTTGAGTTACTGTACTTGGAAGTGGATAAAATTCGATAACGAATGACAGCGTTACGTTTTTTGTGCGCAACCTATTCTACGCACCTTTCAACGTTCGCTGCCGCCAACAGCGTCCTGCTGCTCGTCGGTGCGCACCTTTCACCTTTCAGGTTATTGAGGCGTTCATTGCGTATGCTGCTGGGCAACATACACCTATTTAGACAGTCGATCTAAAAGATTAAACTCCATTCGTGCGTCGGAGCTGACACACACTTTTTGCTTAAAATTTAATTTTCTATGGCATCGCTACGTATTTTCATTAAACAGTAATAGTAGAAATTATTATCTGTCCAAGTGCCCTCGGATAGATGGGACAAAAATGAAACAATTCCAAAGTGTATTAAAAAATTGACTTGCGTATTTAATGGTTGTTTTTGGTGTTTTAGTTTGCACCCTAAAATGTAATAATAATACAAAAAATCAATAGAAATGTTGAATGATGATTTATGGGATGTGATAGGTCTCTCAATACATCACCTGATCGGCGGGTTGGTATTGGAGGAGCTATCCCGGTTCGCTATATATTTCCAGTAATCCTGTATCTATTTTCTAAGGTTCTGCATCTAAAGGAAAAAAAATACTTTTGATTGTAATCTTTTTGTCTTTCTATATGTCTGTTTGCCTGTCTGTCTGTTTGTCTGCCTGTCTGTCGTCTTTCTGTTTGTCTGTCTGTGTTGAGAATTTAATTTAAGCTATAACCAAAATTCTCCAAAAGACCTTGATTATAAATTACATTACAAAATAATATGGTATCCCCACCCCACGCGCGACGACCGCGTGTAGAGTGGCAGAGCGCATGGGGCGGTGCCGTAACCCGCGTGTCTCACCACTCCCCTCTAACACCTATAGTTTGGCAAGTTCGTTGATGACAGTCCCATGATATGCGGGCGACGGGAGGGGAAGGTCTGCGCGGGTATGAAGTCGTACGCGAGGGGCATCGCTTCCCCCCTCCCGGCCCGCGCGGACCATCGGGAGTGTTACGAACGAATTTGCCAAGCTATAAAAACGTGGACTGAGCAGTGTCATGTGCGCGGGTCAAAAATATTGCATCCGACTATAATCTAGCTTTGCTCTGTGTGTGTGCTTTGTATAATGTGTCTTGTGCTCTTGTAATGGTCGATGATTTTTGAGCTGCCACCAATAAACGCTTTTTTAAGGTTCCGTAGTCAACCCTTATACTTTCGCCATGTCCGTTTATCTGTCCGTGGTTTAGCTCCAAAAGTATTGCTACTAGAAAGCTTTCATTTAGCATAAGTATGTACATAAAAAATGTCGACAATAAATGAAATAAAATGTATTATTTAGGATTTTTTTCAACACGCTTATATAAGCTTCACTTATAATTATGTATGTAAGAAAATCTTAATTTGACCCACTTCCCGGTCGTCTATTAGAATGAAATTTTGCACACGCTCTGCGTTCTGATGACAATACATGACTAGCTAAGAAACGTCATTACAAATCCAATATGGTGGCATTTATTTTAATGCACCTTTGCTTAGGCTTTGTTAAACTGCGATTTAGTCGGCCAACTAAGAATATAAGAATGATGACAGTTTTTTAAATTGTAAATTAAATATAAATTAGGAGTATGCTAATAGTAAAGCAATTTTGTAAAAGTAACAGGTAATCTGCAATCATTACTTTCGGAGCTACAGGGATTTAAAGGGTCAGATTTGCGGCGCCTCCGCGGATACCTGAAAAACGCCCCATACAAAATGGTACGATTTAATGACGTCGTAGGTCCATAATGATCGTTAGATTTGTATGAACGTACGAACAAAATTACTAATACCTTTGTTATTTGTGCGCTTATGTTTATAGTTCATGTATTGAAAAATGTCACATTTAATATAAGGAAGCTAAAACTGTATGATATTTCATCTAATTACGATAAATGATTTTTAATAGATTTTGAAGTTTTATAATCTTATTTATTTTGCAAATATCCAGACAATCTTGGCTTTTTATGTATAAATTAGTTAACGATTACCTTATTTACCCGAATATATCATAAAAATCAATATACCTATTCAAACCTTGTCATCATCCCGATTGTAACTAACGCTTCAGGAGCCTTAGCTATGTGGCACGTCGACTCTCTTTCTACAAACGCGAACGCTTCGAAAACTAGCAAAATGTATGGGAATGACAGATCCGATCAACAACTTGATCACGTGACCTGTCTTTAGTGAATGTCATTTCCATACAAGAAAGAGATTCGACGTACGTCATGGATACAGGACCAGTTTACACAAAAGCGCCGCTCAAACGCCTGTCTGTACACCAGACTATATCGTACAAAGCCAAGCCGTCCAAGTAGAATGTCTATGTCCTTGTCCAGAAGGGGCGAATTCGTCGCGAATCATGTCGCGCGAATTCATACGCGCGTTGTCGAAGTACGAGACACGTAAATCGCGTGCACTACGCCATACTTTCGACGCGCGCTTGATTCGCGCGTATTGCGTGCGAGTCGAAATACTAGGGACGTCTTGTTGCGTCCAGTTAACGCGCGAATTCGCTCTAGCGAACTCCATATTTCGTACTGAATTCCTCCTCAAATGCTCGCGTGTTGGTACACACCTTGTGGACGCAACGGTCGCGCGTAACACGCGCGAGTGAATCGCAGCGAATTCGCCCTTTCTGTACTGAGCCTATATTGGTCCTCACGCGATGATATGCGCAGCCGCTGCAGCTGGTGTCGAGCTACCGCGCCGTGGCGTGCCTCATGGACGGCGCCTTCCCGCCGCGCGCGCCCTCGCCGCCGCACGCCGCGCCCGCCGCCCCCGCGCACCCCACCTCGCCCGTGCAACAGGTGCGCACGCACACACACACACGCACAACACACACACATACATGCACTGCATTAGATTATGAAACGGTCAAAAAGCGAAAAATAATATAGTATTTTCTGCCTTTTGATCAGTTTGAAGGTGGTGTGAACATCGACATATAGTAGATATTGTAAATATCACTATCAACATTATCAGCCGGTGAATGTTCACTGGACATACTTATTTGTCTCTGTTAAGGTATGACGGGTTCGAACTGTTTGTCGCCCGCCCAGTGTCACTTCAGCTTGGCGACGCGTTGAGCAAATTCATTAACAGTACACACACTCATACAAAAAAATACATTACATAATTAATAGTATAGATTATAAATGGTTGCATAATGGCTATTGAACTAAGAGTGCATTTGATAAATTTAACGGAGTGAGCTTTACAAATGCAGTCAACATAACAAAATTAATCTTAGAGCAGTTATTTTCATAGTGATTTTACTATGTAAACATATGATTTTTACAATAGCATCTAATCCGATTAATATCATATTTCACAGTGATACTTAACTTTTAGCATGCTATTAACATAATTACACTTTTGTGTATACCGTTCAGGTATTAATACTTTAGGATTGCAAATGGTGTGACAGAGAGGAATCGAAATCGATGTTTGTTGATATGCCAATGAAAGTGTAACGTTTTGTGTGTCGCGGAGCAGCCCCGCGGCGCGGCTGCGAGCGCTCTCGGCGGCCTGCCGCTGGCGCGCCCCGCGCCCGCCGCCGAGTACAAGGTACGCGCCGCACCGCACCCACCGCACCGCACTGACGCTTGTCCCATCCGCGATCATGATCACTCGCGCTGTCGCATCGCTACGATCATCACGATTGACCACGATTCGTGCTCTGCCGCTCCGTGTTCTGAAACTTCTAACATCTATTTTTTCCTTCCTATTCAGGTTCCTATACTCACTGTGCACTACCGTTTACAGAAATCTCTCGATGAAAACGGCAACGCGGTGCAAGGGTTCGGTTCGCCCCTCTCGGGCTCCAGCCAACAAAAGAAACCGAGGAGAAAAAAAACGTCCAAAAACGAGACCGTCATCAAATCGCACCAGATAGACGGATACCAGGGCAACAAGGACATCGACGAGGTGCTGCGCTTCATCGAGTCCAACGCGGAGACGGCGCGCGCGCCCAAGCTGCGCAAGCACAAGGACGACGACGACAAGGGCAAGAAGCGCTCCGGCGAGCGGCGCAAGGACAAGGGCGGCGAGCCCAAGCGCGCCTCGTCGCTGGAGGAGCTGTCGCGCACCACGCTCGCCGACCTCACGTGCGAGCCGCCGCCCGGCGCCAAGCCCGAGCGCCGCTCGTGGGGCGCCGACGCGCGCGCGCTGCTCGAGCCCGACCCGCCCGAGCTGGCCGACTTCCAGACCGTCACCAAGAAGCGCCGCGCGCGCCGCCGCGCCGACGAGCGCGCGCCCTCGCCGCCGCGCCGCCGCGCGCCCTCGCCCGCGCGCGCGCCCGCCTCCGCGCCCGCCTCCGAGCGCAGCAACGACTCCAACGACGACACGGACTGCGCGCACTCGCCGCCGCCCGCGCCCGCGCCGCCGCCCGCCTGCGCCTCCTACGCCGACATCGCGCGCACGCGCCACAACATCCCCGACCTCATCGAGTCGTGCAACTTCTACGCCGAGGGCGACGAGCGGCCCGCCGCGCCCGCCGCCGACGCCTACCCCGCGCTGGCCGCGCGCCGCGCGCCCGACGAGCCGGCCGAGCCGCGCGCGCGCAAGGAGCCCGCCGCGCCGCCCGCGCCCGACGTGGTGGCCGACCGGCGCCCGCCCGTCGTGCTGCTGGCGGCGGGCGCGCGTCCGCGCGACATGGACGGCGTCACCTTCGGCTTCGACGTCAACGAGCAGCTGCTGGGCGCGCGCTGCGACCTGCTGGCGCACGGCGCCGTGCCCGTGCGCGCGGGTTGCGCGGCGCTGCGCTACGTGCCGCCCGCGCCGCCCGCGCCGCGCCTCGCCGCGCGCCTGCACCAGATCGTCGACTACGTGGCCGCAGGTAGCCGCACCACACACACTCGTATGTGAACGACTACGACCACGTGTACTCGACGTCTATAACGTCTGTTTATTGTTGCAGCTTGGGAGGACGCGATACGCGGCGGCAGCAAGGTGCACTACTTCAGCGAGTGTGCGGCGCGCAACAACTAATCGCTGCCGACGACGACGGCCACCGTTGACTTTCAAAGTGAACTATCGAGTGAGTTTCGATATACGATGTAAGTGAAGCTACGTTAAATATGTGAGTGTAATGTGGTTGCTGGTGCAGTCAGTGCGGAGACGAGAGAAAGACTCCCGAGGTGAAATCGAGTTGTTGTCGACAAACAATAGTATGGTCGTACGATGTCGTGCTCGTATATTTCGATTCAATGCATATGCAGACTATAGCGTTGATGCTGAAATTGATTACTTTTACGCTTTGTATATAAGATAAATGGTCTAGAGCATTTAACTCTTATTAAAAAAAGATTCAGTAACAAAAAAAAAAGAAATTATTTACTTTATGAATTATGTGATGCCTTTTATTATGATCATGGTATTATTCGCGTATCTCACGAGGGTTAGGGCAAAAATGCAATTGTAAATGAACATGCTATTTGTACTACTGAGTTGTTTTTAAATCAACCACATACAAACTGTGTGTTTTCTTAGGGTAAATTTAATTTACTACAAATACAAAATTCCCGATTCTCAATAATCGCACACAAAAAATACTAATATGGCTCAGTAGTATGAATGTCAGGGTTGCCAGAAATTGTATAATATACAAAATGAGTTAACTTAAACAGACATTACTTATTTTTGCATGAATGCAAAAAAGTAGTTAAAACTTAAAAACAGGCTTAGTAAAAATAACATGAAAATATGACCGGCAGCCCTGATTGAAGGCTTACTGTCCGAACTGGACGGTGCTAATAAATAATGATAATTATTATAATTAATAATTATTGTTGTTATTATAGCACTACGCGAACTTGCAGTACAGGCAAATCACAAGACTTGAGTCCTCATCCCTGTGGTACAGTGGTGTGACAACTTTATTTTAAAAACGGAAAAAACTCATAGTTTAGTATAAGACATATAATAAATCTGAGCTCGTTTTCCTTAGGAAATGACAGACAATTTTGTTCGTGATTTTGGGTGTGATACTGGTCCTTCTATCTATATTGTCTGAGTTCCTTGTCCACCAAAATATCGCCCAATGGCGATGGAGTTGTCCCAGTCACATCTCTTTCGTCCTAACGCTAGAAAGAAATAACGGTTGCTCCGCCATTGGTTGAATTTTGTTTATTTCTATTCACGGCATTATATCATTGGTTAACTGTACTACGCGGTTGAGGGCTCAGCCATACGACTAGCCTATAGTACTGTTAGTTAGTACTCCATCTTTTGATGGACAAACGTTACTTGCAGTCATACTATTAGGTGTAAGGGAATATTCTGTCGTTTTTCTTTCTTTTGTTTTTTGGGAATATCTCATGGATATCGCCTCGCCATGGGAGGACATTTTTAATCCCCACAGACACTATGGTGTTTCAAATTGTGGACTGATGGGTGAGCTATGGGACCGTTTTGCAAAGTAACGTGTCTACCCAGCGGCACACGCAAAAACAATTAATCTAGGGTTAGGTTAGGTCTACTCTAGGATTTACAGGACACTGATTCGTTGAAGACACATCGGGGACATAGAAAACGTATTGTAACTCACAGACGTCTCCGCTGGGCAATAGATTTCTCATATTTGCCTGGGGTGATCTGGATTATTCTTTGAAAAATATTACACAATGCGAACCTATTTTCGTCAACCGTCTTTGGCATATTTTGTGTCTATCGCGTTTTTCTGTTTTAGGATTTGGAAGATTAACAGTGGAATTCGTAGAAGTTTTGGAGGCGCCCCCAGGGGATCGTTCACTCGCTAAGTGTCCAATTTAAACTATGCGTTTGAGAATTCGACACTCAGCGGGTGAATGGTCCCCTGGAGGTACCCCTGCAACATATATGAATTCCATATAAAACATGTTACAATCTCAAAATGCATAAAAGTGCATGTATTAAAATGCCATTTGTTTTTTTTAATAATCGCGGGAAGTTGGCGAACGACACGACTGAAGCCCTCGTTCGCACGAGAGATTTTTTAACGGACGTTAAGGAAACGTTCAAATACAACAAATGCATCCAAGTACCTATATATTCACAGGACAGCGTTTTCAAAACACAACGCTTTTTCGAGCAGTGTTGCGTTTTCAATTTTGAGCGTTGGAAATAGACTTTCTTTAACTTCATACTATATTTGCTTTTTTAACGTCTGTTAAAAAAGCTCTCATGTGAATGAGGGCTAAAAATGGCAGCCCTCGTATTAAAAATATTCTCTCACCCCAAATGCGTAAACCACAGAACGTTCCCTTATGCCTGGAATTATATAATTATGTAAAAATGTGTATTCAGTAATGTATCAAAATTTATGTACGAATTGTCCAAAGTAGCTAACAGCTGAAGAAGCCGAAATATTTGTTAATTAAAACTGAATGTAAAAAGAAACATGTTTTGTTATGTTAATGTTTGTTGTGCTTGAGTTTGTTACGTATTCACTATTATAGATCCTCTCTAACTATTTAGCTACTTATATTTAATTTGTTATGTATTTTTAAGTCATACTATTTTACATTGTACATAAAATGAACATTAATTGCATCGCATAAGTTATAACTGGCCGAGTGGAAGTCTCTTAATATTATGTCAAAGTTCTTGTATTGATTTTCTGTTGGCTAGGTTTTATGAATTGTAACATGATTAAAAGTCGTTTTATATGTATAACAATAATTAGAGATTTATGGTTAACGAATTGTTTGCACACTAATATAGACGAATATTTTACGTTTTTTCTTTTTAATTATTTGTCAGTTATATATATGTATATACATAAGTTATATATACATGAACATATATTATTTTATTTAAAGATTTACTTCAACGTGTGACTATAGGCAAACCGGTTAAGTAAGTCCTCTCTCACTTGGTACAGTCGCGCGCGGTATGATGACAGAGGAGGATACCTGGCGTATTCCTTATTCATTCATTAACGACTAGTAATTCATGTTAGAGTCCTTTTCATGAAAGAAGTACCGCGGCTAAAACCTGAACTAAAATTGACAGCGCCCTACACAAATTACAATAAGACCGCCATCACTAAATGACAATGAGCGCCATTAAGACATTAGCGCCGCGTCTGGGGGACTTCATGAAAAGGACTTTTCGTGATTTTCCTTTAGACTGTCTAGAGACGGAACATAGGCAGGTCACAGAACAGTATGCTAAAGCAAACTCTTTAGCAATAGAAAGAGCAAGGGGGCGAGCCTTGCGTATCCTCATATAAGATGACATACGCTAATGTGTTGTCATAAGAAAATGGACTTTAATAACGGTTATATAGAGTGAATTTTAGTTTAGCACTGTTGACAGAAGCGATTTCCAGTATAATCAAAATTCCGTTGTCTCGATGCACGGTCTAAAGACCGTTCTTATCTCGTCTAGCATTTACACTACAATAAGAACTCGGGAAACCTGAGACAAGCCAAAATCACAATACTTGTCTACTAATGTAGAAGAGCCGTGATAGCCTAAGTGGTTATGTCCTCTGCCTCCGATTTAGGAGGGCGTTGGTTCGAATTCGGTCTTAGGCATGCACCTCCAACTTTTCAGTTATGTGCATTTTAAGAAATTAAATATCACGTGTCTCAAACGGTGAAGAAAACATCGTGAGGAAACCTGTATGCAGATTTCCTCCTGAGAATTTTCTTAGTTCTCTACATGTGTGAAATCTGCCAACCCGCATTGGGCCAGTGTGGTGGATTATTGGACTAACCCCTCTCATTCTGAGAGGAGACTCGTGCTCAGCAGTGAGCCGAATATGGGTTGATAATGATGATGAAGATGAACGTGGACAAGCCCTTCAAGCGCGAATGTTGCCATTGCCGCCCGCACCTCTCCCGCCTCTTACGTCTCACCTCGCACCTTTACCGACCGGACGAAGAGTTATAGCTTGGCAACTTCGTTCGTAACACTCCCAATGGTCCGCGGGGGCCGGGGAGCGCGTAGCGATGAACGAAAAACCCACGACTGATGCACCTCACTTCCCCGCACGCACGATTTCACACCCGCGCAGTCTTTCCCCCGTCGCCCGCATATCATGGGAGTGTCATCAACGAACTTGCCAGACTATAGTTAAGCTGTTTCTCTATAGATTCTTCTTTTAGTATAATGTACTCACATGTACAATAACTAAGATACAAATCATTTATGTTAAAATTTTAAATTTTTATGTATTATTGAAAAAAATATATAAAATTGGATACTATATCTATATTGATGTAGTATGCATACACGTTTTATGTTCTCTAAAATTATGTACATAAGATAAGTTAATGTAAGTTACGTGAAAGTTTCATGTCTATAATAGGCCGTGGTGTCAGCTTACTTTTTAAATTGTTTTTTTTTTGTCTAATCTAAAAGCAAAAATTAAACAAATATGAAGAAATTTTCCATTTTTTAAATCTTATTCAGAATTTTAAGCAAAGCAAGCTAACCGACATCTTTTGCAGAATTTGAAATTTGGTTGTATATAAATACTGGAGACAAGAATCACTTTCCCAATGAAAGAGAATTGGTACCTAACAATTAATAATAACTATGATATTATGAAAGACTTTTCAGCCAAGAGGCTCTGACTTCAAGACCTGCATTTATAACAGCAATTAATGTAAGGCTCCCTTCACACTGGCGCAGAATCGAAGAGAAGTGTCGCAAATCGCTAAATATTTTTGCGATATTATGTCATGAACTCTCGAGTTCATGGTACTTTTAAGTAAACACAAATATGCATTTGCTAGTGCTTTCGAGTCGAGCGAATATTCGCGTACAAAGGTCAATGCCATAAAATCCCAGGCTCGGCTCAAAAAAATGTAACTCTCATTATTAGGTTTAAGTTGAGGCCAAACGTGCGTAATTTTGTGAGTTGTCAGTCGCGTAATTTCTGCTGCATTCGGTTTCATTAAAGGTCCGGTTCCTGTCACACGGCGTCGCAAAATGAGTTGTGTTCCGACTGAAAGCGAATTTCTGCGACCGAAATTACGCGACTGACAACTCACAAAATTACGCTTGTTTGGAACCTCACCCTTAAATGAGTAAATAAATAGTGTATTTTCCTTTTGTAAGTTCATTTGACTCCTAAATGGACGACCGGTCGCATCGCATCCGTTACGTGACATGTAAAAAAATATAAACTCACTAAGGGCAATAGGCGAGCACAGTATCATGCATGCGCGATAGAGGAATATAAAGATTTTTTAAATGGCTCACAACGGTAGATTAAAACCGCATTCCCTGACTGTCGGCTTCTTCAACGCAGACGGGCTCACCGATAAACTCGCGGTCCGCGAATGGTTAATAAATAAGAATCGTCATTGAGTTACTATGTTCTACGTACTAGAGGAACTTTACCAAAAGAAAATCATGTCGCCTGGCTGATTGAGGTATTTGCTGCAGCGCTAAAATAATAGTTAAGTTTATCCATACTATTAAAATGTGCAGCGCTAGATCGCTTGTAGAATAAAAGCAGACGACCGCGACTTTGTCCGCTCGTCCGACCTCTTTAATCCGGCCTTGTCGCTTCAGCTCTGTCTCTGTGCCAATGTGACGGAAGCCTTATGTCGTTCTCCCACAGAGATATACAACAAAACCCACAGATCAAATAGGGAAAATAGGTCAACCACGGAATGAGAGATACTAAGTTTTAAACTCTAATACATCTTCGTTTTTGTGTTCTAAAAGTGTTCTCAATAATCACATAGAGTCTCGTGTTTGCGTAATTTTAAGAGACATTTTAAAAAACTTTTAGAACTCTAAAATTAAGGTGTATACGAATTTACAACTTATTATCTGTTATTCCGAGTTTAAATCTTATATGAGTGGGATACATCCAGTAGCGTGGTACTGACATTGAAGGTCGTAGCTCATTAGAGCCACCCGTCTCTAGGCATCCACAATGCTTTGCAAGTCGGGTCCCGGGTGGTCTAATGAGCTACGACCTTAAACGTGTCAGTCGTACGTCGTATCGTTTTCAGAGGATAGCGATATTGTATGACAGCACAGCGTATCAACCACGAGTCGCTTGTCGTTAGTATCGTGGGTGAACGGCCTTAGATATTGCATTTTCCTACCTAGCGCTTGTATACAAATGTCTTCCAAATGTATAAAATGTAGTGGACATCTTTAACCAAAGCGCATTGAATATACTATCTCAAATACCTACTAAAATACTTTTGTTATAAGAAACCAGCAAAATTAATAGCCGAAAACGAAAAATATTATAAACTCATAAAACAATTAATAATAAATATATTTCAATCAATCATGTTGTTTTTTATGATGGAATGAAAAAAACTTTTTTTTTTTAACTTAATAATTTGGAAAAGATATTTATATTATGATGAAAAATCAGAAAAAAAAAATTAAATCGAACTAATTAACTGGAATATTAATTGACGACGATATATAGGTACAGTTATACATATTACTAGGTGAATAGATCTGAGACCACAAAACGTTATACTTGTTATAATGATAATCTATGTGATGTTCTCATATGAAAAATACGACTTGATTGTTTGTTTATTAAATTTCATGCAATGTTATAGAAATGGTTTGAACATTAAGCATAATAAATAATTCATTATCCTTTGTAGGGCCTCCCGGATTACAGGGCCCCTTAAATGTGAAACCAAAAATTAGTAAAATTTAATCTGGTTGCTTCCCAGAGAAAAAAAAACATGAAAACTGCTAAGGTATTTTCGGAACTTGCCCCTCGTCTATTGGGCCTCCCAACTAATTTTGATACAAGGCCCCCAAGCTACGCCACTGATCGTTTCATACATTTTACATAAGAGACAATGTTTTAATGTACCAACTTGGGCAACAGATGTAACACATGAAAATGATGAGGAATCAGTCATCCTGTTTCTCTAGACTTCTTTGACACCTGAAATTGTTAAGTAAGCTCTTGCTGTTGAATCTCTCATACCATAATAAATTTTTAATTTGCCTCCATAAAAAATACGTTACAATTATGATAAGTAAAAACATTGTCGTATATAGATTGATGTGGCAGCGCTCCATCTGATCCTACTATTAGATATGTTACGTGTCTACAAAATTACCGGAAAAAAGTGATCCGAATTTAGTTACTCCACGCACATATATGCACAATTTTGTGTTTACTTATATATTTATGTATATGTAGTTTTTGCACTTCCTGAACACAACTCGACATTGTAGACAATATTTACGTATTATTTGTTTAAATAACTTTCGTTGTTTACAATAGGTACAACTAAGTAATTGAAATTGAGACAATTAGCCACTTTAGTCCGCCTCAGTTTCGACGCGTTAGTGACATATCTAATAGTATAAAATCTTTGATCTAAAACTACAAGTAAATACACCAATCGACCTAATATGTGAGCCAAGCCAAAGACATTGTGAACCAGTAGCGATCGAACCGAAAATATCACTCTTTTGTTCCATTGCAACGACAGAGAGAGCTATATCTCCGTTTCGGGACTGGTCGCTACGTATGGTAGTAGGTAATTTTGCCTTCACGAAATATTTCGTTGACGAATCATGCGCCTACAGACAAAGCAGAGCATTATGTAAACATAAATAGGTTAAGGGTGTATTTAAATTTCACGCGATTATTAAATGACTCATACTAGAGATAAGACAATGTGAGACTCGAATTAGTTACTATCTCTCTTTAACACGATACTATAGATAGAGACGAATTTGAAACTCGAGACGTGTTATATGATCGTTTCAGAATATCGTATCGAGACCGTGTAACAGGTATGCGTATCATTACCGTACCCGTCAACATAGGTTATGTTCCACTTGGTTCCTAAGAATCACGACCATGCCCGCCGGCGCAGTGTTTCTCGTTCCACTTGCTTGCTAACGATGCATCATAAACTCAAGTGGTATGGATTATGGTACGTTTTAAGCGTTGATGTAAATAATATACCTAGTGAGTTAAAAAAACGCAAATCGAAAAATATCAATATTATTAGTATAGTTCTGATCCCCAAGTGGAACGTGATTATGATAGGCGTTGGTGATTAATTTGAATACACCCTTATTTTCTATAACATGTTACGTAAAAATAAAGGTCCTGATAATTATTTTTAATTCGCTTAAATATATCTATTACAGTCGTAAATTGAAGTTTGGGATCTGCTATTGTGTAAAGGGCAGCCGTTTGTCGTGGTCTAGTATCGAATATTATCACTTAGCTAAAGAAATTGTCTTCGCCCAACTCTTAAAGGGGCTAAACTTGTAAGACCCAAAGCTAGTCGAGATGAAAAAAAAACAAAGCCGTATTTTTGTGAGCATAGCGTTATTGATCGCTTATAAATATCTTTTTAAGATTTGTATGGTTAGTATTTAAATTTAATATACGTCATAATATTAATATACTTATCACAGTAAGCCTTTGAATATATTATATGTGTGTGGTCAGTGTAAATATGAAAATATCTTCAATATTGTCTTTCTGTGTAATGTGACAGTTTTGCTCACCGTAACTGGTTACTCCATGTGTGTGTTTTTTTATACTACTGTCTGGAATCTTTACCACTTTATCCAATCAGATAGCTATGATGGCATATAACTACTAGGCTAGGTAGCTACGACCACTCCTCACTGAGGAATATTTATTTGTTAATTAATTGTGAGGCATTTACATTATACAAGAAAAATAACAAATATAACTGTCTTATCTAAGATCGCCCTTAAATTGACAACCCTATCAGGAATAGCTACAATAGGTACCTATATCTATATTGAAAACTTATATTAAGTAACTCGTTTTGCTTTGTAGTATTAACATTAAGTATCTCAATTTTAATTAGTAATTACAATGATAAACTTGCCACATGATCATTGAACTGAATATTTAGGACCTAGTCTAGCCTTAGAAATTTGCTAAATCTCATTGGCGCGTCAGATTGGATAATGTGTATACGCTTTAAGGGAACATTTACAATTGTCGATACGGAGCATTTCGAGTAGTCTAGTAAAATCCGCTCTTTGAAATAATGGTTCATTTCTGACAGGTCATAATTATTATACATATAAACGATGGACGTTGAGTTAGTGTTTCATTTATAGAATGATTATAAAGTAGTTTCATAGGTAGAAAATTATTATCATTATTAAGAATTGAGAACCTCCTCCTTTTTGAAGTCGGTTAAAAACTACTATTGTATCACCTTGTAATAAACTAAGAAACGATATTTTGAGTTTTTATTTATTTTATTTAGTGCTAAGTATCACAATGTCTACTGTTTAATTTGTGCTACATAGAGAACTATCAAATTGATTACACAAAGTAATTCCTCGAATTTTTGTATGGAATGTGTTCCAGATATATTTCACATACGGGCGTTCTGTATCGACCAATGTATATGCTCCCTATAACTGATTCATTAGTGTCGTGTACCTAATCGTATTCCTTATTAACGAAATTGTTGTAGGTGTCAAAGATTATGTAAATCATAACTAGATATTAAAATAAAATATGCTATAGTTTTGTACATTATAAAAATTCATACCCAGAAAAGGCTGTTTTATGAAAATGTGTTTACCTAATATAGAAAAAAATGTTACATTATTTAAAAAAAGTATTTGTTTCGTTTAACCATTTGAATTAATATTTTGTACTAATTTTATGTTGAACTTTATTTCGCTTCTCGCCGATTTGTTTAGTTAAAACCATTTTTAGTGTCTCAATTTAAAACAATACTAAAATTTGGAAAATAATATTTGATCAATCTGTAATAAACATTATGTTGTCAGATACAGTCGGAGCCCAGCTCGAATCAGACAGACAGATAAGACAATAATAACGAAAAAAAAAAAACGTTTTTTTTTATCTCCTTATGTTCGGTATTTAGAGAACGATTGGCGTAAACTGTAAACGCTCATATCAAAAGCATAAAAATATTATTTATTTCATTTCCTTGTAAAAATGTAAATAGATGTGCATTGTGCAGACATGTTGGGTTTGTTGATTTTAGAGATGAAAAGGTCTGAGTTGATGAATATGGCTTTAGTCTGAGAAACTTCCGCCGGATGGAGCTAAGGATAGTGGAAAGTCATTATTGTTTTAAGTGCGTAGGTACGTGAAATGTTTTGTGTGTTCGTTTGAACTGGAGCTGGCAATGTTGACTTCAAGGTAAAACTGAATTACCGTCTTGATTCGTTTTTGGAGAACTCCATTATTAGGCCCAGGATAGCGCTATGGGATTTCGTGACGGACCATTGGCGGGAAAATCGAAAATCGAGAAAGTTCTCTTTCTTGATTTGATGACACACAAGAGTGCGGTATTTTCGTCACAAGATGTCGTTGACGTATCCTAATGAAACGTTAATTAAAATGTTTTTCAGATAGCATGGATACGGTGACAGTTCGTTTCACTCTTGAGAGTTTGCCGCGATTTACGATAATAGTACGTATTATGAACGTCATAAGGCAACTATCACCATACCAATGCTAACTGAAAAACACTATAAGCATTGTTTTTAGCGTACAAGGTGGGGCGAGTCACTCTTGCAACTAGAAGTGCTCGCTGGCCCTTTCGCCTGAGCTGTTTTAAGCCATTGTATACTATCTCTTAATAGCTGCAATATTATATTCATTATATTTATTGAAATATTTTAAATGCATAATGCCTCGAGCTCTAAAAAGTCTACTTGTGAAAATATAAATAGATTATAGCATTACTTTATTTTGAGGTTAAGTGGTTCGGTTCCTGAGAACTGAAGTGATGATGCTTAGAAAATATTGGCGAAGTGTAAATGTATAAATAAATTAATGCAGATACATCATTTTGTGCACTTGTCTTGATTTCTGAATATAAATATCTTAAATAAATTATGTTAAAATTTTGTAATTACATAATTTGAAGGAATAATAGTTATTGTTTTTTAATAACATGTTGATTATTAAGATGATGATGATAATGAAAATTTTTAGTGCGAAAAAAAATCATCGTTATATTCTCAAGAGACCATGAAATTATTTACTCCTTTATTTTTCCCGCTGGACTGATGTTTTTTTTTTTATATATTATATTCAGAAGTCGAGGCAACTGTCGTATATCACAATGTATAAAAATAAAAAAAAATATATTTATCTGCTTTACATCTAACTCAGCGGTCTATATTTTTATTCTGTTTCTAAACTTAGTAAATAAGTTCCTCTTAATAAATTTTTTGAGTTTGAAATTATATTGTTTGTATATTATTTAGATGTAATTACATCCAAAATAATCCCTTCTGTAAAAAATGCATTTTTTTTATATTTGTTCAAAGTTCAGCATGGTCGCTAGCCTATCTAATGTTCAAGTGAATTAGGTTCAAACCTTCATATCAAAAGTCCTTTTCACGACTTCCAAATTCCTACATTTACGAACATACGAGTAGGTAGCTACATGCGATGATGTATGTACATACATATTAGTTTAACTTTGGACATAGATGTATTTAATATCATAGAGCAAACAATAAACAGACAACTTGACGTCATAACGAGACTAAGTCCATTTTTGTGAAACTTTACGTGGAATGTAGGTGTTTTGTGAGGGTAGAACCGTAACTTTGAATACTTTAAAAGGCTTGCGATCGTGGTGACTGTAAATATTTCAGCTTAAAACGAAGAATGTACCCTAATTAGGAGTTAGACAATTATTAAAGTTGCATAGTGATCTAATTAGGGTGAATACTAATTAGAAGTAATAGTTACAGTATTTGTTATTTTTAGGTAACAGAGTAAAAATCTAGTAACATTTAATTGAATGTTTTGTTTATATATTAACAATTATGTAACAACTGCTATTTACAGTACTTTTTCACTGTTTCCGTTTTCTTAATAAAAATGTTGAAATTACGGGTAGTTTCATTTTAATTGTAATCTTACTGCATTATAACGTTAAGTCAAATCATGCATTATTAACCCATAACTGAGAACCTTTTTTTTGTTTCTCGTTTCTACGAGCTGAGCCTCGTAGGCAGCCACAATTTTAAATATGCCCATTACAGTTCGTTATTTTTTGAAAAAAGAAGATGGGAAACTTTTTACAAAAGTTTTAAAAAGCTTTGTGCTCAACGTTTTTAATTAGGGTAAGCACTATACGTACAATAGGGAAATTCGTTCTATATTGTTTTTAATGAGTTAATATGGTAGGCAGTGCATTTTTGCACTTTTTCTATGAAGCAGCAGCTTGGTGCATTTTGAAATATAATGAAACACAATCTTAGTGAGATATTTTATTTTTATAATCAACATGATACAGAGATTATGGCTTTGTATTCAAATATTTTCTATTAATAATAAAATATTAACAAATTATCTTACATCCACTTGAAAATGTACAATTTGTAATAGATCTTACAAAATACTATAAACCGCGTCAAGTCCATATCAACAGTACAGTCAACAATGAGATTAGAATGTGCTTTGATATAAACTTGAGTTATTTTTAACACTTATGACAAACCATTGCTCTTACGATAAGGCATTACGGATAGCGTCAGGTCAGCAGCGAAAGCTTCGTCATGCTTTTAAAGTGAAAGCATCCAAGCTTCAAGTCAGCTTTCGCCTAAAAATTAAACTATCATCTCATAAATGTACGCAAGAGCAATTTTTATTATGTCTCGGAACTGTCACATAAATAAATATTAAATAATAAACACCGAACGAACGGTGATACTATACAGGACGGGGTGCCCAGTAATTAACATGTTATACTGGCAAGGGTAGTTTCAGAAAAAGCCTATATTTTGTCAAATCATGACCTCTGGTTAATTTGTCACCCTCTATTGTTTGTAGTTAATTAGTACTTTTTGACTTCAGTCCTTAAGCGCCTTAGAAACGATCAAACCTTAGTCAAAACCATGTCAACACAAAGTGTTTGTCAAATAATTTGACAATTTGCGACTTTGTTAAACATAGCTTGAAGAAAACGTCAAGTTTGGAAAGCAAAATTTGTCAAACAGGTTTGATAGTTTCCAATGTCCTTAAATAAACAAATGTTTTCAGAATAGAAGTTGTGATTTTTGTTGTTCAATTTGTCACAAGGATTTATTTGAATTTGACCACATTATGCCAAAAGCCTGTGACAAATTAAAACGTAAAAATCTTTTTTTTAACGTTTTTTGCATTGTATTTTTAAACCAGAGAGTTAATACGCGACACTTGGCAAAATTAGAAGAAAGAATATTTAGAAGACCTAAAATCGTCTATTTAAACAACTAAGAATCTTTGCAAGTCGTTCGTATATTTTATTATTAGGTATAACAGTAAAACTTGCAAATAAACTACTTCATTTGAATCAAAGTTGCATAATTAACCCCCTGATTATAATAATCGTCATTTATAGCTTTAAAAGCTTAATAGTTTATTTACCTATGTTAATTGATTACTATTTATTAATTATATAAATTAGGTATACTGTTTCTAAATAGCTTTCCGTGCCCACTATTTTAATTCCTTTAATATTATCTAAAATGGAAGCGTGAAAAGCGTGCTATTTTTTTTAAATGGAAATAGCACCCTCGTTATACTTTTTCTCACCGTCTAATATAAATTAACTTGAATGAATTTAATGATACTAAAGCTAATACTTCGCATAATTACAATTACAATAATTTTATATAATAAATTAAACTGTATAAAAAAAATCCATACTGTTTATGTTGGAATTGAAATTTCTATACAATGACCCTATTTTTCAAAAAAAATACAATATAGTATTTGTTGTCATATAAAAATGTAAATCAGTAGTAGGTATGCCGATAATTGAGTTTCGTTGTCACAATACACTAAAGACTCGCAAAGGGCGAGTTTACATTCCACAGTGCGATCTATACAATGGTAAATATACAAAAAAAAACATACATACAGTTGAATGTAGAACCTCCTCCTTTTTGGAAGTTGGTTAAAAATATGATAGAAAAGATAACTGCAAAGCAATACGTCGCCGAATTAATCGACACTTAGCTCTGGCAATAAATTGAAAAATTTACAAAAATTATATTTGGGAATTTGCTGTCCCCATTTATGTTTCTTTTTTAATCAGTGAGTTTGTTATTCTAATGGAATTGACCTATACACGTGTTCTAACGTATCGCCAAGAGAGTATGTTGTCTATGCTCTTTCGTCCCGGTCCAATAAAAATAACATATTTATGTCATTGCTCACTCTTTCGTTGCAATGGCACGAAAGCGAGCGGTATGTGTAATGACATATCTTGTAAAGAGAAAAATGTCATAGGCAACCACTAAAGTCTGACCGCTCAGAGATTGCGTTTTTGACAGGTTGTGATCGAATGGAGCAAACATTCAATTACAATCGCCTCTTTATTTAGTCTCATTACTACAAAGACAAACAGTTGGCATAACCTTGAAAAAGCGCAGTTCAACAATCACGACCTGTCAGAAACGCACGTCTCTGAGCGGCCGGACTTAAGCGGTGGCATTGACACTATCGTTCTCTCTTTCATCTCAGGCGTTCTATAAATAGTAACAAAACAAAATAAAATGTCTATCTAATCAAAACAAACACAAAAGTCGAAGAAGGTCTACTTACAATTTACAACTTGTAAATTTACTTTGTTACATATAACTCAAAATCAAACACCTATTTGATACATTATTGTAAGATTTACATAATCTTTAAAATTCAAATCACAAAAAAGTAAGTATTCATTACAATATGAAAATACTGTACATATATTACAACAGATTTGTAAACTATTCAATTGAGAGGGAAAGTTCACAAAATAAACATGTCTTACGTCTGACAAATACTAAAAAATGTGTTCTCTCATGTCAAGTTACTGCTACAAAATCATATTAATATATATGTAAAAGTTTGTATGTATGTTACTAGATCACACAAAAACAGGTGAACTGATTTAAATGAAATTTGGCACACATACTAATAGTATGAATTCTAGATTAATATATAGAATCACTAGCGGACTCCCGCTAAAAAATAGGGTAAGTCAAAATACACTTTCATAAAAAGATTCAACCCCATTCTTAAAATTCTTGTTTTGTTATATTTCTGAAAACATTCGGTTAAATTTTGATTGATTTTAATTTTTTAATTAATTTTTAAAAATTCTTGAATAAATTATATTTCATATCTATTTCATGATTTATGTACCTAAAATTTCATAGCTAAAGCTTTAATAATAAAGGATTCAACCCCTATTTCACATATGTTGTCATATTGGCGATAGTTCCTCTATTAATGCCAGATGATAGTTCCTCTTTTTGCCAGGCTAATCCCATCATGTTACATTAGTCTATCTAAACTGATGTTGAATAGACCTTACAAATGACAGTAGTTATAAAAAAAACTGAGTGACGGGAAATATGAAATGAACAAAATATACACTTGCACTATACAAATTGTACAGTATTAATAATATTTGTAACAGCTTGTGAGACTCAATATAATAAATTAAAACATTCAACATAGTTCTAAAGTTCCAACTTTAGGAATGTGTCCACATATCCGCATCACATTCAATAGATTTTTATTTTACGGTAGATTCATGAGATTTATATGATGTGTATCAGTCGCCACACTTGTACGACTTTTTATACGAATTCAATCAGTTTGATGTGATGTGGCTGATACTTACAATGCGGATATGTAGACGTCTACCATTTAGCAGCACAGCCAGTTGTACACAATTGTTTACAATATCAGCCTATCTATTATGTATGTCAGTATACAATTAAAAATATGGGCTACTACATAGTTTTTAACCATATTTTAATTTTTGCGATAATCTAACATTATTTTTACTACACTACCACCAGTACTAATGACATTTTACGTAAAGTAGCATTAGTGTAGTGACGCCATTTTTTTACAAAAACCGTTAAACAAAATAATTTTGTTGAAATAATCATTGTGGATGATCATTAAAACAGAAAAATCACAGCTACTTGATGTAACAAATGATGTTATCAAAGACATTTGGCTGAAATAACTATGTTAGATGATTGCAAAAATGAAATATGGATGAAAAACTATGTAGTGGTTTGAATTTTAAATCATACACTGAGATATAGGGCATAGGTTCTTAATATGTGCCATAATGCCACTTTTGTGCAAAAAAAACCCAACTTGAGAGAAAACCAAAAGACAACAAGATGTAACAACAGGAAGAAAATAGATTGAAATAATACAGTCTCTACAGCAGGCTCCCTCAGACTTGGAAAATATTATGAGTAGAAATTCAATTAAGTAGATGCAGATTGAACAGATTTTAGATCCACATTAAATTGTATAATAAAAAAAGTTGTTAATTTATTTTTTAAGCATTAAGAAATTATATTCTGATGAAGATACCTCTCAAAAGGGGCGTTGAACAAAATAAAGTTGAGAACCTATGGTGTAGAGAATAATACTATCAGAGAATTGTGTACAATACAAGTAAACACAATGGTCACATGTTTCAAGACTAGTTGCAGCAATAATTTTATCAGTTGCACATTTTTTTTTTTAACATTGAATATTTCAAATTTAACTTGTGCAACTAGGTTGTGATGAGTGATCGGTTTTAGTGTTGAATCCAAATTAAGCTATTAAGAGCCTGCAATGGCTCAGTTCTTATATACCAACTTTGCAAAGGGCAGTGCTTACACTATTATACAGTTGTACTGTTTCGCCTTAACACTTAGCGAGCGGAACTATTCCATTTATTCATTGCTCAATTAGTATTCTAAATACTAATTGAAATTTGAATTGGAGCGATAGACCAAGCTTAATGGTGTTCACACTCCATTGAAGCATCACTGAAGTTAAATATTTTTCATACATTTCACGTAATATCGCACGGGTCAGCACTAGCACTAGAAGATGTTGGGGCACAGTTTTCATACATTCCATGTTTTATCGCACGGGTGAGCACTAGCACACGTCAGGGCACATTTTGAATACATTCCACGTTATACCGCACGGGTCAGCACTAGCACTAGAAGATGTCGGGGCAGGCGGCCCAGTCCTGCGCGCGCTTGGCGTCCCAGTAGCGGTGGTTGTAGAGGTGGCGCAGGTGCGGCTGGCCCGGCGCCGCCTGCCGCGTGAACCACAGCGGCGCGGGCGGCGGGGGCGGCGCCAGCCCGCGCGCCGCCGCCTGCTCCGCCGCCGCCTCCAGCCCGCGCCGCGCTGCGCGCTGCTTCTCCTCCAGCCTCAGCTTCTCCGCGTTGGCCTCGTCCCACAGCCCCTCCTCCATGAGGCGCTGGTCGGGGCGCAGGCGCGAGTCGGTGGGCGCCACGCCGGACTCCGGCTCGTTGAGCTGCGCCGCCAGCAGCGTGAAGTTGTAGCACTTGTCGGCGTCGGGCGGCGCGGGCACGCGTTGCCAGGCGAGCGTGAACTTGCCCGTCTTGCACACGGTGTTGTCGGGCGAGGCGGAGGTGACTGGCGCAACCTACAATACAAATTCAAAATTCATTTGTCGAAGTAAAATTTGAGGAGTAAGTTGGTGAATGGTTGAAGTATAATTGAGCGAGCTGCCATCTACAGGAATAGTGTTGATGGGGGTTCTTATTATGGGAAGGTTAGTGGTTTTTTTTAACAATCCCTTTTTGGGCATTTCAAGAATTTGTCGCAATGCCTGCTCAAAGATGGCGCTTTATTTTTTCATCTTTTCAAGAAAGTTTCACTTCAATCGTGTGGTCTATACAGCAGCACACATATAAATATTTAATTTCACAAAACAATACAATGAATAGGCATACCTCGACGCGGCTGTCCCAGTGGCCCTGCAGCACGTAGCGCGGCACGCCCTGCGGGTCCTTCACCACGCCGGTGACCTTGCGCTGCGTGTCCTTGCTGAAGTAGCCGTAGGGCAGGTACTTGAGGTGCGCCACGTAGCCGGCGGCGGGGCCCGCCTCGCCCGCGATGTCCATGTCGCCGTGGTTGTCCACCCACAGCTTGCCCACGATTATGTTGTGCACCGTCGTCGTCACCTGAAGCAAGACACCAAGTCAAATTATCAATGTAAATTAAGCTCTTTTACACTTCATTTAAATTGAATTTCCCACGCTGTTTAGACATACGTCAAAGTATTATCTGTGATGTGTGATTTACTCTATTTATTATAAAATCCATCTATAGGAAAATTCTCGAGGTTTTTGTACAAGTAAGTGATAGCAATTTTATGACATATAATTGCAACTATGATTGTGAATATTTGAAGCAATAGCTTTTAATGTTGTTTCTCTTTACAGGTCCATAAATCATGAAATCAGCAATCATTTTTAATTTGTTTGTTGGTAAACAGTACACATCAAGTAGGGCTGAAGTATACACCCACCGCCAAATTCCCTATTCTATTAACATGTAAGCCTGGCCAGTGGGCTATTCATCATTAGCAACCCATATTTGGCTCACTGCTGAGCTCGAGTCTCCTCGATTAGGCCAGTAGTCCACAACGCTGGGCCAATGCAGATTGGCAGACTTCACACACACAGAGAATTGAGAAAATTCTCTGGTATGCAGGTTTCCTCACGATGTTTTTCCTTCACCGGATTTGAACCCACACCCTCCAGAATCTGAGGCAGAGGTCATATCCACTGGGCTATCACCGCTCTTCAAATGGAGATAATTGAATAATGTGCATGACAGAGACAAAATGGATTTATTTGAGTTTGGGCATACATCAAAATATTGAAAACTATCTATACTAAAGCCAAACGCAATGTGGAATGTTTATCAACAAACAAATTAAAAATAGAGGCAGAACATTAAAGTCATTTTATACGTAATTTAATTAAAATTATATATCATTTTTTATAAAATGTTATTTAAAAATATTATATACCTAATTGTTCTAAGCTTATAAGTCAAATTTATTCTCATTAATGTAATCAATATATTTTCTTATTATTAATGTTAAATTGTTTATAGGTATCTATCCACATTGAGTTTGGCTTTAGTCTTAAAGTTCGTTGATGACACTCCCATGATATGCGGGCGACGGGGGGAAAGATTGCGGTAGTGTGAAATCGTGCGTGTGGGGAAGTGAGGTGCATCAGTCGTAGGCCTTTCATTCATCGCTACACGCCCCCCGGCTCCCGCGGGCCATCGGGAGTGTTACGAACGAAGTTACCAAGCTCTAGTATAGTGTTTGGTGTTCGTCCTGTCACCGTACCTTCCTCCAAGTGTACTTGTTGCCCTCAGCGGGGAAGTATGCGAAGGCGCCGCCCAGCGGGATGACCTGCAGGTACTTGCCGCGGAACTTGGTGGTCATGGTGAACTCCTGCCAGCACTGCCAGCCCGCCACCCCCTCGCAGAACTGCGCCACCATCGGCGGGTGGTGCGACACCTACAATGCGAAAAAGTTTCACAAATCAAAATTTACTCTATTTCAAATAGGCTTAGATTACAAACACTTTTGATATGTAAAGTTAGACTTTTTGTACAGACTCTATCCTGCTTTCTGAACTTCACGAAAAGCTATCAATAAACTCAACAGCAACCATGTACTTGGTCATCCAAATAGGCTAACAGCTATGTCGTTTTATAACAGCTACATTTTGATCAATAGACAGGGAGACGAATCTTAGCATTCTATGGATTCACCGTGCGGGTCATCGCGTGGTAGAGAGAAAAACTCCAAGCAGAGTCCTGGACTTGTGACCAAAGGACGTAGGGTTAAGGAATAGGGAAATTTAATTGTATCAAATTTAATATAAACAATATTAATTTCGTGTAGTTCATGGAAAAAGGGTCCGAAATATATCAATATTAATTAATAAAAGTTAAGGATTTCTTATAAAACATAATTTAAAAATCATGTATTTTTACAAATTTTCCAATCGTCAAAAACTTTCCATTTTGCAACGTCACAATGCTACTTGATATGCTAGACGTCAAACTAATTGTTTAGTAATATTTTTGTCAAACGTTCCGTTTGTAAAGGATTTGTTAACGTGACGTCATCAGACTTTCACTTCCATGTTGCCTTTGGCCTACCAAGTTTTCTCCTGCCCCCACTAGGATGTCACTGGAAGGACTGCAACACCAGATGATCTGCGTAAGACTTGCCCTACCCAGCTCCTCTTTCTGAGCGTTATTTGTTCGAGAATCAGGTTTTTAGTTATAATAAAGTGTATAAAACACCTTACCTGTTCAGAGATGGCCCGCCAGCCGAGGTCCGTCATACGGTCGCACTCGTACGTCTCGCCCAGCAGCGGGTTGAACGGCTTCGTTGTCCTGAAACATCAGCATTAGCAGGCTATTTAAATGTCTCAACACTGGGCCACCAGGCTAATTAATCTTTAACGTATGCTAGTTGACATATACGAGAGTGAGATTCGGATAGTTCTTTTCATGAAAGAAGTCCCCCAGATACGGCGCTAATGTCTTAATGGTTATGGTAATTGTAATTTTCATTGTAATTTGGTTATGGTGGTTTTATTGTCATTTGTGTAACGCGCTGTCAATTTGAATTCAGAGGGGAGACGAATATCGCGTGCTAGAGAGAAAAACTCCGAGCAGAGTCCTGGACTTGTGACTATAGGATGTAGGGTTAAGGGTTAATTCCTTGACGATCGATCAACACTGACCTCCTCCGCTCGTGTTGTTCACCCTGCCTAGCCAAATTTGGTAACATACTATTAGAGCAGCTTTGGATACCCGTTCTAATATAGTACTTGCTGCACTTCTACATAGGCCAAGGTCTTTAAGCTAGTTATAGAGAGATTTTGCTGGTAATCCTCTCGCACCTACTTCTACGGTGTAAAGACTAACATAGCCATTTTTAGTCAGTTCATTTGTTAGGTCATAATATTTAGCCGCGGGAATTTCATAAAAATTACTCTAACAAATGTCATCCGGTGCCTACTGGTGGATATCATACAGTAGGCAGAGAAGGTTTCTCAATTGATTTGTTTACTTTAATGAGTTGATAATAAAGACTAAAATAGCGATAAGGCCAGCGGGACTTCCTCCTTGTAGGAGTGGGAATGGGGAACTTAGACCCTTTAATCTCTTCCAATGCACATTGGTAGGCTTAAGGCGATAGTGATTGACTTTGTAACAATCACTATCAGATGTTAAATAAGGACAGCGACGGCTTAACATGCTCTCTGAGACATGAAGGTGTAAAACCACCAACTGTCCAACTTTGGGCTGTGAATTTGTATTGAGAATATCTAGTAAAACAGTAGAGCTCAATATTTACTAACCAGATTCAAAATTCGAACCTAGGACCTCATGATACAAAGGCCCAAGTTGGTACAGTGGTTTGTCAAACAACTTGTGACGATATGAAAAAAAACTGCAATTGAAACTCCAACATTCTTCAATTTTGTGGTCTAATTCATGTTTGAAATAATGCAGGTTAATGGGACAAGTGAGTTCGTGACCCTGCTTATTGAGCAAGCTATTTACGTACATCAATCACTCTTTATATTATGTATGGAGACAATCACTGCACTGTTCACTGTGTTCTATTTTTTTTACTCTATTTTAAAACTAATATTACATTTCTTTTTTATATCGTTTTACCATATCCACAGACAGCAATACAGATATTGTTACTAATACCCAGAGGTGGTAAAGAAAGAATGAGGCAAATATACAGAAAATGTGGTGGTAAGAACAGAATATCCACTAAAAACCTAGCACAAGGACATAATCCAGATCCAGGATGGACGAGTACTCGTAGTCCTCCATTTTTTTTTTATTCTTTACAAGTTAGCCCTTGACTACAATCTCACCTGATGGTAAGTGATGATGCAGTCTAAGATGGAAGCGGGCTAACTTCTTAGGAGGACGATGAAAATCCACACCCCTTTCGGTTTCTACACGGCATCGTACCGGAACCCTAAATCGCTTGGCGGTACGTCTTTGTCGGTAGGGTGGTAACTAGCCACGGCCGAAGCCTCCCACCAGCCAGTGGAGCATGGACAGATCTCGGAGTGCATCACAGCAATGCTGCACGTACCTGCACGCTGTGGTGGCGTACGACGACACGGTGAAGGCGGCCACGTACGCCAGCTGTTGCGCGGGGTCGGTGAACTGCGCCGCCTGGTCCAGGATGGACGAGTACTCGTAGTCCTCCACCAGCCGCTGCAGCATGGACAGCGGCTCGCTGAAGTTTACCGGGATTGGGATTTTCGATAGTTCTTTGCCTGTGAAAAGATATATCAACATTAGCCCTCTTGCATCCACTGCTGGACCTCTTATAGTAACTACCAACGATTCTGCACTTTCAATTCATTAGTTCACATATTCAACCAACACAAGCATTGGATACAATGAATTATCACTACACGAACACCTTCTGAGCCAGTGTTCATAGTTTCTTCGAAATGCATGTCCTGCCTACCATATTATATCTATGCCATTCCTTGACCTTACTGACTGACACTTGGTACTGACATAGTAACACTAGCCAATGGCCATTATACATAACATGTATTCATTTCTGATTGGATCACATAAAGATACTGCGACAATAGCTCTCACTCAGACTGAATGACTCAGAACCTTCTTACCCCTAAGTCTATTTTTGAAGTCCATAAAACATCACAACACACACGTAATGTTTAGACTTTCGTTTTCAGGCATTGAGACAAAAGACGTGACATAATATGTAGCTGCCCAAGCACAATGTAATGCAACACAGTTCCATGTTGAATCTGAATAATTGAAATGTCCAATCGCAGACCGGCCATTCTTATGCTAACGTAAGAGTTAAATATCGAACAAAACTCTATTCAGCAGTTAACTCCTTCGTAAGTATAGATCTATCTCTAACTGGATTCGATTGTAGACATTTTTGGAGGAGGAGGATACAGAATTATTAGGGGTATCAGATACCCCCTAATTGATTTCTTTACAGTATTATCTTGTCTATCGTATATAAATATGCATGACGATTATTATTATTTCAAAAAGCAGCTTCTTGAACTTTTGACCTTTGCAACATGTTGATATAAGATAAACTACGAGTCACATTCATAGAGCAGTATCTATAAACTACAGTATAGGTGGAAAATTAAATTTATACAAAGAAAATAACATGTGCTTATTTGTTTAGACATAAGTTTTTAAGTAATGTTAAAGGGAATGTTTTTACATCCCTAATTACTAGATTTTATTGCTAAAGTCAATTCCTCTATAGCTCTTGGGTAAAGAGGCTGGACTCTTCACTGAGAGGTTTTGGTTCGATCCCAACATGCTGGACTATTGTCATACCCACTCCTAACATAGTCTTATCATACTACTTGAAGATGAACAGGAATATTGGTCATAGTCATCATCATCATCATTATCAACCCATATTCGGCTCACTGCTGAGAGCTAGAGTCTACTCACAGATTGAGAGGGGTTAGGCCAATAGTCCACCACGCTGGCCCAATGTGGATTGGCAGACTTCACACACGCAGAGAATTAAGAAAATTCTCTGGTATACAGGTTTCCTCACGATGTTTTTCCTTCACCGTTTGAGACACGTGATATTTAATTTCTTAAAATACACACAACTGAAAAGTTGGAGGTGCATGCCACGGTCCGGATTCGACTCACACCCTCCAGAATCGGAGGCTGAAGTATCCACTGTGCTATCACGGCTCATATTGGTATATATGGTATTAATATTGGTTATAGTCAAAAGAAACCTGTGGAGAAAGGATTTGCACAGATACTAACCGATGCAGTTTTTCATGATGGACCACAGTGAGAGCGGGTAGTTGGGCTTGTCGGGCACGCGCGTCCGCCGCGGGTGCCCGTCCACTGTACTCGACGTGGCCTCCGACACGTGGGGCTACAACCGCAAAAACGAAAGTTTCTGACCATTTATTCAATATTATCTTTCAGTGCGCCTTCATTTGAGATCCCACTCGAGTATGCACTTATTCTTTTATTTCTTATTGGTTCTTCCCCACTTTCAACTCCCAGAACTTTTGAAAAACTGGATACTACGCGGACGAAGTCGCGGGCGTCCGCTAGATACTTCTAAGTGTAAAATGTTATTACTTTTAAGTCAAAGAATACGTTTTTTGCGGCATAAACTACTTAAATCTTTTTTAAGTTAACTTTGAAGTTTGATTTTAATTTTAACCTTTTTTTTTTTCAAATAAATAAATATACTTAAACAATACACATCACTAACTAGCCCCAAAGTAAGCTGTAATGTAAAGTTGAACATGTGCTTTTAATTTCAACTCGACAGACAGACAACCAAGTGATCCTAAACGGGTACCGTTTTTTTTCTTTTGAGGTACGGAATACTCTATATAAATGAAATAAGAAATTTAATTTGGAAATTAGCAGTGGCATCCAATTTCTCTCATAAATATGTATAAAACTTAGTTTCATAGATGGATCAATTTTCATAAAGAAATGACGACAATCGTTTACCTGTCTGAACCTTCACTTTACAACGACCTATTCCATTCGCAATTTTGGCAATAATTGCAGTTAAGTTAGTGTAAGTTTGAATGTGCAGATTTGATTTCATTTTCCGCAGTCAGATCCTCGAATAAAGAAATATTTTGCCGCGAAGTAGCGCAAGTAGTGAAAACGCGAATAAAGGTAAAGCTTCTTGTATAGAAGAGAAATAGTCAAATGTCAACTAATGGAGTTGTCCCATCTTTTTCGTGCCAAACCAATGAAAGAGATAGCTGTATTTCGGATTTCGCCGCTATTGGTCTAAATTTGTCTATTTCTCGTAAAAAGAAATTTTCTATGGTCGCATGTTAGGCCTTCTTGTGTCAAAAATATTATTAACATCATCAAAACAAACAACAAATGAAGTAGATACATTTACTAATTGTGTTATTTGTTTTCTAATGGAATGACGCATACACTTGGGGAACTGTAGCTTCAAACCACATTAGCGTTATTATCACCAATGCTTCCTCGTTTGGACTATGGAAGTTTATCGTAAAATTGGTATAATATGAGTTAAATCAAAAATCAATACAATAATTCATCGTTGTTCACCTGTTACCTACACTAAAATAGTTTACAATTTGGAAATTGGTGGCTACTTTTTTACAGTTGTCAACAAAAATAGTAAAGATTTGTTTATTTGTATAAAAACTACTGATTCGAAAAATTCTTACATCAATAAACAGCTATATTATCAGGGAGTAACACAGTTTATATATATATTTTGTCTTCGTATTCCCACGGGAATGAGAACTACGCGGGTGGAACCGCAAGAATCTGCTAGTGTTATTATAATTTCACTCACCCATATTACAATTTCCTGTTTCTCTTTGTTGTCGGTTAGTTTGCTGGCCGTGGCCGCATCCGCGCCGCCCATCGCACTCTCTGCTCTCTCCTTATCTTCCACAAATATCACCTACCACAAACAATTTCATTATAGTTATTGTCTATTAATAATAAACGTGATTTTAAAAAAATAAAGAGGTGAACCGCCAAATCCAACTCGGCTGGGCAGCATTCGGGAAACTCTGCGATATCTTTTCGTCTGAAATTTCTCAGTGCCTTAAGACAAAAGTCTTCGAACAGTGCGTGTTACCAGTGATGACATATGGTTTCGAGACTTGGTCGCTAACTATGGGCCTCATAAGGCTCAGTTACACAGCGGGCGATGGAGCTAAGCTCGGAGTATCTCTGCGTGATCGAATCAGAAATGAGGAGATCCGCAGAAGAACCAAAGTCACCGACATAGCTCAACGAGTCGCGAATCTGAAGTGGCAGTGGGCGGATGGTGGCATAGTTCGAACAGCCGATGGACGTTGGGGTCCAAAGGTGCTGGAATAGGGACCCCGCACTACAAAGCGCAGTGTTGGTAGACCCCCCCACCAGGTGGACTGACGATATCAAGCGAATCGCAGGGATTTGCTGGAAGCTGGCGGCTCAGTATCGTGATGTTTGGAAGTCCCTATAAAAGGGCTATGTCCTGCAGTGGACGTCCATCGGCTGATATGATGATGATAAAAAAAAACCGTTTTCATGTAACACACTTAATTTTATAGATTCAGTAGTTTTCGACATACAAAATGTTTAAATAATTTATAATGATGAAGTCATTATAAATTTTACTACAACTAAATAAAAAGACGCAAACCTGTTGAGTTTCCGTCAAAGTTTCACCTTCAGACTCATCAGAACTTTCCCCACTTTTTACTTTGTTTTTTCTATTTACCTGCAAATCATAGAATTCATTATAAATGTATGTGTCGTGTTGAAAGGTAGGTTTTCTATCATTAAAATAAAACACTCACATACCAAATATAAAATGACTGAACAAAAACACTGTTGAAATATAATAATGACGTCTCTCATAATTTGGTTACTTAATCAAACCATTGTGCACTCATTGCAACTAATACAAGGTTACCATCAGCTGACAAACTAAACTGAATATAAATTAGTTAATGTTACAAAATAACAGGTATATTATATGTAACAGTTCTTTCTTTAGGAAAAATACTTCCACTTTTTAGCCAACTTCAAAAAGGAGGAAGTTGTCAAGATCAACTTGAGAACATCCTCCATTTTGAAGTATGCTTTTTTTTCTCTTTAAGAGATGCTTGTGTTAAGAGTAATTACAATTAAATAAATACAAGAAAAATATATTGGAATTGAACAGTCAATCTCTTTTTCTCCTAAACTTCTGAGTCTAATGATTCAAACTTAAGACATGACAAACTTACAGGCACTTTAATTACAAACGAAGTCTTGTCCTCCATAGCAGAGGAGACTCCTTCTTCCATAGCGTCAAAGAACTCATTTTCCTCATCGGTTTCGTTACCTTGTCCCGAACCGTTTCCTCCTGAGTACAAAGAAAATAATTACTTACAAAAAACTATAATATAGTAGGGACAAAATTGTGTATCAGATTTTCGAGTTAAATAACTCTCTTTAAGTTAAGTTAAATGTTTATGTGTACTCTAAGATCTTCCTGTTTTTGCTAGACTCTTTGTCTACTAAATAGATTTTCATATAGTTTTTACAGATTGTTTCTATAATAATAATATAAATTCTTTGTTAGTTTGTTTACCAGACAAAGGGAAAAGAGTATTCATGTATATCCTGTGATTATCTAGACCTCTGGAACCTGCTAATTTTTCTACGAAATCTCCACAAAAATATTTTTTGGTAATAAAATACAATTATATATCTACTCGTATGATGTATAGATTTATCAAATAACAACTTTTCATTTTATTTCAACATTGGTAATCTTTGACAAAGACAAGTTATTTTATGATAGAAATGTTATAGTGTACACAGCTGTGTACATTGGATATATTTAAGACATACTCATATACTAAGAATGTGGAGCAAACCTATATTCAATTATTATTTGATCTCTACTAAACAGAGGCTAAGTGTTTTGTGTATATTAATATCACAATATATATAAATATATAAAAAACAATATATGTATTGTAACCTAACTTTTTTTATATAAAAATAGAAACCAACTTCATAGACATATGTCAGTTATTTTGATTTTAACACAAAATTACTAAACCGATTTTTATGGAATGAAATGGGACTAATTTGAAAGTACTCTTACAAACAAAAAAAGATGGTAACAAACGTAAAATAAATTACATACACAAATGGATCTATCAACACACTTGTATAAGATTGTGATAAAATTTGACATGGAGGTAGTTATTATGATGTAGGCAGATGCCAGAAGGGTTTTTTCAAAATTCACCCTATAAGGGGATATGATATATAATAGAATAATGAATAAAGATGCTTGGAGGCCATTGGATTTGCTTTCATGTTCACAGATTAAAGTAAAAGAAATTGTAATGATTTGACCAATTGTAAATTATGACAAAGAATGGTTTTTTATCCCAGACACAAAAAGATGAGTGTTATAAATTTGATGTGTCTGTATGTGTGTGTGTCTGCCTGCCTATGGCATCATAGCTCCTGAATGTATGAGAGGATTTCAATTTGATTTTTTTGTATTCAAGGTGACTTATGTGAAGCATTTCTGGCAGTCTTTATTTTATCTTTTATCATTACTTTTATTCTAATGATTTCAGGACTTTCTGGGGGTTTGAAAACTTTTAAATTAATATTTATATTAATAAGAGCAAATATTAAGTTTATCGATGGCTCTTCTCAGCAGAACCTGCCTACCGAACCGGCGGTAGTGACTTTAAAAATAATCAAACTTGATGTTTCTAAAGTGCTTGTAAACTGCTTACTTACTAAATTCACTTGAATAAATGATTTTTATTTTTTTTTTGGAATAGAAATGTCAAATTCACACAGTCCGCTGGTTTACTTAAAGATATACTAATATCTGATACAAACATTCACACACAGGAAATGACTGGCTCTTGGTTTAATTTTATCAAGTGCATAATATGTTGCATCAACGAAACCAGTCTGTTCTTTCCTTTGTTCACATGCTCTGACTACATGATTAGGTATCTTTTCTATCAATCGTTTATGTGATTAATACAACAACACTAATAGAAATCAACATGTTTACATTATTCTTGACATACCACAATATAAATTAAAAACAAATACTACAAATTGTTGTAAAATATAACAACAGACAAATGAGTTGATTATCTAATGGTGCTATTGTGATTTATTAATATTGATTTTATTGGAAACTAAATAAACAACTATATTAGTGTTGTAGATCATTAGAGAATGACCTAAAATTTAATATATTCATTTATTAGCATTTTGTTTGTAAGTTATGAATCATCTTATATGAGTTTTTTCAACAAAATATAAATACACTAGCGGACGCCCGCGACTTCGTACGCGTGAAACTCGATGTCAACTTTCAACTGTCCCTTTTTTAAATTTCAACCTAACAATAACAAACACATCAAAAAAAAAATAGTGAAATCAGACCAGCCATTCACACGTAATGGTATGACCAAAGGATATATGTAAATTTATGTAAATGACGAAATTTAACTATACAGTTTTTGACACAGTCAAGACAGAATAAGTAGTGATATATCCTAAGTAATATTAGATATGTGGGTTTCTTCGCTGTTTTTCATACACAGCTCAAGCTAATATCTTGAAATATTACATACACATTGTCAGGGTACAGACAAAAACATAAGGTGCTTTTCATCCTATTCTTAACTTATAACCAATTACATTAAGGCTGGTTTTAGAGTCATGCTGACCGGATGCTGACAATCGGCACTGAACGCTCAGCGCATAGCGCACCATCCACCGTATTCTCATTCCCCTCTAACTAATCGAGGAAGTCTTCTAAGCGTGACTCTAAAACCAGCCTAAATGTGACACCAATCCCACCTAACTTGCAATTGTGAACCGTGTTGCAACTTCAGAGCAGACTAGAAGTTAGGTGTCGAGTATACAATATCTAAAAATTAAATAAAGCAATTTTTATGGTTTCTAACAAATTGAAACATAAGTTACATAAAAACGCTTAAATGAATAAAAGCAGTGGTACATCACTTTGCAGAGTCGGTGCTGGGTAAAGCATTGCATACAGGTAGTTTACACACCATTGGAACAAACTGGACATTTCCTCTCAAGTGAGGCGAAATATTTTCCCTCCTACAATACACAACTTTTGTCATTTTTGTTAGTTTCTTAAAAAAAAAAAGAAAATATTCATCAATGAAAACCATTTAACCTTTTCACTCTTAATTTGAACTTGGTTTACATTTTTATAGTTGTATATTCATTAACTGTATAATTTTGAACAGTTTTGTAAATAAAATAAGGTTTTGCACATTTCCTGAAAAATAAGCAAGCATGATGTAAAACTAATATTATAAAGATTTGATTTTTTGTCTGTTTGTTACAATTTAACTCAAAACTATTCAACCAATTTTAAAAATTCTTTTACTATTGAAGCTACACTTTCTCCAAATAACATAGGCTATATTTTATCCTTGTAATCCCATGGGATCAAGAACTATAGGGTACAACGCAGCATGCATAGTTAATATACAAAAGCATTAGTACTAACTTAGTGGATAGAGAGAAACATTTTGATAAACATCTCTTTAAAAAAAACAAAGACAGAAGAAGTGGATGGAGAAAACACGCACCAAGTAAAATTATTCCTGTTGCCCTAATGTAACTCTGAGACTTGTGTAAAAGTGATGTGTAGGATTTGAATATGTCCAAATCCACTAACACCAATAAACTTTCTGGTTTTGTACTACACTTGCCGCCCATACTGAATACTATAACGAAGAATTATTGTCATGAGCATCGCTAATTAATCTATCAACATTAATTTTATGAAAACCACTGGATCCGCAAGGCCAAGATCACGAAATACACGTATGTCACTGATGAGAAGACACAGTACTGCTACTGTTACTAACATACCAGGCGAACGATAATTAGGTAAATAAATATAGAATCAAGTTCCCCATTGTACCAATTAGAGAAATTTTATTGTAATCGTACACAACCTTCAACCTTGAATCTACCAAAATTGTAAAAAGAACGACAACCGAAACTAAATATAAACAATTGCGATTTACGTACCGGAACCAATTATTTGTTAAAACATTTTCTAATTCCACTATTAATTTTAAATGCACTCAAAAACAATCCAGATTTATTAATTTACAAATCGCCCAATAAAAATATCCGTCACCTCACGAGTCATGCGTCAACTTTCTTTTTTTTTATGTTTGATGTCACGAAGTCACTATGGATTCTAGTGTTTTCGAGTCTGTGTCAGTCGGTTAAACAGTCACAGAGTATGTAAAAGGAAAATTCAACCAGAGAGTACCACAAAAATCTCATTTTTAACCGACTTCCAAAAAGGAGGTTCTACGTTCGGTTGTATGTATGTTTTTTGCAACTAAAAAAGAAAACAAGGGTGAGTTTGTGATTTTAAAATGACTGTTTTTCAAGCTCTTTGTATTTGTTTTAGTTGATTTTTGTCCACATGTTTGTTCATTCTAATCTTTGGAATGGCTGGACCGATTTTAATGGAACTTTCACTGGACGATAGAGGCAGCTAATGAGCAAAATAAAGGGCGACTTTTTATCCCGGAAAAATGCATGTGAAAAACTGAATTTTAAAATTCACAAATTAATTTTAAAATTTTTCATAAATAAATGGCGACGGTTTTAAACAAAGTAAAATATCATCAGCGCGATTTCAATTTCAAACATTTCATTTTTAAACCCATTTGTTTTATTTATTTTAGAATACATAGTAGTTAAATAATAAAATTCAATTGCTTTTTTGTTATTTCTCTAACTCTAAAACTTATTCTAAAATGTTTTTAATGTAACAGTTTATTAACTGTTATTGTAAAACTATAAAAATAAAAGATGCGTTAATAGCTCTTTTAATGAATTTCTGTAGGTCTAGCTTGTCTAAAAAAAATATCTAGTGTAGAGAAATGGACATAATGTCCTCCAATGGCGGCAGAGTTGTACCAGTTCCAACTCAATGAAAGAGATAGTGGTATATCCAGTAGTGCCACTATTAGTTGAGATTAGTCAATTTCTAGGCCTACTGGAAATGAGAGCTCTAGAGAACAATAAACTTACATTATCTGCACTGCTTACCTGTGTGAGGAGTACTTCTAGCAGTTACTGTCTTCTCCAGGTTGTCGTGTTGCCGTGCCAGTTGTTCAACTACCTCTTGTAGTCTCATCTTCTGTTCACGTTCATGCTGCAATGCCCGGCTCATACGGGCACTGGATGCTGCTGCTGCACTCATGAACTCTGAACATGCCTACATAACAAATATAAATTCATAGGAATTCAAATATTTTTGTGGCCGGTCATAGGTTAGTAATCTTCAAACACCTTTACATTCCAGTGAAAAGTAGTTGTTCAGTCAGAGTAGATTTGCAAATAGCAACTAATTAGAAATAATTGCAGGATTTAAATGAATATGAAAATTAAATTTCCACACCTAATATTTATCATAATGTCATTTGATAAAAACAGACAATCTTTAGTAGTACAACTTACATTCATCATTGCATTACAGGATATCCTAAATAAAGTGGCCCGCTCAGAGACTTGCTTTGTAGTGTCAGTGGGAGGTATCTCCAAGTCCACAAGAGAGCGCTGCAGAGCTGCCCCATGTCTTGCGACCAGTTCAGAACATGTGCGCAAGTCATGAAATCTAGCTCCCATTTCTCGGGCTATTCCACCTGCATCTTCATTATCACAGTCAGTTCCACCCATAACTGCTGGCCCCGTTGACATTTGATCTTCATCATCATCTGATTCCTGCGCCCGACTGTACAACATACAATTGACACCATAATAATTTCAGTAAAGTTATATTATTATTTGTAGGTCTTTAAAATTTTATAAAATTTGATATTTTTACTACAATTGTTTTTCAAATTTAATATTTAATGTAATGAAGGTTGACTTATGTTTTTTTAAATGGCTTACATGGCCTTTGCCTTCGCTAGTTCAAGTGCTGTGACCCAGCTTTGACGCTCTACTTCATCATGGGCTCGGATGTGGAAAGTCTGTGTGCCTCCATTGCTGATAACAAATGTGCATGAGTCTGCAGTGTGAATCAATGCACCAAGCAAAGATATAGTGCCACGGCATGTATGTGACATCTCAGCCTGGTTTCTGAAACAACAACATCTGGTGATTTACTGGTAGAAATTATAATAATATCTAGTACCATTTAAATAAGCTATACATGTTAAGTATAATTAGAGATCAATTTCAATACAAAGGAAATCATAATAAGTTAATTTAAAAAGTCAAAAAGAATAAAAAAAATTACTGTGTGAATTTAACATGAATGAACTTTAATTAAATGACTGTGTAAGTCAGGTTTTTAATAGAAGTAATGGAAAATCCCAGGAATAATATAGAACCAAAACTGCTAAATGTACTACTATATTGAATGCTGCTGTAGCAGGATTTTACCACATTTGAATGGACAAGGAGTACAACATGAGCAATGAATGTGGGTATTAAAATGGGTCTTATGGAGCCCTTTCAACCTAACCACACTGCCACAAGTCTTAGGATATTTTCTGAGTTTTTCTCTTTGCCAGTGGACCCAACACACACACTGAATCCTTAGATTGCTATGTATTGGAGACAAATCTAATTACATTTAATATGGTGAAATTCATCCAAAACATGGCTGGCTAAGTAGAGCAAAAGTACAAAAAATACATACAATCAACACAACCCTTTGGCCCAAAGTAAAAGGCAATGGGCAAGAAATATGTGTAATGTATATTATATTAAATAAATATATTTGACCATTACACACATGGCATTACAGCTGTGGATACAGAAAGCAGGCATTCTACATTGTTTGTCTGTCAGCCATGGCTGTTTATTAGTCTCAGCCATTCATCCCATTTACAAAGATATTAGAGTTTTCTAAAAATAACTCACTATGTCTCTCTTTGCCCTTCAACAAATAATTGTTGGATGGCAAGGAAATGCAAGTTATCTAATATGACTAGTTAAAAAGGGACCATTGTAGTATAATTTGTATTATTCCATTCCTAATGTTGTCCAGAATCCCTGCAGTAGCATAAACTCATTGTCAGACAACACAGGAGATATTGAAATACAAAAAAAAACATATGCATTCTCATTGTTGAATAGGACAGTAAAGGAAAATTATCAAAGAGCGATACGAAGGTGGGCAGCTCTGAACGAAAGGGCATGTACAGTTAACTTGCTGACTTCATCACACTACCGAAAATTATGGTAAATTAAATACCAACGTGTTTAGTATGTCGAGGCGGCATATCTCAGGCGTGAACAAAACATTAACTGATTAAATTAAAGATAAAATCCACAGTAAAAATTATGATTACTTGGACAACAATACATTATTATATATATTTTTTAAAACTAAATATGGACATATACTTATTGGAAATAATCGATAATATCAACAAATATGCCTTTAATTATAATTTTAATATGAAAAAATAATTTACCTGTAATATGATAATAAACCATTTGACAACACGAACCATCTTCGCTGATATCCTTTAAGATAATTCGTCCACTTAAAGAGCCATCCCTTTTTTTCAGGATCACCGGGAACAGGTTGACCCTTGGGCGGCACAATTGCGTCGGACATTTTTAGATAAAATTTAGTTTACGAAGATGGAAAAAAACATAGCACTAGCACACCGACAAGGCCACGTTCATATTCAAACTTCATTCATTATCATTATTTATATAATTTAGTCTGTGGCATAGAGGAGTATATTTATATTATATTCTGTGGCTTACGCAGTCATAGAAACACACCATACACATACTGTACTCAGATCAATTATAAAAGGACCTGACTCGCTAGATGTTACCCATCTGCCCAAGCTCCAAGATCAAGAATCAATGATCTAACGCGTTTAAATGAACTGTTTCTATATAGAATTGATGTTTCATTGTTGTAATAGTTTTTGTCGTGTAAAGAGCTGCCTAAAAATGACGATTTGTGTAATGGAATGGCATTAAAAACGGTCAACAACTTGTAATTCACTAAATAAAGATTTATTTATTTAAGATAAAGTTACGTTCATTTGTAAGTACATATTTCTAACTTAATTATTATCATTAATTCTAAACAATATTTAAAAAGAATCGATTCTTCTGACGCAACAGCAAAACACCGATCAAGTGATCGAGTTACGAATAATCAGTTTAACGTGTGCAAGCGATGTGATTGTCAGTCTGAAGTTATACTCTTTGGTAACCTGTATAATCTATTGTGGTTTGAAATAAGCATGACATTGACATGGCTAAGTTACTAATAATTTAATCTGTGTAGATTAGTGACAGGCTTTAACTGGCTTTATTTGACGTTTGTGGTGACAGGAAATGGAAAAATCATGAAATGTTTTTATTTATTTCGCAGTTGTGGTTTTAGCCGTTTGTGTAGTGTAGAATATTTGTGGCTAAGGTCGTACGGCGCCCGGCGGGTTGTTCAAGGTGATACCTTTCTAAACATTAACTGATTATTCTTTCGACTTGGAAAATTTAATTTCCTATTGCTTTTATTAAATTTTTTAAACTCCATAATCGTTTCAATTTACTAAGTTCCATTTCACAGTTCCAATTTATAACTCTCAAGTGTAATATTACAGGTCAATAATTGTCTGAAAAATTAATACTAGTTCTTGGTATTCCGGAATTAGGTCAACAGATCTTAACATCAAACAAAATGGGAAGTTCCTACTCCAGGTCGTATTCACCAAATTGTGGCCCAGCAAAAAGTGAACCCGAAAACCGTAAGTACTAAGGTTAATTCTTTGTTCGGGTTTTATTAGCAAATCATCTATTAAAAGATCTTGATCACATCTATGTGCAATTTTAATTAATGTCATGAATGTAAAATAATGATATGAACACCTTAACAGTTTATTTCTTAAAGCAAACCTACTTGTGTGCTACAATATAATTCAATACTACTACTATGGCTTAAAGTCACTCGGCAGGTGATGGAGCGAGCTATGCTTGGAGTTTCTCTGTGTGATCAAATCAGATATGAGGAGATCCGCATACGAACCAAAGTCACTGACATATCTCAGCAAGTCGTGAAGCTGAAGTGGCAATGCTCTGAAAATCACAGTGTTTGTTGACCCCCTACAAGGTGGACCGAGGACATCAAGGCTCGAAACTGTTGTGCTTGGAGATCCTTGAAAGAGGCCTATGTCTAGCAGTGGATGTCCATCAGCTGATAAAAATAATGATGATGATAGTGACCACTACATACAAAATAGTACAATTTTTTTATAGTATCAATTGGTAGAACAAACAGATCACCTATTTGATGTAAAGAGAAAATCTATATTTAACAGATGACACTTCATACAATAACCACATGCTCGATAATAGAAGTCATAGAGATTAACCAAGTTAAAGCCAGGCTCAAAGTTTGTGTTTCTGACAGGTTGTGAGCAAATGGACTTTTGTCTCATCTCATATTGGATAAGACAAAATAATGAGACAACATAATCAAAGATGTTTGTCTCATTCGCTCACAACCTGTCAGAAAGACAAGCTCTGAGCGGCCAGGCTTCAAGTGTGAAATAGTCCCTTTGAAGCACTCCCTCATAAATCTGGCCTCATCTAATGTTTTCTCGACAAATATAATAACTGCAACCGGTATTGTTCCTGGTGGTAGTAACCAGACAATCTCTAATAAAAGTAATTTGTACTTAGTCCATTATTTTTTTTCACAAGGTGGAACTATATCGCGCACTGATTCAACTTGTGAATATGTTGAGTCTGTGGTGTGTAAAGAGAATGATCTCAAAGAAAATGAGATGAAAGTGTTTGAACTTGGAGAAGAAGGGAAAGTGTTAGTTGTCAAACAGAATGGAGAATTTAGTGCTGTAGGCACTAAGTGTACTCATTACGGAGCCCCATTGGTGTCTGGGGCCTTAGGTGACGGTAGAATAAGATGCCCCTGGCACGGAGCATGCTTCAATTTAAAAACAGGAGACATTGAGGACTTCCCTGGATTTGATTCTCTGCCTTGCTATCAAGTCACTGTATCTGAAAAAGGAGAAGTTAAGGTAAATTGTTGTTTTTCTATTTATAAATATTTCCATTCATTTTGCATAAAATTCTCAATTATTACAAGATATGCAAATATTGTTAAATTCTTAAACAGAGTGTTATTGGCCAATAGCCTGTTGTATTTATGTTGCTGGCATGTACACTGCTAACTAAATATTTTGGTAGGAGATGTAATCTGACTACTGGTGTATCCCATGAAACCCCATAGCAACTCTGATAAAAGATAATGTATGAGCTTAACTGTATTTTATAAATGTTTTCATTCAAACATAAATTATTGCTTGACTTGGCTGTTATTTACCTATGGTAAATGATGATAATAGTGTAACATGAAAACTTCATGTTCATTCACCCCAGCTCTAATCAATTTCCACACAGATTTGTATACTTTAATCATATTGCATTTGTCTTATATGTATTTAGTTAGACTTTAGTATAGTTATATAGACTATCTCGAAAGTGATTAAGATATTGCAATGTGATAACCAACTGCATTGATTGACCTTTTGTCTTATATAATAATCTAATATCTAAAGTTAGGTATACTTATACAGTCTGTATTTCAAATATATTTATAGATAATCAAAATGGTTCTTATTATGGAAATACTTTGTCGCGACTTTGTCCGCGGTTTCCACATTTTTTTTTCTAAGTAAAAGACGAATCCAGTCAGCAGTTTTTCTTGAAAAAAAACATACATACAGCCGAACGAAGAACGTCCTCCTTTTTGGAAGTTGGTTAAAAAGGGTTCATAATATCATGATTACATGATTTCTTTCCAGACAACCTATTTTTACGCTTTTTAAGCAGTTTGTTAACCTGGTTACAATTTTTTTTATTCTTTACGAGTTAGCCCTTGACTGCAATCTCACCTGATGGTAAGTGATGATGCATTCTAAGATGTAAGCGGTCTAACTTATTAGGAAGAGGATGAAAATCCACACTTGCAGTTTCTACACGACATCGTACCGGAACGCTAAATCGTTTGGCGGTACGTCTTTGTCGGTAGGGTGGTAACTAGCCACGGCTGAAGCCTCCCACCAGCCAGACCTGGACCAATTAAGAAAACCTGAATCGGCCCAGCCGGGGATCGAACCCAAGAACTCCGACTAGTAAATCCACCGCGCTAACCACTGCGCCAAAATAGTGTAACTGTAACTACACGATTTATAACTCTAAAACTGCTCAACAAATTTGGATCCGCACAGATTTAAGGTCTGGAATTCATTACATTACTTTTTAAACAAATTTTCACGTGGAAAAAATCTACGCGAGTCCGCAGGTCACAGCTAGGGTATATGAAAACTCAGTTTTATCATAGAATACAGTTTATTTATATTCTGCTATATATCGGTGAGCCGTGACATGACCTCCGCTTCCGATTCTGGAGAGTGTGGGTTCGAATCCGGTCTGGGGCATGCACCTCCAACTTTTTAGTTGTGTGCACTTTAAGAAGTTAAATATCACATGTCTCAAACGGTGAAGGAAAACGTGAGGAAACCTGCATACCAGAGAATTTTCTTAATTCTCTGCGCGTCTCTGTGAAGTCTGCCAATCCGGATTGGGCCAGCGTGGTGGACTAATTGGCCTAACCCCTCTCATTTTGAGAGGAGACTCGAGCTCAGCAGTGAGCCGAATACGGGTTGATAGCGATATATCGGTCTAGGTACTAATGAATTTTATTGCCATAACTGTGTACACTAGTATCTCAGTATGTGTATGTGACTAATGTGTTGTTAGTGAGTAAGGCTATGCGATCATTTCCTTTTTTTTTAGTTTCAATGTGACCTTGTATGTGACGGTATCTTAACTATATTACAGGTGCACACATTAGCATAACGTGTTAGGTATAGTTAACAGTATGGAATGAAATTCGAGTATTTTTAAAACCCGAGGTTCCAATCGGTTTGTAGTAGGAAAGAGGAAAATCATATCCTATTCTACTAATATTACAAACGCGAAAGTTTGTATGGATGTTTGTTTGGATATTTGTTTGGATGTTTGTTACTCTAACGCCGCAACTACTGAACCGATTTGGTTAAAATTCAAAATGAAGATAAATAATACCCTAGCTTAACACATAGGCTACTTTTCATCCCGGAAAAGTTCATGGTTCCCTGATCTGTGAAAATTGAATTCCACGCGGATGAAGTCGCGGGCGTCCGCTAGTTTTTATATTATAAATATAAATAATTTCATTTGCCCAGTGGATTCACTGGAAAATTCGTCATTAGTAGTTGACATAAGTTATCTGCCTAATTTAACACGCCAAATATGGAAATTGCATTACTAACGCCTTGTGGAGAGGAGATATGGAGCTTTGACCCAACACGCTGCTCCAATGTGTTTGGCGTTCTGTTGTTAAATGTTTATATTGTTTTGCAACAATCACTATCAGGTGATAATGGTAATGACTGCAACCAATGGCTTAACGTGCACTGTGAGCATTCATTTTTAGACTGTAACTTGTCTTAACACTGTGACCACATTGGTCACGCACAATTTTTTTTTATTTTTTACAAATTAGCCCTTGACTATATTCTCACCTGATGGTAAGTGATGATGCAATCTAAGATGGAAGCGGGCTAACTTGGTAGGAGAAGGATGAAAAAACCACACCCCTTTCGATTTCTACTCTACATCGTACCGCCGGTAGGGTGGTAACTAGCCACGGCCGAAGCCTCCCACCAGGACCCAAAATCCAGGACCTCCGTCTTGTTAATCCACCGCGCATACCACTGCGCCACAGAGGCCGTCACAATTGTTGTTTTGACGTTGTTTAGTAATTAAAATTCAGTAATATGGATTTCAAGTTCCAGTTTTTAACTAATCCAATGTACATTCAGTCAAACAAGTTCGATTTTTTAATTTCAGGTTAGAGCTAAACTTAGCGACTTGAAGTCCAACAAACGAATAAAAGATATGGGATTGACGTCATCGCTTGATGAGTCATCCGTCGTGATCGTCGGCGGCGGCCCGTCGGGCGCGACCTGCGCAGAGACGCTTCGGAGCGAAGGCTTCACTGGACGAATTACTGTAGTCGCTAAGGAGAACTACTTACCATACGACAGAATAAAGGTATCGAAGATCGGCACGGTGACTGACATAGATAAACTGCAGGCCAGATCTCAGCAGTACTATCAAGACGCAAACATAAATGTTATAAAAGGAGTCGAAGTGACCAAACTGAACGCAGACAGCAAATCCGTAGAATTAAGCGACGGCTCGAAATTATCATTTAGTTCGTTGTATCTCGCTACCGGTTCAAAGCCGCGCGTACCTGATATACCAGGCGTAGATTTAAAAAACATATTTACAGTTCGAAACTTCGATGACTCTATTAACATTCTTAAAACGTTGGGTACAGAAAAAGATAAAGATGTTGTGGTCTTAGGCTTGAGTTTTATTGGTTTGGAGACTGCTTCCTCGTGCGTCTCGAAAGCCAAATCTATGACTGTAGTGGGCAAAGACGTCGCGCCTCTCGGTCAAATATTCGGTAAAGAAATAGGTCAGAGTCTCCAAAAATTATTCCAAGATAATGGAGTTTCGTTCTATTTTGAAACCACTATTGTGAAATGTAATGGTGAAAATGGCGTAATTAAATCTGTAGAATTGACCAACGGTACAACACTTCCTGCTGATATGTTAATTTTGGGTGTGGGAACCACATTCTACACAGAATTTCTCAGAGATAGTGGTATCACATTAAAACCAAACGGTGCGGTTGTAGTCACTGATAAGTTGGAAACTAATATCAAAAACATATACGCCGGTGGCGATATTGCTTTCGCTCCAGTTTACGCTTTAGATAATGAACCTATGTCTATTGGACATATAGGCTTAGCCCAATACCATGGTCAAGTCGCAGCTAAGAATATTCTAAAGAAAGAAACACCTCTCAAAACTGTCCCATTTTTCTGGACAATGGTATTTGGCAAGTCAATTCGTTATGCTGGATGTGGTAAACCTGTCAGTTTCCAAATTGAAGGGGATATCTCATCATTAAAATTTGTTATATTTTTCTTTAATGAGGCTGAAAAAGTAATTTCGGTTGCGTCATGTATGAGAGATCCTGTCGTGTCACAATTTGCGGAACTGCTTTATCAGGGTAAACCACTGTACAAAAAAGATCTGAAAGATGATCCATTTGCTTGGATTAAAAATATAAATTAGTTTATAATATATTTTATATTAAACCAGTATTAATATTTGTACGAAAATCTCGTTCTTGATATTTATGAAGCATTTACGATAGTTTACGTTGGAGATTAATGGATATATAACGAATATTTATTCTGATATAAAATTCATGCAGTTCAGTTTGGCTTGTTGTTAGATTTTATAGATAAAATTTGTTATTATAAAATGAATAATTTTATCAAAACTACCTGTCTGAAACCGAATAGGTATACAGCCTAAATAAAATCTCAAATTATGACGCTTTTTTATCACTGTATGGTAATGTTAGGATATTTTTATTTACTTATCACTTGCATTTGCCACTTGGGTTTGGGCTCATCAATTTAAGCCCATACCTGTATCTATTGTTATTTCTGCAAGAAAATCTTATTGTTTGATATCTCTTCATTTTATTAATATTAGAAGCTGTGCCTTGATTATGTTGATATTATAAGTAACTTATCTCATTTATTTTAAGGAATAATGTAAAGTATTTATTATAAAACAACTTGTATTTATGCTTTATTTTTAACAAATTGTACTTATGCTTTAACTATATCATAATGTAATAATCATAATGTATGTTATGTATATTTAAATGTTATTAAGTGTTGTTTATATATGCAGTTAATCTTAAAAATATTATTATACTTAATATTGTAATTTTTTCAAAAATAATGGTTTGCATTTCCAGTGTACTTGATGTAGTTACAAAATTACAATAGCTACAAAAGTCGTACAAATACTTCTATATTATTTTTGATATGTGCCGACTAAGACTTGAGCTGACTAGCCAAATAGTTAGTTGCAAAGAGGCCGACTTTGATTGTGTCTATATGTTTCGTTTACTTGGTATTGTTTTCTTAATTTTCATCCGCGTGCATGAATGCCGACCAAGGGTAGGATTATATGAATCAAAAGAAGAATTCTGAAAAGAAGTCGTCGCGAGAACGTACGTGAATAGTTACAGAGAGAGTATGTAGCAAAATGTTTCCAAAATGAGGGAAATACTGAACATAAGAAATCTCAATTTGTAATATCTCTATAGATGTAAAATTCATGTAATATCAACCTCACTTGTTTTATAGTTTTTATTTTATTATTAAAATACAATGAATTTTTTATTCATGTGCGTAAAAATATCGCGAATTCTTTTTTAATTTACGGTAGGAGTAGATACTTGTCACAGGCAATGACTTCAACTATACAGCCTGTTCATTTTAACTGTCAACTTAAACGTAATTTAAAAAATTAACTATTATAATACTCAATACTTTCTAAATTAAAAAAAAATTACTTTTGCTTGCTGATATGGCCGAGTAAGAGCTCCCGCTCACTTACAATTCTTAGTTGGCCGACTAAATCGCAGAATGTAGTGTAGGTACTAACAGGTATAGCAATATATGACAGCCCGCACATCTTCTCCAACTAATAAATTAGACACGATCTTATCAGAGCATCGCAGCTCTGTGTGTCTCACTTCTGGTCATGCACAATTAAAAAGTTGTCCAACTAAACTGTAAGCGTTTGCAATTTAGTTGTTTGATAGTCGGCCAACTAAAAATTGTAAGTGAGTGGGCACCCTAAGAATACAGACATTACTGATATTTTATATGGAAGTGAAAGAGCTGAATTAAACTTTAGGATGTATTTTTCTTCCTTCATACATAATATTGTTTACAAATTCATAAGCAGACTAGTCAGTGCTATTAGCTGACTATGATAGCAGCAGAGTCGGCACATCTCTAATTATTATTTAAGAAAAAGGGTGACATTAATTTAGAAAACTGTTGTGATAATTGCAATTCACTTTTATTAAAATAGAACATTCCAAATTGAGTGATTTTTAACCAGCCAAAACTTTGTTTTGTTTTACTGAATCTACTTTAAGCACTCACCATAGTGATAATGTTAAACCCACATAATGATGGTTTGATGGGTTTGATGGGTATCAGTTTCTAAACACTTTGTTTAAAGTGAAACTATGTTAGCATGTTTTTGAAATTTAGTGTATAAAAGATTTATAAACCTACATTGTCACTAACTGTATCAGAAATTAAGTTCTATAAGAATATAAATACATTGTGATAATTTTTATTTATTTTAATAGTGTGAATAAAATTTTTAACCAATTTTCGTAAACTTTATTGCCTTCTAATTCTATAATATTATATGTAGTAAAACTAAATGACCAATAATATTGAACATATTTCTCTAATCCCACCCTTCTTTGACTCTCAGATGCTGTAACCGTTCGTATAATGTGACATCTTCTTTGAACATTCTCTTGGTTGTGTCCGCAAATTGTTTTTTCCTAGCTTCCTGTTTACCCAATGCTTTTGCATGTCCATGGCTTTCTTCCTGAAAATGATATTTAGATTAAACAGGAAATTTTTGGGGATATCCATAATATCTTTCATATAAATATAAATTAGTGTGTGAGGTTGTAGGAGGAAATCTACTATCTACCAATAAATATCTCGTTATTTGTGAGTGCCAAAATATATTATCCCCGTATTTTTACAAACCTCTGTTAAGTATGGATGTCGCAGATAAAACATATTTTGCTCTTCAACAGCAAAGTTTTGTTCCAATTTACGAAGGTGTTTGGGTTCTACTTTTCTGACTAGACGGTCTTTACCCCGAAATATATGACCATTTGGAAGTCTATTACGACGAAACAAACATAACGTTAACTTCATTTCTAAAACAATAAATACATATATTGCTACACAATAATATTCTTCAAAGTTTTCGTCGCAAACGTAAAGAGTTTTTATAACTATTTTTTAAGGAATTAATTTTGGTAGGTTATGTTGGTTTGGTTTGAGAACTTTGAGACCACAAACGTCAAATGAAGGTTTAAGACCTTGACAGTTTGGTTGTCACTTGACAGCAGTTTCAGCACAGATTAATTAATGATGTATGTTGCACAGACTTTAAATACATAAATGGCTTTTATGTCAGACTCAGACGAATTATATAGGGATCTGCCTTGCTACCTACTCCCTCTAGCAAAGATCAAAAACCAATAATCTAACACGTTTATAAAAACTGTTGCTATAGAATAGAATCGATGTTTCATTGTTGTAATCGTTTTCGTTGTGTAAAGAGCTCCCTAAAAATGCCGGTTTGTGTAGTTAAATGGCATAAAAAACGGCCAAAAACTTGTAGTTTAGTAAAAGATGGAGTAACGTTTCATTTTAAAGTATTTAAACCTTAATTTTATCAATTTTTTAATAAAAACAATTTATAAAAAGAATCGCTTCTTTTGACCAAACAGCCAAACATCGATCAGTAATCGAGTATTCTATGTATTTAATCTGTGGATAGTCTAAGCAATGTCACAGTAAATATATATACAAGCAGTAGTTTGACTTCGTACTAGAGGTCGAAACGCGAGCTATACCTATGAACCTCGAACTCAGGGCGTGCATGGGGTGCAGGCAGTCACGACTGTGCCGCAGTGACGAACGCACGGACAAAAAATGACAGACTTTTTTGTTGGTGAATTTAGGTGCGAACCACGTCCAGTTAATAATGGCCTAAGAGTAAAAGCGAAACTTGACCGGGTTGTCAAGTTATTGAATATATTTTGAAAATATTTGTTAGAGGGCATTATAATTAATATGACCGATACTGAAGCCGTAAACTCTTTTTTGTTATTTTTTGTCTGTCTGTCTGTCCGTCCGTCTTTTTTACTACCGGGCATCACGCTGAAGCTACTGAATGAAATCAAATGAAACTTGCCAGGATTTGTGACCATAATAGAAGTAATAAGTAATAATAATAAGGATAGTTTTTGTCGCGAAAATAAAATGAGAAAGAAGTAAACTAGGGGTATAAATTTGTATGGAAATTCCTTCAGTTTTCAAGGTACATTTGTAAATGTAAAATGATTAGTGAACTATTTGTTATACTTTAAAAACTTGTAAAAATATAAATAAAATGTTGTGAAATAGTAGTTGAAGTAGGGGTAGTTTACACCGATTTCGACGTGGACGAAGTCGCGGGCGTCCGCTTGTTAATAATATAGAGCCACACAGTATCTCTATCTAGCTAGTAATCTGTGGAGTCACACACTACACAGAGCAAGGAACATATTTGACACAGAGCCTTCATATCAAAGAGTAGAGTAAGTATCTTCATCATAATTCATATCATTTGTCGTCTGTGCACAGAGCTATCACATCACATCAGCTTGCTTGCTTGCAACAAAAAATAAAATATGTCGAATGTCCAACTTAGACCTGTGTAATTCGATCGTTTCGTAAAACCCGGGTCGATCGCGACCCATACTCATGGAGATCGGGTCTCAATGATTCGATCATTTCGATCATTCGGGTCACGGGTTGTTTGGGTTTTGTGTATCGTTGCGACGCGGCTTGAAGTAGGTAGGTATTTGAACTGAACACCCGTAAGACCCGAACCGGAACCCGATCCTTTGATTGACCGCCGGATTCAAAACAAAGTTATGCCTACTATCAGTTAAATAAATATTGTGGTTTGTAATTGTATCGCTTTTGCGTGGTGATACAATAATATTAAATTATCATCTAAATTTACATTCGAAAAATGGGGAATTTTATTTTATGTTTTTATGAATGTAGATAAAAAAATGTAAATAATTAAAGTTATTATATATTATGTAGATAAAACTATTGCTAAAAGTAATACATACCTACATATATATTTTAGACTTTATTCTTTACGAATTTACCACTCAAGTCATCATCATTATCAACTACAGAATAGAGAATGATATCTTTACAAGCCCCGAGATGAAGCCGATGAAACTCATAAATACAGAGTAATACATATCTTCCTTTACATACGAATCAAAGAGACAACTACAGATTGTACTTGCGAATGATGATTCGACATTATAAGCAATTGAGCCAAATAATTATTTATAACACTAATACAATCAAAATAAAGTTCAATTTAGTGTGGTCGGGTCGCGAGATCGAGTCTATTATATGGATCACCAAACGGGTCTCACTAGATCGGGTGTTTTAGTCGTCCGCGACCCGATTATTCACGAGAACTACAAATTTGAGAGTTATTGTATTAAAAATAAAGTTCAATTTAGCGTGGTCGGGTCGAGTGATCGAGTTTTTATATGAATCACAAGATCGGGTGTTTTAGACGTCCGCGACCCGATTATTCACGAGATCTACAGATTTGAGAGTTATTGTAATGAAAATAAAGTTCAATTTAGTATGGTAAACAAAAACCTTTCGATCTTTTAATCGAGTCTGCGCCCGGGCGGGTCACCAAACGGGTCACATAAGATCGGGTGTTTTTAACGTCCGCGACCCAATTACTCACGCACAAGTAGTGATCGGGTGTCGGAGATTTGATCATTCGCGATCGACACAGGTCTAGTCCAACTCCAATGTCGATCGACTACTCGACTAGTGTTATATAGTGTTAAGTTTTAAATTAGTAAATATTTCTGTCTAAAAGTATTTACTAGTGTAAACAGATTTGCAGAATAATTATAAAGAAGCTATGATGGAATCACGGGGCTAATAAGTTTCAACAATTAGGGGCGGCCTCCGTCCTTGGTTAGTATATTATTGTTGTGAATTTTCTTCCGTGAGCATAATTGTCGCTTTCTATAATTTAATACACTGATTATTCTTAATCATCTATCTAACTAATAAGATGCAGTGGTACATCTTTGTTTGGTGTGACTTTTCATCTAGAAATAGGCATAAAATCATTTGTAACAAACGTATGTACGGCCGTTTCCTTTCACTTCAATTTGTTCTTTCGTGCTCTACTTAATTTGAAATGCTTTTTCTTTTGTTATAATATCCGCTTTAAATATTATTAGCCAAACTTGTTAGGTACTTGATTAAATTGTGTGAGTTTATGTGGCCATAGAAATCTTTGTACAATCTTGTGTGTGTAATATAAGTGACCTACTTGAAGACTTATTTGATATTTTAATATTATTTAATTTTTAATCATGGTAAAGTAAAAATAAATTAATGGTACAGTAAAAATAAAATAATGGAAACGTTTAAAATTTTTGTAGTAAAATTAAACTAAATATTAAAATTGATTTCTTCCTTAATAGCCATTTTAACATTGTTATAATTTATAAGTTTTTTCCCCATGCAGGCATCATTGATGACTTCTAAACTAAGCACAATGCTACATACTTTTGATTGTTGTTATCAGAACAATACATTAGAATAAACAAACACAAAATTTTAATCTTAAGTTTTTTTTTAAATAATATTTTAATTAATAATTATTAATTTACCATCTTTATTCTATACACTGAAAAAAGAATAAACAGTGGAATCTTACTAATCTGGGGTATCTTTAACCTAGAATAATCTGGCACTCTCTGTCTGCACCTCCCTCATCTCTTTCTATACAAAGCCTGTTGCACAATCCTTGATTAAGGTCTGTTTAACCATAATGAGGATTGTTTTAATGTAGTTATTCGTGGGATATGTTTATAGTCATTAAAAATGTAGAACATGAATACTTTGTATTCTTCATGAAATGCTTAATTTTATTTACCTTTAAACTACATCCAGTTATCAGAACATTTGAAAAATCTGGCATTTGTAAAATTAAATTGTTTAATTGTGTTACTTCAACACGACATAATATTGTGGGCATAACAGAAAACTAATAAGAACAAAAAGGCATCATTCTGTATTTTGATCACACTTATCACTCTAATCACACTATCACACTTCACACTTATATACTATAAAAGCAAAAGATTGTGTGTGTAAGTGTGTATGTTTGCATTATGGCTACTGAAGCAATGTGGCTGGTATTTGGAATGGAAGTAGATTTTACTCTGGATTAACACATAGGCTACTTTTATCCCAGAAAATCCACGATTCCCACAGCATTCATAAAAAACCGAATTCTGCTACTTTTATATTGTTTTGTCACTCCAAATATTCTGTGCACTTATGGGTGTTGCAATGTCATTGTGGGCTAGAAGCTTAGTGAATAGCTTATAGTTAACATTAAATAATGAAAATCTAGAGGTTTGATTTTATAATTTTTCCTATAAAAATATTTGTATTTTTATAGGAAAAACAATATTTAAGTTTATTTAATGAATTTTAAAATTATAATATTATTGCATGTATTATAATATATGTATAACAATAACAAGATACATAATTAAGTATCTTCCTATTGTTACTTGACCATCATAGTTATAGTTTTTACACTTTCTGAACACACAACTAATTATAGACAATATTTATGTATTATTTGTTAAAATTTCATTAATTTTTGACCACAACTAACATTGAGTTAGTTGTGGTGAACAAGGAATGTCAATTAAGACTATAAATTTCCTCTTTTGAGCACCTCATTTTTCATGCGCTAGTAACACATCTAACACTATTTAATATCATTGGTTACATGTTATACATCAGTCAGTGTATCTCTCACACTTATGCCAAATATTATTATTAGAGATTTTACATTGGTTTGTTATGGAAAACTTCACAACCATCCCTGTATGTTATGTTAGTCTCTCAAATGATATCGGGCATAACAACCTTGTCTGCAACTAATAAAAATATGTATATGTTCTAAGTGTTATTCACAAGCTTGAAAATTTTATATACCTTTACTGAAAAGTATTAATTTAAAAGTATGGTCAAAACAGTTTCAATCAAGTGTTGGTTTTTATTGAAGTTTTGGTAAAAAATTTGAAAATATGTATTATTAAGAAAATATTTTTTTTAACATGAATTTTATTGTTTTTGCCGTAGGCAAGCTCCAAAATTTTATCTGGCATAGTATAGCTGGCAGGGCTAGCAAACAGTTTCGGAGATGGCGCAAGTGGGAGCTAACATGGAATATCAAGAGTACAAATGGGCCTACTCAATTATGGACTCTTCAAAGTGAGTTGCACCAGTTTTTGTCTCATGAGTTACATAAGCCTTTTTTTTAAATATTTACCGTATCTGATAATTACAATTCCTTTTCCCCCTCCAATTAGTCAGGAAGATTGTATTAGGAATGTGTTTATCAATAGTCCAGCCTTTAGGGATTGAACTCATTACCTCGGAGTGCTGAGTTTGGCCTCTACCATTGAGCGATTTTGGCTTCACTGGAGCTGTAATTTTTTGTATAATCAATTATTTGAAGTAGGTTTTATAGAAGTACCTAAAATAAGTCTTAAGGTAGTGACCACCAAAAAGAGAAAAACAATTTAATTTTCACATTCACTATTACTGAATGCTTTGCAATTACAGTTTTACTTGTCTGTTTTAGCTTGTAAACAAATTGATCAATTGTGTTGCAGATTATGAGATGGTTCTTTGTTATACATATGTATAAGATCTGATAAGACAATTTAAAGATATCAATGTTTTTTCAGTATATTAGTGAACGCCTGCCACTTTGTTCGCTATTTTTTTTTAACTTCATTCGGTTATGATTTTTGCGCTACTTTAACCGTTTACGCAACGCACGAAACAGTAGCTTTTAATATATTTTCCTATTTTTGTGGTGGTAAACGGTATTCATGTAGCCAGCCATAAATGGACTAACCAACAAAAAAGAATATTCAATTCAAATCTAACTCCTGGGATTAGAGCGTTCATCGTATGCAGGTTTTCTCACGATTTTTCGTTCACCATTTGAGATACGTAATATTTAACTTCTTAAAGTAACATAACTGAAAAGTTGGAGGTGCATTCGAACCTACGCCCTCCGAATCGAAGGCTGTGTTCATATCTATTGGGCTATCACGGAATCACGTTAGTTTTACTTAATGAAATATATTTCTATAAAATACACATCACTATCTAGCCCCAAAGTAAGCGTATCTGTAGCCTGGGTAGGTACTAAGATAGCTGTTTTTATCATGCATTTATAAACTACATATAAATATGTACTTAAAACCACCCAGACAATGGAAAATAGCCATCCATGTTCATCGCAAATATTTTCTAGTTATGGGAATCGAACCCACAGCCGTAGAGGCAGAAAGTAGGGTCACCCACTGCGCCACGCGGCGTCCATATTAGGTATGAAACATGTTTTTCATACATACCAGCTGGTTTATTCACTAAACTCTATTAATCATCAGATCAATTACCACTGCATTTTTCGTATTCTGTAAAACCTGTTAACGAAAACAATGTCAAACACATGGGTTCGTAATATTGATCAGTTATAAATAAATTAATCTATAATATAAAAATGAATCGCAAAATGCGTTGGTAAGCGCATAACTCAACAACGCCTGGACCAATTTGGCCAATTGTTTTTTTAAAATGTTCGTTGAAGTTCTAGGATAGTTTATACGGCGAGAAAAATTCGAAAAATTGCCGGAAAAACCATAAAAATAGGCCTTTTCTTTTTCCCATACAAATGTTTTCTAACTAAAACGTAGTCAATATGAGCTTTATTGTTATTGTATAAAGTTCATATTAATAATAATTAGAAAACGGGGTAGAGTTAGGGTAGGGTAGGGCAGTGTAGGGGTAGTGTATGGTAGGGTAGGGTTGGGTTAGTTGAAAGTTTACATCGAGTTTCACGTGGACGAAGTCGCGGGCGTCCGCTAGTAGTGAATACAAAAAATCATGTTATTTAGGATTGTTTAACAGGAGGTAGTTGGTTGATTGTGTTTTAATCTCTTTCATTCTGAGAGGAGACTCGTGCTCAACAGTGAGCCGTATATGGGTTGTTAATAATTATTATGATATCCACTAAAGTTATTCAAAGTTAGTTAATAGGCCAGCTTAGCTTAGCAACAATATAGAGCACAATTTTGTTAAAACAGGTTTTTTTTTTTTTTTTTTTTTTTTTATTTTGAATAAGCAAGCGCTTAGCTGCAATCATGCCTGATGGTAAGCGATGATGCAGCCTATGGTGGAACGCGCTTGCCTAGAAGATGCCTATTCACTCTTGACTTGAAAATACCCATGTTGTAGGTGGTGGGGAAAACTGAAGCTGGGAGAGCATTCCACATCTTTGCAGTGCGTATAAGGAATGAGGAACTAAACCGCTTGGTACGCGCCCGAGGGATTTCGACAACGTAGCGGTGCAGATCTCTGCGATGCCTAGCAGTCCTGTGGTAAAACGGCGAAGGTGGCACAAGATCGAACAGTTCCTGAGCGCACTCCCCGAAATATATCTTGTAGAACACCGATAGGCAGGCAACCTTTCGGCGATGCTCTAAGCTTTGAAGCTTACAGTCAGTTAAAGCCTCATTGCCAATGAGTCTTCTAGCGCGTTTATCCACTGAATCTAAAGCAGCAAGCTGGTATTTGGCGGAGCCATCCCACAAGTGGGAGCAGTACTCCATACACGATCGAACTTGAGCTTGATATAACAATAGAAGCTGTTCTGGTGTGAAGTACCGTTTCACTTTATTAAGGATGCCAAGTTTTTTGCCCGCAGTTTTTGCCTTAGATTCAATGAACTGTCCGAAGTTGAGTTTGGACGATATGGTTACGCCAAGAAGCTCTAAGCTATCAGATATTCCTACAGACATATTCTGGAAAGTAGGAGTCAGATGGAAGGGGCTCCTTTTGGCAGTGAACAAACATGCCTGAGTTTTTTCCGCATTAAACTTAACCAAATTGGCATCTCCCCATTCAGACACCTCATTTAAGGTTAAATTAATGCGTTGCACCAAAGCCTCTCGTTGTTCATGGACCTCAACCCCACTAGCACGGGGACTGGACATATATCTCTCTGTTACAGTGCTATCATCTGCATACCCAAATATACCGGGTTTAAGCAGATCAGGTATTTAATTACTCTCAATTTTACAAAGGCCTTATCCTAAATCCTAATGTGTCTAGATTATCTCTTTTATATTTTTGTATCTCCGGTATTTATGTTTGTATCTTCTCATTGTGCTTAAGATGGCGTTTAGACTATTTTGTCGTTCTCGCGATCGTAGTTAATAACATGGTACGAGTATTCTATGAAAGGACAAAAAAGTAAACAATAGTTGTTAGTACGTACTATCGGTTCAACGACACTCGCTTTACAATTGCCTCTCGTTACAACGGATTTATGCAAATATATTTGTGACAATAGTATATTGTGCCTTTTAACGGTATAACACCACAATGAAATCACTTGTTGAAATTATTATCATTCGCCCGCCACCTGGCGTTGGAGATTCTTGGTGGGGTGGGTCTAAGCTTCATATCTAAATACTAGCCGACACCTCGCGGTTTCACCCGCATAGTTCCCGTTCCCGTGAGAATACGGGGACAAATTTAACTCATGACAGTCAGAAATAACGTGGTTAGAGGTCCTAGGGGGGGGGGGGGGATGACGTCCCATATAAAGATGGAGACCGACTCTGTATTGGGCTGATAATTATAATGTTGAAGCTAAAGTGACATTAAAAAATCTGATCTGATTTTAACAATAATGATGTTCAAGTTTATCGTCAAGTCTACAGGACGCGTAGGGATGTGGATATTGAAAATAATATCGCAATTTGGCTATGGGTATTATTTTGATACCTCATATCTGTTTCGCATCTTTAATTTCATATGTGCTGCAAATTTATTATTAAAACCTTAATTGGTTTTTAAAACCACAAAATTGTTTAAGAAATGAACTAAGTAAAATGGAGGTTAAAATTGATTTATCTTGTTAATAGACAACATAATTGCTCCAATTTAATTGAACGCCAAGGGAAAATAAAAGATTTTGAAATTCTCAAACATCCAATGAATGTTGAAAAAAAATCCAATGAATTTTGATAGAATGATGAGTTTTTGTCAGAATTTTTATTCTTGAATAGCGGACACAGTCAAGTTTTGCTTTGATTCATTTTATTCTGTACCCTTACTCTACTCTAAACGCCAATTGATGTCCTAATAGAAAAACGCTGATATCTTTGGATTGACTTTTCAGATCATGGAATATCCAGAACCATCTAGAGCTGACATAGCTTTAAAACAAAACTGGGGTATATTGGGAATTAATATGAAAATACTTCTCTTTTATAGAGTGTCAGCATGCCTTATATCTATGCTGCTAATAGTGTACGGCAGCTTCCGTTCTTTGAACATGGAGCGAGAGGCGAGAGAGAGAGCGGAGAGAGAGAGGGAGGCTAGCCTGCTCGGCACTGGTGGAAAGTCTACCACCAGCTCATCGTGTAACAGCAGTGAGTTATCATATCTGTGCTGCTTATAGCATACAGCAGCTTCCAAGCTTTAAACAAAAATTGCGAGGCGAGAGATTGTGCAGAGAGGGGGAGACCAGCCTGCTCGGCACTGGTGGAAAGTCTACCACCAGCTCATCATGTAACAGCAGTGAGTTATCATATCTGTGCTCCTAATAGCTTACTGCAGCTTACGTTTTATAAACATGTAGCGCGAGGCGAGAGGTAGTGCAGCGAGGGGGAGGCCAACCTGCTCGGTACCGAGGGAAAGTCTGCCACCAGCTCATCGTGTAACAGCAGTGAGTTATAATAGCTACAAAAGATACTAAACTGTTTTCGACTCTTATCATAGCATGACTCCAGGACTTAGGAAAGAAAAAAGAAAGTATGTAAAGTAAAGTAGTAATCAGAATTTTTCTCCCTTTCGTCCCATCTCAACAAAGGAGAGTTTTATCTCTTGAGGTGTGATGGAGTTTAAGAGATCAATATTCAATATGCTTACAGACGTGCAGACACTGAGTACGATGCAAGCGCTCTGCTTCCCGCTCGGCTCGTCGGTGGCGCTGCTCATCATGTTCTTCTTCTTCGACTCCATGCAGACACTTGTCGCCATATGCACTGCCAGTAAGTTTTGTATACAGCTTATTTGTTAAATGAATAAATTAAGCTTATACTTTTTTCTCATTTGTGTTAACTTCTAGCAGCACCTCGCGGATTCACATGCGCAGTTCCTGTTCCCGTAAGAATATGGGGATAAAATACAGCCTATTTAGTCCCTGATAATGTCGTTTTCAATAATTTTGAATATATTCGTTACATACAAAAATGCCAATATTTCCTCTTTATAATATTAGTATAAATTATATCAAATATATAATGAGTATTGTATTGAAGAACGCTCGATGTGGTGTGCAGTAATAGCGTGCGCGGCGCTCGCGTTCCTGCTGACGCCGCTGTGCCAGTACGTGGCGGGCGGCGGCGCGGCGTCCCGCAGCGCGCTGTGCGGCCGCTACACCGCGCCCGAGCTGGCCGCGGCGCTGCTGGCCGCCGCCATCGTCGCCGTGTGGGTGCTCACGGGCCACTGGCTGCTCATGGACGGTACGCAGCCACTCTCTGTATACAGTGATAGCGTGCGCGGCGCGGCGTCTCGCAGCGCGCTGTGCGGCACTACACCGCGCCCGAGCTGGCCGCGGCGCTGCTGGCCGCCGCCATCGTCGCCGTGTGGGTGCTCACGGGCCACTGGCTGCTCATGGACGGTACGCAGCCACTCTCTGTGTACAGTGATAGCGTGCGCGGCGCGGCGTCTCGCAGCGCGCTGTGCGGCACTACACCGCGCCCGAGCTGGCCGCGGCGCTGCTGGCCGCCGCCATCGTCGCCGTGTGGGTGCTCACGGGCCACTGGCTGCTCATGGACGGTACGCAGCCACTCTCTGTGTACAGTGATAGCGTGCGCGGCGCGGCGTCTCGCAGCGCGCTGTGCGGCACTACACCGCGCCCGAGCTGGCCGCGGCGCTGCTGGCCGCCGCAATCGTCGCCGTGTGGGTGCTCACGGGCCACTGGCTGCTCATGGACGGTACGCAGCCACTCTCTGTGTACAGTGATAGCGTGCGCGGCGCGGCGTCTCGCAGCGCGCTGTGCGGCCGCTACACCGCGCCCGAGCTGGCCGCGGCGCTGCTGACCGCCGCAATCGTCGCCGTGTGGGTGCTCACGGGCCACTGGCTGCTCATGGACGGTACGCAGCCACTCTCTGTGTACAGTGATAGCGTGCGCGGCGCGGCGTCTCGCAGCGCGCTGTGCGGCACTACACCGCGCCCGAGCTGGCCGCGGCGCTGCTGGCCGCCGCCATCGTCGCCGTGTGGGTGCTCACGGGCCACTGGCTGCTCATGGACGGTACGCAGCCACTCTCTGTGTACAGTGATAGCGTGCGCGGCGCGGCGTCTCGCAGCGCGCTGTGCGGCACTACACCGCGCCCGAGCTGGCCGCGGCGCTGCTGGCCGCCGCAATCGTCGCCGTGTGGGTGCTCACGGGCCACTGGCTGCTCATGGACGGTACGCAGCCACTCTCTGTGTACAGTGATAGCGTGCGCGGCGCGGCGTCTCGCAGCGCGCTGTGCGGCACTACACCGCGCCCGAGCTGGCCGCGGCGCTGCTGGCCGCCGCAATCGTCGCCGTGTGGGTGCTCACGGGCCACTGGCTGCTCATGGACGGTACGCAGCCACTCTCTGTGTACAGTGATAGCGTGCGCGGCGCGGCGTCTCGCAGCGCGCTGTGCGGCACTACACCGCGCCCGAGCTGGCCGCGGCGCTGCTGGCCGCCGCCATCGTCGCCGTGTGGGTGCTCACGGGCCACTGGCTGCTCATGGACGGTATGCAGCCACTCTCTGTGTACTGCGATAGCTTGCGCGGCGCTCGCGGTGCTGCTGACGCCGCTGTGCCAGTACATAATGTCCCTACATGCTCCAGTAACGCAGTCTGTGCTTGCAGCGATGGGCATGGGGCTGTGCGTGACGTTCATTGCGCTGATCCGGCTGCCGTCGCTCAAGGTGTCCACGCTGCTGCTCACCGGCCTGCTGCTGTACGACGTGTTCTGGGTGTTCTTCTCCTCCTACATCTTCACCACCAATGTCATGGTCAAGGTTGCTACCAGGTGAGTGCTACACCTAGTTGACTATTTAAATCCATACTTAATATTATAAATGTGAAAGTGTGTGTCTGTCTGTCTGTTTGTTTATCTGTCTTTTACGGCAAAACGGAGCGTCGATTTTTTAAGTGGAGAAAGGATGGAGAGTGGCTAGGCTACTTTTTAGTCTCTTTTCTAACCCCCATTTCCCTGGATGTTTGGAGGGTGGAAGTTTGGATTATAAAATTCAACATGGCTCCAGTGGACCCACGAATTTAGTTAAGGGTTAAGAAAATAAATTTATATATTCCAGGCCAGCTGAAAACCCAATGAACGTTGTGGCGCGTCGACTCCAACTGGGCGGCGCGATGCGGGACGCGCCCAAGCTGTCTCTACCCGCTAAACTCGTGTTCCCGTCGATGCATCATCAGGGACACTTCTCCATGCTTGGTATGGCCTAATTGGTTTTTTTTTGTCAGGGGAGGGAAAATAACTTGCACAGACTAAAATAACAACCATTTTACTCTAGTCATGGCCTTTCCTGATATTATCAGGAATGGGATACTGGACTCTTCAAAAATGTATCAATAGTGATCTCGTATAGTACTTGGAATAAGGGTCCAAAATATGCCAATGTATATAAAAAATAGTAAAAGATTACTATTTTCTTTACTTTAGTTCCAAAATTCAAACACCAAAAACACTGTCTGCCATTTCGTGACGTCCTAGTCTTAGTAAACCTATACATGTCAAACGAGAGGATGTCCGATTTTTTGCTTTATGCCGATCTAAGTGCTCTTACTCACAGTTTTCCTATATATATTTTAAAAATTATAGTTTTTAATAAAAAACTGAATCTAGTAAACAAAACTTGCTTGACATAATGGCACAAATAACCTATAGACCGTCATGGTGGACAGCGTTTTCGGACGTTTCAATAATTATTAATAATGAAAAAAATACGATAATATATTTAAGTCGACGATATAATATATTGTCGGTATAACTATAGTACAATATGATATAAATATTATAGTAAGGAAGCAGAGGCTGTAATTATCAAAGTAATTAGCACGCATGTCACACTGTAAACACACTTTCTGAAAATGAATTTGCATCTTTGCCTGTGTTCCATATGATGACATTTTTACACAGATAGCGAAGTGCGAGCACCAGCGCTTTTTTTAGGCAAATGCACCAAAAACAGCCAGTATTATTCATAAAGTAAATTAATATTTTTGTGTTTCTGTTACAGATAAATGTTGTCATTTATTGTCAAAATTATTAAAATTAAAGAATTAAATGTTTTTTTATTATATTTCATCTCACAAAGTTAATTTTATTCTTAAAATGTTGAGCACTTTTCTGACATAAAAACTCTTTGCCAAGATTCAAAAAGTACCTTTCGTTATTAGACGGATGAGACGGACGGAGGTTAGAGGTTTTATATTACGGCACATGTGCGTAATGAGATACATTAAGATATTGAAATTGGTGAAATAATTGATACTTTATGTGTTATAAAATAAGTAACGATATAATTAATAAAAAAAAATATTTCTGGTTTTTTAAGGTCTCGGAGACATAGTCATGCCTGGCTTATTGCTGTGCTTTGTTTTGCGGTATGACGCCTACAAGAAAGCCAATCTCGTTTGCCAAATGGGTCAAGTGCCAGGCCCAAGATCTATGGTAAGTTTCACCTTCCTATTGATACAATCTGCGGAACTAATCTAGAACGAATTGATTGTCTCAAGAAAAACGGAAAACATTACAAAATTGGTAATGGGTTGGGTTTTTAGATCTTGCTCAAGTGATTGGGGATTATTGCATAATGCCATTGTAATAATCAAATTATGTTCAAGTAACTCTTGATAAAGACTGCTTTTTTATATATTTTTTTATCAATTTTTAAACTATGATATAAGTTGAAATACGATATAATACGATATTTTTCATATAAAATAAACACTAGGGCTTCGGCCGTCGCTAGTTATCACCCTATCTACAAAGATTCGGTGTGATGTTGTGTAGAAACCGAAAGGGATGTGGATTTTCATCCTCCTCCTATAAAGTTAGCCTGCTTCCATCTTAGATTACATCATCACTTACCATCAGGTGAGATCATAGTCAAGAGCTAACTTGTAAAGAATAAAAAAAACGTATTTTAAGCCATTCAAAAGTTAAAAGAGAGTTTAGTTTATCGTGCTATGCGAGGGTGTAATATGACATTAGAAATATGAAAAAAAACTGTTTTTGTATTGGTTCACATCATGACAACATCATGTGACACATTTATAATGGAGATCATTAAAGCGAATGTTTATGTATAAATTATTATAATATGTACATTAAATTTAATTTTCGCGAATTTTGTGTATTTTTTAATAACAAAAATTTATAATAATGAAGCTGACTAAATTTAAAAAATAAAAAGAATACATAAAATAATATTTGGCAATAAAATACAGATCATATTCATGTCCCCTTTCTGTAGCTGACGTAATAACGACAGTCATTGACCTCTTATAATAAAAGGACACACGATCATGTAGAAAATTTCACTTAAAAACTAGCCTGGCCTTTGACAGTTTTAGAATTATTGGTAAAGAAAAATATACCTAAAGGCCAATACTCAATAAAATTCCAAATTCAGAGCAAATTCAACCTTAAGGGTTGAGTTTAAGGCTGAATTTGCAAATACGACTACTTGACTTGAGTGCCAAGAAGTTGTGTTTGGCACTCATTGAGTGGGGACGTTTTTTGGTCGCTGATTGTGCATCCACTTTTTAAGTAATAGGAGATCGATGACTACAGCAGAATAATACTACGGGCAGGTCATACATACAGTCAAGACGCGTGAGGCTACTGCGGGGGAGAGAGGTGCGTGCGGGGGGTGCCCTGTCGCCGCGCCCCTACGTTACCGCTGCTGTCTAATATCTTGTATTGCGCAGCTTAACGCACAATGTTACGAAACGACATAAAGTTTGCATCGTACTATACCGTATATAGACAGAGCCGTGATAGCCCAGTGGATATGACCTCTGCCTCCGATACCGGAAGGTTTGGGTTCGAATCCGGTCCGACGCATGCACCTCCAACTTGTGTGCATTTTAAGAAATTAAATATCACGTGTCTCAAACGGTGAAGGAAAACATTGTAAGGAAACCTGCACACCGGAGAATTGTCTTAATCCTCTACGTGTGTGAAGTCTGCCAATCCGCATTGGGCCAGCGTGGTGGACTATTGGCTTAACACCTCTCATTCAGAGAGTAGATTCGAGCTCAGCAGTGAGCCGAGTATGGGTACGAGCGGTCGGACCCGCGACAACTGCCCCGTTGGTCTATTGTCGTACCCCTAATGGTCTTTCCCGACTAGTTGGTACAATGCTTTTCTTTTAAAATTATTAAAAAAAAAATCCTAACGCGTGTCCAGGGTTCTCGGCTGACGTACTTCCACTGCTCGCTGCTGGGCTACTTCCTGGGGCTGCTGACGGCGACGGTGTCGGCCGAGGTGTTCAAGGCGGCGCAGCCCGCGCTGCTGTACCTCGTGCCCTTCACGCTGCTGCCGCTGCTCACCATGGCGTACGTCAAGGTAATACTGCATACTTCAACCTTATACTGCTAATAAAACACGAAATATTATTGCCTAAAATCATTAACGCGACTAGCAGCGTGACGGTGTCCACTCTGCTTAACAAATACTGAGCTCACATCAAATAAACTCTTATTGATACCACCACTGTCCAGTGGCTTCATATGATAATTTATTAGAAAAACGTATGCAATAGCCATTAAAAGAATTATTAATTTTTTGTAACCTAGTGTGGTGTGCAACAATTTTATTTTTATTTTTCATCAATATTATCGTTTTATTTATTATCCAGTCAATTACCACAGTTTGAAAAAAGACGTTACACAAACACTGACAGCGGATATTTTTTAGCGGATGACATAATTGAATTAAAATAATGAACAAGATTGACCGTGTTTTTTCAAATCCTCTGGAAATTTAACAATAAACTTGTTCATGCTAAAGTAATCTCTATTACATTCAAAATAAGGTTCTGAGTCGTTTGGGGAGTCGGCGCCCGGTCGCCGTATGGCGCGCAGGTACGCGTCACCATGACGTAAGTGTGTGTGCGGTGTTCGGATCAATAAGTACCTTGTTCCAGGGAGACCTGCGGAGAATGTGGAGCGAACCGTTCATAGCCCCGCCGGCCGGCAAGCTGGGGGCGGACTTCGACGTGTGACTGCCCCCCGGCGCGCGCGGGACTGCACTCGGCACTGGACGTCTCCAGTTAGTACATCTTCTTTAGATACTACCTACCTATTTTATAATGCGTATTTTAGATAAAATCAAATTGTAAAATATAATGTAGATTGATACTATAGAAGAGTAAGGATATTGAATTTATAGTCGTGAGAGAAGGGAGATCTATTAGCGAGGATGGGTTGCACCATAAACATCTTTATGGCAAGGTTTATGACATAAATCTTGGTTAGCAAATGGAGTAAATGTGAGAAAAACGTCAAAATCACAAAAATAAAGTAAACAGCCAAAAAAAAAAATATTATTTACAAGTTGGCTCTTGACTACGATCTCACCTGATGGTACCTAAGTGATATGCAATCATCTTTTTGCCTCTTTCATCGTATTGCGAAGAAACAGAGAGCGGCCTTGATATAAAGATCTCTATGGTAAAACACTTTTCATTGTTCAAATGTTTTATGAAGTTTACATCTCTATATTATTATGTCGAAATTCATATTTGGTTATATTTCTCCCATATAATAAGAGTACAGTGCGCGCCAAACTACGTGTCCGCTCTGAACACGGTTCGTATAGCAGTACAAACTGCGAATCGGCGTGTTCGCAACGTCAGGACGGACTAGAAGTTTGGCGCACACACGCTTGGAATGATTTGTGTTCAATTTAATCGTAAGATTGTTCTCCTCATTACTGATATGAAAAATTTTATAGCAAATTTTTGCAAGTATGAATAAGACCTCTACATTAAATTAATTTTATTAATACAGTTGTTTAATCAAAAAGACAGCAGTATGATTTAAACTAAGTTTTTTATTGGTTTGATACCATTTGAAGTAAAGAATTAGCAATATTTCCATGGTGGAGATCCATTTGTTTAGTATGACAGTAGAAATTAATATCATCACTTGGAACTGCTGTTTCTATGAATTAAAATAGGTTTATTATTGTCTTTGCATTGATGTATGTATGTCCTAAGAAATAATTACACATGTAAGTTGCACTTATTTATAGGTTAGAGGGTATAATTTTGTTATGTTAACAATTTTGAAAAGTAATTTTTAAGTAAATGAGTTTTTTGAAGCACATATATTAAGATTTTCTTGAATTTATTATGATATGTTTTATAATACTCCTTATGATAACGCTAAGATTTAGAACAAACGAATTTAGTGAATGATTGCATAATAAATTACTTGTCTTGTGGAAAAATTAGGTCTTTGGAGTGGACTTTAAGTTGAGAGTTGAGACGCTGGTTGGCCGGAAGAGATATACATACAAAATCCTAGTAGTGGGGGAGCCTATGATTGTTAATTGCGATTTACTGATCATCGCGGAGAACAGAGAACTATGAGTTTTGGTAGATTACTCAGAAATAAACTACGAAACCACGAGTGCGATTCATGTTATTCAACATAAATCGAACTCGTGGCAAAAATTCTCAGGTATACAGATTTCCTCACGATGTTTTTCCTTCACTGTTTGAGACACGTGATATTTTTTTTTTTAAATGCACACAACTGGATTCCAACCTACGGCCTCCGGAATCGGAGGCAGAGTTCATATCCACTGGACTATCACAGCTTTTAATTGTTTTTGAATGCCCTAAATATTCGCACCAATTTTTAAAAGTTCATACTTGATGGAGGTTCTTATATGTATAACAACAGGCAAGTACTCGCATTAATCCAAAAATCCCCTTTTCGGCTCCCCTACTATAAGTCTATGTATGCTTGACTATTTATTTTTCTTGAAATACTATTGTTCAACTAATTGTGTGCGGTCATTTCAATCCTCAGAAGAGTAAAATACCTCTAGCAATAGGGATGATGACAGTTGTTTATTTTTAAATTGTATAGGTACGAAAAATTAAACATAATAAATCAAACATAACTTCCTTTAAAAAAACAAAGGAGAAGTAAAATTTATAAATCATAAAATAGAAAAAAAAACAAACGCTTCTACGCGGATAGGGGTGTTAATGTTCTGATAATTGTGAACAAAAGACAAATACCTATTTACGTTTTATTTCTCGTGTTCAGAGTGTCTAGTTGGAGCTTTCAATGTTTTCATACTGTGACGATCGCGTAAACATAAATGCGAATTTCTGAGGAATTGAAACAGCACCATCTAGTGGCACTACACCATTACGTTTACGCGATCGTCACAGTATGAAAACATGGAAAACTCCCACTAGGCACTCTGTTAAATAAAATCTGCGCTGTATTTACCGCATTTATTGGAAATCCGTAGTTCTTATACGGTATGCACGATTGTAAACCCTCTAAGCAACATCTAAAATGACGCTCCATCGATGCTTGAGGTTAGATTTTTATGGGCGTTCAAACGAAATTACAAATATGTAGGTGTTTATATTTTTCAATTAAGGAAGCTAAAAATGTATGATTTTTCATCGAATTACGTTAAAAGATTTTTAATTGTTTTTAAAATTTCATCATCTTATTTATTTTACACACATCGTGTCAGTTTTAGTTTTTTATGTGCTAATTAATATTGACCTTATTTACCCGAATGTCTCATAAAAATTAATATATATTCAAACCTAGTCGTCATCCCCATTGCCACTTATTTCGCTAACTTTGACGTTTGTTCGTTGAGATATACGAAATCGAGATCCTATGTAACAAATGTCATCCGGTGCCTACTGACAACCCTTCGTGGATATCATACAGTAGGTAGATGATATTTATCAGATGAATTGATGTATATTTTAATAGGTTGTTAATAAAGACCAAATTAGTGAATAGGCCAGCTGGAGGACGGAAATGGCCTGACATTTTCTATTGCAAGTTTGTTTTGTTTGTGTGTGTGTCAGTACCAAGAGTTTTATAATCTACACATTATTTTGAATCTCATTTTTCAGACTGTGCAAGTTCATATATTTCTTAACGATACGCAAAGTCACATTATTTACATTATTATACCTAATAATTTTGTACTACTTATGTATTTTATAAGATATGTAGTTTACTAACATCTTAGGATTGTTTGTGAAAAAACATTGTTAAAGTGTGCGCCAAACTTAGTGTCCTCTCTGAACACGAGGCGCATGCCAAAAAAAAACTCAAAGTATCAGCGGCGAAGAGTTCATGCAAGCCGATTCCCGCCGGGTTACCTTTAAAAATCCATTGCATATTTTTGTACTGTGTCTAGATTATATGAGTAACCGAAGTTTGTATCACGCTGTATGAATTTCCTTTTCTTTGGGATGACTTACCTTCATCTAAATTCCATCCTTCGCCACTGCAAAGTATACAACATATCCCAGTGGTGTTGTAACATCTGCACAGTTTTGTATTGCAATGTCAGAATAGACTACAAGTTTGGCGCATACTACCTTTACTATACTTAATAATCCTTTTAAATGTCCAACATGTCTGTCATATTATTAATTATTATTATTGTATTTTACTGTTTTATTTTCATACAAACTAACAAATTCTCAGTGGCGTGCACTTCATAGACGCATAAATGCGCTGGCTACCCTTTGAACTCATGCACCCAAATTGAAGAAGGAATTTCTCATTTTGTAATACTGGGGTAATAAAATATTAATTTCGTGGGAATAAAGGTCCGAAACATAACGTTATTAATAAATAAAAGTTAGGGATTTCAAAACTGAATTTAAAAAAAATGTATTTTTTTTAATTTTTCAAACGTCAAAAACGCTGTCGTCCATTTTGTGACGTCACAATGTTACTTGATGTACTAAACGTCAAACTAATTGTTAACTTATATTTTTGCCTAACGCTCCGTTTGTAAGAGATTTGTTATAGTGACGTCATGAAACAGTTGAAATATAGACCATCCTGGTCGACAGACGTATTGTCAAAAAAATATTTAAAAATTTAAATTTTCAAGTAATCACGTCCCGAAAAAATATAATCGCTCTAGTTGAACGAAAATTAACAATTTAAGACGATTTAAAAAGTGTCAACTGGCCTATTTGTTTTAATGTCTACCCTAGTTAGCAATCTTGTGCATGCCACTGCATATTTTATACTATAGGGCTTATTCTTGTACCATGATGAACAAATTTTGTTATCACTGCCTGATTGTTAAAACTAATGTTTGTTTTTCTATAAGCTGAAGAAGTACAGATCCAATAAGCTGGTAAATTACACAACCAATGGTACATATAGAGGATATAACTGATTATGAAACACGGCTTAAATTCTCGTGATACAACGTCGGGGTATGCCCGACTAGTTTTGGAACCCATTCGGGGCCCTTAATCATGAGCTGGTTTTTGCAACGCGCCACGCTTTTATCTGATTTCATTGGACTGATCAGTTTAGAGTGTGATGTGATTGTGTGATGCGTTGCAAGAACCAAAGAATTTAAAATATAAATAACACTCACGATAGTTAAAAATCATATAGAGGGTGTTAAATAGATTTTGTGCTACTTTCATTATTGTGTTTTATTTATTGTTTTACTGAAATAAAGCTAATTTTATCTGGTAATAGTTAACATCCAATGTAACTTGTAAATTAAACTCTAAAATTATATTGTTCACTTGTAACTTCAAAAAATATTTTTTTAATTCTTCCTAATTCAGTAAACCAATTTGTTAGTCTTGAATATTGATTTGTTTTGTGTGGATTTTGGAGAAAAAACTTAAAAAGAAACAATTGGGTAATTAAAAAAAATCAATTAGTAATTTAGTGTGATAGTCACCACTTCAGATTGTATTACAAATGGCACTGCACAAAGTCTGTCATATCAGCTTGTAATTAAGTCACATGAAGACTGACTGATGACTCAATATTCATCAGCCATTACATCAACCCGGGATAATTGGACATAAAGTATTTTCATTAAAAAATAAAAATATTATTCTGTATTATAGTCTGGCAAGTTCATTGACAACACTCCCATGATATGCGGGCGACAGGGGGAAAGACTGCGCGGGTGTGAAATTGTGCGTGCGGGGAAGTGATGTACATCAGTCGTGGGGTTTTCATTCATCGCTACACGTCCCCCGGCCCGCGCGGAAAATTGGGAGTGTTACGAACGAAGTTGCCAAGCTATGATTACATCATCATTTTGTTAGTCAGCTTTTGTTATGTGATCTGTACTCATTATAGAAAAATATAAGTCTAAACTAGAATTTAGACTAAATGTTATTATAAATATAGCAGCAATTAATGTTGTTGTAAAAGTATTTGATGGAATTTAATAAAAAAAAAGTTGTTTTATAAAAGTAAGTGTTAATAGTAGGTGTGATCATAATTATTCTATTTGTAATTATTTTCCTCACTTTGTTTTGATAACTAATTATACAGTTTGTGTGAGAGTTAGGTAAAGAGCAGTATTGTTTTATAATGGTGTGATGTTATGTAACTTTTAAATGAGATTTGAGGCTTATACTTGATTTTTTAAAAATAATTTTCAATGCATCAGTTTTAATGGTATCTGTGGTTAATATTAGTGATCAATTGAACTAGTTAAATTATTGTGGAAGTGTGGAAACATATAGTAATTTTGTAACCTATTTATTATTCAAAGAAGTTTTGATATATCTCCTAAATGGTTTGGAGCCCACAATGATTTTGTATCTGTATATTTTTATTTCAATAAAATAGTTTTTTATTGTGTACATAACTAATAATCATAAAATTGATGTAACACAAGCTATATCTGTCTCATCACATGTCTAAAGATTAATGTAAATATTGCCCACACATGACATTCTAATACCGTGCAAATATAGGAAAACGCATTTAATATTTTTATGTGTATGTGTAAATTTTTTTTATTAACAATACTTAATAAAAATATTAGATGAATGAGAAGTTTAATTTAAAACTTAATTAAGAATTCTTATATTAAGAATTCACATTGAATTTTAATGAAATAACAAAGCATGTTTATTGTGCCACATACCACTCAACAAGAAGGTTCGCAGAGCTGATGTGGCAATGGGTAAGATTTGAAATGAAATGTTGAAATGCCAATGAATGTTGGACTCCAAAGGTGCTGGAATGGCCACTTCAATTCTACATTTGACTTTTTTTTTTATAAAAAAATATTTTCCATTTTTTTTTATATGACCAATATTCCCATTCCCCTCCAATTAGTCGGGATAGACTGTGTTAGGAGTGGGTACGACAATAGACCAACTGGGCGGGGACCAAACCATCACTCCTCTGTGATGAGTCCAACCGCTCTTACAGTTGAGCTATTGACTTGACAGGTATGATAACTATGACAACTTACAGAATGGCTAAAAACAGTGAAAAATATTTTTTTTTATTCTTTACAAGTTAGCCCTTGACTGCAATCTCACCTGATGGTAAGTGATGATCCAATCTAAGACGCAAGTGGGCTAACTTGTTAGGAGGAGGATGAAAATCCACACCCCTTTTGGTTTCAACACGACATAACACTGGAGCTCTAAATTGCTTTTGCTGGTAGTGTAGTAACTAGCCACGGCCGATGATACCAGCCAGACCTGCACCAATTAAGAAAACCTCAATTGGCCCAGCCGGGGATTGAACCCAGGACCTCCGTCTTGTAAATCCACCGCATATACCACTGCCCCATGGAAGCCGTCAAAGTATTCATTGGGAGTAAGCATTTTACAAATCAAATATTGTGCATGTTTCAGAAAGTAGAATGTTTCTAAGGGAGATACTATTAAAGACCCAAATAGTCAAACACACTGCACATGACCATTAGTTTTTTGTAAATTCCAGTTAAAATACTTGTGACTTTAAGTGTTACATTTAAAGTCACAAAGTAAAGTTGTGACTTTAAGTGTTACATACCTTAGACCAGAAACTTACTTGGAACTCTCACGTGGATGGTACACTTAAGAGGGCGAAAACAGCCCTCGGTATCTGCAGTCGACTGGCAGGAGCACGATGGGGGCTGAAACCTAAAATAACCCTCTGGCTCTATACAGCTGTGGTGAGGCCGATTGTATCTTACGCCTCAACAGTTTGGTGCAGGAAAACGATGCAGAAAACCACTCAAAGTAAGCTTAGCAGTCTTCAAAGATCTGCCTGCTTGCTTATAACCGGAGCCATGAACACCTCACCTGGAGCAGCTCTTGATGCACTACTTAACCTCCCGCCCCTGTTTCTCTATTTGGAAAAGGAGGCAAGAGAGGGCATGTACAGAGTAATCTGCCAGAAAGAGGTGAACTGGCTTTCTCAAGTTATGAGGAACCTACAAAACTCAGTACTTGATATCCCAGTTTTGGGGATGCCATCAGACAATATGACCCCAAACTACTACTTCCAAAGGAACTACACCGTTGAGATACCCGATCGGGACAGGTGGCTAAAAAATGAAATAACTTGGAAAGCGGGAAGCCTAAAGTGCTACACCGATGGTTCCAAGTCAGGAAAAGACGTAGGCTGTGGAACCTATGGAGAGAAGCCCAGGGTGAAAATTCACCGGAACCTGGGAACGTATACCTCCATCTTCCAGGCAGAGGTGTACGCCATCATTGATTGTGCGGAAGCCTTGCAGCAAAACAACTACGTTAACAGAACTATTTATATTCACTCTGACAGCCAAGCGGCTCTTTCAGCCTTGTCCGCGGAGGTTATTACCTCTAGACTTGTTGAAAACTGCTGGCAATGTCTGAATAACTTGGGCAACCGTAATCAGGTTATCCTTCGCTGGGTTCCAGGGCATGCAGGAATAGTCGGCAACGAAAAGGCGGACCAACTTGCGAAACTAGGCGCGAGGTTACCACAGACAGGACCTGAACCCTTCTGTGGTATACCTAAAAGCCTAGCCAAACTCACCCTGTTAACTTACTGTTACTACGACACCCTTATTCGCTGGAGAAAACTTCCAGGAATGAATCACTCAAAAGCGCTAGTAAAATCCTTCAATAAGAAGGCTGCTTCAGACCTACTAGCGCTTAGTAGGAAAAACCTATGTATCTTAGTGCGGGCACTTACCGGACACTGTGGACTCAATAGACACATGTTCAATCTTAAACTCCGGGACACAGATCTGTGCAGACTCTGCCTAGACGCAGAGGAAACACCTATGCACATCTTATGCAATTGCCCAGCTCTAATACATAAACGCAACCTCCACTTAGGGCATTACACAATGGATCCAGAGGAGGTGAAACACATCCCAGCCAAGAAACTGCTGCTGTACCTGGCAGCAACCAGTATTGGAGGGGATATCTAGTCAGTGGCGATCACAATAGATCGGTAACGGTCAACGTGATACAGGACCTCAAGAGACCTGCAGAGCCGCGACATCAAGAAGAAGAAGAAGAAGAAGTGTTACATTGAAGCAGAAAACGAAGCATTGCTCACAGTAAGCACGCCTTCATGAAAATAACTGCAGTAGTTTTGTCTTAAATTTAGACAAATAATAGAATATATTCAATCATAATTTATTTAAAATGTAACAAGTTATATTTTGTATCATTTCACTGATTTTGGTTCCTTATTAGTGTCTCTTTTCTCAATAAATCTTAACTGTTTCTTCTTCATTCTCTTTAGTTTTGCAGTGTTTGTTATAACTTGAACAATTTCAGACTTTTTCTTATTTTCTTCTGTGCGTTTCAAATTCTCGCGCCGACGTTCCTTTCTATTCTGTTCTTTTTCTTTTATTTGCTCTTGTATTTGTTTAGATAGCTCTTTTGTCCTTTTTAGTTCTATACGTAGAGCAGTCTTCCTTTGAAAATCTGGTCTTATTCCTTTTGTTTTAACTATAGAAGAAAATCTGTAAAAAAGCAATTAATTAATAATAAACAATCAAAATTCAAAATTCTCTTGATTTTAATTAAAGAACTTTCACACTCAAACTCAATTTAATTTAATTCCTTGTATGATTTGTTTTATTATTTTATTAGTTAAAGTTTTATTCACTAAATTTGTTAGCTGTGTGGTGTAGTGGGTTTGATTCCCACAACTGGAAACTATTTGTGTGATTAGCATGGGTATTTTCCAGTATCTGGGTGCACTTATACATTACATAAGTATATAGATGTAGTATCATCATTAGCAACCCAAGGAAACTTGTGCTCACTGTTGAGCGCAAGTTTCCTCTCAGAATGACCCTCTCAATGTTGTATATAAATATATAATTATGATAAAATCTGCTATAGTCATACCCTTAACACAGATTATACATATACTTTATGGCTAAGTGGCGATGTGAGTGTTGTGTAAGTATATTTACTTATTTATTTATTATTGTTTTATTAAACTATTGTTACATCATACATTCACATTGTATGAATGTTCATCTAGTATAATCATTAGCAACCCATTTACGGATCACTGTTGAGCAGTCTGTTATGAGTCTCCTCTCAGAATGAGAGGGGTTTAGGTCAATAGTCCACCACTTTGGCCCAATGAGACATTTAATTTCTTAAAATGCACATAAAAGTTGGAGATGCATGCCCTGGACTGAAACAAAGAAAAGGTCATATCCACTAGACTATCACGGCTCATATCATTGAAATATTGTAGGGCTTACTGTGCCGTGGGAGACTAACATTTTGAAGGACCACAGTTTAAAAGTGAATTAATATTATAACCTAACAAATGAACTAAAAATGGCTATGTAGTTAGTCTGTATGTTGTAGAAGTAGGTGCGAGAGGATTGCCAGCAAAATCTCTATAAGTTGCTTAAAGACCTTGGCTTCTCTAGAAGTGCAGCTAGTTCTATATTAGAACAAGTATCCAAAGCCGCTCTAATAGGATCTAAACAAATTTGGATAGGTAGGGGGAACAACATGAGCAGGAAGGGGAGTTTTGATCGATACTCAAGGAATTCCTTAATCCTACATCCAGTAGTCACAAGTCCTGGACTTTGCTTGGTGTTTTTCTCTCTACCACGCGATGGACCCAGCACCTGCATGGTGAATCCATGGAATGCTAAGATATTTGTCTCACAGGCAAATGTCAAACAATGGCAGAGTAAACACAAATATCCCAATGCAACAAAAGAGCTTCCTCCTTTAATATATCAACTCTGCTGCTATTATTTTGACAATATGTATTTTTTTTTGCACAAGATAATATATTGTTGAAGCATGCTAAGCTAAAGCTATGTATAACAAACAAATTACAAATGAGGGTATAAATCACTAGTCATTTCACACCATAATTATAATAATAATAATTATAAATATTATAAGCTTAGAACAATTAAATATGGTTAATATATTTTATAAACAAATCATACATAAGTTATGAAATGATATGCGTTTTCTACCTTCATTTCTAATTTCTTTATTGGTAAACAGTACTCATCAAGAAAGGCTGTAATTATCTATTATATATTACTTTCTAATGTTACTGATAAAGAATGGGACTGGGAGAATATTAAGTGAGAATCTCTTGAAAAATAACGCAATATTTCATAGCCTGCAATAAAATATGCTAAGAAGTGGTAATTTAAAGAAAAAACAAAAACAGACGACCGGACAACCGGACAAATGTCAGGTGTGACGAGAGTAATAGTAAGTAATTATATTTGGTATTGTAAATATTTACTGGTATTTATAGGTTATTTTCAATTATTGTAATTCTTGTATGTGTAACATAACCATATTATAGAATGTTAACAAACGAAGACTTATCTAAAAATTGGATTTACCTTTCTTTTTGAGATTTCCAAAATCGACCTGATTTTGGTTTACCCCGCGTGGTAATTGTTTTCGTTTCTGTAACTTCTGTAGGTTTGTTAAACTCTTTATTTTGGTTTTGTGTAGAAGGATTCTTCACATCACTGTCATTTATGTTCTTAATTATATTTAACACCATATCATTAGTTTCTTGAGACATTTTTAGATGAAAAAACAAAGTTTCGGATTCGGAATTCGGATTTTTATTTTTGAAATTTTTATTTTTAAAAATTATACAAACATTGCTGGGGCGGGGTTCCAGTTCTTTTGAGCCTGAACGCCGAACGGCTAAAAATATTAACTCCGAGTAAGTTGTCAAATCCTAATAATTTTTTACTCTATGCTGTTTGTCAGCCATTAATGTCGACTTATTTTCTTTTAAAATGTCTTTTATTTTATTTGTCGTCTGTGGTAATGTCGCCTTGACAATGACACTGACAAACAACACAAAATGTCTATAGTGATCTGTGCACAAAATCACAAAAATTACTGAATGAATCATTTTCATTCCATTTGAATTTTAATCTAAAATATTTTTAAATAAAATAACCATTTTATTGATTATCGTCGATGATTATCATTTATCGCATATTGCAAATGTAGTAAATTGTAATTGTTAGTGAAATGTTTTAAGCCGGAACTTAGAAGATAATTTTTTGTGCTGTTATTTGCTTGCAGAAACTGCAAGTGAACATTGCAATTTGCAATTCGAGAGCTACAGAGGCTGTAATTAAACTGAAACAAAGTGATTAAAGTGTTTCAATTACAATGCCAGTAAGTAAATTGTTATATATGTACAATATTTTCTTAAAACATAACAGTATCTTCATACGTAAGCATTCCATTAAATGATTAAATTTTTTAGGCTTATCATTCGACTCTAGAATACACCCAGTCGATAGGAAATTTGGCTCTTCTTCCTGTACGCACAACATTCAGAGGACCAGCACCTACAAGCCCGAAAATAGAGTTGGATGTTATTGATGAAGCTTTAAATTACTTTAAAGCAAATGTTTTCTTCAGATTCTATGAAATTAAGGTTTGTCACTGTTGTTACAAATACTTTTTGATTTAATCACACACACATGAAGCCTCGGAAAAGATATAGCCTGGAATAGCTTTTAAGCTAGGCAGGCCTGGCTCCTTTTTTTTGCCCTGGTTGGCAGCATGCTCAGAGTGCGCCATAAAGATTTCCTGTAGTATACTCTCTTTTTTTTTATAAATATGACCAATATTTCCATTCCCCTCCAATTAGTGGAGAAAAACTGTTAGCAGTGGGTACAATAATAGACCATGGGGGCAGGGATCGAATCACCACCCCTCAGTGATGAGTCTGACCGCTCTTACCATTGAGCTATTGAGGCTTTATCATTGTATTATTAGTATCAATAGCATACATGTAAGGCTGCAGAGGGTAGCTAGTCACTTTTATAAATAACTTATCTTTTCCTTTCAGTCTGATGCAGACAGAGTACTCATTTACTTAACATTGTACATTTCTGAATGTCTAAAAAGACTCCAAAAATGTTCTAACAAGAATCAAGGACAACAGGAGATGTATATGCTGGCAATATCAAAATTTGATATTCCAGGAGAGCCTGGATTCCCGCTCAACTCTGTCTATGCTAAACCAAATCCTCAAGAAGCAGGTATTTAAAGAAAAATTACACCATGTGAAAAAAACTATCTATTAGTCCTGTCAATTTATAATTATGGGTACATTAGAGCTCCCAAGAAACTACAAAATACAGGACTAATAGTGACATCATTTTGTTGATCTGTCAATCCATGTTGGTAGTGTCTATTTTGTCTGGACTGTGTGGTTTTAGTCAGACTACTGTCGCATACAAGAAGAAATTGTGAACATTTATTACAGATAGCGTTGTTATAAAGTAATATTTGGATTTCAGACTTGATGAGGCAATACTTGCAACAACTGAGGCATGAAACTGGCACAAGAGTTTGTGAAAAGGTATACTGGATTATATTTTGTTTTTCAGAAATATAAGTAAATATATAATAGTATAATAAGTGTAGCCAGTGTTATGAGTAATAGGATAGCTGATTTTATCATATTACATATAAAAATGTATTATGATAAAATCACCTATACACACTATTACACACTACACTAATAAACACAAACATTGTTTTGTCTTATAAACATTTTGATGGATTTTGGTGGACCACCCTTATGATTTAAGGGTATGAAAAATAAATGTTAGCTGATTCTCAAACCTACCCAATACATACACAAATTTTTGGTTGGTAACAAACACTGATAGAAGAATTTTTATATATATAAACACACCCAGACACTGGAAAACAGTTGGAAAATGAAAAACTACACTGCACTATGCAACATATGACCACATGGTACATAATGTTAATCCAAAGTTCTGTCTGCTATACTAATTTAACTTTTTTTTCAGGTATTTGCTACAGAAGATGGTAAACCCAGTAAGTGGTGGCTGTGTTTTGCTAAAAGGAAATTTATGGACAAGTCTCTTTCTGGACCTGGCCAGTAAATTAAATACAGTTCCATTTTTTATAGCATTTATTTTACAATGTTTATGACAATAGATAAACTTTTAATTATATCACAGGAAATACATATAAAAAATTGTTAATGTTTATTTTTAACAGTTATTTTAAAATATATTCCACATTTCAGGCTACAGTTATTGTTTTATTTGGTACTTACTTTCAGAAAATAACATTTAGTGAGTAGAATTAAATAACTATATATATACGAAAATAAGCATGTGATTTATATCAATTTTATATAATACTATCAGACCCATCAGACCCGGTCAAGCTTTGTTTGGAGTAATATTCGTTTCTTTTTTACCCTTCCCTACTCCCACCCTACCCTATCCTGTAATGCTACTTCTACACCTCATTTCACCTCTATTAAGGGGTTGGGAGCGGATTATCAAAAAAAAAATGATGCATGTGTTTTTTGTCACAAATAGTCTGCATACCAATTTTTACCTAGAAAATTGCAGAATGCTCTATACAAACTTTCACCCTCCATTTTAGGGAAGTTGGAGGTTAGAAAGAGACAAAAAGTAGCTTATGTGACTCTCCATCCTTTCAACTATCTCCACTTCAAAAATTTCAATTCATCGCTCTGTTTTGCCGTGAAAGACGGACAAACAAACAGACACACACTTTCACATTTATATTATTAGTATGGATGAATTACTCAGCTAGATTTTTAGGAAGGGAAAATTGTGACTGATATTTCTTAATTTTTGATTATATTTAATGTAAATATCTATTGTTTTCTTATACACTAGCAGATGCCATGTGGTTTAACCCTCATAGTTACCTTTCCAGAAAGAATATGGGGATTAAATATAGCCTATGCCACTCAAAGATATTGTAGCTTCCCAACAGTGAAAGAATTTTTAAAATCAGTTCAGTACTTTTGGAGCCTATTATATGTGCATAGGTATATGAGTAGGTATAAAAATACAGTACATACAGTAAATACAGTACAGAATAATAATTATTTTTCTTACATTTTGAGCTTAAGTAACATATAAAATCAGTCTATGTTATAATACAGCAAATATTCAGAATTATACACCATATTCTTTAATGATTTGCCCAGCAATTACTAATCTCTGTATTTCTGAAGTGCCTTCATAAATCTCTGTAATTCTAGCATCTCGATAGTGTCTTTCTGCAGGCATGTCTGACACATAGCCCATGCCACCAAGAATCTGCAAAATGAAAACAAATTGCTTACCGACTAAAGATTACTAAGTTGAATGAGACAAAGACCTGATAAATTTAATTTTTAACAGACTTCCTAAAAGGAGTAGGTTCCATGTTCTGATATATGAAATTTCAAGGTATAAGTCCTTTTCTTCTTTATAGAATTAGAAGTACAACCAAGCAGTGGGCCTTAAAAATAGCCTGACAATGACAAAATGGGAAATTGCACACTAGTTTCATATTGTTACCTGTATACATTGATGTGATAAAAATGTAGCCGCTTCAGATGCTGCTAGTTTAGCCATTGCTGCCTCTTTGGTAAAAGGCTTTTTGTTGTCTTTGAGCCATGCAGCACGCCATGTGAGAAGCCTGGCTGATTCAAGTTGCACTGCCATGTCTGCCAGTTTGTTTTGTATCGCTTGTAGTTTCATTATAGGCTTGCCGAATGCCATTCTTTTGGATGCATACTCAACTGCCACATCTAAAGATGCCTAAAATAATGATGAGATAAATCAAATAGTTTTTTAACATTGTATTCAGTTTTGGAGTTTTGTTTATAATTTTACCTGTGCTATACCTAATGCTTGAGATGCAATACCAATTCTACCTGCGTCTAATGTCATCATAGCAATTTTAAAACCAAGACCAGGTTCACCCAAAATGGCATCTTTGGGAATCTCACAGTCCTCAAATATGAGGGAGCAGGTAGAGGATCCTCTGATACCTAATTTATCTTCTTTCTTACCAAGTTCCAACCCCTTTATAGGTTTAGGAAGAAGGAATGCAGAGATGCCCTTGTGTTTTAGGCTTTTGTCTGTAGTGGCAAACACAACTGTGGCTTTGCTTTCATAGCCATTAGTAATCCAACATTTGGTGCCATTAAGAACCCATTTGTCACCGCTAATCTTTGCAGTAGTTGACGCAGCACCTGCATCTGATCCATTTCCTGGTTCCGAGAGTGCAAAACACCCAACTTGGTCTCCTGAACAATTGGTACAATAAATTAAAAACTTTCTAAGCTTGTGGTTATTATAAAAGGTTCATTGTCACATACCTACCAGTGCAAAAAGGTGTCACAAAGTCTTTCTTTTGTTTTTCAGTGCCCCAGTGATTTACAGGTCCCAAGTAAAGTGAATTATTGACTGACATGATGACCCCAGCTGAGGCACAACCTCTAGAAATTTCCTCCAATGCTATGGCATAAGCTAAATAATCGAGTCCAGTTCCTCCGAATTCTTCAGGAGTAGCTATTGCCATAAGACCGAGTTCACCCATTTTCTTAATAGCATCAGCAGGGTATAGGTGGTTTCGGTCAAAGTTCGCGGCATTTGGCTTAAGTTCCTGCTCTGCGAAATCTCTACAGGTTTTATACAACATCTGGTACGTTTCAGGAAGTGCAGAAAGAGAGGCTATACATCTTGAATGGTGATTGTTTTTAGCTAATAACAGTAAATTATATTATTATCATACACAGGTAAAGACTGTTACATACAGTTCATAATAGTATACATACTGACCTATTGTATTAGCTGTTCTACACAGTAAGCTTAACATTATTTTATATTAAAATATGTAGAAAGTAGAATCTAAAAATAAAAAAGTTTACAAAAACCTTTGGACCCTGTTTTGAATTTAAATTGATTTTTTTTACAAACTGTCAAGTGTCAATTCAACTGACGGCTGATTTTGGGCTATTGGTTCTAGCTTATGTAAGTTATACTAATCTGTGGTACGTTTGTCTATTACTTAATTGACCACAGACCGTAACTTACTAGACTATAGTGCGACACAAAAAAGTAGAAAATAAATGACGCTGTCACTTTTTTTCTATTTTATGTCAACATTTTGTTCTATACGTATGCAATATTTAAATCTTATTTGAAATGAGATTATGTTATCTAATTAAAAAATAATATTATTACCTAATTTAAATAAATAATAAAATATATATTCGGAGAATACTTACTGTATAGCCCCGAAGTAAGCATCATGTGTTATGGGTACTAGATTGCTGATTTCATGATTAAAATTGAAATACATTTAAATCAATCGCATCAATATAAATTTATTGTTATTCGTCTGGTAGTAGTCCGAATTTCCACTATGATTTTATCTATTTAATCCAATACAACTATCAATAATAATATATTGACAGATCTTTGTGATTGTATCAGTAAATGTGGTGCTGCCACTGCCACACAGTGAGTTTAATAGTTCCAACTTCCAATTCTACTATTTTATGTCGCACTATACCACTATACCCTTGGAGTAAAGTATAATGAGAATTTTGAAAGAATAAAGTTAGTTAGAGAATAGTAATTATCGATGCATGCTTTCTTCCTGTTTGATTTTTTTTTGTACCCCACAGACAATATACCACAATTGGTCATCGGAGGATTTAATAACAAACTCTCACCTATATAAAGGTGTCAAAGCTCTCAAGTGTCAACTGTCAACAGTTGTCATGTCAATTTCAAACAAATATCAAAAACATTTAAAATTGCTGCGAAAAAAAATCTAATTTACAATGTTATAATGGAGATTTTAATAAGATTTGTGCCTACAAATCCCTTAAAGTTAGCTGCATCAAGGATAATATTTACTCATGTAGCCCATTATACACGGTAAGTTTATGTTAAAGCTTTGTGAATGTTCTATTACGTACTTAACCTAAGAATCAAATTATCGCTTAATTCGTTTGATTTTTAGACTGGCAGAGGTAGGTAAATTAGAAGTGCCTAAAACAACGGGCAAGTATGAAACCGGACAATTGATATTGCACAAGGTATTCGGTTATCGTGGTGTCATACTCTTCCCTTGGTTAGCAAGAGTATATGACAGAGATGCGACGAATAAAAAAGAGACTATGGAATCAGCAGAATCCGCCGATGCAAATAGAGACTCTTTGTCGAATGTAGGCAAAGAAGTTAAGGGAAGAACTCACACATTTTACCAAGTTCTGATAGATACCAGAGATGCACCTTACATAGTAAGTATCTTTAATGAAAAGATGATCACCTTGGCATGTGACTATCAAAGTATAAATGCTGTCTATTTATAGGTCACATTATTATACATTGTCAATGTCACCAACAATTGAAACTCATCAATTTGTTACATATCACCTCTTTACTATTTTCTTCTATGATCTTGTATGAATGTGAACATTTATTTTAAATTTTGCTTACTAAATGTCTGATGTTATTATCCACCAGCTGACTAATTAGTCTAAGATCCCACATTTGAAATGACCTTCTGTTTAATAGACAAAAAGTGTTTTAAATAAAATTGAGTACTTATGTTTAAAATATAATAATTAGCCGATGCCCCATAGTTTCACCTGCATTCCTTTAGGAATACTGTGATAAAATATGGCCCATGATACTCACAAGTAATGTGGCTTTCTAGTGGTGAAAAAATTTTCTAAATTGGTTCAGTAGATTTAGATAACTCCTTTCAATACTAACAAACTTTACCTCTCTATAATATTAGTGTAGATAGGTCACCTAAAAAACTCCAAACTATAATTTATTATTAACTTGCATTAGTGATAGTTTGGCTATATTTTTTAATATAATACACTTTTACATATTAATCCATTAAACACATGGGTATATTCTAATTCAGATCTACTAAATACATTGTATTTTGCCTGATACACCAAAGTCTAACCTTGGCTTACTTTGTGTTGGGTATTTCCATAAGACATTGCATTGCTGAAAACAATGTTCTGTAGTTTTATTAATCTTGTGACACATTCTTTTTAGTGATGAATTTGCAATTCTCTACCATACACTGACCTCTACCATACTGACATATACCATACCAACTAATTTTTTAGGTTAGTTTGAGTGTTATAAATATGATTTACAATAGTGAGTTAGTTTATTTAATAGTTTAAAAAGAATTTTTTAATATTCATTCAATATTCTATTATCTTCATGAAATATTTATATATTATTCATGTTATATTGTATTGTATTGTAATTAAAATGTAGTTCACTTTTTAAATTTATTATTTATGTGCTTCTATATATTTGTTATAACAAATAAATGCTTGATTTATTTTTATTTTTATATTTTTTAACATGTTATTTTTCTGTTTAAAGTATAATAAAATTGTCCCTGTAATTTAATTTTAACTAAGCTGATTTTATTTTTGACTGTGCAAACACACATCGATATGAGACCTGAATGGAAGAAAAAGGTATATTAACTTGTTTGAAGTATTAATAACTGGTTGTGATTAATAAATATCTAATACCTACTCATCTTATGGTGAATTCTCACAGTTTTTCCAATGTTTGATTTAGTACAAATTAGTATTCTTATAATGCAAATCTTTAGAATTATTATATGCGTTTGAGAGGATGTTGAGCCATCTGTCTTATGTAACAGTAATAGTAACAAAAAGTATTATATTTGGGAGAGACAAATATCTTAGCAGTCTATAGATTCTGTGCTGGTGCCGGGTCCATTGAGTGGCAGAGAGAAAAACTGAGCAGACAAAAAGTAGAGCAAAAACCTCCTGGATGTAAGGTTAAGGAATTAATTGACAATTGATTAACACTTCCCTTCTCCACTCATGTTGTTCTCCCTGCCTAGAAAAATTGGTAATATCCCATTAGAGCAGCATTGGATACCTGTTCTAATATAGAACTTACTGCAGTTCTAGAGTGGCCAAGGCCTTTATGCAAGTTATAATCTCTATTATAACTTGCATAAAGGCCTTGGCCACCAGCAAAATCTCTCTATTACTTGCTTAGCTCGTAATCCTCTCGCACCTACTTCTATGGCGTACAGACTAACCACATAGTCATAGCATAATATATATAGGGTGTCCCGTTATTATTATTATATATTATTTTGAAGATAATTATTTTATAAGCCAGGTAATGTTTTGTAGGTCTTTTTTTCAGTTTATATTTGTCTAAGACAAATAGCAATTTCTGTGTAAAAGAACTCTAGATGGCAAAATGCAATGTTAAATGGTATAAAAAGTAACTAATATTATAAAAAATATTTTATTAAAAATTACAATGTTTATAATAAGTGTTAATATGTGCTTTATGCAAAAAAAAAAGTTAGTTTAGTGGTACATGCATTAACAAACAAATACATTAGTTTTTATAATGTTAGTTAGGATGTCATGTGATAGGTTTTAAATGAAACATTGAAATTAAATGAAGTACTAGTGATGATTCACTTTAACATGGTGTGGTTCTGTTAATGCTTTGCAAGCAGTTTGTTAATATGTTTTTTTGTTCATTGTGTTAATAATAAATAAATATCATTAATACCAACTGTTCTAATATACATTAAATAACTCACTACAAATAATTGTCAATTTATGTGATTATTATTATTATCATTTTACTGCCTTTGCTAATTTGATCCAACTTTGCTTTGCCTTAATGAATTAAATTTCTGTTACTGTTACACTGTAGTCTCATTTTAATTTATATTTATAATGTAAATTTCGCCTGTAAAATGAAATTTTACTTATGTATTTTTGAAATTTAAATTATATATGGTCACTCATTCGTTAAAAAATAAGCTATATGAAGGCTTGCCTTTTGTTAAAATTCAAACCTTCGAAAGAAAAAAGCTAGCTTAGCTTTAGTAAATCTCTGGTCCATAATTTTTTATTTAACTAAACATAAAGTCATTACTATATTATATAACACAGAATAAATGTGCAGTTTTCCTTGTAGCTGATGTGTTAGATTTTTATGTTTATTAATTATTCAAGTGTAACTAATCAGATAAAAAATCCATTCCAAAACCATTAAAATCATGATGCATGGATACACAATACAAATATACACTTTAAAAATAATCCAAACAGCATGACTGGAATGTATTGAGTTGTAAACATTTCAATACAAAATTTGTCTTCTATCATTTATAAAGAAATATTATTTTTTTCTCTGAAATATTATAAATTACTTATAATATTTACAATGAACTCAGAAGAAAATGAGTCCATTTAGAAGACGGTATTACCCGCGTAATTTTTGTTCCCATGGGTATACAGGGATAAAATAACGCCAATGTTGCACATTGATAATAGAGCTTTCCATTGGCGAAACGATTTTAAAATCAGTTTAGTAGTTTAACTGTGAAACCAAACAACAAACTGACTGTTTTATTTATAATATATGTATGGATGAATTGATGTTCGTTAAATTGGCTCGAGAACTGTTTTGAGTTGAATTTCTTGCTGTTTTGTTTTAATCAGCGGTGGATTAAGGAACATAAATGGGCATTTTTTTTTTAAATTCGTGTCTAATCAGCTAGTTATTACAATAATGCAATGTTGCAGCGGGCTCAAACTGAAGCTGTAACATTTCTGGGCAACCAAGAGTCCAGTCGCAGTCTATACGCTATACCTGGCTTGGACTACGTGGCACACGACGACATTATACCGTACGCGTCCGTGGAGCGTGTGCCACTTCAGCACGAGCTATTTGACAAGTTCCTCATGCACAACCCTGATAAAGGTATTTACTATTTTATTATCATCATCACACATCCACAGCAAACCCCTAGGCTTTAGTCTGGCAAGTTTGTTGATGAAACCCTCATGATATGTGGGCGACGGTTGTAAAACTGCGCGGGTATGAAATCGTGCGTGCGGGGAAGTGAGTTGCATCAGTCGTGGGTTTTTCATTCATCGCTACAAGCCCCCCGGCCCGCGCGGACCAATGAAAGTGATGCGATCGAAGTTGCCAAACTATAGGCTTTTTGTAGGGATATCTAAACTCCACAAGGGTAGTTAACTATTCGCTGGATGTCGTCGGTTATGTAGTAATTAATCAGTCGGTACGATTATTCTATCCCTCATAAAAGGGTCAGTGTATAACAAAGAGGCGCAGCGATCCTCATTTATGATATCTCTTGTAGATTCGTCGACTCGTATCACAGATCACTGATCACTGATCTCACTGCTCACCTTAGACGAACTTCTTATAGAAATATTGCATCTCTTTTTTTTATTCATGTCAGCCTCTGACAATCTCACTTGATGGTAAGTGATGATGCAATCTAAGATGGAAGCGGTTTAATTTGTTGGGAGGAGGATGAAAATCCACACCCCTTTCGGTTTCTACATAGTACCTACCAGAATCAGCTATCAGCCAGACCTGGACCAATAAGAAAACCTGAATTAAATTGACAGCGCGTTACACAAACGACAATAAGACCAACATTACCAAATGACAATGAGCGCTATTAAGAATAGCGCCGCGTCGACGTGACTTGTTTCGTGGCGTGGAATATAATAGTGGATGGAACAATGTAGCAAATAGTTAATTGTCTCGTTTCAGACCCACCGTTTATACCGCAAGAAACCCTCCGCGCGTGGCAAAAGAAGAACCACCCGTGGCTCGAGTTGAGCGACGTCCACCGCGAGACCACCGAGGGGGTGCGGGTCACAGTCATACCATTTTACATGGGCAGTCGAGAGTCACAAAATTCAGCCGTTTACTGGGTGAGAAACGTCGCTAGATTTACATTTATTTCTTTTGTTATTTTATTACTAGCTGCGCCCTGCGGTGTTGCCTGCGAAAAATAAATATGTAATTTTTCCGTGTTGAAAAGTAGCTTAGACATATATTAATCCTGGCTATATATCTGTCTCAATTCCAAATTTTAGCGTAAATTTTATCTCACAATTCTCACATTACTAATTGATACTGTCCAACCAAACCAGTTTTTCTGCCGAAACCGAAAACGAATTTCAGCTTCAGCTTCAATTTTGGTTTTCGGTTTTCGGTTTGTAGTTTCGGCCGGTTTTCAACCAAAACGAAACGGTTAGCTATGGAGCTCAAGTAACCGACCGTTCTAGCCCCCTACAACGATCGAACGGAGGTGCCCTCCCCCTCCCCCCGCCTCTACCTCACTACGCCCACGAGTCTCGCTATTTTGTAATAGAATGTAGGGGGTAATTAGATTGTGAATACTCGAACACTCGTCCTTCAATGCATGACGACCTGGCGACGGGATTTGACGGTTTTCCATGTGCCTGTATTTGCCGTCTGCTTGTTCCAGTGGCGGTATTGTATCCGCTTGGAGAACATGGGCTCGCAAGCGGTGCAACTGCGCGAGCGGCACTGGCGGATCTTCTCGCTAAGCGGCACGCTGGAGACGGTGCGCGGGCGCGGCGTGGTGGGGCAGGAGCCGCTGCTGGCGCGCCACTCGCCCGCCTTCCAGTACAGCAGCCACGTGAGCCTGCAGGCGCCCAGCGGACATATGTGGTGAGGAGCATACACATTGACCATGGGCTCGCGAGCGGCACTGGCGGATCTTCTCGCTGAGCGGCACGCTGGAGACGGTGCGCGGGCGCGGCGTGGTGGGGCAGGAGCCGCTGCTGGCGCGCCACTCGCCCGCCTTCCAGTACAGCAGCCACGTGAGCCTGCAGGCGCCCAGCGGACACATGTGGTGAGGAGCATACACATTGACCATGGGCTCGCGAGGGGCAATGTTGGATCTTCTATGTTTTATCCCCGTATTCTCACGAGAACTAACGCGGGTGAAACCGCGCGGGCGCGTGGCGTCTGCTAGTCTGTTGTGTGGGCAAACCTCCGGCTTCTCCACAAGTGGGTGCACGGGCCCATCAGATGCCCCAACGGGGAAGACGGGCGGTCGAAATACGGCGCTACACCGCGAAACGAAAACCTTCAAGTATTGGTCAGATAGGCAATGACTACTTACGGCCGAAGGGTCGCGAGTTGACCTAGGTTGGTTGACCCTAGCTGACGGGCGATAAGAGTATAATGTGTCTAGTGTAGGTCGAGAATGGTGTATTATATGTATTCACCCATTTGCAGGCCACAGCAATCCGCTACCCCGCCACTATGCACTTCAATGTCTAGATGATTTTATCGTCCACAACCGCGGCAAAAGTTAGTTAGTTATCCAAATTCACACGCGCTTAACTTCGTCAAGTATGCTACAACTACATGTCTCAACGCAACAAAAATGGTCATACGTAAACAAAAAAAACACTAATTCTCCGTCACAAACTACACGCGTTTTTGCAATAGACAACAAATAAAAAATGGCGCGCGCCGGATCATGCCTACAATAAAAACACGCGGCAGAGTGTGCGTGCGCACCCACATATAAGACGGCGCCAATATTCATTAATTCACTAAAAACTTGGTTCAGTGTGAATTGTCATTATATTTATTGTTAGAAAAGTTAATACATATGATTGATTGTTTGAAACAGGGGTACTTTTCGAATGGAGCGCGAGGATGGCTACACGTTCGACTGTCGCATTCCGCCGTTCTCCCTCGAGAGCAAGCCGGACGAGGGCACGCCGGTCGCGCCCACCGCGGCGGCGTGAGATACACTTCGCGTCATAGCAAATAGTACTAAAATTGTTTTGTTATACACCGTGAAGTTTCCTTCGTCTTAAACCGAAATGCCACATAATGTACCCAATGTATATTATAATCCAGTCAAATAAGACTTTGAAGGTCACAATAATTCCTATTAAGCTAAAAATTTGTATGAATGTTCAGAATAATTTTATAAATGAATTGTGAAAAGTTCCCAGTGCCGCGGGACTTGTTTCGTGTCGCGGATTCTATCGCCATCATCGTCATGGTGACGTCATTCACTTTAAAGTTCACTTACTTCATACTTACGAACCAGAATTAATTGTTTAAATTTTATTTAATTAATTGTTTAAATTTTATCATAAATTAAAAAAATATTTATTCGTTAGCGTGGAGTAGCTTTGGGTCATTTTTAATATTGTTAAGGAGTTTCTTGTATTGGACTAGTAAATGTCGGGCCGGCTTACAGACGGTGAAACTAGCACGGTGTATATTGAAAGCCAAAACTAACAAAACATAGCAAGATATTACGGAGGTCTGATATTAATTTGGTTTTCTATAAATTTTTTTCATATGTCCATTTTTTGACAATTCACATTGTGATTGTCTGTATGGATATCGGTAGCTGTCTCAAACGTTTTAATTCTCATTTTTTTTATCTTCAAATGTTTATTTGACTGAAATCAGTGAAAACTGAAAATATTAACCATATGAGAACAGTCCAAAATGATAATTTAAAACAATCATACGCTTATTTGATTATATATGTTGAAAATCTTAATAATTGGGTTTCCTGATTATGTTTACAAACTATATTTTAATGTGTCTATTGTATAAAATTAGTTTGTAACTGTAAGGATTACTGTATAAAAGGAGTACTCAACCATTATTATTAAAAGTTCTCTTCAAGATTTAAAATAAGAAAGAAGGAATTTCAAAATTCTACCTCAACAAATACATACTATACATTTGTATTATGTATTTGTTGAGGTCCACTTTTGCCATGCCATCTTGAAAATATTATTAGATCGCTCTGGAAAAAAAAAATATATATTGATTGAAATATTGATATATATTGGAATATGTATTTACAACAGTAAAGTGAGAATATAAAGTCAGCAATTTAATAGCAGATTCAGCAATTATAAAATGAAGCTAGAGTAGCTGAGTTTTTATAAATATGTACCTAGTATACCTAATTAAAGCAATGGTGTGAAGTAGATTCACCAAAGTCATTATTTTTAATTTATTCAATAGTGCAAGAATATTTATTATTGAAGTATGTTACTTGACCCTTTTTAGACTATAAACAGAAATTCCCTAGTTATGGTAACGAATTTTTAGATCTTTAATAAATTACAGTATTCTGTTGATTGTTGTTTATTTATACATATCCTTAATACCTTAAGTCCGGCCGCTCAGAGGTTGCGTTTCTGACACCTGGCAATGTCATTTTTTTAACTAATTAATTGTTAATAATTTTAGCCCAAAATTAATATATTTATTATAAGTTGGCATGATTATTTAATTTTTAATGTTATTAAAGGTTCTAATAAAAGATATTTAAATATCTCATTGACATTGACAGGTGACATAAACGCAATCTCTGAGCGGTCAGACTACTTTTAATTTTTAATGGTACATTAGTATGGTATGTGTATGATTTATAAAATATGTAGGAGACTTATGGATCAAGGTGGAATTGAAACAACATCGTAGTGCTAGAATTTTAATGTCAATATTCTCATTAATAGTGGCTTAAAAATAATTCGCAATCTATGCTTAGTTTTATTTTGAAATAAATATTGATATATTTTTAGCACATTCTGCTAAAAATATATAAGCAACAATGTAGGTAATTAATATAATGTTATTTAATGATAATACTATTATTTTATGTGTACAACTGCAACACTATTGGAAGTATGTTGAAAAAGAGTCGAGTCTTCTATATTCTAATTTGGAAGAAGTGAGACTTCAGTCTACTAATATTCTAGCAATAGAAGGAGGCTGATTACTTTGCGAAAGTTCATCATGAACAGTAAATAATAGTTTATTTTTCAATTGCGAAATTTAGAAAGAACAATAGCAAAATGAATCTATGTATGAATGTTCTAAAATAGACAACAATTTATTTTGAGATCCAAGTCTACCACAGAGATTCAAGTCTTTTAAAAAACGCTAAAAATTAAAAGTAAGACTTTACTTTTATAATGTTTATAAAAATAGTTCTTCATATTATACTTAATGTAATGTAAAGAACCATTTCATGGTATGGTTTATTCATTCGACGTTCATATTAATTTTGGATGAAATCAAGACTTGGTAATAAAAAAAAGGGATCGAGTCTTTTACAACATTTCATTCCAATAATAAATACACAGTATTAATTAACTGTTGAATCAGATTACACAACAACTGTTCTTACGATACACAAAAGGCACTTTATTATTTCTTTGGTTACATAAACGGCACTTATGTATCGATTACCGGATCACATCACTTAATTTAATACCTATTTATTATATTTATCTATTACGTTACTATCTATACAATACTCTTGCGTAGAGTCCTTTCCATCAAAGAAGTCCTGAACTAAAATTGACAGCGCCTTACACAAGTGACAATAAGACCGCCATTACCAAATGACGATGAGCGCCATTAAGCCATTAGTGCCGTGTCTGGGAGACTTCTTCCATGAAAAGGACTTTAGATTAACAACATTATTTTATATAAATATCTTTAAGTTAGAACACCTAAAACAAACACACGTGTCTCTGACTCATTGAAGCTTGCTTCCTGCATCTTCACATCAAGGAGATTGCATTTCAATAGTGAATATGTATTTTTCCCATTGGCCTCTTATAATAAAAGGACGCACAATCATGTAGAAAATTTCACTTAAAAACTGGCCAATTTTGTTATGACAGTTTTAGAATTATTCGCAAAGAAAATTATACCTAAAGGCCTTTAAATATAGTCCGATATTCAATAACATCCAAAATTCAGAGCAAATTCAACCTTAAGGATTGAGTTTAAGGTTGAATTTGCAAATGCGACTACTTGAATTGAGTGCCAAGAAGTTGTGTTTGGCACTCATTGAGTGGGGACGTTGTTGGTCGCTTATTGTGCATCCACTTTTTAATAGGAGATCGATGATTTTTCCTTTATATTTTCGACATAACAAAACTCTGATGAAAGTAAAATCCCGACATAAAACGGTAATATTTGGCCTTAAATCAAATCAAATCCATATTGCATATACCCTACCAGCGCGTATTGTTGCTATAGCCTAGTGATGGGCTAGGGCCTGCATTTCATTTTATAACATTTGAAAGTTTAAATCATTAAGGATTTAAAGCCTTTATGATTGCTGACCTCCTATAGGAGATGGCACTATAAGAAGGAGAAAGTTTAAATAAATAAATATATGTACTTCATTAATACGCACATCACTTAGCCCCAAAGTAAACGTATAGCACGTGTTATGGGTACTAAGTTAGCGGATTTATCATATATATTTATACTATAAATATATAAATACACCCAGACACTGGAAAACACCAAAGCTCATCACACAAATATTTTCCAGTTGTGGGAATCGAACCCTTGGATCAGGAGCAGGGTCATCACTACCCACTGCGCCATGCGGCCATCAATAGTTTGTCATTGAGGTATAATAACAAATCTTCGAAATTTTTTTCTACCATCACTGGCGTGCACAAACTTTTCAACTAGGGTATGCATCATATATACAAATAATACTAACGAAAAATTAAAAATTACTTCTCCAATACGAGCTCGTGATTAGTTCTCATGTTAGGCAGTGCATTTTTGTGCCTATAAAATGCACGCCACTGCTCACCTGTAAGTATAACTCGTGCGTATTAACTTGACAACCAAACAAACACAGTACAAACATCGTTCGAGTCAGGTGTCAAGGTAATCAACATCGTTCGAGTCAGGTGTCAAGGTAATCCGCACGAGCTGTATAGTAGAAACTAAGTTTGGTCTGTGGTGTGGTACCTCAAAAGTCGAAGCTTCATTTGTTCATCGCTGTACCAATATCAATACAACAGTACAAAAATACAGTATTTAATTTAACTCATTTTGGTAGTATCGCATAGTCAGTGACTTCTCTCATAATAAGCGCTAGAGCCTTAAAAAAGCCTTAAAGGTAGTAAGCGAGCTTTTGTATGGCCTAAACTATACCTATTATATAACACCAATCCAATGTAATATAATTAAAAGCAATTAGTTTGTTATCTTTATGTTAATTTCACATTTTTTATTGTTACATATTTATTGCATTCAACATTTATGACGATTTAATTCATTATGAGATACCAATATAACTTAGTTACCGGTTACAATAACGGTGGGGCTAGGGGTGTTAAGAATCTCCGGCAGAGATTCCGCTGCCAACGGAGGACCTATGGTTCCGAGACTTGGTCGATAACTATGGGCCTCATAAGAAGGTTCAAGGTCACACAGCGGGTGATGGATCAGCTATGCTTAGAGTATCTCTGCGTGATCGAATCAGAAATGAGGAGATCCGCAAAAGGATCAAAGTCATAGCTCATCGAGGGATTGCTGGATGCAGGCGGCTCAGCATCGTGATGTTTGGAAGTCCCTACAAAAGGCTTATGTCTTGGCCTGATATGATGATGATGATGATGGATGATGATGATAGATGATGATGATGATAAAATAACTTAGTCATTTTTTTAATTAACTGACTCATTATCGATATTAAAGGCAGACTAGTATGGAAGCCCCAAAGTGTTTTTGTCCTTTTTTATAGAATCCCCCAAATGTTATGATGATATTCAAAGCTTAGAGTATTTAGATGCTTATTATTTCCTTCACTCGATTCACCATCTTTTAATTTTATTATGTGCTTCACCGTTATACATAATTATTAAAAACTACTCGCAAGTGAATGATGAAACTGCTTCTCAAAGTAGTAGATAGCCCAGGGTCCGTGGTACATATTTACAATTGATTACTATCAAGTTAATTTTTCGTGAGTTATGAGTAGCTTAATCTAGGTGAGACGCTAACTTTTTTATTTACGAAAATTCTTGATTCTGGTAAGCTAACTGGGTTACCTGGATAAAAAACAGCTGGTTAGTAACAACGTTTAATAACCTCGTTATTGATACAAGTTGGGAGGAGGGGAGTTTACCAAAAGTTGTTACTAACCAGATGTTTTTTTTAATGTTGCTTAATTAATAGTTATACAACTTAACAGTCACAACGTCCTACAAATTGCGTGGTACATGATCTCGTTCCGACGCTCAGAGATTTGTATTACCTGGTAACCTAGTTCAATCAAGAATTTTCGTAAAAAAAAAGTTGAGCTCATGGCTCAACAAGATGAAGCTACTCACGGAAATTAACTTGATAGTAATCAGTTGTAAAAATGTTTCACGGATAATGGGCTATGAAGTCGGATAAGACACAGAAAACATGTAAGTACGTTTTAAATCACATTTCTATCTAAAATACGTGTGGAAGAAAGGAGATTTTTTTATTCAAAACGATTGTCTAACTATCGCGCAAGCTGTATAATCAAGGCCGCGCACATTTCGAAAAACTCCATCGTGTGGTGCCCCTGAGGTTGTGTGGGGATCAGCGGCGGGGGCGGCGGGACGGGGGACGCCATGAGGGGGGAGGCGGAGTCATCGTCAGTTTCCTCCTTCTCTCCCGAGAGAGATTTGAAGTCGAGCAGATACGACTTGTAGTCCACTTGGTACAGTTGCAGGGACATCTTGACGTGCTTTTGTGTCATCTTGTTTATAGTTCGGACTCTGAAATTTATTCAATATATGTAGGCGTTACTTTGCTAAACGAATTCAAGTGATAAAGTCATTATAGAGAAGACAGAAAATCTGCGCGAGACATACAGAAATGTTGACTGTACACCATTCCCATGCTTTGAACGAGTGGGAACGGCTTTTCACGGACAATAGCAAGATAAATCAATAGGTCACTGTTTATTCTTTACATGATATTGAGAATATCTTAAATCCAAGGATCGGATGCTATGATCCACAACAGTCTTTGGCACTCTAGACACTAAATGTGAGAGATTTTGTTGATCCTTACATCTTGTCACGCGAATATCACTAATGCTATGACAATCAAAAATATGGCATTAACCAAGCACCTGTGTTGTGATAAGAAACCAAATAGTCTATAAACTATGTCAAGTGAGGTAACATTGACTAGGTATTTGAAAATCATTATTAGGTATCTTTTATCATTTTTCATTTGAAATAACCATATAGGAATTATAACGATTTAAAGTTATACGATTTTTATTTTCGATAAATAACTCCAATTATTATAGTTTTTAAGGATCTAAAGACTTTTTTTTTTCTTTCCTGGGAGGAAAAAATCCCTTCGGACTTCTGCCGGAAGGCAGGGCATGTCCGACTTGCACGGACTAAAATAACCTCCCCAACTCCTCGATCGGCACGGAACCGCCTAGCATTACTTCGTGCAGGATCTAAAGACTGGCATCAACTATCACACCAAGTTAGCACTGATTATCATAAATAAATACCTGACATGGTAAGGGTTGATGACTTTCCATTCATAGTCCAGCACCTTCATAGCTCTGAACACTTCCAGCATTATATCATTTGGCTTGCTCTGAGACCGAATGCCCAAGTGCCATTTGGCCCTGTAAAATTTAATTTAACTTGAATAATTAAATGTTAAAAAATTTATTGATGATTTGTTTTTATAGAAAAACGTGTCAATTTGTCTATATAATTTTTCCCATTTACTAGATCCTATCTTAGCAGTTTTCTCCAATTAACAACTCTACAACTTGTTAATTTTACAGCTGACGTTTTAATTTGAGCAATGAAATGTTTATCCAAAGAGCAACTTATCTACCAATTACACGCTCGCTGCAATTCTCTACTTGTGACGAATATCTTAGCATTCCATGGATTCATCGTGCGGGTGCCGGGTACATCGCGTGGTAGAGAGAAGAATTTCGAGCAGAGTCCTGAACTTGTGACTACTGGATGTAGGGTTAAGGAATTCCTTGACGATCGATCAACACTCCCCGTTCTCTGCTCGTGTTGTTCTCCCTGCCTAGCCAAGCCTCGTAATAATCACCGAAAGACTCGTAATTATCACCGAAAGACCAAACAACTCGAAATGTTTTTGGCACCGTTGAGATGCTTTGTTCTAGAGGTTAGATGGTAACTAGAACTTGAAGAAGAAAAAGAAGCACAACTGTACTAACCGCTTGACGGGAGTGCCCTTTTGTTTATCCTGTGTAAGTTGTGCAGCTGGAGTGGACTTATCGCGGAGAGGTGCAATGCGCTCAGGATGAGGTCGACCGCTTTCAGTGATCGTTGGTGGGGAACTGCCTGGGTAAAATGACAGATTTAAAAAGTAATTTTTTTTTAATTTTTTTATTCTTTACAAGTTAGCCCTTGACTACAATCTCACCTTAATCAGTAAGTGATGATATAATCTCAGATGGAAGCGGGCCAACTTGTTAGGAGGAGGATGAAAATCCACACCCCTTTCGGTTTCTACACGGCATAGTACCACTAAATCGCTTTTCGGTATATCTTTGCCGGTAGGGTGGTAACTAGCCACGGCTGAAGCCTCCCACCAGCCAGACCTGGACCGATTAAGAAAACCTCAATCAGCCCAGCCGGGCTGATTTTCGTCTTGTAGATCCACTGCGCATGCGCCACCGTCAAATATATTTGAATTGAAAAGTAACATAATTGATACTATTATGCTGTATTTGTGAGAAAACATATAATTATTTTGTATATCATACTTATATGATGATGACTCGAGCTGGAAGAAGTTATGAGCAAGTTGCACTGGGATGTCATAGGATTGTCTGAAGTCCGGAGAGAGGGGGAGGGCTCGATAATCCTTGAATCCGGCAACATGCTCTACTACCGGGAGGGCGACCAACAGTCCCAGGGTGGTGTCGGATTTATCGTTCACAAGTCCCTCGTGAACAATGTTGTAAAAGTCGAGAGTGTGTCGAGCAGGGTAGCGTTCCTGGTCCTCCGAATTACCAAACGGTATTCGTTGAAGGTTATACAGGTTTACGCACCGACCTCGACACATCCCGACGAGGAGGTAGAGGTATTGTATGAGGATATTTCTAAAGCCATACATGCCTCAAACTCTTATTACAATGTTGTGATGGGGGATTTTAACGCAAAGCTGGGCGAACGTAGCGGTTCAGAGTTGAAAGTGGGACGATTTGGGTATGGGCAACGGAACGATAGGGGCCAAATGTTGGCTGACTTCATGGAGAAGGAGGGCCTCTTTATGATGAACTCCTTCTTCAAGAAGCCACCACACAGGAAATGGACCTGGATGAGCCCCGATGGTTCCACGAAAAATGAGATTGACTTCATCTTGTCTACCAAACGGCAAATATTCAACGATGTTTCTGTGATCCATAGGGTGAAAACCGGTAGCGATCACCGAATGGTTAGAGGCACGTTGAATATCAACATTCAGCTGGAACGGTATCGACTGGTGAAGTCTACGCTCCGACCTACTCGTGCCCATATCCAAAACCCCGAGTCCTTTCAACTAGAACTGCAGAACCGCTTTGATTGCCTAGCAAATTGCGAAACTGTGGACGATCTGAACAACAGGTTCGTGGAAACTGTCCATTCCGTTGGGTCTAAGTTCTATAAGACCCACCGTACGAAAAGAACCAAAAAGTTCTCAGACCATACACTTAAACTCATGGAAGAGAGGCAAGAAATGAGATTGCAGTCTTCAGCAGATGCGTCAAAATACCGACAAATCAGTAGACAGATCTCTAAGTCGCAAACCAGCGACTTGCGAAACTTCAATACCGAGCGTATTAAAAATGCGATTGAAAACAATCGCGGCTCGAAAGTTTTCGCCAGAGATCTGACTATTGGACAGAGGCAGCTGATGCGTTTGAAGACCGAGCACGGTAATCTGATTTCTTCCAAGCCCGAATTATTAAGTGAGGTCGAGAAGTTCTATGGACAGCTATACACGACTACTCAGCAGCCTGTTGACAACTTGGCTAAAGACCCCAGAGCCAAGTTGACCCGACACTATACCGAAGATATCCCGGACGTCAGCCTATACGAGATTAGTGTGGCTCTCAAACACCTGAAGAACAATAAGGCGCCAGGTGAGGACGGAATCACAGCAGAACTCATGAAAGCGGGTGGAAAACCGATACTTAAAGTCCTTCAACGATTGTTCAATTCCGTCATTCACGAGGGCACGACGCCTGAGGCGTGGCATAGGAGCGTGGTGGTTCTGTTCTTCAAAAAAGGTGACAACACCTTGCTGAAGAATTACAGACCCATCTCGCTGCTAAGCCATGTTTACAAATTGTTCTCGAGAGTCATTACGAATCGTCTCGCTAATAGGTTTGACGACTTCCAGCCTCCCGAACAAGCCGGTTTCCGAAAAGGCTTTAGTACCATAGACCACATCCATACGCTGCGGCAGGTTATACAGAAGACTCACGAGTATAACCAGCCACTTTGCTTAGCGTTTGTGGACTATGAGAAAGCCTTCGATTCGGTGGAAACCTGGGCTGTGCTAAGGTCATTGCAGAGATGCCGAATTGATTACAGGTATATCCAAGCGTTGAAGTGCTTGTACGAAAACGCCACTATGTCAGTCCGTATTCGGGATCAGACTACGAGGCCAATTCAGTTGCAGCGAGGAGTGCGTCAGGGAGATGTGATCTCTCCGAAGCTATTTACCGCCGCATTGGAAGACGTCTTTAAGCTTCTGGACTGGGGCGGACTTGGCATCAACATCAATGGCGAGTACATCACTCAACTGCGGTTCGCGGACGATGTAGTCATCATGGCACAGACTCTGGATGACCTTAGTACCATGCTCAATGACCTCAGCAGCGTTTCTCAACAGGTGGGCTTGAAAATGAACATGGGCAAAACAAAAATAATGTGTAATGCTCATGTATCGCTCCACCCAGTTATAGTTGAGAACGCTGCACTCGAAATTGTAGACGAATACATATACCTAGGACATATGATCCAGTTAGGTAGGTCCAGTTTCGAGAAAGAGGTGAACCGTCGAATCCAACTCGGCTGGGCTGCATTCGGGAAACTTCGCGACATCTTTTCGTCCGAAATTCCTCAGTGCCTGAAGACAAAAGTCTTCGAACAGTGCGTGTTGCCAGTGATGACCTATGGTTCCGAGACTTGGTCGCTAACTATGGGCTTCATAAGAAGGCTCAGAGTCACACAGCGGGCGATGGAACGAGCTATGTTAGGAGTATCTCTGCGTGATCGAATCAGAAATGAGGAGATCCGCAGAAGAACCAAAGTCACCGACATAGCTCAACGAGTTGCGAAGCTGAAGTGGCAATGGGCGGGGCACATAGTGCGAAGAGCCGATGGACGTTGGGGTCCCAAAGTGCTGGAATGGCGACCCCGCACTAGTAAGCGCAGTGTTGGCCGACCCCCCACCAGGTGGACTGACGACATCAAGCGAGTCGCAGGGATTCGCTGGATGCAGGTGGCTCAGTATCGTGATGTTTGGAAGTCCCTACAAAAGGCCTATGTCCTGCAGTGGACGTCCATCGGCTGATATGATGATGATGATGATGATGACTTATATGAGGAGATTTTGAGCATAGAACAAACACTCAGTGGCTGATTGTTCATATGAGAAGTAACTTGGGGTCATTAGCTCATTAAGCACCAAGTTTCCAATTGTGGGCTGTTACAACAATTTCTTGGAAAAAAGAAAACTTTTATAATAATAGCACAAGCCTCATGACCTGAAGCCGCGTCGTGTTACCACTGTACTGTCTAGGTTATTCAAAGTACTGTGTAGTTTTATATTCAGAACACCTGGCACATTACTAATCAATATACATATAGCATGCAATAGCATGGACTCTACCATGTTTTTGCAATCACCAAAAATACTTAACACATTTGTTACTATAATTTGAATTTACAATTTTAGTAGTCATAAACCTAAATTACATAATCTATTAAAAATTGTCATACCTAATTATTGTTATTATTTTATCTGTGACAGCAGCTTCAAGAAGCCCCTTTGAATTTCGCCCCTTACAGTGCGAGAGTGGAGGCCAGATTCGCCCACAATTCTATGCCACTGGCATGTCTTAACTTACTTGCCACATAGAAGTCTTTGATCTCAGCCTTCTACTAATCAATAGCATGCATAGCATGGACTTTCTATCTACCATGTTTTCGCAATCACCAAAAATACGTAACACATTTGTTACTTTATTTTGAATTTACAATTTTAGTAGGCATAAATCTAAATTACATAATCTATTAAAAATTATCATACCTAATTATTGTTATTATTTTATCTGTGACAGCAGCTTCAAGAAACCCCTTTGAATTTCGCCCTTCAAAGTGCGAGAGTGGAGGCCAGATTCGCCCACAATGCTATGCCACTGGCATGTCTTAACTTACTTGCCACATAGAAGTCTTTGATCTCAGCCTTCGCAGCCTCGTCAGCGATCCTTTTGTTGTCTATGATGAGGTGGTACGCTATGGCGAGCTGGTCGTGCGGGTCGCCGCTCAGCAGCGCGTTGTGCACCTCGTGCTCGCGGACGCCAAACTTGTCGCACACCTCCGATATCGCCTCTGTGTCTATGACGCTGCTGTCCTGCCACCATCAACCATTACACTATACTCTCTGTACATTGCGAAAGGCAACTTTAGTTTTCTTCTGCTTAAGTAATTTTACTCATTAAATATTCCTCCGCTAAGACAAGACAACGAGATAAATAATAGGGATGATGACAGTTTTTTAAATTGTATATAAATTAGGAGTATGCTAATAGTACTTAAAGCAATTTGTAAAGGTAACAGGGTATAGGCGATCATTACTTTTGGAGCTACAGGGATTTAAAGGGTCAGGTTTGCGACGCTGCCGCGGATCACTGAAAAGCGCCCCATACAAAATGTAGTAGGTAGGTCGTAATGATCATTAGATTTGTATGGGCGTTCAAACAAAATTACTAATATCTTTGTTATTTGCGCATTTATGTTTATAGTTCATGTATTGAAAAAAGTCACATTTAATGTAAGGAAGCTAAAACTGTATTATTTTCGTCTAATTACGATAAAAAAAAATTTCAATCAATATTTGCTTTTTATGTATAAATTGGTTAAAATTTACCTTATTTACCCAAATGTATCATAAATTTCAATATATTCAAACCTAGTCATCATCCCTATTGTTGTTTCAGTCAATGGTCTTATAACGAAAAGCTTCGACCAACATCTTAAGAAGCTTTCACTTATCTGTTGGGTCAAGAGTCGGATACAGAAGGCAGTGATTCTTGAAATGGCACGTAATGTGAGGAGGTTCCTCACTCTGGAGCCCTGACCGCCGGTTGCTTGGGCAGTCAAATGTCCCGCAGCGGGAGGGTTTATTTTTTTATAAATTATTAATAGTGTTTTGTATTGTATTTTCATATTAACATTGTTAAAAATTTTAAAAAAGGACAAATAAATAAATGAGAGTTGAAAAAAATCTCAGCTAACCAAAAGTTAGACATCTATTTTGCCCATCTTGCTGATATTAGTTTAGCATCTATCTATATATTCATATAACAAATGAAAAAATACTGCATGCAACCAAATAAACAAAAATAATTTGATAAGGAAATAATTATTTGGTTTGATTAAAGTAGGACTATGTAAATATTCATGCCAGGTAAAACCAAAAATTAAGTAAATCTATCTAAAAATAAATAAAATACAACATGTACCCAGGATGTTTTCAGAGAAGGAATAATTTAATATTGTTAGTTACCGCTGTTAACCTCAAAACCTTTTCAGCAAAGTTAGTAGGAGTCAATAATTGTGATTACCACCTGCTCCACTGGTGAGGGAAACAAATAACCAGGCAAATCTTTTTGGAACCATTCATGTTTTTTAACATCTTCAATTGTCGCTCTTTTCATTGGATCCACTTGAAGCATGTTGCATAACAGGCTTACGACACTTTTGTTTAGATATTCTGGTATTGGGAATATACCAGATTTGATTTTTCTAAACAACGTAGGCACGTGTTCGTCGTCGAAAGGCAATGTTCCACAAAGAAGAGCGTAGAGGATTACACCACAAGACCACACGTCCACTTCGGGACCAGCATACAGTTTTCCAGATATGACCTGTGAAAGAAACAAAATGGATGGTTTTATAATTATTATAACCAAACACTTCAACCATGTAGATCCCATTCTCTTAGCTATATCTGAATGAAAAGTACCCTAAAGTGTTTTTCAGATAACATGGGTATGGTGACAGATTGTTTCACTCTTGAAAGTTTGCCACAATTCATGATATGTATTTATTATAAACTTCATAAGGCAACTGTCACTGTACCCATGCTATCTGAAAAACACTTTAGGCACTATTTTAAGGTCTGTATCTATCTCAGTACAAAGTTTCTTCCAGATGAGGTCTGGAAGAAAATCAATAGATAGTATTTAAAACTACAGCCTTTCTGGATGAATACTGTCTACCAACAAATAAATCAGAAATGAAGGTAGAAATTGCATTTCTTTGTTGGTAAACAGTACTGATCAAGAAAGGTTGTAGTATAGTAGTATTGTTGTAGAGTTATAGTCTGTAGTATTGTAGAGTTATAGTCTGTAGTATTGTAGAGTTATAGTCTGTAGTATTGTTGGGTTATATCTATAAAGCATTAGCATAGAGAACATTTACGTTGTAACTTAATAACAAGGCTTTTTTTGTCCCTTACCTCAGGTGCAGCATAATTGGGTGAGCCACATGATGTCCTCAAAAACTCACCATCCATCATCATATTAGAAAGACCAAAGTCTGCTATCTTTACATGCATATTGTGATCCAGTAATAGATTCTCAGGCTTCAAGTCCCTGTGGACTATCATGTGTCGATGACAATAGTCCACACCAGATATAATTTGTTGGAAGAAGCGTCTTGCCTCATGTTCTTGTAGTTTTCCACGTTTCACTATGTAGTCAAAGAGTTCACCTCCGGATACATATTCCATGATCATGAATATATCTGTTGCTGTAGAGATTACCTGTAAATGAAAATATTTATATACAATGACAAATGAAGGACATGTTAGGGTACTATGAATATAACAGTATGTGATGTATGATGCCTTGCTTGTTTGTTGCTGCTGCTTGCTAATATTCACGATAAATATCATAGCTACATTAATTCAAAATTTTAAGAAACAACCATCTTACCTGATACAATTTAATAATATGGGGATGCCTGAAGAGCTTGAGATTTTGTATCTCACGTCTAATCTTACCAACGACATCGAGAGATTTGATCTTCTGTCTGTTTAGAATTTTTACTGCGACCTTGTGTTTGGTCAACTGATGTTCACCAATCTTTACTTTTCCGAAAGTTCCGACTCCTAACGTTGCTCCCAACGTGTAGTGACCAATCTTCACAATAGGCTGATTGCCACTAGATATCACTACTAGCTTCTCAGCCATAATTATTATTTAAGATGAAGATTTTTGCCAAGTTCAAGGATATATTTTTCAGATGAATTACCAAGCACTTCCACTACTGTATCACATGGTAAATAATATAGTACGAAATTCGAAAATAGCACTAACTCTACAGTAAAGGAATAGCTATTGATAATACGATATATAAATAAACTATGAAGGAAAGGAAATCCAAAAGCCAACTTTTACGAATGTGTGGAAATTGGAAAATTGAACTGCTGAAACTGACACTGACAGTGACATTCGGACTCTGCAGTCTGCACAGATTACTAAGGATTCTGACGTAATGTTTATTTTGATCAGGATCATAGACTACAAAATTATTTTTGGATCTGTGACTAATTAGATAGGGACTTGTATCACATCAATTTTAATCAACAAAATTTTCATTTTTTAAGGAGGGCGAGTCACATATTTGGCAGACGAATTGATTATTTTTAGATATTGTTTTAATACAAATTTGATATTTTTAAGTTGAGAAATACTTACATGGGAAACGTAAACTAAAAGTCATTAACAGTTTTTTACAGCGTTCAAAACACAAATTAGCATTTTTAGGGAGCTGTTTTCACGACTAAAACGATTACAATAATGAAATATGGAACAGTTTTTATAAACGAGTTATATCGTTGATATTATACTTTTTTAGGTTAGCTCTTTACACGAAGAAAACGATTACAATAGTGAAACTTCGATTTTAAAGGAACAGGGCCTGTAGCCATGTGGCGCGTCGATTCTCTTTCTACAAACGCAAAGTTTTTACAAAAGCTATAAATCGTTGATCTTGTAATTTGACAGAAGGATAAAGTCGAGCGAGTCAGGTCCATATTTTATTAGTCAAAGTTTTGAAGGGTAAGTGAAGAGAAGAGAAAAAATGTGTGTTGTGTAGAAGTCGGTTTTTTTAGATATAATCTAAGGTTGTGATAAATTATCATCTGTGCGCCTGCCCCACTGTGCCCCACCCCGCTTCTACCTGTCTGTCGTCTTTCACTGACGAGCTGTCGTATAATGAGAAAAATATTGGATATTTACAGAAATACTGTTGTTTTTATGTAAAAACCGCAAAACTGTCTTTAAATTATGGATAAATGTGGAATATGCTTAAATTCCGCAGACGTAAGTACCTCTTATTAATGGTTTATGTCCTTGTTTCGTATTATACGGTCAATATTTTTTTTTTGTTTTCTTTAATGAGATTGTTATAAAAATAACGCTAGATGTTGAAATTTTACTAAGTTTAAGCTTGGAAATGCTTTTCTTCAAACAATTTTGAGTTGTATTTCACTACAGTGTTTAAGAATTTAGCACCTTACTGCAGTTGTAATAAAAAAAACCTGCATTCGAAACCTGCCCGCGTTATTTTTTTTTCTTCCCTCGACGGTCGGTCTGTTTTTTTTACTGTCTGGCTCTGCGCCGTATAAAAAACATTTGTGTTTGTTTTTTTCTGTTCGCCTCTACCAATTCGAATGCTAGCTTTCTGTTTTCGATCTCATCGTAATACTTTTAAAAATCTGAACATTGTTTTTTTATTGTGTCCGAGATTAATAATGGAAGAATACCGGCTCGGTTGGAGCTCTGCTATTGCAGTTTTAGTACAATTGTTTCTTTTATGATTATATTATAGTCCTACTCAATATGATTACTAAAACATAAAGAAAGTTAAAAAAAAAATCTGCTTGTTTGTCCAAGCTAATCTCTGGAACGGCTTAACCGATTGTAATGGGACTTTCACTGAAAGATAGAGGAGGCTATTGAGCAACATATAGTCTACTTTTCCCTAAAAAACCTTGGTCTCCACAGGATTTGTGAAGAACTGAAATTCTCACAGACAAAGTCATGTTCATCTACTAGTAATAAATGAAGTATATCTCATCAATTTAATAACACATTAGTCTGTCACACCAAACCAAAGCAGACTATAATAAATCTTGCTTTACAGAATTTAGTATAATTAATTTAATGCATTTTAGTAGTTAATTTTAAAAGACTTTAGTATTGCAAGCTTTAAATGTTTTTGCTTTAGCTCAACATAACCCTAGCTATTATTGAAACTGCCCCTGCCCCTTTAGATATCTTAATAAATGCTAATCTGTACTAATATTATGGAGGTATCTTAGGATGTATCTATGGATCTACTAAACCAATTTTGAAAATTCTTTTACCAATAGAAAGCCACATTAGTTGAAAGTGTCATAGGCTATCTCAGTAGAACTGTGAAACTATTGGATGTCTACTATATAATACTAAATTAAAAATTCTGCTGAAAGGGAAATAATTACTAAGCAACAGGAAGATAATTTTACTGGAGAGCATTTAAAAGTTATAATCTTTATACATAAATGCAAAAGGTCATTCATCATATCTCGAAAATCACTTGACTTACAAAGTTGAAATTTTTCAGGGAGGTAGTTTGTAGGTAGTAGACATTCACAAAAATAAATTTTGGGAGAGGGCCAGATCAAGAGGAGGTCTAAGGGCGGACAGTGTCTGCTAGTTTTATATATAACTCTCATACTATCCCAGAGTGCTATAGGCTATATTTTATCCCTGTATTCTTAAGGGAACGGGAAACATGCTGATGACATCTGTTATACTTTTAATTGTTCTTTACTTATTTCTATCTTTTAAATTTATTTATTTATTTTGTACTCCCTGCAGCAATTATTTGAGACAGGCAAAGATGGTGTGTATGCTTGTTTCAAATGTCAACCCTTGGTCCCCGAAGTTACTATAGATGACAACAACCAAGAAGACACTGAAGACCAGTTACAGCCATCTCTGAAAGATGAAGTAAGTTTTTATTTATGTGTATATGACTAAGTAAACCATATTTTTTGAAGTTATACAGGAATTTTTTGTATAAGTAAGTTTATAATTTCATAACTCCACAAGGTTTACTTCGTTCATTTGTTGTCCTTTCACTCTATTGAAATTTTCATGCATTTTGTCTGGTGGAGATAAAAACATATCTCTATATATATAAAAACACTGATATATCTTGTTATGACAAAATGACATTTTGTCAGCCAATGAAAAATATCACTCCCTCTTTCATTAAGAGAAAGCGTGTTATATTTCTGGTTTGGATGCTCATTTTGTTCTCTTTTTGTCTTCATGAGATATGTTGTGGGTCATATGTTGGGCCTACTGTTATACTGTCAATGCCAATATTCAGCAAGATTCTTTCTGCTGCATATTGATAGCAGATTTTGATAAATAAACATAAGATTCCTTCAGCTTGTGTGAATTAAATTGTACTGTGTTTGTTAGATTGTGTTTGGAAACCAGGTGCAAGTTAATGCACACGAGTTATACACTCAGAATATTGACTGCACTAATTTTGAAAGGTAACACATTTTAAAAGGTATCACTTGCCAGTATCACATTACCTAAGACTATAACTGGGGATTATAAGTGACATTGGCACAGGCTATTTTTATTTTTAAAAATAAATTGATTGCCATTCCAAAAAAAAATTAATAATATGTGTTTGACACATTCAAAATCAATGTTAATTTTACTGGCAAATAATTAATATTCTGTATCAAACTAAAAGATACTTAGAGATTATTTAGTTGATTCTATCAGATTTTAATGACATAAAATAGGAATCAAAGCGGGCATAGCTGCGTCCGCTGCTAGTCATTACAATATGATGTGTTTGACATCAGTTGCAGGAGTCCGAGAGTGGGCTGTACTGTGAGATCTGCAACAAATATTTTAACAAGAGCATGCAGTTGCAGAACCACATGCGCAACCACCGCGCCGAGCGCCGCTTCGTCTGCACCTACTGCAATAAAGGTAACATCACCAGTATCAGCCTATTTTTAACCTACACTAAACAGCAATAAAGGTAATATCATCAGTATCAGCCTATTTAAAATCTACGTTATAAAATCAATAAACTAACGTCATCAGTATCTGTCTATTTTTAACCTACATTAAACAGCAATAAAGGTAACATCAGCAGTATTAGCCTATTTTTAAAATACACTAAACAGCAATAAAGGTAACATCAGCAGTATTAGCCTATTTTTAAAATACACCAAACAGCAATAAAAGTAACACCAGCAGTATCAGCCTATTTTTAATCTACATTAAACAGCAATAAAGGTAACATCAGCAGTATTAGCCTATTTATAACCTACATTAAACAACAATAAAGGTAACATCAGCAGTATCAGCCTATTTTTAACCAACATTCCTTCCGTATCCTACTTCTCAGTTCTATTATCGTCCAATGACAAAGCTGGAAGGTACGACAAAAGGCTTAGATATCATTTTTAGAGACAAAATTCATTGACTACAGCCAAGGCAGTAGTTGATGCATTTTTTCAAGGCTTACATAAAAAAAAATTAAACCTGGTATAGATTGTTGCCAAGCCAAAGGAAAAAGTATACAGAGTTTGGAAGAGAATAAATAAATTAAAATAAATTAAATAAAAATAAATTCCTGATTATTATTAATATTAATAAACTTCTTGCATTGAAATACAAACTGTAAAATAATTGTTTTGTTGTTGATTTTTTTTATTGATGGCATAAAACTTTTACAGCCTTTTCTCAGTCGAACAATTTGCGCGCGCATCTTCGTATTCACACCAACGAGCGACCATATAAATGTCAAGAGTGTGGAAAAGCTTTTACACAGGTACAAATTTTAGAAGTTTGTAGTATTGTATTTAAAATTCAAGTTTCATATGGTTGAAGCAGCATTTGTCTGTTAGTATATAAGGCACAAATTGTCTATTTGTTACTTATATATCTTATTATATGTATATATATTAATTGCTGTTCGTTAGACTCGCTAGAACTCTAGAAAACGGCTGAACAGATTTACCTTATCTTGGTCTTGAAATGTTTGTGGAGTTATAGGGAAGGTTTAAAAGGTGAGAAAAATTACAATGATTGCCGGGAAAACCATAAAAATTTTCTATTTCCCATACAAACATTTTAAAGTCAAGGGGTAGGGTAAGGGAAGAGTAGTGTAGAGTAGGGATAGGGGAGAAATGCACATAAGTCAAAGTGAAGCTTGACCGGATAAGCTAGTATAAGTAGTAAATTTAATTCTTAAGATGCTTAATTATGGTAGAAAAATAAATAATGATTATTATCTTTCAGGTCACAAATTTAAATAATCATGTACGTCTTCATACTGGTGAGAGGCCATTTGTATGTCCGGAGCCTGGTTGTGATAAAGCATATGCACAGGTAAAAATGCAGTAAATTTGGCTATATAAAAAATTTTTTCAAAACACAAAAATTATTAAGCGTAACATATTTTATATCTACATAATAATTACGTGATAATTTTTTATACTGTATAATTTTTCTACCTACATTTACATTTTCCTATTTACATAATAATTATTTTTAGATATCTAAGGATATTTACTTAAGACATTATGACTTCTGAAGACAACATTATAACAAAATTGTAAAGGTTTAGTACAAAAAGTGGATGCACAATCAGCGACCAAAAAACGTCCCCACTCAATGAGTGCCAAACACAAGTTCTTGGCACTAAATTCAAGTAGTTCCTTTTTCAAATTCAACCTTAAACTCAATCATTAAGGTTGAATTAGCTCTAAATTTCGGATTATTGAATATTGGACTATATTTAAAGGCCTTTATAATAATGTATATTTTTTGTATAATTTTCTTTAACAATCATTCTAAAATTGTCAAAGCAAAATTGGCCAGTTTTTAAGTGAAATTTTCTACATGGTTGTGCGTCCTTTTATTATAAGAGTGACCTCTGAGTGAAGCATAATATAAAAGGAAATAAAAGGAAATAATTGTTTCCAGGTAACAAATCTAAACCAACATCGTAAGAGGCATATAAGCGGGCGACCTATGGAGCCCAACTATGACTGTACTGTTTGCGGCGAACGATTCTCTCAAAGAAATCACATGTATATGCACAGGTAAAATCATAAAACCCGTTCATAACTTTGTGGCAGCCATTTGTAAAACGCTGTGAAAACTTTTGACTAAATTTTTTGAGACTGATGAGCTTTTCTTGAAAGAAATTTTCAGTAAAAATTCTCAACCCAGAGTTGAAAATTTGGTGTATTTTTACCCACTAACTTGCATGTTGTTTGGTAGGTCTAAGCTCCATACACTCTCGTATATAGGATGTCACGTAAATAGTACGACATACTTGACGACCGTAAAATTTCCGTAAACCGTAAACATATATTGCGTTCCGTAAACCGTAACCTCGATGTCAGCTATCATTATGTAGAGTATGTCGTAATATTTAGGGGACACCCTGTAAAATATATACTACTAGCGTACCCGTTCAAGCTTTTGATTTGACTTATGTGGACTTCTTCCTTACCTGTAAAACCTACCCCTACTCTATTCCTACCCTAATTAATTTTCTTGAATTGGCGGATTGTTTACTACTGATATCGCTATCTGTTATAATAGTTTCGACATAACATAAGCGGCTATAAATTGAGATGTACTCGAGATGTGCAAATTTTATTAAATTATTTAAGTAGTTTAAGAGTCCATCGAGGAAAAATTTATATATATTAGTCTTGGTCCTGTAATAACGCGATGGTGAATCAACTTGTGAAGTAACACATGCATTTATTTATTGAAAATCAATATGATGTGATGTATCACCAGACGAGAGGCACACTACATCAAGAGTCCCGGCACGCGCGCCAGCAGTCAGCGGCACACGTGCAAGCTGTGCTCCGCGTCGCTACCCAGCGAGAAGAGCCTGCAGGAGCACGTGGCGCAGCACTCCGTCAAACTGAAGCCGCAGCCGGAGGAACACAGTAAGTTCATCTGCCACCTCAGACCAATCACCTTTGGACTTGTTTCACACTCAAGCTCACCAACAGTCTGTCCTTTTTTGAGGGGAACGAGGTAAATCCACACATCGAAAAATTTTAACACCAATTGGTAATGATTAACAGAAAACCAATAATTGAACAGATAAAGGCTTAGCCATATGTTATCTTGATATTGTTGAATTAACCAAATGGTGTAAGTATGGCCTTATTTTAATTAGAATTTAAAATTTAAATATTTTTATTTTTAATTGACCTAATTTATATCGTAAAACTTCACTGCTTTGGAAGAACCGCACACCTATAAGAAGACCCTACCGAGCGAGCCCATACTTTTTAGGTGGTTTAAAGGTAGCCTTCCGTTCTTGGCGACCGTGACGCGCGATCGTGACAGGGTCGCACGACCCACTGTTTAGTGTGAATTTATATGGAGCACTAAACAAAAGTCGTTAAAGTTAGTCGCGCGACGCGGTCTCGGGCTTTGTTTAATGCTCTATATAAATTCATACTAAGCAGTGGTTGCAGGTCGCGGTCGCTAAGAACGGAAGGCTACCTTAAGAGATGTGAGTCCAACAGATCGGATAGTTGACAAATAATAATCATTGAGCGCAGGGCCGGCCCGTTCATACGGCGAACGGAGCAGTCGCTTCAGGTGCCAAATCCTAGAGAGCGCCTAAATGATAATCCTACTCAACCGTAGACGGTACTGCGCCTGATTTTCAATTGGTCACCCCAGAGTATGGTCAAGTACTTCGCGTTCAATTCTCAGTTCTTACTTTACACTCATGGTATAGTCAAAGTCAAAGTCAAAATTCATTTATTTCAAATAGGCTTAGTTTACGAGCTCTTTCGAAACGTCAGGTAATAATATTTAACTTAAGATAATGGTGATAATAATCATTCAAAAACTGGGTTCCAAATGCGCCTTGGTCCCACAACAAACTCAGCCAAGGTTTATTTTTTTTATATACCACCATTTTACAAAGTTATTTAAAACTAACCACACAGACGTATAATACAGTTTAACACCAAGCTTTTTTATCATTTAAATACTCATTAACACTATAATAAGACTTTGCTAAAAGCTTGTGTTTAATATAGGTTCCATATTATTAGGAAAAAAGGAGAGGCGCCATAGTTGGATCTCGCTCCATTTTAAAATTTATACGGGCCGGTGCTGATTGAGTGCATCGTTCGCAGAGTGGGGCGTGTCGTGCGTGTTCTCGTCGTGCGGCGTGCGGCTGTCGTCGCCGCGCGAGCACACCGAGCACCTGCTGCGCGCGCACCAGCTGCGCGTGCTCGCCAACACGCACGCCCAGCACCCGCCGCGGCGCGGGCGCCCGCCTAAGGTACACACACAGTCATCTCTATACTAATACCAGCAGACCCGGTTAATTTTTTTTTTTCGTGTTGAGTAAGTGCCGATGGCTCCATGTGGGATCACCACTACGGCGTCACGGGGGGATTTGAGCGAGCGCAGGAGCATAGCCTGATGAGACCCGAAGGCTGAAATAAAGTTAGAGGACGGAACGACTCTCTAAGGGCGTCTCCTATGAGACTCGGACCTCGGCTTAGAGGTTAGATATCGGGGACCTTGTCTTCGCCGGCGAAGACGCTGTGTTGCTTGTGATTGTGTTGCCCGGGAAGCATTGTCGGTCGTCATGTCATCGTTTGGATAGCAAAGGACGTTTTTGGGACGCCTCTGCTTGAAGTTAGCGTTAAGGTTGGGAGTGTAGTTGCAGGCCTCAACCACTAGTTGGTTGGGATGGATAGCAGCTCTGTCGAAATAGTTTTGAGAGAGCTGTTTCAGGTAAATCTATTGAAGGTAAATCTAAGTCTCAGTGGAGGTCGTTATTGCGTACAAACTACGGTGCGCCCGTGATTTGTTGCAGAAACCGGTTTTGCAATGTTTGGAGCGGCTTAAGGGTCGTTTTGGGACGGTGGGCAAACACTTAGCTTCGCTTTGACTTGTGCGCACTTCTTACCTATCCCTGCCCTACCCTACTCCTACCCTACCCCTACCATACTCTGCCATTGTCAGATTTGACAGATATCATATTGTATTATCAAATTGTATGAATAGATTCATTCCATTGTTGCTCTACAGACTACTGGGCATTATCAACCCTGGTCTGGTCAATAATTTTTGAAACAAAAAATAATTACAGTAGGATGAAACCCATTATAAAAGGAGGGCAATATGATAAAAATGAAAGGAAAAATAAATTACGGTCGATCCGAGTTCGGGATGTGGGAGGGCTTGAGTTTTTAAGGGTAAAAAATGGTTTATCTTGAGTTCCGGCAAAACTACTAAGTTGTAGGTAATAAAAAGATCTACAACGTTTGTATTTACAATTTTTTGACATAACCTCAAAATTTAGGTGAATAATTTAAATAATCAAGTTTTTGGTTTTTTGTTTTTATCTTTTCAAAAATATTTATTTTTTCGCCTTATTTTAACTTAATATCACTAAAGCACCCTAATTTTCCATCGAAAATTCTCGCATCAAAATATCAGCTTTTTCCGAAAAATCTGGGGACTTTTTGTTCGTCGTTTCGTTCATAAGAACATAACGTAACGTTAATAGACGTTTTTTACAATTATTTTATCGATAATTTCTTCGCCATTGTGATTTTCTTGTGTATGACAAAACCAATCATAATAATAAAATATTTTGTTGCAGATTTTAAAAGATCCCCTAGATGTCTCTGATCACCAGGAATATGAAGAGGTAAGTTTGGTTCATAGTGTCAAAGGGCATCGTAGGCCCCAGAGGTGACATAAGAGCATGGTACGGCGAAAGGTTTTCAGTTTAAAAAATAACAGAATTCGTGACTATTTTTCCTTTTTTGTACAAAATGTAAAAATTTACGCATTTTAAATAACTTCATCCTGTATATTACGGGTTACTTTTTGTTTCTAATTAAAAATCCCACAAAAAACTCAACTCAACACAAAGTTTTTTTATTATAACCATTTTCGAAGTCGCCAGTCAATCCAATCCAATCAATATTTCAACTGACTGTGATTATACTAACAAATATTATCTTACAGGTAAAAATAGTTAAAGAAGAACCACAATATGTGCCCAAGTTGAAAGTGCAGAGCTTGTTTCATTGATAAAAGCTATATATAATGCAGACATTCAATGAGAGTAACAATTAAAATTAAAAAAAATAATTTCCATTATTTCACAGTTTTAGTAACAAAATAATGAACCACTGTAATATGTATGTACTTATTGGATATCTATTCGATAATAATAATAATAATTAATTGAGTATTAAAGTGTGTTTCAAGAAAATTCAAGAGATCTATAGATAGATATAGATAGTTAACTTTAAGTGATAAGTATAAATATTATAAGTGCAATTTACTTTTAAATATTATTGATAAGTTGTAAAGAAAGAAATTATTATATATACCTATTATACATTTATAATAATAGTTAAATAAGAAACTGGCAATAAAATATATTATCGTTTAACAAGACCTTAAGGATTTATAAATGTTTATTTTTCTGATATTTTAACCATCACAGAGTGCAAAAGACAGTAATATTTTCCTATTGAATTTAATAAATTATTTATGAGTTTACAAAATATTGTGTTATAAAATTTTATTGTTGGGATTCTGTTATCAATCATCATGTAATCATCTCAGTCTAACCATTCCTTAGGTATCAGTCTCGCTATAGTAACTGTGTATCGACCGAGTCGTCTGACAAATAATCTTTCAGGCGATACATTTGATAACGCGCGAAAAATAACTTAAATACAAGTCTCAAAGAAGTCCCCATTTATGGTCAACACATGATCGAAAAAGAGAACAATATTTATGCTATGTCTTGCTTTGTTATGGGGCGAAAAAGGAACCACAAAAGAGATAAATACCTATGTTATGTGTTTCGTTGCTATGGGGCGAAAGAGGAAACGCAAAAGAGAGCAATACCTATGTTATGTGTTTCGTTGCTATGGGGCGAAAGAGGAAACGCAAAAGAGAGCAATACCTATGTTATGTGTTTCGTTGCTATGGGGCGAAAGAGGAAACGCAAAAGAGAGCAATACCTATGTTATGTGTTTCGTTGCTATGGGGCGAAAGAGGAAACGCAAAAGAGAGCAATACCTATGTTATGTGTTTCGTTGCTATGGGGCGAAAGAGGAAACGCAAAAGAGAGCAATACCTATGTTATGTGTTTCGTTGCTATGGGGCGAAAGAGGAAACGCAAAAGAGAGCAATACCTATGTTATGTGTTTCGTTGCTATGGGGCGAAAGAGGAAACGCAAAAGAGAGCAATACCTATGTTATGTGTTTCGTTGCTATGGGGCGAAAGAGGAAACGCAAAAGAGAGCAATACTTATGCTATGGCTTTCGTTGTTACGGAGTGAATGAGGAAACACAAAAGAGAGCAACACTTATGCTATGTCTTTCGTTGTTATGGGCCGAAAGCTGAAACGCAAAAGATCTACTTATGCTATGTCTTTCGTTGCTATGTGACAAAAGAGGAAACGCAAAAGAGAGTAATATGTATGTTGTCTTTCGTTGTTATGATGCGAAAGAGGAAACGCAAAAGAGAGTAATATTTATGCTATGTCTTTCGTTGTTAAGGGGGAGTGATACTGGCGTAGTACCTAGGATGTGTTGATGCCAGGTATAAAAATACATTTGATGATGATACATTGCCCACGTTATGATATATGTATATTGTATATCCCTATTACAGAGTAGGTTACTGTTAAAATTAGGCTATTTTTAATGATTTGAGCTGGACTCCGAAACTATCTTGACACCGTTTTTTAAAGGTATGTATAATTGTATTTAAAATCGGTCAGATATGTTGTGATCTAAAATATATCACAAGAAAATTGTTATTAATGTGATCATTAAGGTTTCTATGATAAGGTATAGAATTTAGTCTGCTTGAAAATGTATGGTCTCGGAAAAGTATTATTTATTATTTTAAAGATAGTTTCTATGTTTGGTTCGAACTGATGTAAATTGTTGTTATTTATATAACAAAACCCGTCACTCAGTGGTATTATGTTGTATATTTTTTTAATGTATGTATATTGTATATATATCATTTTTAGCAACACACAGTTGCAGCGATGCCTTAATGTAATATTACGGCATAAGCCTACATTATCATCATCGATAAGACGATGTCCTTAATTCTAGAATTTGGGCCAATTAAAACTTAAAAATAGCATTTCTGCATTTATGTTGTACAATTGAAGTTTTTAATAAAATAAATAATTAAAAAAAGTTATTGTGTGACACAGGATGTTAAGACATAAGTCCTTTGTTTTTTAGCCATTTGCAAAATTTTACCTGTTTATTTACAGATATATTATCTCTTTCGTACTTAATGTACAAATATAATATTTTTATGTCACGTACCTACCTATTATATCGCCTGCATATCTAAGATAGTTTAGATATTTTATTATATTCGATTCTCGAAGTTAATGTACAGGATGTACCGTAATTTATGGATCAAACGCAAGTTTGAGAATAACCACCTATTTATCTAAAACTAATGATTACTTTTGAAAATCATATGTTCTTGATATTATATTACATTTTTATTTTTAAAATTTTTCTACATTGAATTAGGTTTAATGCTGTAGCTACTGTAATTAAGATTTTAATGATCTGATTTTTGTTGAATATTACCTACGTATAAATCCGAAAAAAATGCAACTTGGTCACACTCCGGGTTTTTTCATGAGATAATTAGGTGGTGTATCTCTGCTGTATCCGCTTGCGTTTGATCTATTAATTATGGGACATTTTGTATACACTTGATATTTTCTCAATTTAATTTTTAAACTATATATAATAACGTATTTAAGTGATGAAATGAAAAGCTTGTTTTTAATATAAAAAGCATGATAGTAACAGTAATAGCCATCTTGAATCATAATATGTGACATAGAACTTTAGAGGAATGAGGCGGCCTTAAAGCTAAGTTAGGCGATGAGAATTTCTCAAATGCTAGTAAAAGATTCTTCCTGCCTATGTTTTTTCGGCCCTATACGTATATATCACTGCATTTTTTTATTAATTAAAGGAACTGCTGTACTTTTCATTCAGTTCACAAGTTAACAACACAGAAATGCGCTTCTCCTGTCACCTTACCTACAACCAGTGAAGGGCCTGTAGCAATTTGGCATGTCGATCTTCTTTCTACGATTGCGAACGCTTCAAAAATTAATTAATATATGAGAATTACTCGTATACAGGTCACGTGATCAAGTTATCGATCGAAACTGTCATTTTCATGGATCTTTCCAGTTAAGCGTTAGCGTTTGTAGAAAGAGAACCGATGTGCCACATGGCAGACCCGAAACCTCGTCATAAAATAGAATCTATACCTAGAAACTATCTGTAGCATTCGAGAAATTAGCCTTGAGTTACCGCCGTATCATTCCTCTGAAGTGTTGTTTTTGTCACTAGTTCAGACAAACCTTTTTGGACTAACAGCCTATGAATGTCAGACCTTTCTTATTTTATAAAAGCTTCTTTTTCTTATTCTGTAAATTTGTCAGCTCATGTTTCTAACATAGGTAAGTACAGTTGGCGATTTACGGAATTTGCACTATGGTCAGCAATAGTTGCTATACGGTTGCTAACGGTTATCTTTTTTATTAAAACCTGCTACCGAAGCCTGATGATCAGAGCATCACAGTTGCTTCGTACTTACTTAAGGTAGAAGCGTGGGCTGACAAACTTCCAACTTTTACAATGAGGCAGTTCTGGCAATGACAGGCTGCCGTTGTGTATGTACACGTAATGATAGCAGGCTTGTAGCTATATTAGTATAAGGTGCAAATGTTCCTATGAGTGTCAGAGTATCGGTTTAGTTATTGGATGGATATGAAGCGTTGTAAGTAGTTGTATAGACGACAATTTCAATATTTCTAGCCTTGTTAAGCGGAGTGTGTGGCGGAGATTTTTCTATTAACATACACTTATCTTAATAATAAAATATACAATTTTCAATTAAGCTGAGTTTATTTTTTTTTTACCACAAAAGAACAGCACAAGATTGTGTAGTAATAAGGTATTTATCATCTAACCAAAAAATTGACACAAACACTGTGCTAAGTGATTTAAAACAAGAAACTAGCGACTGTGTGTTAGTACATTGAATATAACTATTGATTTATTACCAAAAAATAAAGCTGGCGATAGCGTTAGACCACGAAAAACCCAGTTTTAAAATATTTGTCTATGTGAACGCTAGAGGTCCTAACAATGTATCATCTATGGTCCTAACGACCAGACACGCCATAAGAAGGCTATAGGCTATATATTAAATAAATAAATAAAATAAATGAATTTTTATTTCAGTTCAAGAACCATATAAATAATAATCTAGATGAGTTAGTAAGATTAATAACAATTTTTTACCTTAAACTATGTTAGTATTGTTAGTGAACCTAAAAATTAAAATTAAAAATAAAAATAAAAGTAACATCTATCTATGTAACATCTATCTACAAAAACGGCCTGTAGCCATAGCTATCCATCGTGCCACTATTGGGCAGCTCAACCTCTCCAATATTGAGCCCAGGATGCTGTTGTGGCCATCGCGAAGACGTTGTAGGAGTGAAGCTGCCTTTTTGCGCATGATAGCATGGAAACCATCAGTGCGAGCATCGAAGAACATGCCACTTGCACTACAATACCTTGGCAACCCCAACAACATCCTAAACCCATTATTGTATTGAACTCTAAGGGTATTTAGTGATCTAAGTGAATATGTCACCCACAAACCACTCGAGTAGAACGATTGACAGTAGGCTTTGAAAAGCGTTATTTTAACTTCTTTGGTACATCGAGCAAATCTGCGGGCAAGCATATTACACCTAACTGACAAAGCCCTTCGTTCTCTTTCTATGTCATCATCATCCCTTAAGTTCTCTTTTATGACGTGTCCTAAATACCTGAATTGCTTCACGACCCTAAGCTTCACACCTCCTAAGCATACCGGCGGCACATACTTTGGCCGATAGCTACCCGCTTTGAAAACCAGGAGCTCGCTTTTTTTGGCATTATATAGTAGGCCATGTGATCTGGCATAAACCTCACAGATATTCAGGAGACGTCGTATGGAACCAATCGTAGGGCCCAGCAACACCATATCATCGGCATAACTAATATTATTAAAACATGTATCCCCAACAAAGCATCCTACATGCGTGCTGCTAAGCCTCACAATCAGCTATTATCCTCCTAGCCTTATTATATATATTATCCTCGTATTCCTACGGGAACGGGAACCACGCGGGTGAAACTGCTCGGCGTCAGCTAGTACATTATGTTGGTGTGCTTAAATTAAGTACCTACCTATTTATACTACTTAATACCTAGTACATAGAAAGTTAAGTGAAGGAAGGCTCTTATTTCATTTTCTCTTTTGAACTCGTGCTGGTGCTGTAGTCGATTTTATTCTCGGTGTATAAAATGTCAATGAGGACACGCCAGTTTTGAGTAAAACTTATTGATTTGCACGCGACAATCTTTTGTATGGTTAAAAATAGTCAGTTTTGAGTTTACACCATCAAAACCACTATTGCTATAGCCGCGCTCAGTATCTGAAAAATAATGTAAAGTACAGTTCGCGCGGCGAGAGTTTGGCTTTGACCGTTATTGCGCAGAAATCAGAAATTGGGTATCAACGGGCATTAGCGGGGTGCGGGGCGGGTGCGCGGTGCTCTGATTGGCGCTCCAGTCGTTACCTGCCTCTCGCACCGAAACGACGTACCGCGCACTCCTGTTGTACAATCACGTTCACAAATGAATTGCTATTTTCGTTAATTGTTGTCGATTGTTATTATTTGTTGAGTTTGTTTGTTTAAGTTTTTTTGTTAAATATTAATATTACCCCCTTTTGGTGTTGCAGATTATCCAGGGACACACTGTATTTAATAATTATTTTAAGTTTTCTTTTGTTCTTATGTACCAATTTTACATGTATCTTGGAATAAATAATTTTATTAAAAACAATTATTTAGAATTTTCATTGCTGTCTCTGTATAAACATTTTAAATATGTAAAATAACTATCAATAGTTTTAATAAATGAAGAAGTTTATCTACTTCGTATTATTTTCTAGCATTATTATCACTATACATGAATTTTGACCCACTCAAATATCCAACCTGGTACATAAAAAAGGAAAAGTATTGTGTGCGTGACAGTACCCATGCGCAGTAATCCCCTCCATCCGAAGGTCAAAGCCAAACTCTCGCCGCGCGAACTGTATTTAGGGCCCTTACATCCTTGCTGATGTGATACAGGGATACGGGGGAATGAAGTCAGAGAGAAGTGGTAAATAGTCTATAATAGTCTGGATAAATGGACTATTCAACACAAAAATAATTTTCCATCAACCAACCACCAGTAGTTCGTAGAGATTAAAGCATTCAATCATACAAACAAGCATACTCTTCAGCTTTGTAATATTAGTATAGATTTAAGATGTAGTTTATAATGCTTTTAAAACAGACGTCCTGGGTTCGATTTCCATTCCCATTCATTCCCAAACAAACCAAAGAGTACCTGCCTAAATTAATATACAGGGTACCCGAGGCAGACTGCCTTAAACTAACCGGGGGGTTAGTCCGCTAGAGCATTTTTGTTTTATTCTTGACAAGTTAGCCCTTGACTACAATCTCACCTGATGGTAAGTGATGATCTAAGATGGAAGCGGGCTAACTTGTTAGGAGGATGAAAATCCACACCCCTTTCGGTTTCTACACGACATCGTACCGGAACGATAAATCGCTTGGCGGTACATCTTTGTCGGTTTCATCTAAGATTTCAAAACTGCGTCGTTACATAACATCAGGTGAGATCGCATTTATAGATTTAGTCTTTATGTTAAAAAAATAGATGATTATATTTACCGTGCATGTACTTGATCTGTCGATAGTGAGAATGCCCATGGCCGAATACTTACAGGTGTTTAAATAGAGATGGTCATAAAACTTTGAAACCCCCTCCAGTAATAAATCACCCTCGGAGGTGACGTGCACCATAATCTGAGACACGAGAATTCTCGTTCGTTTATACTAGAAACAATAAAATATTCAAACATAGCAGTTACAATTACAACTATACCAATGCCAACGATTCTTACTTCAAATACTTTAATCTTCGCATTTCTCTTTTATTTGTGCTATGAGAAATTGCTACCAAAGAGGTTTAAGGTTTTTATAAGGACGGTGGCGGTGACGGTAAGTAATTACCTACCTATATATGTTAGGTAGATATAAGTTGATATCTCTTTTGATTAAGATAGGCTTTGTGGACTACAAGCCTATGAAAATTTTTTACCTGTGAAATGAACCAATAATATAGTGAATAACGCCTAGAAGATTGATACTAGGTATATCAGAAAATAACTGAGCACTATGCCGTCATTTCTTAGCAGTACAGGTGAGTACGCGAGTGAATGTGATTTCTCAGGTACAAATGATGAATCACGACAAATTATTAATGGTACGGCTTTGTTATAGCGTTAGAGATGATTAAAAATAAATGTCATAAAACCTAGTGTCGACCCCTGCGCTGGAAATATGTACGGCGTTTATGAGTAAAGTATCTGTAGTGTACAAAAGGAATTACACAAATGACGTACAGTAACAAATGACCTATATTGCTTTTGCGATTGTCGACGAATTATAAATTTGTACTGACTTCCGGCACCACCACTTTAGTACGGCACTAGGTTTTTCGACATTTATTTTTAATCATCTTTAACACTATAAGTATAACAAAGCCGTACATTAATAATAATTAGTCGTAATTCATCATCTGTACCTGAGAAATTCCATTCATTCGCGTACTCACCTGTACCGCTCAAAGATGGCGGCATAGTGCTCAGAGTTATTTTCTGATATAGTAACAGCCTTCTAAGCGTTATTCACGTTGGTTCATTTCACAGGTAAAATTTTTTCAAGGGCTTGTAGTCTTGGTTGTTAAATCATTTTCGTAGAACTTCAAAACTGCGGCCCGTTAAAATCAACTAATCTTCGAAGCTCTTTCGAGATCAACGGGATGTTCAAAATCAAAATATGCATATCCACAGATAATAATCAGGTGCTGTGGTGAAAGACCCGGCGAACGAGAATACTATTTCTTATATTATGCAGAAGCAAACACTTTTTTAAACAGTTTTTTTAACTTCAGGTTTACAAAATTTCTGCATATAAGAAATTATGAAGGTCTGGACAAGAACCTGCCTCAATAACTTTTTCAGGTACCTATTAATGATTCCTGATATAAAGGGTCTCGGTAGAAAGACAATCAGAAAAATGAATAAGAGTTGGAAGTAGGATTTTATAGATAGGAAAATGAGCATATACCTACGTGTATCTAGGTAACTTACTTGTTCTTCATATTCATGTGCAGGTTCTATTAGAATTAACATTTTTACCACATGGTACACTGTAAAACATCCGAAATGTACGAAAGCTATGAGTAGAGGCAGCGGTACAACTGTAATGAAAGTAGCGATCTATCATACATAGTAGGTAGTCAGGGATCCGGGGAGAATAGGGATGATGACACTTTTTTAAATTGTATATAAATTAAAAAGTAACAGGGTATCTGCGATCATTACTTTCGGAGCTACAGGGATTTAAAGGGTCAGATTTGCGGCGCTGCCGCGGATTCCTGAAAACGCCCCATACAAAATGGTACGAACTTATGACGTCGTAGGCAATTAATGATCGTTAGATTTGTATGGGCGTTTAAACAAAATTACTAATATCTTTGTTATTTCTGTGTTTATGTATTTAAAAATGTCACATTTAATGTAAGGAAGCTAAAACTGTATGAATTTCCATCTAATTACGATAAAAGATATTTAATACATTTTGTAATTTTATAATCTTATTTATTTTGCAAATATCCAGTCAATCTTTGCTTTTTTTGTATAAATGAGTTAACATTGACCTTATTTACCCGAATGTATCATAAAAATCAATATATTCAAACTTAGTCATCATCCCCATTTTTACAATTGATTACCTATTATCAAGTAAATTTTCCGTGAGTAGTTATCTTGATGAGACACTCAACTTTTATATTTACTAAAATTCAGCTAACAGGGATAACTACGTTAAAAATATTAGAAAAAAATGGGGTAGGTAAGGTAGGTAGGGATCCTTAGATTCCTTACATGTAAAGTAAAGAATAGATGATTTTTTATAGTCTATCCACAGTGTGGATAGATCTGCAAACATGGGCTGAAACAGCACCATTGTTTAATTTTTTGTGCATTATAAGGGCTCAGTGTTAATTTAATCTACGGAATCCTAGACTGCGCGTGGTCCGACACGCACTTGGCTGTTAAGTTATTAGTAGTTATTAGGTATTAATCTAATACATTTTAAGAGAAACAGTGGCATAAATTTTAAATTCATTAAGTTTTCTTTCTTTCAGAAAACTGATTTTTGAGAACACACAATTTTTATTGCGACACTGAACGAGGAACGATGACCGTTTGACGTCATTTGCGTTTGTTGTTTTTGTTAAATAGGTACCTAAAACATATTAAATACCTACTTGTGAGTAATAGGTAAATAAAACATACGAAACCTGTGGAAGTAAGCATGTCAGCGGTATTGATGATAAAATTTGCAAGAATTATAAGAATTTGCGAGATAAAACCAGCTGCGTGTAACAGTAGGAAGTGATTTTCGTTTTCGTTAAGTGCATTTGCCAATTTTGTAACTCCAACATAGGAATTATACAGTTGGTGAATTCTATGAGCCACCTGTAATCTACGGTACGGGATCGTTATACCTGAAAAAATATATTAATGAAGTGTAAGCGAAGTTTTACAAAGTTGTACGTAGCTATTTTAGCCAAGCGATTTAGCGTTTTGGTACAATGTCGTGTAGAAACCGATAGGAGTGTGAATTTTATCCTCTTCCTAACAAGTTAGCCCTTCTTATACTGCATCATCACTTACCATCAGGTGAGACTGTAGTCAAGGGCTAACTTGTAAAGAATAAAAAACAACTGTGCTTCAGGCTCACCGAGGCACAGGGCCAAGGGTGAAACAGTCTAACTTCGGGCGGCTACTGAAAATTTCTTCTAAGAAAAGTTACTACGAGTAAGATCTGTATAAAAGCTAATAATCATTGCACTAATGAGGCAGTGTTATTTGCGTAAGAACAAAGTACCTACTATTTATTTAACTATGGACTTTTGTTATATTTTATGGGAAACCTCTTAACAATTACATACGGATACCAGGTTAACAAATATATTTTTTCTAAATACAACTGGCGGAAACTAAAAAAGCTGTGGCGATGCCAAGCCAATGCCACTATGTATACGTAATTCAAGCTGTAGACATCTATATCACCTTTATCATATTTTTTTTTTGTTTTTCAGCCATTCTTTTTCTTTTTAAATTTTTCAGCAGGTAGAAAGAGGTACCTACAGGACATAATTCAGCGGCCGACTAACCTACATGGGCGGCGGGCGGCGACGCCGGGTAGACGGCGAGGCGATACGTGTAGCCTAATGCTAGCCACAAACCGTCAATTATTCTTACGTTTCTGTAGCACCCACGACTATAATTGATCGTGTGTTGGTCACTGCGTACATGACTTGTATAGTATGCCGCGTGGGTACTGCCGTTTGCTTTTCAGAAACGTGAGAATAATTGACCGTCAATGGCGACCTTAACGTAGTGTAACGTACGTAGCTTTACTCTGACACACTTTCAGCTATCATAATTGACGATGATCTAGTCAAAAGTTCTCGCTCTCATGCTGTAGGCACAGGACTTACCTCCATCATTCATTTGGTTTACGATACTTTCGAGACTAGTATTTATATTTCGGTGTCTGCTGTTAATTGAAACAGCCATGTAAAAGAAGTGTAATTCCAGAACGAGCATAATGTTATACACTATGAGTCTGTATATGGCATAGGCTGAATCTACAAACAAAATTTTAAAATAATAATTTATAGACACACACAAAAAATAACCTGTGAAATGAACCAACGGGAATAACGCTGTTAGATGTATTTGTTTGTTTTAAATGTACAAAAGTGGTGGTGCCGAAATAAGAAGTCAGTGCAAATTTTCGATAATTGCAGAAGAAATATAGGTTATTTATTACTGTACGGCATTTGTGTAAGTACATATACAGATACTTTACCCGTAAACGTTGTACATGTTTCTAGTGCACGTGTCGAAAGCCGAGGGTCGCAACCGTATCCCTACACCCATATGATATAAGGTCATTGTAAAATATTATTTAACATGGACAATAATGTTTAATAATAGGGATGATGACAGTTTTTTAAATTGTACATAAATTAAGAGTTTGCTAATAGTAAAGCAATTTTGTAAAAGGAACAGAGTAGGTATCTGCGATCATTACTTTCGGAGCTACAGGGATTTAAAGGGTCAGATTTGCGGCGCTGCCGCGGATCCCTGAAAAACGCCCCATACAAAATGGCACGAACTAATGACGTCGTAGGTAATGTAATGATCGTTAGATTTGTATGTGCGTTCAAACAAAATTAATAATATATTTGTTATTTGTGCGTTTATGTTTATAGATCATTTATTAAAAAATGACACATTTAATGTAAGGAAGCTAAAACTGTATGAATTTTCATCTAATACGGATAAAAGATTTTTAATAGATTTTGAAATTTTATAATTTCATTTATTTTGCAAATATCCAGACAATCTTAGCTTTTTATATAAAAATTAGTTAACATTGACCCTATTTACCCGACTGTATCATAAAAATCAATTATTCAAACCTAGTCATCATCCCCATTATGCCGACCAAAAATTTTAGTTAATATTTGTATTTAAATAAATAATTGTCGAAGTTATTTTCTGTCATAGTAACAGCCTTCTAAACGTTATTCACGTTGGTTAATTTCACAGGTAATTTTTGTCAATGGGCTTGTAGTCTACCACCTTTACGATCCAGACGATGACATGACGACCGACAATGCTTCCCGGACAACACAATCACAAGCAACACAGCGTCTTCGCCGGCGAAAACGAGGTCCCCGACATGTAACGTCACCTGGACGTGGGTTTTTCTAACTCACAATCTCGGGGGCGTCCGGACTGATTCACTCAGGTCACGGTTACACCCTCTCGAATGCCCCTCTAAGCCGAGGTCCGAGTCTCATAGGAGACGCCCTTAGAGAGTCGTTCCGTCCTCTATCTTTATTTCAGCCTTCGGGTCTCATCAGGCGATGCTTCTGCGCTCGCCCAAACCCTCCGATGACGCCGTAGTGGTCCCACATGGAGCCATCGGCACTTACTCAACAGGAAAAAAAAGAAAATTAAGAAAAATCTCAGGTATGCAGGTATAAAGGATTCCTCACGATGTTTTTCCTTCACCGTTTGAGACATACATTGAGACCGATCCGACTCTGATTCGAAGGCAGGGGCGGATCCACTGGGCTATCAAGACATGGGCTATCACAAATGAGAAATAGGTAGACTTATTTGGGGGGGTCGTATACTAAAATCATAATTAACCCTTCGCTTCGCCGTAGTACAAAAAGTATAAGTAGGTATTACGATACGATTATTATTATATACTTAGGTATTTTTATACATACAAATTTTAGCCTTGATCCTCGTCGTTAATATTAGAATCATTATAGAGCAAAAAATATATATGATCGCCATCGCCTTATATTTAACTGCTAAATCTGTGCGTTGGCCTTTCTGTATCTGAAAATATTATTTAATTACTTACTACCTACTCTTACACAGAGTTATTAGGTCACGAAAAATCTACATTAATTGTTCGGTGACCGATCAGGGGAATTGCGGTTCACGGAAACTCTGGATGGCCTTAGTACCATGCTCAATGACATCAGCAGAGTTTCTCAACAGGTAGGCCTGAAAATTAACATGGCTAAAACGAAAACAATGTGTTATACTTATGTATAGCTCTACCCATCTAACAATAGTTGAGAACGTTGCACTTGAAATTGTAGACGAATACATAGGTATACCTAGGACATTATTATGATCAGTTAGGTAGGTCCGATTTCGAGAAAAAGGTGAACCGCCGAATCCAACTGGGCTGGGCCGCATTCGGTAAACTTCACGATGTCTTTTCGTCCGATATTCCTCAGTGCCTGAAGACAAAAGTCTTCGTACAGTGCGTGTTGTCAGTGATGACCTATACTTAGTCACGAGACTTGGTCTTGTAAGAAAGCTCAGACTCACACAGCGGGCGAATGAACGAGCTATTGATAGGTTTGCGTGATCGAATCAAAACTGAGAAGACCCACAGAAGAACCAAAGTAACTACGTAAATTTAAACCTATAACACGGCGGCATCAGTAGGGAATTATCCATCCAGCATAGTTCCGTACCTCAAAAGAAAAACCGAACCCTTATAGGTTAAACAACATTGTTGTTCAACTGTCAGTCAAGAAACGCGTGGATGTATCGAGTTCAAATGTAAAACCATCTCAGGTCTACAGTAAAAAAAAACCTCGTAAAGTTGTAAATCAGTCCTAAAATACTAATATACAGATTATACGTGACATCTAACAATACCAATAGTAGATAATCCTATCTACCTTTGTAACTTTATCCATTAGGTTTAAGAAGTTTTTAGCTCTCCACTGACCGCGAAACAATGCCAGTGTTATAGGGGCGATTGTGACTATGTGATTGCCAAAACGTAACAGTATCGATTCCCTGACTATAGGAAGCCAACATATCCATAGAATGTTTGTAATATCTGAAAACAAAATGTTTTTTAATCCATCTTTCAAGTGACATACTCTTTTATTCCACACTGGCGGACGCTCGTTCACGTTAAATTCAGTTCAAACAAATCCCACAGAAATCATTGATTCCGGATAAAAACTAGCCTAAGTATATGTTGCTTACGTTCAGCCTTTCCAAAGATTAGCTAAAGACAGACAAGCAGTTAAACAAAAAATGTATATACCTACATTTGATTCTGTTTCAGTATAAAAAGCTATAAATAAGATAATAATTAGTGATATCGCAAATAAGATCTACGTAGACTTTCCAATAATCCCTTGAGCAACTGATGTTATTATTACATATACAAGTACATGGTAAAAAACTTACTCAATATAGCCATCACAAAAAGCCCGTAGTAGTATTGCGCTTTCGAGAGACGAACAAATGTCCCCGAGGGTGTGGTTTCAAAGCGAATAGGTGCTAATCCGACATATTGTGAAACTTTCAACATTACTTTTAGGTAGCCATCAACCTTCCACAACTCGTTTGCAGGTTGAGCCATACCTAATGATCTGCAAAAAATGCAAAACTTTTGATAGGTATTATAAGAAAGAAGAATAACAAATGTTTATTTGAAATAGTATAGAATTACAATGACGTCCTGGCCCTTAAACTAGGTAATCTATACTTATAATAAATCTGTAGAGAGGTCAATTCTGTACATGAAACATATTTCCAAAATAACTATCAGGGGGTCAGTGGTCGATACTGATGCCAAAAATGCAATCAGTAAAATTTTTGTCTGTCGGTCTGTCTGTCTGTCTATCTGTCTGTCTGTCTGTCTGTATGTTCTTTATAGAAACAAAAACTACTCGACGGATTTTAACGAAACTTGGTACAATTATTTTTCATACTTCTGGGCAGGTTATAGTATACTTTTCATCACGCTACGATGAATAAGAGCAGAGCAGTGAAGGGAAATGTTGGGAAAACGGAAGAAGTTACTCAATTTTTTAAGCTTCCGTCGCGTGTGCAGCCTTAATGGGTAGGGTAGGGGAAGGGTAGGGTAGGGAAGGAGTAGGGTAGGGCAGGGTAGGGGTAGGGTAGGGGTAGTTAAAAGTTTACATCTACCTTCACGCGGACGAAGTCGCGGGCTTCCGCTAGTCCCTAATAAAACTAGTTACGAGCCAATTGGGCCTTGTGTTTTTACAACTTTTTAAGGTTCCGTAGTGAAGGAACTGTTTTATTTTCACCATGCCCATTTGTCTTTCTGACAGCGGCTTAGCGCAAAAATGATTAGTATCTAGTACCAGCTAGAAAGCTAGAGAAGATATTGTTATTATCGAAGGTACCTACTTCTCCTACAACCAAAAAACCACTAAGTCTGCAAAGTGCAATTACGGAACCCTGAAATTTGCGCGTGGCTTGAGATGCACTTGTCTGGTTTTATTTATTTTTTAACCGACTATAAAAAAGGAGGTTCTCAATTCGTCTGTATGTATTTTTTGTATGTATATTACGCAATTACTCGAAGGCGCCTGGACTGATTTGGATAATTCTTTTTTCTATAATTAATATCAGAAACAATGTAATGAAGTCAAAACTACTAAAGATGACTAGAAATATATCAATAAAACTAGGAATTTACCTGGTTTTGCCTGATTATGATGAAGCACTAAGAGGGTAGGAATAGGAATACCTACACTTATCTATTTTTATTTTCCTGTAGCTCTATCTTATTTCATGGAAGTACCTAACGAAGGTACGCATAAGGGCAATCTAGGACTATCAATGATCTATCAAATACAAAGGCAAGCATGAAATGTTATATCAATTTTTGACCTTCAAAGGTACCTTCGACGAACAACCACTGTTTAATTGTGACTCAATATTTACAATCGCAACATCATTATTCATTATTACAAAGAAAAGCAAACGTAGGTACCATATTATTAGGTATTAAACTAATTAGGTATCTACATATTAATTCAACACTTTTTCTGCTATGTAAAGATATAGAGTACTACAACAGTGTATAGTAATGATATTGTTGCATTAGATATTTATCTGTAAAAGTCAAAGTCAAAATTCATTTATATGAATAAGGCTTAGTTTACAAGCACTTTCGAAGCGTCAGGTATTAATAGATATTACTAAAATAATGGTGATAATAATAATTTATAAACTCTTTGTTAATTGACAACTGATTTTACGAAGTACTAATAACGAATTTATAGACAAATTATTTAATTTACTTCCCTTGCAGAATAGGGGGTAAGATTTCTTTAATAAATAATAATCACTTAGTACATTATTAAGTAAAATGTGACGTACAGGTACGTAAATATCACAGGCGCAAAAATAATAACATTTCGCTATAATTAAAACCACTTCGGACCTTGAGCTCCACTGAACGACCCAAGAAAACCTCAACTCGATTTACTTTCGTGTTATTGCTAACAAGTTCGTGTACTGTGACACATACATTATTGTACTTGGTTATTTAATACTTTTTGTTAAATAATTTAAAGTGTCAATTCCACAGCGATTCCTATTTTGTGTTTGTAATTTTTGGGATTGTCCTGTCTTACGTAAGCTTTGCAATACAAGGTTCATAAGGTAAGTGTTATAATGTTACTTGAACTTGATGTTGTTTTAAGAGCAAAGTTTATATTTAAAACTGATTTTTAATAGAATTATATAGGTACTTCCCTACATGACAGAACTTCAATAAAAAAATTTAATAAAAAATACAACCGACTTCAACATCACAAAAATGTTTCTACTAAACTAAAAGTGAAAAATAACAACGTATGTGCTATCTTCTGATCAGCATGAATGCGGTACCGTTCCTGAAAATCCTAAATCTTTAAAGTGTAGACGGCCTGATTTTTTTTATTTAGAAGGTAGAACATACGAAGTTATTTTACACTTTTTAGTTTAGTAGAAACATTTTTGTGATTTAAAAGTCGGTTGTATTTTTGAGAGCAGTGATAGCCCAGTGGATATGACCTCTGCCTCCGATTCCGGAGGATGTGGGTTCGAATCCGGTTCAGGGCATGCACCTCCAACTTTTCAGTTGTGTGCATTTTAAGAAATTTAATATCACGTGTCTCAATCGGTGAAGGAAAACATCGTGAGGAAACCTGCATACCAGAGAATTATATTCATTCTCTGCGTGTGTGAAGTCTGCCAATCCGCATTGGGCCAGCGTGGTGGACTATTGGCCTAACCCCTCTCATTCTGAGAGGAGACTCGAGCTCAGCAGTGAGCCGAATATGGGTTGATGACGTGTATTTTTTAATATTTTTTTTTTAAATTTAGTTTTCTTAGTGATAGTGAGTAAGTGGAAAACAATATTAAACATTTTGATTATAAAACCGCGATGTTATTTTCTTACACTGATTACACTTATTTTTCTTATTACGTAGAATCAACAAAACCAAATTTAAAAATACTACTTTAATCTTTACTCGTATACATCAATCCCCGTTTAAACGAAATATGAATATTCTAAATCTTCTTTGTTTGTGTTGACAGTGACGACCCATCTAGATGTAAAGTTCTTATCAATATAAACTAATCAAGCCCAATCACTGTAAACCTTTGGGGCGCTCACTTAGCTGTCTTTCGTATTCATTACTAGACCCCTTATGACAGTCACAACACATCAAGATGTAAAGGTCTCATCAATACAAATTAATGAAGCTCAATGACAGGATAGCTATTGTAACCCGTTAAGGAGTTCCCTCAAAAGTCCTTCGTCTTCAACACCGACCCCAAATTACAGGCACAACACACCTAGATGTAAAATTCTCATCAATACAAATTAATCAAGCTCAATCACAAGATAGCAACTGTAAACTGTTGAGGAGTTCCCTTAAAAGTCCCTCGTCTCCATCACCAAACCCCTAATAACAGTCACATTTCATCTAGGTGTAAAGTTCTCATCGATACAAATTAATTAATTCCAAACAAAAGGTAACTGCTGTAAATCGAAGAGGAGTTCCCTCGTCTGTGCTTCGGCTCCATCATCAGATTGACACCAGAACTTCTTTGAATTGTAATGCTTTAAAATACTTATTATTTTATTTTATATTATTAAACATTAACAAACGTATAAAACGTACAAACATAGTGTACTCTATAATAATCGAACGTTCCCCTCGATTTCTCCTGGATTCCATCATCAGTTCCTAACATGATTACAATGGGACCAAATTGAAAACAAACCCTATCAAACAAAAAAAAATCAAATCGGAGCCTGTAGCAAAGTGGCACGTCGATTCTCTTTCTACGATCGCTAACGCTTCGAAAATTCAAAAATGGCGAACCTTGGCGAGTTATCTTTCGGTGTACCTTGCTCCTTCATCTAGTACGGTCGCTAGCCAATTGGACGGCACTGTAAAGGTGCTGGCTCCAGTTTCCTTGAGAAGATCCGACCATCTGGTTAGAGATCTACCTCGTGGCCGTTTGCCTTTCACAAACAAACGTAGGAAATACCTGCTAATGCAAAGGGATGTCTTATAGTGATAGTTAATTTGTTGAACGGAAAGCGACAAGTCGGTTTGGCAAGTCAGGTGGCGCAACTGTAACTTCCGTAGTACGGATAATCAGGGACCTTCGTACTATACGCCCACATATACAGGCAGTGTGTTTCATTCAAAAAACAAATATTTTTAAACTTAAACGTACAATATTTTAAACGAGAATCGAATACACATCAGGGACGAGGATAGATATCAATTCAACATCTTTATAGTGGGGTTTCAAAATAAGCCGATAACTAGCCTGTATTGAGGGGTAAAACAAATTAAGTAGGTTTTTTTATTCTTTAAAAGTTAGCCCTTGACTGCAATCTCACCTGATGGTAACTGATGATGCAATCTAAGATGGAAGCGGGCTAACTTGTTAGGAGGAGGATGAAAATCCACAACCCTTTCGGTTACTACAAAACATCTTACCGGAATGCTAAATCCCACTGCCAAGGGTCACTGGCAGAGATCTCTTATAGAGATAAGTGTTTCCTTGTCCACTGTTTTTCTTTTTACTTTTGTGTGTTACTAATATTGGTACAAAATAAATAAAAAAAAATAATAATAAATCGCTTGAATAAGCTTAACTTATTGAAATATGCTGTGAATCGTATCTCTGCGTGACTTGATCAGAAACGAAAATGAGATCCCCACAAAATATAAAGTTACTCACATATCTTTAGGAGTTGCAAAGTGTAAATGGCAATGGGAAGGGCACGTAGTTCGAAAAGCCGATATACGTTGGAGTGCCAAGGTGGTGACCACGCATCAGAAAGACCTACCTAATTGACGTCGTCGGACTTAGTGGTCCGACGACGTCAATTAGGTAGGTTGCAGGGAACCACCGGATGCTGGCGGCTCGGTACCGTGCTCTTTAGAAATCAATGTCTGGCAGTGGACGTCCATCAGTTTTTGATGATAAAAATGACCTATAGCTCTAAATAAGAACTTTTTGGCTGGTGGGAGGCTTCGGCCGTGGCTAGTTACCACCCTACCGACAAAAACGTACCACCAAGCGATTTAGCGTTCCGATACGATGTCGTGTAGAAACCGAAAGATGTGTGGATTTTCATCCTCCGCCTAACAAGTTAGCCCGCTTCCATCTTAGATTGCATCATCACTTACAATCTGGTGAGATTGCAATCAAGGGCTAACTTGTAAAGAATAATAAAAAAAAAGAATGCTGAGCAACCCAAACCGAGACTACTCATGATAAATAAGCAGTATAGATGATGTGGTTTTGAAACCTCCTGTATAAATACCTTGAGGACGGAAACCCTGTGTCGTTATAAGATATTACTTGCGGTTAACGTTAGACCAATAACCGTGTAAAGACTGACAGAGTAACATCAAAGTATTGCAGGGGTATTAATAAATTAACTAAATCTCTAACTATTAGTATGATTTATAAGCAATTAGGTACATAAGGCAGGTGCTTAGTTGTAAGTTACTTGCGGAACACTTAATTAAGCAATTGCAAATTCGGATTCCTAAGAACGTAATTAAGTGATTAACTAGGTTATATATAAAATTAATGCAATAGCTTTGGTTTTGTGTAATTGATATTTTGTAGGTGCCAGTTAAAGTCATGGGTCGACGAAGCTACGTTGGTGCCCTCTTGGCTCTATCCTTGATAGCCAATGCGTTCAGTTTTCCAACAAGTGAATTAAGAATAAAAAGACAATCGCCAGATTCTACCGATTTAACAGTAAGTGAATTATATTATTACCTTATGTAAATGTATCATCATTATCAACCCATATTCGGCTCACTTCTGTGCTCGAGTCTCCTCTCAGAATGAGAGGAGTTAGGCCAATAGTCCACCACGCTGGCCCAACGCGGATTGGCAGATTTCTCACACGCAGAGAATTAAGGAAGTTCTCTGGTATGCAGGTTTCCTCACAATCTTTTTCCGTCACCGTTGGAGATAATTAATTTCTTAAAATGCACACAACTGAAAAGTTGGAGGTGCATGCCCCGTATATCAAAATATAGAGTACAGTTTTAAAAAGACATGTTAAATGTTTATAATAAATACGACTATGCTATGTGGAATGTTTCCAACTTTTACGGCGTTCGTAACGTTTATTGACGCACGCTCCCGGGAAGAAATTGTTTTTTTTTTATTTTTGTCATTTATGAAGTGAAAGCTTCGCAGTTTTTTTGTTTTTTTTTCCCGGGACGCACCAGTGTAAGTGAGATTGTGGAGTACATTTTACAATTTTTTGCCCCTGTAGGTCGGGCCCCGGTATCATTGATACGGCTGATACGGCGGTAGCTACGCTCCTGCTTTCACGCCTAAATCACTAATTTTTGATTCCGATTTAAAATAATCTTTTACCAATGGCAGTGTGTAACTACGTATTTTCATCCCCCTATTCCCAAAGGCAAAAGTATTACGGACTGTGTTTAAAAATAGTTCATATTTACGGAATAGTATTATAAGTAGGTATATGCTGCAGCATTTGTCGTAACGATTACCCGTAGTTTTAAACAGGATTATTTTGTTGAAAATGTTTAACCAAGGCCGATTGATATTCTCTTCGAAAAATAAAGCGGAACAGACTATATTAACGAACAGGAAATATAAAGCAATTCGGATATTCTTCGTTAATAAAGAAGTTTTACTTATAGGTTAGCCTTGTTTTATAAATTGTATAACTGAGTGTCATTTAAAAATATAAAGGTAGATAAGTAATATTAAAGTAGGACGTAACTTTCTCTTTATGAGTATACCTGACAATACGAGGCAGGTTAACTAGAATTACCCAAAGTTGGTATTTATGAGTGGATAACACTTACGAGTAATGCATTTACCGATACCGATGGCTCTCATAGATATGTCTGAGGGTCATTAAATATACCACAGGATAGTTTCGTATAGTAATTTTGACATCATCGACCATTTCATTCACTCAATTCGTACCACTTACTGAAATAACATTACTTACGCCCTTAAGTAAGATGGATAGTTGCACACGATGGTTTTGCAAAAGTTCGTTTTGTTTTTAATTAATTTTATGTTTAACATTTTTTTAATTTTAACCATTCAATAAGCCACCGAGTGGTAATCATACCACCGAGATTTATAGCATTGACTCGATATTTCCTTGAAATAACCTTTTTATTTCTTATCTCATATAACGAAAAGTTATCTCATCGCAGTCAAGTTTAAACTTACGTCCAGCAAATGAAAACATGTCTCGTGAAGATTTTTTTGTAAAAGGTGACCTTAATCCAACGTAAACTACTTTTTATGAACCTGCGTCAATAACAAAAAAATAACTTGCTCTAGGTAAGTTCCTACCTGCCCAACCTAAGTATCATTTTACTTTCGGAGTTAAACCAGAGTAAATTTATATTAAACCAATAAAACCGTATTCTTTTGGATCACATTTCCATAGTAGCTCCCTATGTAGTAAATAGTGATTTTATTAAGGACTTAGGTACCTACCTACTAGCTTACAATGAGTTTACATTGAGCTTCTGAGGAAGGTTGATTTTAATAGATTGTACTAAATACTGCCACCGGATGTATGCATGCCTTGAAATCATTAGGCGTGTAAAGACATTAACATAATAATTATGTTGCAGGTATTATTACGAAAGGTCTAACTAGGTATTTACAGATTAAAATAGTTGTTATTATCATAGCTGTGTTTATAGATAACTAACAGATTACACAGACTAACAGCCACGCGATTTTGCCCGCATTTGGTCACATTCCTGTGAGAAAACGGGGATAAAAATATAGCCTTCAACATTCACAAAACAAAACGTGGGTCTCTATCATTAGATCCAGAGATCCCCCTACAACCTCACATTCTTTACTTCTTCATAATATCACCTAATAGTATTTGTGGTTACTATGCATCGGAAGACGATTATTATGCCCACAGAATACAGTGAATTGAATAAATGCATACTAGCTAATAGGTAAACATGACATGGCGACCTCGCACTATAGTCGCGGAGTGTTGATATACCCGCTCACTAGGTGGAACCGACGACTACAGTGGACGTCCATCAGCTGATAATAATGATGATGATGATGATACTGATGATAGCGATTACGACGATGATGATGATACTGATGATAGCGATTACGACGATGATGATGATGCTGATAACGATGACAATGTTTATACTTATGATTGATTTTGTTTATGATTTCAGAATACCGATTCAGTTGTTAAAGATAACAATGATATCGATGATGATGATGATGACGACTTCCCCACATACCCCCAGAACGACTCGTCGGGCGGCGGCAGCAACTTGTTCAGCTTGCTCAACTTAGTGACTGCTTTCCTTCCAGGATCCAGCAGTAGTTCCGGTGTAAGATTCTATTGTTATTGTCACTTTCAAAGCTAACTGCACACACGCATTAAAATTGTCAATATATTTTATATCATCGATATAAATCGTTAGATGGCCCCCTATATTAAAGAACTCACAATGTTATGTCATTACTCAAAGACGTGACGCACATCTTAACTTAGTATGCAACAAGCGCATGCTGTGACTTAAAAATATTTTACAGTTTTTTCTCGTTTAATTCCTTAATTATGCCTTCGTGATAATTTTGGAAGTGTAAAAACACAAGCCGCAACACGAATAAAATGAGAAATTTGTTACTTTTCATTCGTAAGTATTTGCGAAACCAATGACAATTCCGTGACGCTTCAGGGCCCATCTAACGATCTACGATCGATGTTTTATATTATAAAACAAAGTCCTCCACTACGTCTATCAGTCCATTTATTCGGGATAAACTCAATACCGCTGAACCGAATTTCGTGCGATTTTTACCAATAGATGGAGTGATTTATGAGAAAGATTTAAGTATAAGTTTTAGTAAGAACTTGAGATAGGTATGTAGATAACTGTTGTGTTGTATCGGAAAGACTCTTTCAGATATAATAAAAAAAACACATGGTGGGCTATACCAAAGTCGCAGACCTTTGCTAGTTGTAAATAAAGTAAGGTATAACATTGCCTAAAGTGGTACCTACCATAGAGTGAGTTGCTTCTCGGCAGTGTTATACAATAAACATAATTGAGCCGTGATTGCTCAGTGGATGAAGATAGACCGTGAATGGCTCAGATTCCGGAGGGCGTAAGTCCGAATCCGGTCCGGGGCATGCGCCTCTAACTTTTCAACTATGTGCATTTTAAAATGTACTGTGTAACTGTAAAAGTTCACACACGTAGAGACGTGTGTGAACTTTGCCAATCCGCATTGGGCCAGCGTGATTGACTATTGGCTTAACCCCTCTCATTCTTAAAGAGACTCAGCAGTGAGTTTAATATGGGTTGATAATGATGATAATATTTCATAATAGAGGTGTGACTAAGCAACCTTACGCTATTTTGTTGACAATAATTATTGTGTGTGTGCTTTTAATGTGTGCCAATTGATTTTACTGTGCATATTTTAAACATTGCCAATTTTTTGCGCATGATTTTTTCCTTATTTTCGTACTTAAAGGTGGTTGTGTACCTACATAATAATAATACCTGTATATTTTTAATATTAATTTAAGATTTACTTAACACACCAATTTTATCACGAAATGATTAATTTCTTATTCTGAGTGACAATAGCAGATATTTTCCTGTTCACTGTAATCGAGCACGTTCGTTTTTATTAACACGACCTTGGAAAGTGTGTGAACTTTGAGTGAGACCTAACTATTCGCACTTGCAACACTACTAGGTCGATGCACTTGTGTCGATGAAGGTAAGTCATCATCACTTTATATACCTACTAATTAAACTGGCACAATATATTCTATTGAAATAAATATACATATTACCAGTATTACTTATTAATAAACACAGATTTACATAATGATTTTTTCTAGAAAACAATTCAGAAGTTCTTAAAAGAAATTGTTAAACGGAATAAACCCAAGATTATTATTCGAAGACAAGTTACTAATTATAACGAAATCGGCAATGATTACGTAAACGATTTGAAGCCGCTTCCAAATAAAAGTAACATTGAACTCGAAAATTCTGAAAGCGAATCAAATGAATCTGAGCAAGATAGCTCAACTGAAGAAAGTTTGGAAAATGAGGAGGATAGAAATCAATCGAATGGCGATTCTATTGAACTTGACAACGACGATGGTGATGATGATGATGATGATGATGATTATGACGAACCTCCAGGCGGAGGAGATGGTCAGGGTGGTGGCATCTTGGGTCTTCTTGCAGGGCTCAGTGGTGGTGTAAGTTCTCAAACTTATTTATTGTCTCCAAAGGTTATCGTAGTTAGCCCGACTACGGCAATGGCAAAAGAAAGGGTTATGGTTTTTAGCAGTCTATGTGTATGTATGTTTGTATATATATTTACATAACTACGTTGTGTCTACTATTCTAAACATTTTGATAAACAAGGTGTTGTACCATTTAGGACCTGTATTTTAAACGAGTTTTTTTGTAGTTGGGTTACAGTAATTTAAATTTTTTTTTTAAATTTACATTTATCGAATTCGCTGTTTACAATTCTTTAACACACAGTTCATACTGTACTTTTATTTACTAAGTAATTTAATGTATCTATATTTATATTCTAGGAAGACGGACAATCTGATTTGGGATCACTTCTAGCAACAATAAGTGGTATTGTAGCAAATCTTAGCGTAAGTATTTTATATATCGTTTGAAATGGAACAGTTTTTGACAAATTTGTTCTAATTTTATTATATTTTAGGGCGACGGTATCGACCTCAATGCTCTAATTGCCTCTGGAATTGGACTTTTTGTTGGTTTATTGGTAAGTTTGACTATGGCTGATAAGATTTGTACATACAAATCATTGTTTATTTTTTTATTCAAAGTATTAGCAGACGAATTTTTAATACATTTTTAGTTATGAATCATAATATATATACATATTAAATTAAATATAATTTTCAGTCTGAAGGCGAAGAAAATCCAGGAGAAATATTAGCTGGCTATCTTTTGACATCATTAGATACAATCACTGGTGGCGGTGCGGTGTGTAGTGTTTATTTTCCATGAAAATTATATAAATTGTATAATTCGAAAATAACAACATTTTGTCGTATTTCAGCAAAACAATGGAGCCTTCTTTGGAAAATTCCTAAGCAAATTAATAAAAGGCACGAGTGCTGTGAGTAATAAACGGTTTTATAAATAATTAACGTTTTTAAAAAAGCTTTTATGTCTTTAATTGCTTTGCAATTAATTTTTTTTTATGATTTACGAATAAGTACCTACCTAATAGAAAACTCTTTGAGCTATAAATAGTTACTACACCTTGTAGTTATTTGTTTTTCGTTCGGTTTTGTTATATTTGAATTAATAGAAAAGTGGTTGTGAGATAGTTGAATTAGAAAGTTATTCACTTTTTCATTCGCATTTTGTCGATAACGTGACAAAAACACCACGGCTATTTTAGAAAGTTTTATTTACTCGCTACTTTGCTCGCATGTTTTTGAATCTGTAAATCTAAAAAAAAATTATTTAAAACAGTTTTATTTTTAACAACGTGTTTGCAAAACTTCAGGTTGATCGCTTGAGTACTTAAAAAATGAAATCATAAAAAATAAAAAAAACAATAAATAAAGTTACTTACGTATTTATTAACACCAATATAAAATTTTAGGGAGGTGATCCCGATGCAGATTCAGAAGAAAATAATATGGGAATGAAAGATTCAGCTGGATTCTTCTTAAGTTTAATAATGGGTCTACTTGGAGACATGTCAAAAAGCAGTTCAGGATCGCATCCCATGAGATGATTGTGTTGAGAACGAACCATTATTATCGTACTCGAAGCTAGATAATATGAAAATACCTATATATTTTATATTATACTTATTTAAATTATACTACTTGTTTGGTTTTAATCAGTGATTACTTTTAATGTTTACTCCACTTTTTTATTGTTTAAGCATCTTCTTCTAGTAATAGTTCTAGTAATGGAACGGTTCTTTGTTTTGGTTTGATCAGGAAAGTACCACTACGGTGCTAATTTCTACCCTGAAGCAGTATTCCAGTTTGAAGGATTGTTGATGTTTATTTAATTACTTTAAATATAAGAGGCACCTATGCCTCAAGTTGCCGGACACAATACAGCATTTTATATCATGTGTTCCAAAATGCGTGCCATCCTGTATTAATTAAGGGCAAGGATTGTACCTTATATCAGAGGGGATGGTCTTTTACAACTAAAAATATTAAATAAAATAAAATAAAACATTTATTCATTCCCTGTCTTCCTTACTTTTCTAGTCCTTACAAATATAATTTGTTCTTCATTTATAATCACAAATAACGCGACCTTTCTTGTATCTATTAATATTCTATCTATTTTACTAACTAAAATAAAACATGTGTTGTTGTATGTACTTAAATATGTATTTTCGTTTTACAGAATCAAGAGAAGACACCTGAAGAGGAAGGGCCGTCACCTCTATGGACTTTGAAACTTGACATCTTACGAGCTATATTTCAATTCGGAACATCTATCCTCGGACTTGCCTCATCATCATCCTCATCGTCTGTATTATCTGCTTCATCCGGTTAATTTTAAAGTGCCATAATAATGAATAAAGAAATGGAATATGGTTTATGTGTTTTATAATTTCTTTTCTGCCGTCGATAGCATTTCGAGTTCGGAGATCTGCAATCAAAAAATTATTTTGGTCATTCAAATTTGCAACATTTATTCTTGACGCTAAAATATGTTAACGAAGATAAAGTAAAATATTTTGAAATATTTTGAAGCTCTGAATCCCTCTGCTATGATGTGGGAGGCCTGACTAGATTATAGTTACTGTTTAGATTATGATTATAAATTATGTTCAAACAACTAGGTCGGTACTATCAGTACTTACATTCACGTTTGGTGGTGTGGAGAGAACATAAAGAATTGCATCAGCCACTTCACCAGGCTGTAACATTTGCTGATTGGGATCATGGCTAACAGTCATTTCAGTTCGCACTAGTCCAGGGGAGATACTCTGAAACCATAAACCACAACCAATATATATAAGGATCCAAACTAAACTTTATTATCGTCTATTTCTTTACCTATATAACGACACATGCAAAGAATATCACGGTAACTCATATTTGGTAACTTTAAAAAGTATGGAAGAAAAAGTAAAAAAATCGTACAGATTTCTGTTTGGTCTTTTTTCCGTCTAACCTTGTTGGAAATTAACTAAACTTTCTCCCTTGAGCTACCAATCAATTTTTTAACAAGTAGGGCAGCAATATGAATGTAGTTCCTTACCGTTACTTTGATATTTCTTTTAGCGTCGGCCATCTCGTTAAGCAGTGCAGCGGAGAAAGCAGTGACTGCGTGCTTGGTGCTCGAATATACGTTAAAGTCGGAGTGGAATGGTATGTAGTGACCGGCCACACTGGAATAACAACAAACAACACGCATGTAAAAAAAGAAAGTATATTGAATAATCAGTTAAAAAACAATATTCCTAGATGATAACAAAAATAGTAGGTATATAGGTAAGTTATGTCAGCTTTGACTTTGACTAATATAAAATTAATTCAAATGGTGGTTATAAAAACAATACTAAGGATAAGCTAGCCTAAGTTGCAAATTAAGCTAATTATTTATCTATTAAGCATTTATTATAATTATTTCGGTTATAAAAGTATCTATTTCGGTTAAAATATCTAAAGAATTGAAACATCAGCACATAATATTATTACAATATTGAAAGAATGTTGTATTGATTGGATAGAGTTGTGCTTATACATAAATCATGTTACATAAAATTATTTTATTTATAGCTAAAAATCTCCTACGAAAGGCGACGTTATACAAGTAGAGTTTAAAAAAACATCGTTTGCAGACGTGTCTAAACAAGTAGGTATCTTTACAACTGAAAGGATCAAACAAAATACATAATTTTCAACTTGTTTGAAATATCTGTCATTTTCAACTTATATCAATAATATGTAATTTAATTTAGGTATCAGACGCGTAATACCTACCTTTCAATATTTCTTTTAGGTATTTTTTGTGTAAGGGCATAAGATTCAGTACTTTATGCAGGTTCGTATTGGAAATAAAAACACTTAAAATATTCAAAGTCAGGGACCAGATAAAACCATTTGCTTATCTGTTTCTGTTGTTATTATTTTTGGCCGGTTTTTTTTTTATATTTAAGCAAAACGAATTTATTATTTTTCACAAACTGATACCTGCGACTTCGTCAGCGTGAATTTGAAAGCTTTTTTTTTTATTCTGTTTAGGCAAGCGCTTAGCAATGACGCCGGATGATAATCTAGCCAGATACCAACGATATAATAACTACGAATATCTCCGCAATCTATTCTATGTGTCGATTTTTTGTGTCGAATAATTGTGTGTTTTTCAACGAAAACACACAATTATTATCACTTTACATAGAGTGACATTAGTATAGTAGGGATAGTTAGAGGTAGTAACGTTATTTCATCGAAAATCTGGTTTTATTTAATTTCGTTGAAATAATCATGTTTCGTTGAAATTTCATAGCACTTAATGTAAAATGGTGCAGTCAAGCTCATTTAGTCGAAATTACAATTTTAGATAATCACAAAAACGAAAATACGATGAAAAGCTATGTAGTGTACCTTGGTGTATCATTGAAATTTGAATTGAACTGAAATTGTTTTTTTTTCAATTTCAGGCTATGCGCCCCCGCGGCTTTTATTCCTTCCACCTTGCCAGTAACGACAATTTTTTCCAGATATTTTTTTTCTTTTTTTTTAGATTGTCTCCGTCTTTCCTGGCAATTAAGATTTACCTGTTAACATTTATAATGTGACCATCGAAATTGCGCTTCCTCATTGACGCCACAGCTTGTCTGGTACACATGACCATTGCTCTATAGTTGACGTCCATTGTAAGTAGTACGTCAGCATCGCTCAGCTTACCATCTGTGGCATCTGAAATGATTGCATATCACAAAAATTATATTGGATAGAAGCAGATGTCAATTGCAGTGTTCCATTAATGAACACTAGTGGACGACCGCGACTTCGTCCGCGTGGAATTTAGTTTTTCACAAACCCCTCGGGAACCATAGATTTTTCCGGGATAAAAAGTAGGCTATGTGTTAATCCATGCTCTATATATGCTATATCTCAATACCAATTTTCAGCTAATTCGTCTAAGTAGTCGAGGCGTGAAAGAGTAACAAACATTCATATCATTAAAATCAATAGTTTTCGCAATTCTCGGGAAACCATGGATTTTTTCAGGATAAAAAGTAGCCTATGTTTTAATCCAGAGTAAAATCCATTTCCATTACAAATTTTAGCCAAATCGCTTAAGTAGTGGCGGTGGCGGAGGTGGACTATTGGCCTAACCCCCTCTCATCCTGAGAGGAGACTCGAGGTCAGCAGTGAGCCTTGATAACGACGACGTAGCAAGCAACTGGTTTGGTAAACTACCCTCCTCCCAACTTGTATAAATAACGAGGTTATTTAAAGTTGACCAGCTGTTTTTTTCTTCTTCTTAATGTGCCTCTCCGACAAGCGAAGGTTGGTGGTTATTTCCAGTTAGCTACCAGAATCAAGAATTTTCGTAAATAAAAAAGTTGAACTTCTCACCGAGATGAAGATGCTCACGAAAAATTAGCTTGATATTAATCAGTTGTAACAAATGTCCTCGGATCCCGGACTATTTGGGACAATTTAATTTATGTTTATTTGCAGATAAGTTTGCCGATCGCATGGCTCGAGTAATTGAGGTTCCGATCACTCCGATGAGGCTTATACGTGTTGTATGACATTTATTTAAGGCAGCGTTTCCCAACCTTTATCAGCCACGGACCCCTAGGAAATCAAGCACTGTTTTCACGGACCCCCTAAATAATATAAACAGCAAAAAAAATCTGATTAGGTATTTATTTTAGTTGTTACAGATAAAAATAACTGTTTATTATGAAAAATATGAAAATAAAATAAATGTAAAGGTTGGTGTTGGTTTATTGCAACTAAATCAGTGATATTTGGGTTGATGTTGCTAATAAATTGTAAATTCAAACCAGTGCAGTAAGCGTAGCGATTACGAGACATTAGCGTTTATGCGCGCCGAGTATGTGATCCCCATACACATACTCGGCGCGCGGACCGCAGGTTGGGAAACGATGACTTAAGGTTTATTGGTCCGTAAGGAAACTATGGACCTGCCAATGCTTTATTTTTGAATTTGTTCAACAAAATATGAAACTAAGAGCATAAAGTTTTCACCTGTTATCTTTCCAGGTTTAAATATTCCAGCGTTATTCACGAGAACATCTGTACCGCCAAATTTACTCTCCACCCAGTCAAAGGCTGCATCTATTTCTTCTACTTTAGAGAGGTCGCATTGTCGAGAGTAAATCTTGCCCGTTCCCGTTACTTCCGAGTTTAGGTTCTGTAACAAGTCAATAATTGAGAAAACATACATAACCGAACGTAGAACCTCCTCCTTTTTTGGAAGACGGTTAAAAATAAATAAATGCTCGCATCTAGTCATCCGCTTCGCGTATTTTGACTAGCGGACGCCCGTGACTTCTTTTGTGTGAAATTTAGTTTTTCACAAAACCCTCGGGAACCATGGATTTATCCGAGATGAGAAGTAGCCTATAATTTAATCCATAAAATCTAAATCCATTCCAATTTTCAGACAAATCGATTCAGTAGTTGCGGCGTTAAAGAGTAACAAACATCCATACTAACTTTTATATTATTAGTAGGATAGCGATTAATAAATAATGTTTTTCTCATGTAGTTTTTTTTATTTAGTCCAGATTTTAAAAAATGTTTTGTTAAAACACGGCCTCCGTGGCGCAGAGGTGTGCGCAGTGTATTTACAAGACCTGGGTTCGATCTCTGACTGGTGGGATGCTTCGGCCGTGGCTAGTTGCCACCCTACCGGCAAAGACGTACCGCCAAGCGATTCAGCTTTCCGGTACGATGTCGTGTAGAAATCGAAAGGGGTGTGGATTTTCATCCTAACATGTCAGCCCGTTTCCATGTTAGATAGCATTATCACTTACGTACTATCAGGTGAGATTGTAGTCAAAGGCTAACTTGTAGACAATTAAAAAAAAGCTGAATGATGTCTAATGATATATAGGTACACGTAAGTATACTGTTATTCCCAGCTTTTTGTGTTTATGTAAGTATACCCCTATTCTTCGAGCTGAATCGACGAAACAACACATTATATTACTATTACTATTAGTATTACTTATAATAACTTAATAATCATGTTACAGAAGTAACTGGAATCACGAAGTTCATACACTCCTAGTAAATTCCATTCAATAACCGTGTCCTATTAATATGTACAAAACACAACAATGTTTATTGTTTATACTTATGTATTGATCACATTCTTTAAATGATCTTATATCCTATTTGTAATTATAAATAACACAAGGTTAGCTTTAATTAAGACTATGTGTATCTTACTTAGAAAATCTTACTACGCAAATCTGGTATATGTAGACACTTACATATACTTAGGTAAACAAGTTTCACTTCATCATAATAACAACATAGAAGAAATTTGTAGAAGAATACACATAAGTTGGCAAAAATACTGGGCTCACAGGGAAATAATGAAAGGAGATATGCCGCTTTCATTGAAAAAGAAAGTAAGTAATGGATAGTAGCAATGTAAGATATAAAATAAAATGATGATAAATCGCGCTATTTTTAATTGTAATTTGTAAGAATTGTTCTTGATTTAAAAATAATTATGAACATAATATTTTAAGTCCAAATGGGCCTCACTTATCAGTCACTTGATTTACACATACATATAATATGTACCTACATATTATATGTGAATTAAAAGGCTACCATGCAAGACGTAAAGTGCAAACACAGCAAAGACTTTAGGTGAGATCGCTGTAGAATCAAAACATTTTTATTCATCCACGGCAGAGGTCTTGAACATGATAATAATATACCGTGGAAATTGGAATCAGTTTATAATGACATCGAAGGGAATTCACAAACACGTTCTACGCGGACGTCATACAAAACATTCGCCTAGAAACTTTTTTTTAAGTAAATACTAATTTTAATAGAGAAACATAGCATATTAAATGAGTGATTAATTTCCTAGTGTGCATCTTTCTCTTCAATCGTAAATGCTTTACGACGTTCAGATAACATTTTTTTACATAGGATGACACTAAAAACAATGTGTGACATTCAACTGTTAGTTCCTCAATGAGATTCAAAACAAAAGAATCCACGTGCTGAGTCGACAAATTTTGCCGAAGGTTTAAAGAATCATGTCAGTCATATAAACGGACAAAATTTATTAAAAATGGGTCATAATACGGCATGTCACTGTAAGCGAAGTCATTACATCCGACTTTGTTAAAAAAAATATATATATGAAAACCAAACTACGTTGTGTAACTACGTCATAATTAACGGATTGCACTGCAGATTTGTATTACTTTACTATAACTACTTATTTTTTTTTTATTCTTTACAAGTTAGCCCTTGACCACAATCTCACCTGATGGTAAGTGATTATGTAATCTAAGATGGTAGCGGGCTAACTTGTTAGACAAGGTAGTTTGAAGACAACCCACACCCTTTTCGGGTTGTACACGGCATCGTACCGGAACGCTAAATCGCTTGGCGGTATGTTTTTGCCGGTAGGGTGGTAACTAGCCACTGCCGAAGCCTTCCACCAGCCAAACCTAGACCAATTAAGAAAATCTCAATCGGCCCAGCCGACGATCGAACCCAGGACCTCGGTTTTGTAAATCCACCGCGCATCGTCATCAACCCATATTCGGCTCACTGCTGAGCTCGAGTCTCCTCTCAGAATGAGAGGGGTTAGGCCAATAGTCCACCACGCTGGCCCAATGCGGATTGGCAGACTTCACACACGCAGAGATTTAAGGTAATTCTCTGGTATGCAGGTTTCCTCACGATGTTTTCCTTCACCGATTGAGACACGTGATATTTAATTTCTTAAAATGCACCCAACTGAAAAGTTGGAGGTGCATGCCCCGGACCGGATTCGAACCCACACCCTCCGGAATCGGAGGCAGAGCTCATATCCACTGGGCACGGCTCACACCGCGCACATACCACTGTCAAAATCTAACTTACATCAATTAAGTGTGCCCTGCGAGCTACACCTACAACTGTCATTCCCTTGTCCGCTAGTCTCACAGCCAGGGAAGCACCGATGCCGACACTTGCTCCAGTTACTACTGCTACTTTGCCTGACCAGCGTTCCATATCTGTTGGAAAAGTCAATTAAGTGCCATAAGATAATACAGCGTGCTCAGAAAATAACACTAGGGAAAATTAATTCAAAATGTCTAAGGAACATATTGTGTACATATAAATGAATATTAAAAGTAAAGCGAGTAAAAACATATTTCTTACAGATCTAATAGATCTTAAATCCTTATATTATGACCTAACTTATACTAAGTGCGGAGTGCCAGCAGCCAGTTGCAATATCTCGTCGATATCGACACTCTTACCACTACAAAACTTAAAATGCAAAAAATTATCATGGCGTTTGTTACATGGATAGTCGAAATAATTTTAATTACTCTATATGAAAACATAAAAAGTATTTTTAGTTACTTAAAAAAAAATAGTTCGGATGTGGACTTGCCAACACCTTGTATTTATAAGAAATACACCGCACCACTCTGTGTATATGTTAGGTAGGTATATTTATTTACAGGGAATGGGACGATAAGGATATTATGGACCTGCCAATGAATAAGTTATATCAATGAGTAAACATATCTTTTACTATAATGGCACCAACCATAATGAATTTAATAATGACAAAGATGCTTGGAGGCAATTGGATCGGCTTTCATCTTCACACAAGAAATAGAATTAATATAATTTTAATTATTGATAAAATAGATATTGAAAATAATGATGATTTTAATAGAACAACTGTTGAATTTAATGCCTACCTTACTAAGCAGAACGTGCCTTTCGAACCGATCATAGTCTCTAAAAATAATCAAACTGTATGTTTCAAAAGTTTTTGTAAACCAAGCATAGTGAAATAAACAGCCCCTTTATCCAAATGGCACGTCGATTCTATTTTCTACGACAGCAAACGCTTCGAAAACTAGAAAAACGTATGGGAATGACATTTGCTATCGATAGGTCACGTGATCAAAATCTGTCATTCCCATACATTTTTCTAGTTTTCGAAGCGTTTGCGATCGTAGAAAGAGAATCGATGTGCTACTTGGTTACAGGGGCAGAGCTTTGAAGTTTTCGAATTGATGGCACTGATTTATAGTAAGTAAATATATTTGTTCGGTGACCCTATGACTTTACTTTTTGAAATTGATTAAATAAAACACCATCTAGGATAGGACCATAGCTCTAATATCACTTAAAACAATCAATACAAGCACAATTTCTATAGTTAACTGAGTTTATGTAACTAGGTACCTACGTAGTAGAAAGCGACGCATTATTATTATCATAAATAAATATTGAACTAAGATATTTCTAAAGAGTCTATTTGTATATCTAAATCGTTCTGTATTTTATCCGTATTGACGGCTTTCCGAATATAACTTATGTAACTATTTAACAGGACCCGTAGGACCTTGGATACTTTACTTTTGAAATAAGGGGAAGCATATCAACATTCCGGTCCTATAATATTTATATTTAGATCTATATAAGTATAAATTCAATGAAAAATAACGTACGTACTTATTATATAAATAAGTGCTGTACAAAACCACTTTCGCTTTTTATTGTTAGATAACAATCAAAGGAATAAGCGTTTTGTATCCATTATGAAACGTAATCTACCTTTAAATGTACTGGTTTCTTTGATAAATGAAAAATCCAAAAAAGGAACTTAAGTAGGTAGGATAAACGAAAATGAGCATACTGATGTAGGCTACCTACTTTGGTAATGGAAAGGATTAGTTTAAAAAATATTTAAATGTTTAATGGAATATATTTTAAGTTTTATCATTTGTTTATTGGTCAAAATCAAGAACATTGCCTTCTATACAAAAAGGCGCTCGATATTTAGAAGGTTTTATATGATAAGCATTGGGGTTAATGAACTCAAGATATGCGGTTATATCGAGAGAAATCGTTATTTTTGGAGACAAGTTGTAACGTAGGTTTCATACAGAAATTATGAAAAAGTGTTCCCACTTACTGTTTACCCACTAAAGTGTAATTAATTGTACCCCTTTTTTGAAATTATATTAAAAATTAAAAAAAAAGTATAGGTATCTTAAATACCTTCTCTTCTTAAGTCAGATTTTTGGTGTGGGATGCAGAATTATTTTACATGTAATCTACAAGTATGTCAGATTTGAAAATGGTTAAAATGGATAATGTTGCGTGTACCTATTTGGTCAATATAATATATAAATAAAAGTTAATTGATTTTAAATATAAAATACAAAATCCTCTTACTTTTTTATATTAGTAGTAGATACAACACTTAATCCAGTAATAACAAAAATATTTTTAATAACTTTAAGTACGCAGTTTTATCCGCACAAATCACTTTTAAAATGTTCCACTACGAGTAACTCAAGAACCACTGTGTAGTGTGCACAATCACTCAACTGTTGAAAGTTAAAACAACTGATTTCACATCGGAGTTAACTAAGTGGGAGGTAGCGGCAACTATCGAACTTTTCCATAAGATGAACTAATATAATATTATAATAATATAATCACTAGGTGGCCCGGCGAAAGCGAAGGCGAAGGCGAAATCTAAATCAGGATTAATAATAAAATTTTAATAAAAAAAATACAACAGACTCCAAAACCACATTAAAATAAAAAGCGAAATATAACATCATTATAATATGGTCTACCTGCTGATCAGTATGAAGGCGGTGCCGGTGATGTATTAATTGAAGCTGTGAAAGATTATCATAAATATTTAGATTTTGCAGACGGTGCTGTTTCATGTAATCCTTTCAGAAACGGCTTAAATTAAGACAACTACATTATCAGATCGACCTTCATAAAATCGTAGTGCTTTAAAGTAGGTAAATGGAAAAATTTACGAACACACTAGGTACCTAAATAATTTTTGAAAGTTCCTCTCAATTTCTCCAGGATACCATCATTAGATCTTGACATGATGGCAATGGAACCAAATGGGGAGTATACAGTTTAAAAGAAGAACAAATTTTTTGAAATCGCTCCAGGCATCTTCGAGTAATCGGTGTACATACATAAAAAAATACAGATCAAATGGAGATTTTCAGATAAATTTTTTAAAGTCGGTTAAAAATAGCGGCTAAATAGAGCACTGTACTACCTATTTAGAAATATAATTAAATCGGTCGAGACGTTTTGGAGGAGTACGGTCTCAACGACCGTCACCAAGACACGATTTTTGGATTATGTATTAGAATTACGAGTAGGTGTCAGATTTAATATCTACTTTACGTCTAAACCAAATAGTTAAAATATTTAGAAACATCTACGAATATTCTTTTAAAACCGAACCACAGTAGATATAACAAGACCGAACCGAATTTATTTACCTCAATTATTTTTTACCGAGATGATATGAGATGCTCATACCCATTTTCTCAAAGGGTATGTGAGCTTCTCTTGAAATCCTGGCCATTTTATATAACATTATGATCTAAATGATAAGTAAAGGTAACCGTTACTGACTAATTTATTAACAGATAGCTCAATGGATCAGATTTGGTCGGTTGGAAGTCATCCTCATCGGCCATGGCTAGTTACCATCCTACCGACAAAGACGTACCTACCGCCAAGCGATTTAACGTTCTGGTACAATACCACGAAGAAACTGTCAGTTCAGGGTTATGGATACAATGAAATTTTTCCTATCTCCTTCAAGCTCGCTCCTATTTTAGACTGTATGGCGAGACCGAAGTCAAGTTCTCTTGACATTGAATAGAAAAAAGAGTTAGAGACGTATATCATAGGTACCTACTTACTGATCTTTTAATAGTTTCGTGTGAGTCTGACAACCGTAAAAATAACAATACGACTTAGGAGTACACATTGTGAGAATCTATTATGCCTAGAAATACATAAATTTTAAATGTGGAAGTGAGTTTGTTTGGTACGTTTTCATGGCTAAACATCTAATCCGATATTTCAAAATCGTTCACCAATTGGAAGCTACATTAACAGCGTGTAACATAGGCTATATTTTATTCCTGTATTCCAACGGGAACGGGAATTACGTAGGTACGTAAAGCCGCAGGTTTATTGCGCCTGAAATCATATGCTGCAAAATTGATCTTATGCAGAATAAACATAAATAATTGTGTAGGTAGGTATATTGGTTTATTTTAACAAATACAATAAGGAACTTAAGCTAACTTATCCTAATAACTGTACAAATCATGCCCACGTGAAATGGTAGCAAGTATACTGGCTGCATTTCCACGCTGGACAGCCAGGCTGATCCTTTGCGCAATAATGAGCCAGCCCTTCTGTCACCAGTTGAGGCAACTAGCAGCGGTGAAATGATTCGGTGAAATTTTTTGGCTCTGCGACTCCATAGCCCAAGGGTTTCCACGGCAAAAGGTACAAATATTTAACTCTCAGTCAGAGAGGCATGCTTGAGCCACTTACCGGTTTCAGCTTTTTCTGCTGCGGCTCCCGGTCTTGATCTGTCTCC